>NC_054865.1:31310397-31967397 GCF_018320785.1 Cheilinus undulatus | reverse complement strand
AGTAATGGAGTCCTAGTCACCACTAGCAGAAGAAACAGGACCTTAAAAAGAGTAAGGAAAATAGAAAGACAAGGTAAAGCACCAAATCATGTCAACTTAGAAGTTTTGAACACTTATGTATGCACTGATTGCAAAGTACTATCCAATTTTTGAATTCACTCAAAAAAGGAGGGGACCCAATCTCTTCTTGTCCCGTGAGCTGAATGTCTTCTCACATCCCTTGTGTTTTGTGGCAGAAGCTACAGCAGACACAAAATGCAGACATACATGTAGAGTGATCCAGCTGTCAAGCAGTTATCAGACGGGTGTTGCTGTGTTTATATGTTCTTCTAAAATCAACACTAAGCTGTGACTGGTGCTACCCTCTCCACTTAGAGTGTGTGTTGATCCCACAGCTCTGTATGTCATCTTGCTTGCCCTTGCGCTTTTTCTGCTCACAACAGTTTTGGTTTAGAAAAAAATGCTGCACATCTATTTCTTTTTTGTTTTTTAAATTTGAAAATTTGGATACTATCAAACCTAAAAATCTGAACCAGAATCTTTATTGTCATTGTACACAAGTACAACGAAATTTTGCACAGTTCCATTCAGTGCAATTATTATTACCTCTGCCAAGGAGGTTATGTGATCGGCAGGGTTTGTTTGTTGGCAACATAACCCAAAAAGTTATGGATAGATTCTGATGAAATTTCCAGGGAATGTCAGAAATGGCAAAAGGAAGAACTGATTTGATTTTGGGACTGATCCAGATCATCGTCTGGATCTAGGAATTTTAAAGGACTCTTCACTATTGGGAGATAGGGCTAATGGCGGAGGTCTGCGCTCTCTGAGTGCTTTTCTAGTTTATTATTGCAACTGCTCTGGGATATGTGCTGTTTTTCAGTCTGTTAGTTTTGGCTCTTATTGTCCTGAACCGTCTTCCTCAGGATAGCAGTTGTTACAGGTGACAATAACACGGTTATAAAAATAACTGATATTGTATCACATGATGCACATGGCTGGAAGGAAATAAAACATTTTGCCAGCATTACACTATACCATATAACTACCTCTAAAGAGGAAAAATTATTACCTCTGTAGGAACTCCTGAGTGGATCCCAATGCTGGTCAATGCATAGCATGAGCTGCCTTGAAGCCTAGCAAGAGGCTCCTGGGAGGATGATAAAAGTAGAAAAGAATTACAAGCAAATCATCCATTACCATCCAAATGAGTCTTTAAAGTGTTTCTGAGATCCACTTACTACAAAAACAATACATGGGGCAGGCTTTCCACTGGTACCCCATCTGGCAAGAATGTTTCAACAAGGCAAAAGAGGTTGTCTTCTTTTTTGTCGAAACAGGAGAGAAGGGGAAACACCATACCCTTTATGTCCTCTGAGCAGCCCTCCAACTGTCCTCTCTGAATCTTGAGCTTTGTGGCATCCTGCAAAAATCAAGTGAGCTATTAAATCTTTAGTGCCATGACACTGATGTGCACATATCCCCATTGTGCATTTAGGAGGTGCTGGAGCCAACAGGTAGTGCCCAGGACCACCACAGTCCACCACCACACTATCCCCTTATTCCTGGGGCGCTACTGCAAATGTGAATATGGGCGAAACTTCCGGTGCCAAAACGGAAGTAGGCTACATTAAATACATGTATTCTAGTACAGCAGCTAACTATAGACGCTAACAAAGAACGACAGTTGTTTCAATAGGAATTCTTCTGGAATTTGTAAATATTTATATTTTTGTTATCACATGTTCACACTGTTTGTATTATAAGCTGTAGATAAGTAAATAAGGTGGATACCACATTATTCCTGGGGTCTACTGTAGCTATGAATGGAAGTGGAACTTCCAGTACAGTAACAATAATAGCAAAACATGATTCTTCCAAAGGCTTACTAAAGTGATTTAGTGTCAACAGTGGTTGTTCTGAAATAAATAAATATTTGCTGTAATAAATACTGCTTCATTTTTGTTAAATCAATGAGCTGAAATGTTTTAATCATATTTTCTGTAATGCTCAGTACCTGCTGCTATGTTCATGGTACTAATATTATGACAAAGTTAAATATGTCTCTCACAACATGCTGTCCACTGTCTAAATGCATCGGGATGTGATTCTTTTAGTATTAATTTATCATTAATTCTTAATACAAAACTTGACATTTACCAAACTGAAGAGCTGGCAACTTGAGTCATGGATAATTTTATAAATATAATTCCCATATTTAAGAGGGATTAGTTTGTAAAATGAGAATTTCAGCAACTCCACAAACTAGAAATGTATCTTTTTATACCGATATAAAGCTACTAAAGTTAGCTAAATATGCCCTTGTAGGTTATCTAAAGTAATGTCATCAATTTGAACTCTCCAGTAGAGGCTAGAGAAATAATAATAATATTATCCCGTCTGAGGTGAAGCAGTCTAAGTTTATGTAGTTTGGTATTAAAATTGCTTTAATAGTCACGTTTAGCATCTGGTTTCTATGCAAAGTCCCATTTAGATAGAACGGAGCGGAAGTTGCGCCCATATTCATGGAGGGGTAGGAATAAGCTGGAAAGCCTGCCTCAGGGGCTCTGAACACAGATATGAATGTGACTCTGAACACAGATATGGATATGACTCTGAACATAGATATGAATATGACTCTTAACACAGATATGAATGTGACTCTGAAGGGGAAAAAATCCTTCACCTTAGGTCGCTCTGAAGCATCAGTGCTGCGGCGGGACTCTCACTTTTTGGCTAGGGGACATCACGGTCCTCACGGTCACTCCCACCTCATCTGGAAAACTCCGTCCTTTTTCTTTCCCTCTTCCCAGTGTTCCCAGTATCCAACCGCCCATTTTTTGTGCATTTTTCAAAAGTCTGAAGTGGGCGGAGTTAGCTCTGAGCTTGGGGTTCACTTATGGTCCCCAACACAGCAAGTGTTAAACGTTCTCCACGCTAAAATGACAGCAAAAAATACAAATCAAACAGCAATGTTGGCTGGTCTAGAACTGAAACAAAATGCCTCCTGACCCATTTAACTTCTACCTATAAACACGTGGTGTTACTGAATGAAAAGAACTCAAGAAATATTTGACACTACGACAAAAGAAGTTCTACATACCTTACCAATAGCTCGTAGGCTGATGCTCCGGTGACGCCGAATTAATACACGCCGATGTCCTGCTTTGTATTCCATCTTCGTTTGCAGCTCGTTCTACGAGCAGACAGCAACTTTATGAAATATTTCCGCGCACGAGACCACAGAAGACACGAAAACGCTGTAGTTTACCAGGCAGCCGTCGGTTTGATTTTCCAACGAACCACACACGCATGCGTATAAGGTCCTTCTTTCCCCGCGCCTGCGCGAAACCGTATTCGCGCATGGCAATTGACTGCAACCACAGTGCGCAAACGCATTTCGAGAAAGCAGCACTGTTAGTGTACATGGAGGGAGGTGACTGAAAGCTGTTCACTCTGTAGCTCGTTTCCAAATTGTTCCATTTTTAAACACCCAAATCGCTGTTCTAGTACAGACAGAATAGAAAACGTTCCTGTGTAGACAGGGTTGAATGGCGACGGGAAACAGTTTTTCAAAATTATTTTTATATATTTATTTTTTATATTGATACAACTTTATTGAACAGATTCCAATAGTTAATACAGCATTGGCACATGAAACAAAACGTATTTACTAGACACAAATAACCCCACATACAGGTAAAGAGAAGTTTAGATTAAATTACATAAGGTATGAGAAGTAAATTAAAATTTCAGAAACTAAACCATGGTTTCATATTGTTTTTTTAAGATTTGTTTTTTTCCCTTAGAAATCAATTTGATAGACTATATGTACAGTTCCCATTCATTTTTAAAACTGATTATGGAGGGTTTCTTGTCATTCTATTTGCATTCATGTTTAAGTTGTTTAACCAGTAAAAATAACTATTGTATTTATATAATGTATATACTATATATTCAACTGTATTATATACATATTATATATACAGTATGTATCTCTCTCTCTCTCTCTTTATGTATATATAAAGTAGTTCTTTCCAATTACCTTGTTATATTTCCTATCGGTAATATGTGTCATCCAATTCCAGTTCTGAAAGATTGACTGAAACATTAAAGTACATCAATGTATTTTGTGTTAGATGCATTAAAGGAAGTGGAATGGCTTTACAAATGCAATGGCATTCTTTGTGAGAGCAATTAACATCATTCTTTTCCAATAAATCAGTTAAACTAAAATAATTGACCACTTTCATCCATCAAATTAAGAACAAACAAAATGATTTTTGGTACCATTCTTGGTTTCAATAAGGTTTTCATATTAACTGTAACTGTCCGTTTATTTCACAAGGCAGCATCATGTGGTGTAGCACTGAGAAACAAATGTGAACATAACAACAAATTGGTGCTTGTTCACAGGTTTTGCAGGTTGACAGGTTTTTACTGTATTTTCTACAGAACTTTCCTGATCATGCAGTATTTTTAACCTCTTGTCCCTGCTAAAATTACGGTATGTGATTGCAATTTTTTTCACAGATTTTTACTGTGAATTTAAATGTACATGAGAGAAAAGTCTGTAATTTTAACAAAATACTACTGTAATATTTAGAGTAATTGCCCGTCTTGAAGATTACAGTATTTTTCCTTTATTTTCACAATCTTCTTTCGTTTAAACGGTACAATTTTGTAATTATTACGTACTTTAATTGTAAAAATTTATGTTTCATACCGTTGCTTGATTTACAGCAATTCTGTGTATTTTATACAGTAATATATGTTTATTTGTTTTACGGTCTTTTACTGTTGCTATTTGACAGTCTTTTGCCGTATTTTCTACGGACATTTTTTACAGTGTAGTATCATGCTTAAAGTAATGTTACAAAAATGAAAACTACTTCTCCGTACGTCACTTTCTGCTCGTTAAAACTTTGAACCATAATTCATGATGGTGAACACTGTATGGATCATGAAAGAGCACAATCTCAAATCACACAATAAGTAGAATTTTTGTGCCAGTAATTAATGTACTGATTAAAAAAACCTCCTACGCTGATAGTTGCAAGTTGAATTATATCAGTAAGGTAGAATTTTGAGCAGTGTAATGTGCTCCTCCTGCTATCTATATGTCTAAACAGATACAGTGGCTAGGCTACTACAGCTGTCTGACATTACGATGAAGAAGTTCCAAAATTTCAAATTCACAAAGTCCTTTGTTGTGTTTTTATGCTGGAGCATTTCATAAGTGTCCAAATTTTGCTTCAAAACTAGGGATGTCCGATATTATCGGCCTCCCGATATTATCGGCTGATAATAGCATAAAAATGTATTATTGGAAATTATCGGTATCAGATTTTCATTAAAAAAAAAAAAAAAATCTTTCAAAAAACTTTTACCCTGAGTTTAGATCAGCCAACATTTTTACTCCTTTGTTTGCAATTACTAGTACTACTCTTGTCTGGACTGACGCTGTTTGCCTTCAATGTTTTTGTTGTAGTTTTGCCATTTGTGGAGAAGTCCAAACTAAGTATTTTGCCCTAGTTGTAGTGGCCGGGTATTGTCAGGATTATCTCAGGGAGAGCATGATCCAAGCTGTTGTTTGAAGCATGTAAAAAAATAAGAAAAAAGAAGCACTTGTCTTTTATAATAAATATGGCAGTGCCATGTTGGCTCTTTTCTCCATGACTTAAGTTGAAGTTGTTTCTCATTTTTGCACAGGGAAATCAAATGTTTGCATTTGAAAGCCTTGTTGTTACATTTATGAATGCATCCAGTGGGGCATCACAATAAAGTGACTAAATTAGGCATAATGTGTTAATGTCACAACAGGGTATATGTGATGTTGTTACCTTACATTAGTTTTGGTGGAAAAAAACCCACATATTATCGGTATCGGTTTATATCGGTATCGGGAATTAAGAGTTGGACAATATCTGTTATCGATTATCGGTAAAAAAGCCAATATCGGACATCCCTATTCAATACCTTATAAAGCCATACGCACTAGTGATGCACAATGAGAACCGATACTTCAGATGGCCAATAAACAATAAGAACCAATAATTTTTTTCAATTGTTGATTTTGAAAAAGAAGTTTATTCAATGTATTTATGCACATCTGGTGGTAAGAAGGGGATAAAAAATAGTGAACAAAGATATATATCACTAATTCTGACACCACTCATGTTTCCATCAAAAAACAAAGAACTATTCTGACTTTACAGATATTACTTTTTTGTTAAACATTTGTGTACCAAACAAAGTACAACATACACAAACAACTAGCATACGTTTTTCCTTGAAATGAATTAAGTATCTTGACAAGTGGTCAAATCAGACATTTCAACCAACTACAGTTAGGGACAAGACCCTGTGAAATTTTAGTTTTTTTCAAGATTCTCCCAAGTTTTTTTTTTTTTTCAGAGTAAGACATTTTCAACATAGCATTTCTAAACTTACTACTTATCTTTTGAAGACATGAATTATTTTAATTTACACATAATAACAGAACTTTTTCAGAAAGGCAAAAATGACCAGGGTCAATATTATTATCTCCCTTCAAAAACTGATTGTTTACTGAGATATAGCACAAACCATCGTTGGGCAATGTGCTTCAAGTTTGCAATGTTTAAAGCTTGCAAAATCAGGATGGTGGTAACTTTGATTTGATTGATTAATGATTTTTAAAAATGTTAAACTTAAGGGTAAAGGCAATTATTAAAAATGAAAACTAAGAGTCTAAGCTTCCAAATGTTTTGGCTTCATGTCTTTATCTGTAATTGAGGCTGATAAAGATTTTTTGTAAACGTTGAAGTCCTGTGCAGTTTTTCAAAAACCCGAAGGTTCATAGAAGTTGTTTTGAAGCAACAGTTAGGTTTTAGGTAGGGATGCACAAAACTATTGGCCTAATATCAGTATCTGCAGATATTAGCTGAAAAGGCAATTACTGGTATCGGAAGATACCAAAGTATCTGCTGGTATTTACAACTGATATTTTGGCTGTGAATAACAGCATATATATATACTGTAAAGTTTGGCAATATACTAATAAATTTATGGAATATTAGGCTGGACCAATAGACCAACAGTCAGTGATGTCTTTTTTGTTCATCCTCATTCCTTACACTTTAAAGTGTGTTATAAGGACTTTTTTTTTTTTGTTTGTTTTTAACCTTCAACTTTAAAGTGTGTTTAAATGACTGAAGTTTAAGGTCTGAAATACTTATTCAAATATTGGTATTGCCTGAAATTAATCTGTAAATATAGACATATTGGCTCTTGGTAAAAATCAAAAATCATGCATCCCTAGTTTAAGGGGGCGATTTTTTTTAATGCACCGTGACCCTCAACAGGATAAGTGGTGTAGAAAGTGGATGGATGGATTTTTTTATGCAGCCTCAGGTTTAAAGCTCACACAAAAATCCAGAACTTATCAAAACTGTATATCTTCTTTTCTCCTGTATTAATTAACTGGAGTCATTCAAAGTCCCAAATAAGTGTAATAAAAGTAGGCATTTGGTCCATGTTGATTTGAATTACAACTTACTTTTTTTGTTATTAAAGAATCACAGATAGTCCATGAACTCCTGATAGAAAATATAAACTATGTTTCTAAGGATCTTTATAAAACCAGCAGTAATACTTTACTTCTCAGATTCTGACGTAGCAGTATTATACTGTATGTGAGCACAGAACAAGTTCAAAGAAAGTCTTAGGCTGCATGCATTAAATATCACTTACTACTCTCTTCTGCAGTCTATCAGACATATATGGGAGCATTATCGCACTAATAAAGTGGGTTGCATTCTATCAAAGATGCATTGTGTAGAGTAATGTATGACCTTAACCTGACAAGCCAGATGGATGTGTTTTACACATCCATCTGGAAAACCTTTGATAGACAGTGTTTGGGAAAGGGCAGAGGCTTTGAAAAAAAGCTTGGACGGTGATTGGATGAACGTTCTGTCACACCTCTACAGGCCAATCAGAGTAACAAATCACGCTGCCGAGCTGCTTTGGTCTCCTTCGGTAGGGACTACTGAAGGAACTACCGAAGGAGTAAACCCCATAGAGAACTGCATAACGCTGCGAACCATGGCGACTGTAGACATGTCAGTACACGACTTTTGTCGTTTTTGAAAAGAAAACAACTCACTGCTGTTCATTGTTCTTCTTTTAATGAAGGAATGTAGTGAAGTTCTGATAAAACTGATGCTTTAGCAGCATCCACGCTAATGTCTTCTGCCATTATTGCACCTGTCTCTTGTTGCTGCTTGCTTACACAACTCTTAACACAACTATGCCTGAAAGTACTGCCCCTCAAAGCTGATTGGTCCTGCTACTTTCTAACTGGGCCCAAATGGTTCAGACGGGAGCTTTGCGTGATGAATTCGCCAGTGAGAAACACAGAAATGGGCATATCCATCTGCTTTGCAAGGTTAGTATGACCTAAGATCACTACACAAGCTGTATAAACTATCATGTATTTGTGCAAAGCTGTAGGAAGTGATGTTTACATGAATACTCAACAGAACAGCTAGTGTTTGGAGCATTTTTCAGCAGGCATGACACCATAATCTGTAAGCACAAATAAATGTGAAGTGTTATGAGAATTTGTTATTGATTCTGGACACAGCCATAAAGAAAAAAAAATCATTCGTATTCAGAAAGGGAATCAAAACCCAGATTTTTCTTACCTGGTGATTTACTTAAACAGCACATGTTATTGTATTGTAAGTTGATTAAATCTTTTTTTCTATTTTAGAGATTGCTACAATCAAGCTGTTGATTGATGAAATATTTAAATGATAAACCACACCATCTGCAAATCCATTCTGAATGCATTCATTTGAATAAGGTCTATCAGGAAAAACACATCATAAAATATGGCTGTTATATATCAAAGTGTCAGTGTGACATCCTGCTCAGTACCAACACCTATATAACACATACATACAGTAGTAATTAATCATATCATTCACACTTGTGCTTTTCCTGCTGCTGTGTGAAAACGTCTGTAATGGAGGGGGTCTATTATTACTGCCAGATACACTTTGATTTCCTAACACAAACTGACATAGCAATCAAGGAAAATGTCAGAGAGCAGAATTTCTCAACTTAAAAGATGAATACATTGAGAATCAGTGGATTTAATGCTCTGTGTAGTCCTGTTTGAGCTGTAAGCACTGAAAGAGTCTTTTCATTCAGATGTCACATTCATCTCTGCGGAGCTTGAAGAAGAGGTCAGAAGATAAACATGAAAATCAATGCCAACGCCAGGAGAATACAAAAGCAAACCTTTGCTTTTATGTCATGTTTGTCTGCAAATACCAGATTTTCTTTATTTTCCATTAAACCTCGGCTTCAAAACATTTTATTATGCTATACCCTGGGATGTTTTGTGAAATGAGAATTTATCACTTTTTCAACCATTCAACCACTGTTTCAACTAACATTCAATATTAAATTGTCTTATTATCTGTTAGAGTATAGTACAAGGTCTACGTATAATGCGAATGATTTATTATTGACTTGTTCATTTATAGGCACTCGGATTGAATCTCATATCATTTCATAATTTGTACCTCCTTTTCTATAATATCATCATTCTCTTTCAGGTCATTTCAAATGTGCAAATTTAACACAACTATTTTAATAAAATATGTACCCATGCTGATTTTCCTGTTTTAATTTGTTGATTAATGAATTTATTCATTTACTTGTCACTACCAAAGTAGCAACTACTCTTCCTCTGGTCCACACAGGCAGACACTAAAAATTCATACAGATTACAATGATAAAAGCCCAAACATGAGAAACGGACCGAATTTAGAAATCCTAATTAACAGGAGTAATGATAACAGTTACAATACCAGTTACAACAGACACCAATAAGATCAAGATGCACCTACTGCCGATCAAAAAGATAATCGCTCACTGGCTAATATTTGGAGTTTTGTTTAATCATTTCGTTTTCAGGTCTGTGTCCAAACATCTTTACAGGCACAATGTACCAAAAAAAGGTAGATGACTTAAAAGGTCAGCGCTGTTGCCTCACAGCAAGAAGGTTCCTGGTTTGAATACCAGGGGCCTTTCTGTGTGGAGTTTGCATGTTCTCCTTGTGTGTGTGGGTTCTCTCTGGGTACTGTGGCTTTCTCCCACAGTCCATAGACATGCTTGTTAGGTTAATTGGTGACCCTAAATTGCCCGTATAGATGAATGTGACTTCTTGTTTGTCTCTAGGTGTCAGCCCTGTCATTGACTGGCAACTAGTCCAGGGTGTGGCTCTCCTCCTGCCCAATGACAGCTGGGACTGGCTCCAGCACCCAAAGACCCTGAACAGGATAAGCAGTGTAGAAAATGGATGGATGGAATTGAACGCATTTATGGGTGCGTTATTGCGCTCTCATCTTGGGTCCTAGAAAAAACGATATTTTCTTACACTATAATTTAAAGCTTAAAAATAATGTGTCCATTGGTGTAACAGCTCACCAGACCCTTTTTAATTCTTTTAATACTATACAGCATCAGGCATTCATCAATGTCTAAATAGGCCTGATTATAAGTGAATTTGTGCCCAACTATGAGCACATTTTATAGGACAATAAAATACTAATTAAACTCTGTGTTGCAAATCTTTTCAGGTTTCCTCTGCCACTTTACCCTTAGTGATTATAATTGTAAGTTATAGCAGATACTTTAAGTAGCAGATTTTTTTAACATGACAGCATGATTGTTAGCATATCCATGGCACTAAGCATTATTAATCATTTTTGGGCATATTTAATATTTTCTCAGACAGAATGCAGGTTTGTCTCTGCATGAGGGTCTACTTGTAAAACACTCTATAGGGGGATGTGTGCTGGCATGTACTATAGGCAAGCTTAATCAATGACATACAGTGTTAAACTGTGCCATGCTGTGCTGGAGGAGATAATCCTCATTTGAACGCTCTCCAGTGCTCGCTTAGAGATGGTCAACAATCCACCATGGTCGCCAAGAAATCTACTTTGTAATTATGGACACATTGATGCATATGCAAACCATTTTTCATCATGTTCCTGTTTGATAGTGGCTCTTGCATGCATAACGAAGCAATGCCTTCACATACTACACACACTGATACGCCCACCCAATCAAATCCCATTCACTGCTGCACATACAGACACACAAAAAACCCACGCAGTCTCCCACACAGCCCCTATCAGATAAGCAGACTCCTCTACATTCAGCTTGGTTATTGGATGTTTGCTTTTCAATGCCACATGAGTTTAGTGTGTATTTCTGTTGTTATATATTTCTGTTTGCAGTGTTGTTTGTGTGTGCAGCCGTGGAGCAGAATTAATTTCTGTTTTGATGGTTGGGTATCAGTGTTTCAGCCAGATGAATTATGCTTCCCTACCATATGTCATTTCCTCTCAGCCTGGCAATGCTGCAACCATTTGGTAATGTGAAAACAAATTATCCTCTGCTGGCTGCTGCTCACGTTCAATAAAAGCATGCAGAGTAATTATATAGGTACAAAGAGGGCTACATGCAGAATAATTAATTAACCTAATAATCTGTATTTACTGCATAAGCTCCTTCATGTAAGGCATGTGATGCTGTCAGTGTGACACCTTTATAAATAACTGCTGTCTGATGTTTGTGACACCAGACTGACAATTTTCGTTTTTTTTCTACATCTTAAATTACTGTCTCACCTTTGTTGCTTTAAATCACATTTGATGTGATGCACAGACGCTTGTCATGCTCAGAGCTATTATTATTGCCACAGTAACCCACTGGGAAAATAAACATAAAAGTGTTTAATCTAAAGACTCTGTGAGACTGTTCATTTATACCTCACAAAAAATCAGTTATTAATAAGAAGGCTAATGCAGAACTGAAGCCTGCAGATTAGTCAGCCTATCAGCCTATTAACAGTTGGTAACTTCATATTGTGTCTTTTGTGTATCAAGAGTAACTGTGTAAATAATATGTAGAAATATGGAATTTAAAAAAGAAATAACTAGAAAGGGCAAGACTTTCTGCAAGAAATGTGGCAGACTTCTATCTTACATGATAACCCTGAAATACTGAAAGAGAGTGAATTGACAGTTGAGAAAGTTGAAGTGAAATTGCAGGAATAAATTTATCAGCGTAACCATTTAAAATTGTATGTCAAATCTGGAATAAATAAGCAAACTGAATTTTAAGTTGACAAGTAATGACTGAAAGAAGAAAATTTTCAGTTGAAAATCAAAGTAATACTTAAAAATCTAGTATAAGGAAGTAAAAAAAGCAAAAGACAACATTGGAAGGAGTAGATAAAATGTTGAACTATTTGTCTAAGAGGGAATTTAAGATCAAATTTGAGGCTGAAGGTAGTTAAAGGGCACATATCACAAAAACAAAAACAAAAAATCCTCTTTTGGGTATTTTTCACACAAATCCAGGCATGCACACAACTGACAAAAAAAAAAGGATTTAGCTAACCCAGTACTTTGCTCATGGTCCTTCTGTGTCTGAAAACATGAAATCTGTTCTGAACATGGATTAATTTAAAAGTACCTGCCTCTCACCTGGTATCTCCACACATAGATCTCCAACAGCCATATAAGCACACAGCTGTACTAGTGTCAGCACATCAGACTCTAGAGAATACTGGGCAAAACTTCAGTGACATCGGCCATTAAGTTGCTTAAGGGGCCTTTGAGTCCAATCCGCGGTGGATGTTTCAAACTAATTTTAGACCAGCCTAGAAACAGTCAAAGAGGTGGAACTGAAGAGAGTCCAAAGACTTCTGAGCAACAGTTCTATTGGCTTGCAGCTATATCAGCCATGCCCCTGATAATACATAACCTGATATTCTTATTTAAACCAAAACAGACAAGTTCATAGATATCAAATGTACAGGACAAATACAGCAAAGACAAAACAAAGACAAACCAAATCTACACAGACATACCAGACAATGTATATGTCTTTTTATGTTGGCAATATTGCAAATATCCATGTTGACAGATGTTCTGCCTTTGGTCATATTAAAACTGAACTGATCATTTAGGCCTGCAACTGTCTCTCCAACTCCATATAGAAATATTTATATTACTTATAAAAGTGACCATTCCTGTTATATAATTGTTAATAATAATATAATAATATAATGTTAAATAATAAGAGATCTTACAGTATCTCAAATATGTCCTCAAATTTTCAAAGACAGAGAAATTCTTAATTTTCATAATTGTAACATGGCATGTCTTGTCGTTGTGGCTGCTATAGATTATGAGTTCAATCACCCAAACTCACCTCTGTAACATGGAAACCACCCACGCTCTGCATTTCTACTGAGTTGAGACCTGCACTGCTCACTGCTTGGCACCACCCACGTTCAGAGCCTCCCTCTCTCTTCTATTTTTTGTTTTAAACTGAGGGCTCTATTCAATAAAAACTGCCCCTGAAAAGGTGTATTTACTTAACAGAAAACTAATGTTTTTTTCATTCATAGATTTCTCATATTTAGGAAGAAATGCAGTTTTAAAAAAACACTTAGCAGTCCTACAACGCCCATATTTGCAGCAATGCAAGAGCACATGTGCACCCTGACACTGTATCCAGCACATACCAAGAAGTGCTGTTCGCCCTCATTACGAGAAATTTATGAATGAAAACACAGTTTTCTGTTTATTAAATATATCTTAAGAGGTTTACTGAACAAGAATTCAAAACAAAAAATCAACAGCAGAGAATAGCGGAGCTGGGCAGTGCTAGTATGTACTCACCATATTGTCTTCTTGTTTTGATAGAGAGTACCACGGTGGCAGAATTGTACACACTGAGTGTTTAAAGTCCCTGTAGAGCAAAATCAGAAATTTATGTTGTAAAAAGTTTCTGTTTACATGTGAAATGAATGATAACTGAGTTTCATAGAAATTTTCTCTTCACCTTTAGGTTGTGAATTTTTGGGGCGGGACTGAATTGGGCGGTTGATGACACACTGACTTTTTAATGTAATTTTAGATTATTTTACTAAAATAATTATTTTACTATTTAAAACTAATGTTTCCTGTTTAGATACAGACCTGCTTTCATGAGTAGATTGAACATTATGACATGAACCACTGAGCTGTTTATGAGTTTGTAAATAAATTAGACTTTGTTGCAGTGATGTACTTATTTTACATCACTGTGGCTGCAGGGGGACGCTGAAGTGGACTTAACCAAAGTGTGCTGAAAGGGATAATAAAGCATGTGATAAATCATGATAAAAAATGAATTGAGTAATCATTGACCTAGGTTAATCAGAGTTAATGCAAATAATCTCGATAGTCCTTGTAAAAATGAAGCTCAGCATTAGTTCTTGCAGGACACAGTAGTCATATGCCCAGCTGTGATAAGCTAATCACCAGCTGATCCCAATTATTGCCTCTCAGCTCCCACATCCAGTCACAACTCTTTCTCTCAACAAAGCTGTGTATTTAAATATGACCTCATTAATTCCTGCTTGCATTAATGCTGATGCACCACACTGCTGCTGCTGGCAAAGCTTCACCTCCTCCACCCCAGCCTCCTCTTTTATAGCACAAGCTTGTTGCACTCTCATATTCAGATTTATGCTGCTATGGATTTATTGATTTTGAACTTTATTGTATTCAATATGCATTGTCAAAACTACATCTATACATATGGAGTTTTCTAGTTATGTGCTCCCTGGGAAGTCAAAGCATGTTGCTTGACTAACCCTGGGAGCATCTTTTGAGCAAAGCCTTCTCTGCCAAGTAATACTGTATATCAATTTTGCAATATAATGGTAAAACGTATGGTGAGTGTTCCTGACTGAAATGCAAACAAATGTGATTAAAACTGATGGTCACGCTACACATCAGCCTTTACCATCAATGTGTGAATGTGGAGTAAATGGGTGTCAGTGAATACAAGCACAAGTGCATTTACCTGTCCATCATCTGTTTCAAACAAACTAAAAATGCACATTGTTATTGCTCTACACTGCCTTCTTTTCTGTGTTTTAGTTGGTGCATCATAAATCTGAGCCACAATGACAAAATTAGGATTTCTAACTGTACCTTGACTTGCAGTGCCCTTGAAATTTAGCTCATTACTGGCACTCACTCAGCCTTTTAAAAAGGTTAATTAACTACCTCAACATCTTTTCACTCCATGGATAAACACTGCTCCCATCTTCTTCTCTTTAAGGGTGTATTTTGCTTAACAAATGGTAGATTTCTCTCCTTTTCCAAGAAAGGAAAAAAGGCACACAGCGGTGTCGTTTTAGTTCAGAGCATGAAGTGTTCTTTTCTCAGACAAACATCATAAACACCATTAGTGGACCAAACAGGACAAAACAGCAAGAGTGTGCAGCTGATTCAGTGTGGAGTGAGAGAACAGCCACTCCACTGAGACTTAAAACAAACACACACACATCACTGACAAATTTAAGTCTGACACCCTCTCAGAGATAGACAGGGGCCTGCAGCTAGACATGAAAACATGAGGGGATAACACTCCAAATCTCACACAGTGAACACTTACACACCTCACTTACAAATTCTATCGCTCCTCTGAACACATATGCCATATAACTATGTTCTCCAGTTATTATGCACATTTTATTAAATATCTTAAAAGACTGTAGGCTTACAGGGAAAAAAGGCTGTAAAAGCTAATCAATGGTGTTTCAGCAGTGATAATCTGTTTAGTAGCTCAGAGAACGTCTCTGTGTGCTGAATGGCTTTTAAGCCTTGAGTCATTACACATCAGCTTTATCCTTCTGTTGCTCTCTTCTAACATTCCTTAAGTGATGATAATAGCTGCAACATGATCAGGGAGAGGAACTCTGCCATTTATACAGAGCACTTCATGTGATATGGAAAATTCTTCTTGTGAAACCGTTGATTTTTAATGCTGGTATTCTAAATGATGAAATAAAATCTAATGAATCAACTGTTGGGCAAGTACTGAAGGCTTAATCAATAAATGATTTAAAGGTATATATGCTATTAATCATGTTTAAATGTGCATTTATTAATGCTGTCATATGTTGAGAGAAAAAAAAGCTCATATAACCATTAAATAAAAGCAGAGTAGTAGAATTAGTGTAGTCTCCTCAAATCTATGGAGTGTTTTTTATCTTTCAGCTTTTTGTTTTAGTTTTACTACCTGAATTTTCATTGTTTTGATCCACTTTGATCGATGTCATCAACAGCAAAGAAATGTGTTTTATTGAAAAAAGAAATGCTTGATGAACATCGCTCAGTGGAGCCCCTTTCGCATTTGTACTACACTCCAGAAATGTACAGAAAAAGTGCATGTTATGATGCCGCTTCATTATTTTCTCTTCTTGCTAGGATGTTTGTTCACATTTTTTCTTGACATGTGCAGTAACATATGCAATCCTGACACATTCTAATCTAGCCAGAACATTTCCTGACTTGCTGGATAAATGCATGATTTTTTCAGGAGTTTTGTACAAGTGTAAAGAAGGCTATAGTGTCCGACTGTTTCTTCCTTTTGGATTATCTTGGGTATGTAGTGATCATTTCACTCAGCATGTTTTCATGCACAGTTGGGTGAAACTCCTTTTTTAGACTTAATAAAGCCATTTAATTGAATTACCACTCTTGTCCCAGCAAACACCAGTGAAACATGTTTGACTTCACAGCTGTAGCTGGTGATATGCCCCTTTCACATAAAGATTTAGCGCTTTTGAAAAAGCAAACAAAGACTTGTTTGTGTGTGTGTAAAAAGTTTTGCTGTTGTGAAATTTTAAAAAAAGTTCTGAGTTGAAGCATTCTATGAGCTTGTGAAAATAGCTTCTGTAACCAGCTCTCTGTCTCACTTTCTCTCCATTATGAGCTATTCAGACAATCTCCATTGATGCAACAACAGTACAGCCTGCCATTGGTTGTCACAGCCCATGTGACAACCATTGTAGGAAAACATTATGGTGGCTAATGCTAAGCTAGCAGCAGAAAAGATTGAAAAATTGATTCAAAAACTGACAAAAAAACTGTTCAATATCAGAGTTCCTGGTGTTGATTAAATCATTAAAGACCCCGGAAAGTCATCCGTATAGGCTAGGAAGACATGGATAGTGTCATTAGAATAACAAATGGAGGGCTTCCAGAGGGAAAAGAAGTACAAAGTATTTATGTTTCAAAAGTTAACTTTTTGTATCTCTTTTACTGAATATGATAACGATGATCTCATGGTTAAAACTCACCTATATACAAAATTCAGATAACCTCCATGTCCTTTGATGTTTGTAAGTACGACATCTCATTCAAGTCATGTGAGCTAACCTGAGATACCAGGCTGCTGGGGTCAACTCCACATGCTGCTCTACATGCAACTGTCTCAGCTGAGTAACACAGGAACTTAGGGTCAAGTTCAACACAGGAAAATCTGGGGAGTAATTTTTCCAGTGTAAAAAGTATTTTACTCAAACAGAGTCAAATGTACTCTTTATTGAGTATATTTATTACCAGCCAAAACGAGAGTTGGATTTAAAAACAGAGTAAATTCTGCTGGAGTAAAACTTCAACCACACCCACTTAAGTTCCAGCTCAGCTGGCGTCACTCATGGACGGTCCCAGCTGCAGCTTGTTGGGTGTCCCAGCTGCAGATAATCCTTGGCAGTCAAGATCTCCTCACCTGGTGATGAACCTTCAGACACCTTTGTACTACAGCTTCTAGTCAGTTAACTCCCTTCTGTATATTACAGCACTGTCTAATATGTATAGGCAAAAACATATTTTGTTACGCCATTTATAGGTAGAAAGGCAGAATTATTTATTAAGAGGAAAATGTAGCTCTATATAAAGAGGAATATCAGTCTTTTTGATTAAGATACAGCTCTACATAACCATTACCCACTTCTATATGGAGCAGAAAATGTTCTGTGATGAGTTGAAACATTTCTATAAGGAATGAAAAACATTTCTGAAAGGACTAAATACAACACTGTATTGAGAAAAAACAGCTCTATAATGAATAAACTATGGTTTGAGTTACTCTGTAGTGAGTACAATTGCTGTAGAGTTGTTTTTATTTTGTTCATTGTGGAGTACATAATCATCATTTAGAGTTGAATAAAACACCTCTTAGAGTAAAAACAACTCTGAAAACATTACTTTGCAAGCAGAGTGAATTTTACTCCAAATAGACTGGTACCAAATGTTATATTTTTCAGAGTAAAATTTTACTCAATTTGAGTAAATTTACTCAGGTAAATTTACTGTGTAGGACTTGTTTGAAGTGCAGTCTTCATCTTGAAGATATCTAATGTACATTTAAATTGCTCACAACAGCCAACTGACTCAATCATCACTAGTAAGACATCATTTTTGATAAGTTGTTGACAATTTTAATTTTGACCCCATAAGCTGTTGCACTCAGTATGACAACATGAATAGAGTCCTCTCAAATTCAGAATGAAGGTCCACATTTGAAGCTTAGATTGTAGGATCTACAGAACTCTGAATCACAACTTAAATGATAATACTGCTGATAAAGATTTCACTTGTTATAACAAACTGGGATCCCATAGATCTAACTGCCCTTTCCCTGTTCTCTGCAGGACAGACACACCAAATGAATGGGCTAAAGAAATGCCCATAACTGGTTTGCTAGGTTTGTTACAAGGTGATGGTAGAGAGAAAAGCAAAGGGTGTTTTTGATGTGCATTTTAGCAACAGTGTCATAATAAAGCTTCACCACCTTCATACTGCAAACGTGATATTTGGTGTTCCCATTTGTGAGTTTTCAGTGTGTTTTGGCTCCGTGGGAGCACAGGAGAGAACAGCACAAGAGCTCAGTACACACAGTTAGATAGTTAAACAGTGCTGTGCTCCCCAACTGGCTCCACTGATCCCATTTATGTCCCTGTAACGCCTGTTAATACCACCAAAGATGTCATGAAACCACCATGAAACCGTTGTCTAAATAAAATAAATGTTGACCAATATCTGCTGGTTTTGTATGTGTGACATTTTTGCTTACACATTTGCTTCTTCTTGTTTTTGCCTTCATCTAAACTGGCCATTTGTATCATTTCCCTTTAGATTTGCTCTTTCAGTGTTATCATCTCTAGTTGCTTACCCTTTCTTTGGTTATTTGGTCATAGCAATTGTTCACAACTGCCCCTTTCACACTTGTTCCAATCAATCTTCAATCAATCTTTGTTTTTAAGTATACACTTACATACTTGTACAAAACTTCTGTAAATTTCTTAAATTAATTTGGGTAAGCTGCATATGTGAACAGTATTTTGAGGGTTTTCTTTGTTATTTTTTCTCAAGACGTCACACTGAAATTTCCCTGCTAGGCCCCTATTATCTTCCCCTCCCCCAACCCTCTTTTGCATAGCAGGCAAACAGCAGGAAAACTTCCTGCTATGAGGCACAAGTGTGATTCAGCAAGTATAAGGACATTTCCTGAATAGGTACGCCTGTGATTAGAGTTAGGGCTAATGCTAGCACACGAGTATGCAGTTTCCTCCAGTTCAGTTTAGTACGTCACACTAGGCATTAATTTGCGTTTCCATTATTGAATGCTGGAAAGGGTTCCAAATAACGCTCAATCCCGTCCTACTTTTTTGGCAGGCCTCTTTAGGGCCAAGCTTACCAGTCCATCCCAAAAGGGTGGAGCTATACACACAACAATAAAGGTATACTGTCTCCTCTATGAGGACTGGGTGAAAATGGGAAAAAAACAGACTATTATCTACATAAATGGGGGATATTTGAACTTGACAGAGATCCAAACTGCTTCCTGGACCATGGACAATGATATGTGGTATTAAATAGAGTTTCCTGACATTTATGTGGACCTGATTTCACGTACATAAAGCGGATATGAGCCTTGTCGGATATGTTCACTTTATGAAGCGTTAATGGAAATAAATCAGGTTAAACTACCAATGTTGCTTTATCTAATCTGTGATAATCATTAGTGGACTTCACAATTTTTTGGTCTTTAGCCTATATAGCTGTGTTAATTGGACATCGCAGGACTATTTGTAGAGCTACAAAACATAATCTGTTGTCACTAGATGCCTAATAATATTATTTTACCATGTGGATGATCTGCTGAAATTTAATGTCGTAATTTTCCTTTAAGGTAAGAAGAAGGAGAATGGAGGGGAGTTTAGCTTATATTCATCACTAACTGACTGCTTGAGCTACTGTAATAGCTTCATCTTGTGTCTTGTGTCTCCAAACATGTTTCTAAACACATTCCATCAGCTGAGGATCTTTACTGACCACAGAGAGCATCATTAAGATGTAGTTATTAAAAAAAAATGGGGAGATGGGGGGGGGTGTAGTCGAGTGGTTAAGGCACACACCATGTACGCAGGTGACCCCAGCTTGAATCCGGCCCATGGCACTATTTCCTGCATGTCTCTCCCTGCTCTCTTCCCTGTTTCCAACCCTATCCACTGTCCTCTCTCTAATAAAGGCACGAAAAAGCCCAAAAATAAATCTTATAAAGAAAAAAAAAAAAAAAAGATGGCCCCTTTCGGCTGAAATAGACTGTTTCCTGCTTACTCAGAGACTCGTGCTGACTGTGATGTCACATACAGTACATACACTCTACAGCAGAACTTGAAGTCCACCGTTCAGTTCAATATGGGCTGCTGTCATAGGCTGCATGAGAAAAAACCTGCTAAAGCCATGAGCTCACTGGCAGCCAGTTAGTACCAGTTAGGTGGCCAAAATTTCACCCTCTATTTTGAGAAACAAAAAAGTAGACCCAGCTAGGACAATCAGTCATAAATAGTGGCTGGAATCTTATTAGCCTATACCTCCTCCCTTAATCGATAAGCCCCAACACTCACCCTTATCCCCCTCTGCCAGCCTCTGTAATCACCTTTATTACACTCTCAATCAAGATGGAGATTAAACATTGAAGGCAAAGTAGCTTCATTCGGATTCACACCAACATTTTCATTATTGAGTCATGCTTAAAATGCAATTAACACTTCAAGCTAGTATTTGTTCTTATTTCATACACATGTTGTTAAATATAGAAGATTTTTTTTAGTTCAAACACCAAATGTAGCCTTCAGACATTAGAGGGGGAAATTAGAGACCTGAATTAAAAAGGCTCTCTATCAACATAAAACTCATACTATGTGTTGAATTAGAACATTCAACAAAGCAAAGACAATTTGGTCTATAATACAATCTAGTTTCCCTCCTCAAGAGTTACACACAAAATTAATTGAATTTCTTGTGTCCCAAATGAAGCAAAAATAAATGACACCTGTGCACTAATTAAAAAGGGTTGTTCTGATACTTGAAAATACTGCCTGCTTTATTAAAAGTCTTGTGCTTGTGTGGACCAATGAGGAACAAGGGCTGCATACTTGCCTATCTGTAGGACACTTCATTATATTATTCTCAATTAAAAGCTGTCCTCAGCAGCATTAGTCATTTGAGTCCTCGTCATTCATACTAATTAGCGCCTGCCACATGCTGGAAGAGGATATTTCAATATCCCATTAAGCGATTCCAAGATATGCCCTTGATTGACGTTCCCTTAAACCCGGGGAGTAATTACATTATATGCTTCAGTTTTCTTTCAATAATTTCAGCTTTCCTAAGGTCTTTTTGAGTTTTTTGGTTGAATTTATGTCAAAATTATCCACATCAGCACTGCTAAGAGGAGAAAAAGAGCAATGAGTAAACAAGAACACATCCTGTCTCCCTGACTCCATGTATGAGCAGAGATTTTAAATGCAGTGTACATTCTTAAATACTAATGTCAAATAAATGAAGCCATGTTAAACACATCATGCACTCTATCATATTGCTATGGCATGTAAATTAGTAGTAAATTAAAAGACATCTTTAAAAGCAGCCTTGGGTATTCATTTATACTAAATACATTGATCCAGCTTCTGTTAACAGTGGCGTTAGGTGCATTTAAGCACCTTCTTATTTAGAAATGTACCCTCCATGTTTATGTGTTGTTCATCACATTAGCATAGGATCCAGCTTGTGCTTCCCATTGACTGTGCTGCTGATGTAAAGCTGCATAAATGCCTAAATGGCTCTTCATGCTGAGAATGAAGAGAGCACATTACTGAGCTGCCTGAATTTGCATCTAGCTCACTGTCAGCAATTTCATTAGGAACTATTTTCTACTCAACACAAACGACAGGGAGGATGTGTAGCAGTGGAGTTTTCTGACTGTTGTTTCAAATGCTTTAGCATCATAACAGAACACAGTGCATTAATTTTAAAGAAATATGATAAGGAGAATATTTTGAAAGAAATGTATTCTAATACAGCATCACAGCATTGATTATGATTCCTTGTGTTTATGAGTTTCATGAGTGTTTTCTGTGTTACTCTTTTCTTTCCTTTGTGTTTCTCACTTCCTGTTTATTACAACTCTATTGCCAATTTGTATATTAGTTTAATAGTTCTACAATTACAAGTGTCTTCTTGTCATCCAACCATTTTCCCTGTTTTCCTTGCGTGATTCTTTATAGTATTTCAGTCAGGAACACTCTAGTCATACATTTTACCATTTCATTGCAAAATAGACAAACAGTTAGATTGGTGGAGAAAGGACTGCTCAAAAGATACTCCCTGAGTTAGTCAAGCAGCATGCTTTGACCAGCACATCAAAACCCCCAAACATTTATGACCATGCATTCTGGATACAATGCAGTGAGATAATAAGCAATGAATCCACAGTAGCATGAATCAGAATATTAGAGTGCAACAAGCTTGTACTATGAGGGAGGAGGCTGGGGTGGAGGAGGTGAAGCTTTGCCTGCAGTAGCAGTATGTGCATAAGCATTGATGAAGCAGAGATTAGTGAGATGATACTTGGGAACAGCTGGCTATCAGCTGATCACAGCTGGGTGTATGACTTCTGCTCCCTGCATGAACTATGCTAAGCTTAATTTCTAAGTTTCCTTTTTAAATTCTTATCCTTTGTATTTTATGTCTGGTGTTAATTCCACTAGACATCATCTGTTCTGCTCCATTGCGACTGTCTCCACCAATCTAAATAGCCTCAGCTATGTTTAACAACCCTAGGCCTTAGGCCTGGTCCACATGTAGGCAAGTATTTTTTGAAAACTTAGGTTTTTCTGTGCATTTTTGCCTTTTGTATAAATGCAAACAGCTTTTCAGTTCACTGAAATGGATCTTCTGAAAAAATTCCTGCCAGGGTAAAGGTTTTTTAGAAACGCTGTTTATGGCTTACATGTAGACAGGGACAACTGTATGCTTGTAACGTCATGCTGTGCGCCGGTTTCTCCTCTGTTTGAGTTCACTTGTGTGATACATTATCACTTTCATTTACATGGTAATGGCAGATGCTCAGCTTGTATTGGCATTAACATTGCAGACTGGACCTTTTACTCACTAAAGCATACACACAGTTGCTCTGGCACTATTTTAATGAACAGAGATACCTGAAAGGACCACAGAGGTCACTGCTGCCTCATACAACACTATGAAGACACAAACCATTTCATATTGTTTATTCAGGGCTGATTATTAGTAGTTCATGGGACCAATAACCGGTACTTAGAACTGATGTGTATCTATCATTACGTACAAAATGTACTTAATATGACAAAAGTGAAAGTGCATGATAAAAAAATGTCGGATAATAAAAAATTTAGCCCTAAATCTATAAGCATGAGAAACAGCACAGAGCAGCTCAGTAGTAAAAGGAAAACAGAAGTGATGCTATAAGCTCACTGTGTCAGTAGCACCCAGGCGTCAGTGTTAATTGGCTACTTAAAATGTGTTACTCTTTTGTGTGATAAGACATTCTGATTAAAGAATTCAATGATTAAACAGCCATTATCAGACATATCTCTGTATTTATGACAAAAAAAGTAACCTACAAGCGACTGGGGAAGATGGACCATGTTATGATGTGTTATTCAAGATTTAAGTAAATCATAATATAATCATATCAATCAGTCCATGCTTAAATGAAGACCTTTGCATTCATACCTTTGCAGTTTTCTTCAGAAAATGTATTTCATTACACAAAGTGTGCCACAATTCAATTACTTACTGCGTTTTGACAGAACATCTGTTACTCCAGAAGTTTGCTTACAAAACATAATAAATTTTCTCCTCCATAGCTCTGGTCCTGGATATATTGTAAATGGTCTGGTGTAATGAGTTTTTTGTAGTGAACATTCAAAACATGATGATTAATAGTGCTAGGCTGTGGGTTTGCAGAAAGTAATTATTTATTCTCTAACATGTCAGGACAAACTTCTTAGTGTTTGTCTTATGGACTTGGCAGAGAGCAGGCAGGGCTCTGTTTTGCTTCATGTGTAAATTACAGTGTTCACAGGGTAATTGTCACCTTATCAAAAACAGAAAACAATGTCGCACAGATTATAACCTATTCTCAGCACAGTGTGAGTGTCAAAATACAGTGACAGGTAGGTGGGAATAAAAAAGGCAGGTATGTTAATAAATGCTCTTTGATTCAATTCACAGTTTATGTCATGCACTGTCTACATCAGATGTTTGCTCCACCTGTTGCAGCTTTGAGCGCAATTAAAGGCAACCAAGACTTTTCTAAGTAGGATTAACTCAGGTCCCATTATTGTAAGTTTACACATCACTCATTTTGACATTAATAAACCTAACTCCAGTGTTGATTGCCCGTTATGATTACCGTTTCTCTTTTTCTCTGAGTAAGGTTTTATTCACACATAAAAAATATATTCTCTGGGGATCCACAATATTTTTACTTTATGGTTGTGTTTACTTGCGCTGAAGCATCCACTTTACCGCTGCTGATTCAGATAATGTACATGGTAATGTACGACCCAAGTAAAAGTTGGGCATTTTCTATTTTTTTTTCCTGGCACAAATGTGTTTGTTCCCCTTTCAATATAGAATTATAAACCTATGGAGGCAAGACAAGCAATTTGTGAACCCGCTGGCTATTATCTCACAATGATATTTGCCCTGGGAAGCCATGGATAACTTTCGATGACAGGCAGCATTTAGTGATAACTGATTTACAGCCATGACTTCAATGACTTGCCTTTATCAAAGTCAGATTATCAATTTAAGGAGTAAGAATGGAGTTGGTTTTGAAACAGGAAATCTAAGAGCAGGGTTCTTAGCTGCATCTGCAAGCAGATGTCTATTTAAAGACAGCAATTAACATTTAAACTTTATTAGATGACAATAAAGGGTTGCAACTAGGAGCGATTGGGTTGTGCTAGTGTGAAAACTGCCAGTTGAATCCTGGTGTGGACAGAGTAACCGTACTGAGGCCGCTTGAAAAGGTGGGTCTGGGTACACTGTTTTTGGACTGTGGTGTTGTTTGTTTGTCTTAAGAACACAACTTGACAACTTGAAGCATTGTGCTTTTTGAATCAAACAACTACTGTAAACTGTAAATTTCACAAACCAACATTGGCAAATTAAGGGGGAAAAAGCCACCATGGGCCCTTACCTATCTATCATTGCTGTATGTGTTAAAGCTGCAGGCATACCTGACGGATCTTTAAAAAGATATTCCAGTGAATGAGCAGGTTATGTTATTGGAGGATTAATGAGAACCGTCTCCTGATGAATGCCCTCCAAAACTCAAGCCCACCAAGTCTAGAAATTTCAACCAATTAGAGATCAGTTTCTTTGAACATCACACATTTTGGTCCTTTTGTTAATGTTCCAAACAGCCCAAAAGACCAAATTGGAGGTAATTATGCAACAATGTCAGAAAACAGTCCAAGATTTGTACCAGAGCAAACAATTTAGAAGAGTGATTCTGCATTTTAATGCAGGATGCATAATGAAATAGTATATAGAAATGAAGGCTGACATACAGCAAGATCATCTCATTAAAATGATTACATTTACTCGACTTTTCTTTACCCTGCACCAAGGTTGTTTGCATTGTACAACTGCAAATTCCTAGAATATGTTCAAGGATTTTTTTCAATGTAAGAAACAGTGAGGCTTAGGGCATGATATCAGAAAAAGCTATTAAAATGCAAACCATTATGTTTAGCTATTCTAAAGAAAGGATAAACCTTATTTATTGTGCAGTGTCTATTGGGAAATGTGGAACTACACAAATTTCAAGGTGTCCTGAGTTTGTTCTGAAACTTACAGAAGCCAATAAATTCTAGAGCTGATAAAGCCTGAAAAAACCTTTCTATCACTGAGAAAAGTTTAGTCTTTTGGAGTAAAGTTTAATTAGAACAGAATATTTTTCAGCTGTGCCAACATTACAGCTTTGGAGAAACTTTCAGCTGGCTCATAGTGTTGTAGTACTCGAGAACGGTCTTGTCCTTGAGACTGGTCATAAGACCACATTTTGAATTGATTTTTTATGGTCTCGGTCTCGTCTCGGTCTTGGTCTTGACTCGGTCTCGACCCCAAAAGGCCTTGTCTTGGTCTTTGTGCCCTCTGGTCTCGGGCAAATCTTGGTCTCGGATAGTGTGTTCTTGAGTACAACACTATTGAGTACCTTGGTCCATGACTAAGACCTACACAGTAACTACTTGGATGTTTGCTTGAAATGCTCGTGGTTTTTGTGAAGAGCCACAAAAAAGTTTTTATTTTTGGATTTTCATGAAGTTTCTCAGATGGATTACATTGTAAATGGTTACATACAGTATATAACATTGTTCACAGGTCTTTTTATGTGAAAAGTCTCAACAGCTATTGGGTGGGATGTCATTAAGTTTAATGCCTCTTTGGGACTGAAAACACTTAAGATCCCTTGATTCCCCTTTTATCATCATTGGGTCATTAATCCATCTGTTTTCACTTTTAATTGGGACCAAAATTTTCTTAACATAATACAGTATTCTTTGTGCTTGCAGCTGAAAACCTTATGTCTGGAGGTAAACATGCTAATCCAAACAAATTTGATGGTCATCTAGCTTTAAGCATTGGTAATGGGCTACCATTGTTTAAGCGTTTAGTGTAAGCAGTATTTTGCCTTAGGGCGCACCCACAATAGGCCCAGTTGCCCCATACCGTGCTGATATATGATCGTACCCCCTCACCAGTCCCCTGCTGGCCTGCACTAACATTGCTCCAGGGCAAAGTAGGCCTGAGCACGGTTACCTTGTGTACATACATCACCATACAGCAAAACGACGCACATACCTGGCTTTATTTACAACAGGCACAACCTCAAAGTCAGTACAACAGAGTTACAGTATGCAGAGAAATCATGACTGCAACTTGACTTACTTTGTGCCTTATCTCCACAATTGTTTAAAATGATCAATGAGAGGAACAGTGGTAGCGGTAATATGTAACATCCATGTTGTGCAGCAAAGCTTGTGCATGTGCATGAGCAACAGTTCTGTGCTGGAGCTCACCTCTTCATTTTGTGCCAGGGAAGTGCCAGCTTGAACTCAAGGTGTGGATTTCCAGGGGAGACGGTGGGGATTCCCCCCTTCTGCTTCTGATATCCCCCCTCTGATGATACGTTTTCATCGCCGGGTTGGGGATACGTTTTATTCCTCACTCTGCTCAGACTAACCGCATCCAACTCTTTAACAGTGGTGGTCTAATATTGCCATTCATTACATTTATGGCAAAATACCAAAACTCCAGATTTATCTGCTCATACCGCGGTTCAATAGTCCCACACGGCTTGAGTTCTCCTGCTGAGTGAAGTCTGGACGGACTGTGACAAATGTCAGAAGTTTCCTTTTAAAGTCCTGTGTATGTTTTTCAGATGTCTTTAGCTCAGATACAAATGCAGAAAAAAAACGCTCTCGCTATCTCACACGCACCCACATACAAACACGCCATTTCAAGCACATACGGCTAGCGGTGAGAAAATTAATGCCATCAGCTACAATGATGGGAATTCAAGCTCTTTTTCAGTGATCCAAATCATCTGACTAAGCTTAGTAAGAATTTGTTCTTTCAGCTCCCAAACAGCTCTTCATCTGGTCGGCTATCATATTTGATTTAACTAAATCAACCAAACTCTGCAATGCTTTGGCCTGTAAATGATGTATGTGCATTTATTCTCCTGAAACGATTAATTATAATAAAACCAAACCATAGAATTTGTCTCCCATGGTTCACATAAAAAAATCTGCCTCTTTAAACTAAATTATCTGCAGACCGCACATCATTACGGCCAGCTTGATAGATGCAGATATTTCTTCTTCATTCTCTTATCAGAGATGTGGGCGGTGCAGGCCTTCCTGCTGTGGTCATGGTGATTACAAAAGTTTACACAGAAAATACCCTGACATTTGACAATTTTCGAGAAATCTAAGATTTTTTAGACACCTCTTTTCAACATTTTGCACCTTGTTTTATTGCAATATGGTGCACTCACATTAGCCAGAGAGTCACTTAACCCTCAGACTGCTCTTTCAGATGAAAACCCATGTTTACATGGATTTAGATGTTTTTTTTATCAGTTCAAATCTTGACATTTTAGCAAAAAGCATTTAAATTCTAGAAAAATTCAGCCTTTGCTACCCACCTTTTCCACGACCATTAACACAACTCGTAGCAACCAAGAGCTGAAATCTGCAGTTCCAACAACCAGACATGTTGCTGAGAGATGATGAAAAAAACGTGTCTTTCTTAAACAAGGTCCATAATCTATCTGCGTCATAAACATGGACATACATCTTCATTTCACTATTTAAAAACACGATTGTGTTTTGATGAAAATGAGCATGAAAACAACTAATAGCAGCAGAACACGTATGCTTTGCAGATGTTTTGCTTGTGGGTAATGTAGCACTGTTGACCATGATAACTTACAAACCATGTTTTCTTAAAACGAGGTTGATAACATACAAGGTCTTCTACATGTCCATTTATCAGCGTTTCACTCAGCTTGAGGTTGGTCTACCTTCATGAAGTCATGGCTAATAGTCAGGTCTAAAAAGCAGCAGCATAGACTAAATGAAGTTCCAGGGTGGAAAGACCTCAGCTGAAACTCAGGGGTTTAGTAATCTTCTAAACAAACTGGACTTTTAGGGGTTGAACGTGCTTGAGCATGGTACAGATTGCCTGGTGTGAGCACATCTTTCCTCCACAGTGCCACTGAGCCACTAGTATGACTCAATAGTCTTTCTCTGCTAAGCCTTACATTAAGATGCTTATCGCTGAAAAACACTCCCACATTAGCTCAAGCTTATGGTGAGGATTTGACCATTTAACAGTGCACAAGGGGAATTGTGGCTTTAATTTCCAGAAATGCAAAGTGCTTTCTTGTTACAAAGGTTTGAAGACTCCAGTCATTTGATTTATCATCATTAGCAAAGCTGGCCCTAATCATTGCAGCCCATTTGAACTCAACTTTGTTTAAGGCATAGATATTAAAGAAGTGTTTCAAGTCCTGTTCTGTCACATATATATGTCCTCTAATCACAGTAATAATGCTGATCCCTCTGCAGCATCAAGCACTGGTTATTCTATTTGATCCAATGTGACCATTCTCTAAAGCCTGTCACTGGCCATATTCTTATGTTTATATCATGGCTTTGGAGGAATCCTCATGAATATTTATGCCACACTGCAACTGAATGCTCAGCATGAAATGAAATACTGTGCTGCTTCAGGGTTGTTTTCCTTGAGACACAAATCTAAATCTACATATTGCCCATTGCATACAAATGGAAGCGCTTGAGGCTTAAACCTGCAGGCTTTTAGTACAATCACATTTGAGAATACCAGTTTATTTTGGCACGCATGCATATTGTTTCCTCTGCTGGATAAACCTCAGAAACATTTCACTGATTGCTTTGTCTGTTTCTTGATTTCATATTTTTTGTTTCATTTCCAATTTTGAGCTAAATTTAAAGTTGTTTGGGAGAATTGGTGAAGGAGACCTGTGTTATTCTCTCGATTCACTTAAAAACTGTATTTTTCCAGCTGCCTGTTTGTTGCCTGACAATCACACCATGGTCTGAGCTTCAGGACCGACACGCTGCATGGGCACTGTGAACACAGCATCATTTTCCAGCTACATTAAAATAACTGCATTTTCTTTTCCATGCTCCAATAACTGAAGAAAAGATCTTGATTTGTTTTCCCCCATGGCTGCAAATCTCATTTTTATAGCACACGATATTATGTGCAAACTAATTCCAAATCCACTTTTCCAGTCTACTCTTCCATTATCACAATAAAATCGTGGCTCGTTTTTATGATGGCTGAATGTTGAGATACATTAAAATTGTGTATGAGAATAGCCTTGCCCTCTTGGCCGTTGTCTTTTGAATTAAATGTCAACACAGGTGTAAAACAAAATGTAACCCCATATTCTGCTGAATATAAATGTGCCATTTTGCTGATATAGACAAGTCTGGAAGAGAAAGAGGCTCATCTCAGTGCTCATAAATTAACTAGGGGCTGTCCGCGCTTGACTGACACATCTTTGATTTGTGGCAAGCAGTTAATTTTCAATCCAAATCCTCCATGCTCGATTCTCGCAGCGGCTTGATTCCTTAACTGCAGCAGAGAAAAAAAAATATGTCTATTAAATAAATGACATGTCATGCAATCTTTCATTTGCTAAACTGCTGCAAACACATACAACTTCAAACCATCATTGAAACAAACATGAGCAGTCAGCCAGTTAACTAGTCCAAACTAATTGCTGATGTTTCCTGGTGACAACCAATTTAATGATTTCCAGCTCTGATATTTTTCCAGGGTAATTGATTTCCACTGTGTAATTATGTCTACACAAATGCAGTGTTTTCTGCATAGCAGCGTATTAAGTTGTGCGAGACGAGGCTCAGGGAGGGCAGCCAGTTTGGACGGGGGAGAGAAAACAGAGGGGTGGCTGGATCGCAGCCATGACCCTTCTACTGTCTCTCTCCAAAACTGTCATTTCCATTAGTGTAGACTCACCAGGCCTCTGACAAACTCTCTCGTCCCTTCCAACTCCATTTGATTGGACAAGCACTGGACTGTGTCGTTAAATTCGTCATAAATGGTTGTGTTTTCTGAAGCATGAATAGCTTCGCAGGGCTGCTGAATGGAAACCAGTACACGGGGAACAAGAAAGTACCTTCACTGGAATATGAAACAGGACTTTAGGAGAGTAGTTACAGCTTGTCCAATGTGTGTTTTTCAAGAGTGGTGTTGCGATTTACAATTTTTTTTTGGTTAGGCCATTTGGATGATAAAGCCTGCATGTTTTGTCGTGACAGAAAAAGAAAGAGGAACTACTTTGAATGTGCTTGCATGACTCCGACTTGCATCTTCCTCATGATATTCATGATATTCAGTTCACCTCAGTTCAATTCAAATAGAGAGAGCATCCCCTTTTGACATAAGCTGAACCCAAGAAAAATATATAAAAAGAAGGGCTCATGTAACTTATTACCTGTATCAGTGTTCTGCCTTTTTGAATGCACAGTACTGAATCAGGAAATGTAATTGTAATTTAAAAGGAATAACCAAAAATCGGCATTTCCTGCAAGACAATAGCCTGAAAAGACACAAGCTGGGAAGACAGCAGTATTGAAGAAAAGAAGAGAAAAGAAGAGTGGGTTTAACTGATGAAATGCTCTCTACAGACAATCCATTTACTCCCAAACACACCTTGGGTTATTGAGAACGATAACAATCCAGCCAGAGCCTTTTGTGTTGCACCGCACAGACACATGTTTCTCCTAGCTTGACATAATTGCCATTCTTCCTCTATTTTCTATCTGGGCAACATCAATCTCTGTTGCAGGGTCTGTCAGAACTGTCGAAAGGCACAGAGTAAAGTCAGGCTTCTCGAATCAGGGCTTTGTGGAGTGCTGTGCGGCTATAAGCACAAGATGCAGCTGAGGATGAGAGATCATACAAGCGGCTCAGCCAAAAGATTCCGTCCTGCTCTTTACATCATGTGTCACCTCATAGATTTAGTGTAAAACTCTGACTTCAGCAGCAAAGCCCCATATAGGCTGACAGTAACAAACGGATCTTTGATGTCTCTGCAGTGTCTCGTCACATCAATAACATCGAGACCAACACAGGGAGGTATGAGACAAAGAAAACAGGGGGAGATCAGAATTGATGATGATGTATGCACATTATACATAAATGCATCACAGACTTCATTTGAAAATCAGGAAATATACGCTTGTAGAGGCATTTAAAAACCCTCCAAAATATCTAGTAATACACAGACTAATCACTGCTTCAAAGATTTTTTTACAACTTTGGGAAGAAAAAGATTGTTTGAGGGGGGGGAGCAATATTTCAGTGGGTGAAAAAGGTGCAGGCAATCTGCCTTTGGAGTGGAGAAGGCAGCAGTGTTTTATAATGGAAGAAATTCAATGTGACATGTCGAGAATGAATTGCTCAGTCAACCAGAAATATCCCTTGTTCTAATGGCTTGGGACATTCAGTGGTGTGTTCTCTCCTCCCTGTCCCCCTCCCCCCATATTCCTTTTCATTTCTCCTCCCCTCTCTCTCTCCCTCTCTGACTAAATAAACAACACACATGCGTAATGACTAAGGTTATTAATAGGCCATGATTGCTAAAATTTAGAAAAACAAGCAGCAGTTAAATTAGAACAGCAAGTCTTTTGGGGTTTGATGGAATAAGAACAAAACTGCCCCACTGAAAGAGTGTGAAGAAGTGTGATAGAAAAGTGGCCTGGGATATCTCTGCTAGCCTAAAAACAGCTCATTATTACAGCGCAAAATACACACATCAAGACAGCTAAGGAGGTAAAATCTGAGAACTATGTAATGCAGGCTGTCTGAAAGCTTCATGAATGTACACTTTATATCCACCTTACTCCCAGGGGGTCGACGAATGCGGGCAAAACTTCTGGAACAGTAACAATAACAGCAAAAACACATTTGTCCCAGTGGCTTACTGTGGAGACGTAGTGCCAACAGCAGTTGTTTTGAAAGGAATAAATCATTAATTAAGTACTTCTACATTTTATAAATCTATACGTTAAATGTTTTACTAAGCTGAAGCTTATAAGTTATATTATCTTAAAGAGCCAGTACCTGTTGCTCTGTACGTACAGTAGTACCAATAATTAAACGAAGTTAAATATGTGTCAGACAATGGAACATCAGGGATGGGATTCTGTTAGCAGTGATTTATTATTTATATTTTTTTCATAATTCAAGATTTACTGAACTAAAGAGTTGACCACGTAAATCATGGATATTACTATAGTTCACACATTCAAAAATAAATATTAGGTGAAATAAGAATTTCAGCAAACCCACAAACCACAGAGAGAAATGTTAAAGCTCTGACTGGGCTCTACATCTTCTTTTAGGTAAGGGTAGACTGATTATCAGCCTGGATGATTATTGATGCTGATATTTAGATGATTATCAGAATCAGCATTTTATTTCACTGATAGTTGATGAAATCAATTAATTCAAAAGTTACTTTGGCTCCAGTGCAAGGTCTGTCCTCCCCTCTGGCTTTGTTATGTCTTTTAGATTATATTCTTAGTTATAAAGTCCAGTTATAATGTGGTGAGGTCTGATTATAAGCCCTACAGGTTTCCTACTTCACCTGCACATTCTCCCCTTTACTCTTTATGAAAGCGGTATCAACATCACCTCAAATTGCGTATCACATGTGCAAACAAACAAATAAGTAAATATTGGGTTGTTAAGTGCTGTTTATGTTGACAGAGCTAGTGATATTTACATTTATACTCATCTTTAGCCTGCATGTTCACTTTTGTCACATTAAGTACATTTTGTTTGTCACAACAAATCCATATTAATTCCAGATATCATCAGTCTCAAGTACTAATTATTGGTATTGGCCCTGATGATTGACCCTTATTCTTAAGTATATCAGGCAGTGTCTCAACTCCTATAACAAAATGTGATCTTCCTTATTACCACACAAATACTGATGTGAAGCTACTAAAGTTAGCTAAACATACAAGTGTTCCTTATCAGAGGCAATTTCCTCAGTTTGTCCTCTCCAGTAGAAGGCAAAGACACAATAATATCATCCAGTTTTAGGGACACCAGAGGACATTTACATCTTCTAATCTCCAAATCACTGTAAAAATCAGGATTTGCATCTCTCTAAGCAAAGTCCAGTCACGCCCTCATTTCATGCAAAGTATCATGGGGCAAGGAATAAGATGGATTAAGTAGGATATTAGCACTAGAAAGACCACTGCAGCCATTTCTGACTGTTTTTACTTTTAATATTAATTTAAACTTTGCTGAATTAAATTCTAAAATCCTGCTGATCCACCGCTTGCCCTAAAAGTGTCTGTGCTGATACACAGTTAACTTATCTATATTAAGTTCTATTCTAGACTGTTTTAAGTTACATTTCTGTTTGCACTTTGGCTTTAAGAAGCTCTGGAAATCAGCCCCAGGTAATGATGTCATGTGACTTGTACCAGGAAGTAGTGGGAAAATTACAACATGCAGATGTATCATGGAATGTGAGAGAATCTGTAGCATATGCCGTTTGTCTTATGCTTTTGAAAGCACGGGTATGTAGAATTAGTACTTTCTTTCTCTCTATACTCAGGTGTATATTTTTAGGAGGAATGTCTTATTTTGTGAGTGTGACGCTATGACTGTTTAATACAGCCTTTGCTCAGTAGTTTAATGTTCGATAAGCTATCAGGAGTACATGACGATAAAAACAAAAATACTTCCGTTCATTTTGGGTAAGGAGATTAAAAAAAATTTTCAAAGGGATTAAAAGTGCAATAAATACAGTAAGTTTAAAAACAGATGTCATTCATACTGTCGTGTGAATTTCTGTTGTGCTTGTGTACATGTGAACAAAAGACTGATTTGTGCTATCTGTATGAGTTTCACACCTTACTACATCTTCAATAAATCTGTGACCAAGCTGACAAGGTCTTCAGAGTTTTGACTTTAGCAAAGTCAATATATATAGGGCACATATATTAAGGACAGAACAGTGCCTGTATGTGAATTTAAAGTGTTGTTTTACATATTGCCTGTAAAGCAAAGAAACTTTTAGCTAGAAAGACTACAGGCAGTCATTTTGACTAAACACATTTTGCTGCAGTTATTTATTCCTGTAGTGGAAAATGCATCTTAGCTGCATTTCAAGATTGATTGTCTCTCACAGTGTTAGCTGCAAGTTTCAACCAATTCCTGATGTTTGGTTGTTTAATTAAACCAGCCTGAGGACGTTTCAGGTTTTCATTAGCCAGGATAAATGTGCCGCTGTATGGTGCTGATCAAAAGCTGGTTTGAGCTAAGATGTACGATAGCTTTATAGAGTGAATACATTAGCTTCCTCACAGCCTCGAGGTTTAGATTCATTGTACACCAGCATATTTAACCTACCAGCTACCATTTGAACAGGAATGGTATTTAAACTGAAAAAAACAAGAGGTCATAGTGTTGTCTGCACAGATGCTGGAGCTGTAGACATAGCCATTATTTATCATCTACATAGTAAGGAATCACCAGCTTAAACTGTTATACACTACATCAAATCTTACAATAATTTGTCATTTACTAACTAAATTCTATGTGTCTTATTTTTGAATTGATGAACCCAGTAATCTGAACATGCATTATTAATAAACGTACTTGAGCTCCAGCAGCATGCTAAAATAATCATGCTGTAGCTTTATCTGTGAACTGGGCTGCACATAATGTGATGAGGTGTGTGTGCTGCAACAATAGAAATGTATTTTCTACAGGTCACTGCCATGTTGTGATATGTGCACTCTGACTGCTGATAGAAAATATTTATTCTATAAGATAGCAGATGCACAGTCATGTATCCCTTTGCATTCTAGCTGTCTGAGTGTATACACTCCATGATTGGCACTTTAGATATTCATCCTGTCCACAGAGCATGTCTTACCTCACATGAAATATGATTTCTGGAGGAGTGTAATCATGGGTTGGAAGATTGCTTTCTATTACCCAGGATTGAAAATGATAAATTGATGCTGGGGAGGAGAAAAAAACGTTTCAGATGTCAGTTTCATTGTGGGGCTATTTTCCACATGTGCTCTGAGTCATTGTATTAGGTGTCTGATCGAAGTATTGTTGGAGATTGTGATGGTTCTCCTCTCTCATCAATAGGGTTTTGTAAAGACCAAAGCAGACTATCTTTACTCTGAATGAGTAAAACCTCAGTCAGCTCAGGTAGGTTTCTTATTCTTCTGCTTTAACATTATACTCCTACACAAACGTAGCTGCTCTTCTCCTTTACTGAAATGCAAACCGGAAACAAAGTCAGACACTAAAAATATCGCAGCATTAAGATAGGTTATCTTACTCCTGATAGCTGGCTGCACAATACATTACATATTAACCAACATTCACACTCTGAGGTTTCAACACTTGTGTGCAGCACAAGATGACAGAGAAGCCGTCAGTGTTAACACAAAACAGAGCCCGGTCTCAGGGAACACACTTGGTGTCTGTTATTTTTAATGAAAAATTAATTAGCACTGACTTGTGGAAAAAAAATCACTTTACAGGAGTTTAAATGGACTTAAAGATTAATGTAAGCAAGCTAGATTTATCTAGCCTGGTGTGATGATGCATCTTTAACATATTCTTTTGATGTTTAGTTATGTTCAAACCAGGAAACATCAAAACCAACAAAGAGTTAAATGTAAGAAATTCTGATTGTGTGTAATGATTTCTCTTTTATTCTACTCTGGCCATGGATCTCTTATGTTCCTTCCTCCATTACTACAAAAATGCTCTCTTTTTATGTTTTTCCCTTTATTATTCTCAAAGCATGAACAGCACAGTGTTGTAAACATACAGTCAAAGGATATGACAAAGAAGAAAATAACCCCATAAAGCTTTCATATAAAAAAAACCAGCCAAACAGACCATATGCTAGATATTAACCAATCCCCCTGTAATTCTGTCAGTACTTTTTTGATTAAACCTCCTGCAAATTGAATTTTAGCACCTAATTTAGCATTAGGTGCCAGCACTTAATTAGGTGCTAGCAGACCAAAGCCATCTCATTAAACTTATACTAATAAATAAACTAGTTACACTTGTTTAAGTCATGACTTACCATAAAATATGCTGTATAAGATACACCTTTATTTCGATCTAGAGGGTTGTACCCTGTATGCAGTTCACTAGTACATACTGTAAGCTTAGACATGTGCTGACCTGACTGCATGCATCCAAAACTATTACTGAGCATTTATTCATTCCTATTCATTTTGTACTGAAAGCAGCAACTTAACTGTACAAAGTGTGCTATAGGATACATAGTGACGCAGACCAGGCTGATGATGCATCTTTTTAACAGCTTTTCTCCCTCATAAGGTCATCACCCTCTTTTTAAAGAGATCAGCAGTATACTGTTAAGGTCATAAAACTTGACGAGTGCTGTCAAATCTTTTGAAAGGAGCAACTGGATTTTACTTGAGGTTCTTGAAGACAGCCTCTCCAAAAGTCTTCTTCAGTTCTAATATGACTGGGAACAATGTTGGAATTCATAGCCTCTGTCGACCATCCACATGCTAATGATCTAGGTTGTCACCTGGGAGTTGTTCACAGCTGAGCCACCTGGGCCGACTGAGAGCCACTGGCAGAGTTGTTCACCTGAGGGCGTGTCCTCCTGGGACTCTTCAGGTTTATCAGGGCTGCATGATTTTGGGATCTGTGATCCAGTGTGAAAGAGTTGTTTGTATTGCTCCCAAAAGGAATCCAGGAATTGTATGCAGGGGATAAGAAGTGTCTTAGTACGCCACCCCTGTTCAAACATGTTTTTTCAAGCTTGACAAAGATGGCTTCCTTAACACCTCTCTCAAACCAGCGATCTTCTCTGGCCAGTATCCTAACATTAATGTCCTCAAAGGAATGTCTTGTATCCTCTAGATGTGAGTGAACAGCCGAGTCCTGACCAGATGATTCAGCTCTCCTGTGTTTGGCCATGTATTTGTGCAAGTGTTGTTTCTTTTCTCTGATATCAGAGTCCTTGCATTCGAAGGCATGCACTACATTACTCTGTTTTTGTCTGGGTGTTTAGTCCTTAGATGAAGCAGCCTCTGTCTCAGGGTGTTGGCGGGTTTATAGTGAACTAGAATGTTGTGTTACTGAAAGATCCTCCTGCGTAGGGAAGTAGGGAGTAACAATGCTGGGGTGCTTGCTGTTTTCTTTTTCCCTGTTGGTATCCCATTTCTTTGAGGACTTAATGAAGGCACATTTAGGGTATCCACACGTCTTAGAGGCTTCTCTGAGATTTTGGCGTTTCTTCGTCTTACCTTCCATCTTTGTTGGTATCTTCTCAGCCCTATGTTGTAGAGTTCTGATGACATTCAGCTTGTTGTCCAGAGGATGATGGGTTAGATTAGAATATACGGCTGATACATTGCCTGCAAATATCAGTAAAAATTTAAGTACCTGCCGATAGATAGTAAGTTAACACTTAACTGATCATTTATAAAGCAATGTTCACTTTAATATTCATGCACACAACTGTATATGCATTATTGATATGTAATGAAATCATTAGTAAACACTAAATTCAGATTTATAAAACATTATTAACTAACTGATATGGATTTAAAAACACAGCTATTAATTCTTTATGAAACTGTTGCTGTACAAATAAATACTGATTAATTGATTGGTCAGTTGAATGCGGGTCACATTATGATATATGACGTATAAATTAAGTTTGACTTGATTTTTGGGGAAATGGACCGGTAGCTCAAGAATTGCCCTGTATCACCGTGGTGCAGAAAGTGGCATAAGCACCACCAACAGAAATTCTATCCAACTATTAGAATGATGTAACGTTTCACAGCACTGCATATACTCAGACTGATAGTTGGTTAATAGGCCATACAGTAGAGAAAACACCACAGCATGGCTGATCCTTCAGAACAACACTTTTTGACAAGTGAGCTGATGTTCTACGCAGTAAAGATGAAATATATAGTAAAGTCCCCGCAGTGGTGCTTATGTTGCATGCAGCATCACAGCCGTTTGTAGCAAAGATCCACTCAAATCCACAGGGTGTGAAGTCCAACAAAGTGGGCTTCAGTATTGTCATTAGATCATTAACATTGGAAGCCCCCTTTTCCTCTTGGAGCTCATGCATGGACGTCTTTTCACACGGACCCATCTCCCTCTGAGCTCTAGCTGTGCTAAGCTAATACTCTCTGAGGCATTAACATTAAGCTGGGCTACAATGTCCGCTGGAGTTGTTGGAAAAGAGGGCTCCCTGCACAGTGCTGTTTAGAGTCAGCGCACCATTAGTCAAATCTCCTCAGCCATGAAAAAAATGAAGGGGGGAGGGGGAAAAATCAAAACAGAATATGCATGCATAAAATTCAACACATTTGTTCCCATGGCAACCATTCAGCATGTCATTCACTTGTCAAGCCGCATCAGGGCCGACAGGGTCCATTGTCTGAGTCCTGGTGAGCATGGTTGCCTGGAACAGCCCCGGCCCCCTCTCTTTGCCTCTGACCGACATCCAGGTCATTCACCACGCTGTTATTTCTCTTTAATTCACATCGGGCTGTTTTTTTCAGCGCTAATCACACGACAAATGACCACCAGGGCTAAGAAAAAGAAGGGGATAATGCAGTGCAGTACTGAGGCATGGCTTTTATGATTCTTATGAATAGGAATAGGTGGGGGCTACGGGATTAGGGAGAAATTCAGGACCCCCACTTCTAAGCCCAAAACATCTCAAAGATTTTGCAGCTTTGGTTTGTAGATTTGGTGGGCAGTGAAGGCAGCACGGATTCAACGTCTATGACTGGCTGTCAAGATCAGTTTACCAGCCACAATGGGAGAAAAGGCCATTTGACTCCTGTAATCTTTTCCAACATGCTCCACAGTTGCTGCTGATTGGCATTGCTTGAGTATTTCCCCTCTGGAAAGCTTCTGTGCTGGATGCTAAGCTTGTGCGGAGGTTGTTGGATTGTTGTACGCTGCTTTCAAACTCGTGTTAGCTTCATTGTCCTTACCCTTTTTTAACAGATTTCTTTCAGTTATTTCAGCAGTTTTGTAACCAGCAAATTGCTCTTTGTTTTGGTGAACAATGAGAGCCTTGCAAAGCACATTTCCTCTTCTAGTTAATAATCAATGCAGACTTCTGACTGTTAACATGACTCACAAATGTCTCAGAGTTGACTGACAGTTTTGTTGCACTTGTTCCCAGGACAAAAACAGAAATAAAACAGAAATATATTCTACTTATCTTTGATTTTGTAGTTCCTATTGCCCATTTTAAGTAGATACAACTTTTAAAATGCTTTTTGAAAGCATCTACAACTATATTTCCAAGCATTCATTAAAACCACATTAAAAAAGGTAAGGTGCTACTTCAAATCCAAATAAAACTAGAATGTAAAGGTATGCAAACATTTAAGGCTTGTATCTGATCAAAAATAGCACAAAGATAACACTTTGAAACTAAGAAATTGTGTTGTTTTTGGCAAATTATATGCCTTTTTCCATTGTTGTGCCACTGATCAAGCTGCTCTCCCAGCTGTGCACATGTGGAGAGAAGTGTTTTAGTGTGTCTGCAGATTCTTCTCCTGAGGGCGGCTGTAAAGCTGAAGCAAACCATCTCTCAACACAACATCACCGCTGCTCCAACCAATCACCTGTCAGGGCCCAATCAATATACATCAGTGGAGATAATATATGGTATTGAGCAGTGTATAAATCTGTGTTGTTGCCAGTTCATTGCAGATTTTATTTGGTCTGCTCTTCTGCTGTGTTAACTTGACAGTTTGTACACCCAAATTCACTGTGCAATTTTCTAAAAATACCACTTTAGTGTAGCTCATACTTACAGCCACAGTAATAACACAACTTTTTTGGTTTTATCGTATTGCTGTTTTTTTCTTTCCTTCAGCCCTCTCATTATTTATTGTTGCACATGCTTGTACAACTTCTACTGACACCATTACAACCTGCATGCTCAGTTTTCCCCTGAGATGGAGCAGAAATTGGGCTGTACTAACATGTAATACCATTAAATGAGACTCCTCATAGATCATCTGCAGCTCACAGCCATTCACACAACAGCCAAATGCCAGAGCAGGAGCAGGGGAGGTGAATAAATGAGAACTCTACTCTGTTTTATTAAAAATGAAACTGATACACACAATCAAATAGTCTAACAATAGTCAGTAAAGTATACCTGCAAACTGAGAAGCAAAAGGAACAAGGAGTATGCTTAAAATCACTCTTCCATTAAAAAGAGGTGTGAAGATGAAATATTGATTAATTGTTTGTGAAAGAAAAGGATGGAAAGCTTTTGTTATCATGGAATGTCTTTTCCCCAACTTTTCTAGAGCATACTCCATATAAGGATGCTCAAAGTACCCATACTTACCGTAAAATCCAGAACATAAGCCCAGGGGTTGACATAAAGTAATGCCCACCCATTGAAACCGCTGGCCCAGGAAAATTACCTTAAGTTCTAAGTCTTCAGAACTCTTGAAATGAAGAAATTGAGCTCATTCAAGGAAAAACTTATTTCTTTATAACTTCTCAAATTTCTCATTCCTACAATACCCCAGTGGAATCAGCCATTTTCTACATTTTGCGTACTTGTCTACATACGTTTGCGATGAATTGCACATTTGGCAAAAGACTACATTTTCAGTTGCTTCTTGTTTGTGTCAGACTTCCTCTCCCTCCCGGATTTATACTCTCTGGCTTTCTCCCGCTACTGTTTTTTGACTAGTATAGAAGTGGTTTATGTTTTGGGGTCTCCCAGAGGAAGGAAAGGTTTGAACCATCTGCCCAATGACTGGTGCTGCATTTATCAAAGTCCACAATGTGCGGTTTCTGTTCAGCTGTGTAGCTCTCTCTAGAACCTTCTGTTTTCACCATATAGAGTTTACAAACCTGCTGGCAACTAGTACAACAATGATGCTGACAGTTGTGAGCAAGCTGCAGTAAACTACACTGCCCATCTCTATTGGTTTATCAACATTAGAGTTTGCCACTGTTTTCTTCAAACATGATGTGACGTAATGACAGGAAAAAGTCTGTTTCAGAGTGGCTAGATGGGAGCCTCTCAGTGCAAAACGCATAAAAGCCCACTTGGAGCTTGCAAAAAAGCACCTGAAGGACTCTCAGACTGTGAGAAACAAGATTTCTGATCTGATGAAACCAAGACTGAACTGTTTGGCCTCAATTCTTAATGTTATGTCTGGAGGAAACCAGGCACTGGTCATCACCAGCCCAGTACCATATTAACAGTGAGGCATGGTGGTGGCAGCATCGTGCTGTTGGGGTGGTTTTCAGCAGAAGGGACTGGGAGAATGGTCAGGGTTCAGGGAAAGTTAAATGGAGCAAAGTACAGAGATATCATCAATAAAAAACCCTGATCTGAAGCTCTCAGGACCTCTGAAGGTTCACCTTTCAACACTACACTGACCCTTAGTAGACATGACTACACAGGAGTGCTACAACAAGTGAATGTCCTTGAGTGTCCCAGCCAGAGCCTTGACTTGAACCCTGTCAAGCATCCCTGGAGACCCAAAAATGACTAGCCACTGACAGTCCCCATCAAACCTGACTGAGTTTGAGAGGATTAGCAAGGAGGAATGGCAGAAAATTCCCCAATCCAGGTGTGTAAAGCTTGTGTCATATTCAAATAGACTAGAGGCTGTAATTGCTGCTAAAAGTGCTTCAACTAAGGAGTGAGTGAAGGGTGTGAATACTTGGGTCTATGTGATATTTCAGGGGTTTTATTTCTACATTTAAAAAATTATCTTAAATTCTGTTTACATTTTGTCATTGTGGGGTTCTGGATGTAGACTGAGATGAAAAAAATATATTTTGTAGCATCAGTCTGCAACATAACAAAACTGAAAAAAGTAAAGGGGGTCATAATACTTCCTGAATTCACTGTATTTATGAATAATGTATAGGAGGCTAAAAAGACAACACATTTGAGTGCATTATTGCATGTGCTTTTACCAAACCGTGCATCTCAAATAAGATGCAGCATTCTGTCCACATTCATAGTCAGCAGTGATGTTTCTCAAGTCCTTTTGCCAGCGGAAGTCTGTCAGGATCTTTGAGACCTTCTCTGCAGGCCCTACTATTATTGAAAAGTGTAAGGTTTGAGCTGAGGAAATATTACAAATTTGCTATTTCAAATGTTAATTTTGAATGATAAATTAAAGAGAACAATTAAAAAATAAAATAAAATGGTTAGGTAAAGATTTATCAAAAACATAGAATTCATAAGCTACAGGACTAAACAGTGGGCCTGGTTGTAGACTTTGCTGGTAGAAAGTGTACTTGACATAAATGTGGAATGACAACAAAATGAACCAATCAGAATGTGATATGTGGAGATTGGACCACTTTGAGGGGCCTGCCAGAAGGCCCCCTTATTGGTGTTATCATTACCAACCAATAATTATACTAATTTTGCACAAAGTTTTGATTTTAGTAGGCACTGAGGCAGTGAATTGTTGGAAAAATGCATGTATGATCGCACTTGGCTGAACACGTGGTCTGCCACCGTCACTCAGAGACAGGCTGCCAATGCCTGTAGCATCACATGAAGTTGTTGCAAGAATTATGGTTACGTCTGTCTTAATTGCTCAAAAACACCAGCATCTAGTGTCTTATTAAAGTGAAAATTCTGGTTTTGAGAAAATTGTCCTTTTTTTTTTAAAGATTTATTTTTGGGCATATTTGTGGCTTTATTTGATAGAGGAGGACAGTGGGTAGAGTCGGAAAAAGGGACAAGAGCAGTGGAGGGACATGCGGTAAAGGGCCTCAGGCCAGACTCGAACCCAGGCCATTCGCATACATGGGGCGCGCCTTTAACCACTAGGCCACCTGTACCCCAAGAAAATTTTACTTTTTATGTTACCAGATAGTCTTTCTGCAGTTTCAAATGGAAAGAGGGTTATGCTGCAGTCTTGTAGCAGAGTCGGGAGGCTTCAAATGGGCTGCAGATTGGAACAAAGTCCCTAAAGCATAATAAAGGATCCCTTAAATCTCTTTTTACCAACTCAATATCAGTGGAATTTTATTGTTTCATTTTATTCCCCTTGGATCTGTCTCATTAAACATTTTTTATTGAAAATGTTGACTCTTCTTTAGCTGAGAAAATCTCATCTCAAGTTTTTTAATCAGCTGAAAATAAAAGTGTTTTCAGCTTTGGCATAATGCATTCAGACAGTTCTAAGAGGTTATTAAAAGTTGGGAGTTGGGGAATACATGTTTGGTTTATTTAAAAGGGAAAATCCACCAGTTCTGAATTTCAGGTTTTAACTGACGGTCAAAAGTATCCCCATTTAATGAAACCTTAAAACCAACCCTTTTGTAAAACCTAATCTTCTCTTGAGATTGACAACTGAGAATTTTTTATTTGGCAAAAAGAAAAAGATGCCTATTCATTCAAGTTTACACTATATTTCATGCATGTTAATGGCTATGGAATAATACATGAAGTTAAGCCTCACATTTTCTGGTCACATTAGAGTCAAATTTGTTGTATTATGGTGTCTGATGTGATTGAAAGCAGTATAGAATTGCTGGACAATTGCATGAAGAGATTGGGGATAAGCCCTGACATTAAAAAAGAGCCAAAGGTGCACTCTGGCCCTGCTGCACAGTGGAGGGTGTGAGAAAAGGGGAGTTAAACAGAACCCAGTTTGGGGGGTGCTTCTTAATAATTTTCCTTGGTGGCGAAAGTTGGGGTGTGGGAGTTGTGCCTAAATAGACGTGAAACGTGCACGCCGCCCATGCTCACAGTCAGTATCAGGCCTAATGAGGCATTAATCGGAGGTGTGGGATGTTGCTCTTTAGAAAAGCGCGGGGTCAGCAGAGCACAATGAAGATGACAACAAAGACTGGGGAGGCAGTGTTTCTCTGAACTGTATGCTCAGCAATCACTTCAAAAGCACGGTGACAGAATATTCACCAAAACTCAATGGAAAACATATGAAAGGGCCTTTGAACGCTTTTGTTTGTAGGTTTTCCTTTTTTTCACAAGGGTGATTAACCCCTTTTTACCACCCCACCCCCATGCACGCAAACACACACAAATACACATACATATACATGTCAAACCCCTGTAGAGTCTAGAAACTGTGATCAGGCCTTACGTCAAGTGATTTTTTGTTATACTGACCATTTTTAACATGTCATGAGTGTTTTTCAATTAATGATAATTTACAGGCCAAACTTTTATATTGGGCATGTAGGAAAATATCTAAAAAACACAGGCAGACATCAGATGCTGAATGAGCCATTTCAGTGCATACTGAGCACTTTCTCTGAAATCACTAAAATACAAAGAAAGAGAGCTGCTTTACGTCTTTTTTTTCTTATACAGGTACATCTCAAAAAATTAGGATATCATGAAAAAGTTCAATATTTTTTGTCACTCATTTCGGAAAGTGAAACACATATATAGACTCATTACACATAGAGTGAAATATTTTGAGCCTTTATTTCTTGAAATGTTGATGATTATGGCTTACAGAAAATGAAAACCCAAAATTTAGTGTCTCAGAAAATTAGAATATTGTGAAAAAGTTCAATATTGGAAAGTCATGGTGTCACACCCTAATCAGCTAATTAACTCCAAACACCTGCAAAGGTTTCCTGAGCCTTTAAATGGTCTCTCAGTCTGGGTCAGTAGGCTACGCAATCATTGGGAAGACTGCAGACTTGACAGATGTCCAGAAGACAGTCGTTGACATCCTCCACAAGCAGGGTAAGCTACAAAAGGTCATTGCTAAAGAAACTGGTTGTTCACAGAGTGCTGTATCCAAGCATATTCACAGAAAGCTGAGTGGAAGAAAAAAGGATGGTAGGAAAAGGTGCACCAGCATAAGGGATAACCGCAGCCTTGAGAGGATTGTCAAGCAAAATCCATTCAAGAATTTGGGGGAGCTTCACAAGGAGTGGACAGAGGCTGGAGTCAGCACATCAAGAGCCACTACATACAGACAAATCCTAGGCCCCATCCACATGGAGATGAAAACGATATAATGCTGTTTCGTTTTGAAAAAGTTTTCCGTAGAGATGGGATAATTTCAGGAAACATCTGCGTAAGCACAGAACCGCTTAAAACGACTGAAAATGCTGTAGTACATATGCCAAGCCTGTACGTGGCGCTGTAATGCACCAATAGAGAAGAAGATGACAGAAAACTGACACAAAGTTTATTCTAGTTGCCCCTCTGGTTGTTCTCCGCGTTGGATTTAAGAACACCTGGTGTGCGTGTTTTGCAGTTGTGGTAAAGGAGCATCAGATTTTGCTGTAAAAGCCATAACAAGCTCAGTAGCTTCTGCAGCACTAACACAGCCCTGTATTCTGCCATTGTTGTTTTGGTTCAACAGCGCATGCGGTGAAGGTGAATTAAGCTATGTGTGATGTAATTGTTTTAAGAAAGATACAGTTGGCCATCCACACAGAGAGGAAACGGTAGTCGTTTAAGAATTTGTGCACTCTGGTACCCGGTTTCAAAAAGTAGTGTTTACAGTCACCCAAAACCCGTTTCTGTGTGGATGACACGCCTATAAGACAAAAAACTTTTGCGTATACTCCTGAATTCTTCTCCCTGGATGGGGCCCTAGACATGGGTTACAAATGTGGCATTCCTCATGTCAAGCCACTCCTGAACCAGAGACAGAGTCAGAAACGTCTTACCTGGGCTGTGGAGAAAAAGAACTGGACTGTTGCTCAGTCCAAAGTCCTCTTTTCAGATGAAGTCCATTTTGCATGTCATTTGGAAATCAAGGTCCCAGAGTCTGGAGGAAGATTGAAGAGGCACAGAATCCATGTTGCTTGAAGTCCAGAGTGAAGTTTCCACAGTCAGTGATGATTTGGGCTGCCATGGCATCTGTAGGTGTTGGTGCACTGTGTTCTCTGAAGTCCACAGTCAATGCAGCCATCTACCAGGACATTTTAGAGCACTTCATTCTTCCTCCTGCTGACAAGCTTTATGGAGATGCTGATTTCATTTTCCAACAGGACTTGGCACCTGCCCAAACTGCCAAAGGCACCAAAAACTGGTTCAATGACCATGGTGTTACTGTGTTTGATTGGCTAGCGAACTGGCCTGACCTGAACCCCATAGAGAATCTATGGAGTATTGTCAAGAGGCAGATGAGAGACACCAGACCCAATGCAGATGACCTGAAGGCTGCTATCAAAGCAACCTGGGCTTCCATTACACCTGAGCAGTGCCACAGGCTGATTGCCTCCATGCCACGCTGCATTGATGTAGTAATGCTCCAGTTTCCAGATTACCTCTTGGGCTCTTAGATATTAATTTATTGTCATTATTCTTGGCATTGTCAAAGAAACCATGGGCATTATTGAATAAAATTTTTTTAAACTCTTTTCTTTGTAGCTATGAAGCATTATTGAAGTATTTTGCTCAACTGGCCTTTAAAGAGAGCATTTTAAATTAGTTAGTGCCTTTGTATCAATGTTTAAATTGAAAATTTCTCTGAACACAGGCTGTTTGGCACAGGGTCAATGATCATAAACTGGTTTTCTGTTTGTCTTTTGCTTTTTTAAATTCCTACAGCTACAGATGGTAATAAGACCTGGCCATCTGGATGTGAATGTCCAGTCCAGAACGTGTCTATCCCAGAGGAAAGTGACTCCCCCAGATCCAAAGACTAGTCTGACATTAGCCTGCCTCAATTTGACATTGCTCAAACATCAAGTACTTCTATGCACAATAGGCAGTTTTTTGTTGTTGTTTTGTATGAATGAAATTATATAAATTATCATGACTATCAGGCAAGGCCACCCAAGCTTTCTGGGGCCCAGCCAAATGGGGGGCCCATGGAGGTCAGTAAAATCATGATCAAGTGTAAAGTCAAGCTGTCATAACCATATTTTGAATTTATCCTTAATTATAGCCACTCATATCAAAGATAAAACAAATAAGGAATTGTATTTCTTTCTGTTGTATTACAATATAGCCTTTTCAACATGTAAACCCATTTTCTTTAAACATAATTACCTTTTTAATTGGTAACATTAACAATGTCAATATGCATACTGAAGGACACTATTTGGAAAGTAACATCAGACTTCATAACAAAGCCATGATGTGCACAAACATCAGGATATTAGAACAAAGTGGAAGGTTGGAAGAGGATTAAAGGGATAGAAACTGTTGAAAAATGGTTAAAAAGTGACACAAACAGTTGAAAGTGGCAAAGTTTGGCTAAAAGTTGCAAAAATGGGCAGTAAAAATAGTGAAAAGCATCTATAAAGACACAGAAATGGGTTAAAAGTTGCATAAAATTGGCATAATGTTGCTAAATGGATTTGATATGGAAAAAAATATGGCAAAATAGGTGGAAACAATGTTGAAAAGAGGTATAAAGTGGCCTGGATAAATAATTTGAACATCAGAACCCAAAGCTAGCTTTACACACTTTTCAACTCCAAAATGAAGTAGCAGCTTGTCAGGATGCTAGCACCAAAGTTGCTGATCCAACACATGCATTGGTATCATTAATAAATTACAGCTGGCTCATTCACAAGCCAACTCTGTGGCCAGGCCAACTGTCAGGATATAACTGAAAGCCCTGTAGTCCTGAACCTAAATGTGTGTAGTATTTGGAATCTACATGCATATTAATGGACAGAATTACAGATACATTTATTGTAATTATTACAATTATTATCTTTTATTCTTACTTTTATTTATTTTTCTTTTAGGGGGCAATTTTGGGTTAAATACCCTATAAAACCAGTCCCAGACAACCTTCAACTCCTTGGAATTTCACTGATTGTGGATGTAGGCTATGCTGCTGTTGGGCATTAACCTCCTATCTCCAAAATGACCAGTTAGCAAGGAAAAAAAAAAACCTGACAAAATTAATTTCAACTCTGAATAGTGGTAGTCATCATTTTAAACACTTTTATTGGTTTAAATTATGTAAAACCTACTGACAGATGTCAAAGGTGACTAAAAGCACTGATTCATAAAACAACAACAACAACAAAAAACGGAGATGCCAGTGATACCCATGTGTGATAAATCCTGCCTTTAAATCAAGATTATAAAAAAAGCTATACACTGGAATTGAATCACTGAATAGAATGGGCAGCAATCAACAATGTTACATTTACATATCTAAAGGTCTGCTTTTAAGCTTTTTAAACTACATATTAACCATAGAAGATAACATGCTTGATTATAATTCAAACTGTAAAAAAGGCAGAACATTCAACTGAAATAAATCAATTACAGTACAAGAAGAAAATAAACCATCATTATGCTGTATTGAATATTGTGGAGGCTACAGTACCTTAACATGGAGTATAACAGCTAGTATTAATTTGAATTGCCTTCCAGACACTGCTTCATTATGCCACAAACGACATTAGACTTTGATTGAAAACGCCTTTAAAGTTAACAGCTTGAAAAGGTAATTTATTGAGCAGCTACTTAATTCATTCCTCCTTTGATGCACATTCATCAGAGGGATCAATAATCGAATGATCTCACTGATTATATGACCTGAAATGGACTGAATTAGTCAAAGCCAACACAGCTCCTCATCTCACAATGGAAATATGGGATGTGCTACACGGTTGCTATAGTTTTATGAATCAAATTAGATAGATTTCAAAAGGAGTCTGCCACTTACTCCTGATGTCTTGTTAAATTCAAATGAGCGCACTTAGAAGCATCTCGGTAAGTGCTCCATGGACCCTTTGAAAATGGAAACAAAGGCTAAGATGAAGGCACAGGATGGACAGGTAGAAACAGGAAGGAATTATTAAACGCAGCATTGCTGCTACAGATTTGCTCTAACTGTTTAAATCCAAACATCATCTCTCTGTTCAGTTTATCTTAACTATTTATTATGTATGTCTCCAGGGATTAAAACATCAGACCTTTCATTTCTTTTTCTTACTTCCTTTCTTCACACTGAAGACATGTTTTCAATATGGATCTGTCAAATTGCTGTTGCTGTGGAAATATGGACACTGTGCAAAGTGAGACCTCAATCACAGAGGCCTATTGTGTTTAGGCAGTAAACAGAAATACATTTCACTGGAAAAGGCATTATTCACCACATCATCTCCTGAAATACAAAAGGGTGTTTAGACCTTCAGTATTCATTTTGTTTGTGTACATGTCCTTCAAAGGTGTCTGCAACAAAGACTATTTAAATCCTTTTTATTCACTTGCATTTCCATACTTAACAAACCTTTAACAAAAGCTTTTTTTCTGTTTGTCATAGATTTTGAAAGGTTTTAAAAATACTTATGTATAGAAACAAAACTAACAAAAAATGGAATTTAAACAGCATGGTATTACTGAATTGTCTACAAGTTAACTTAACATTAAACTTTTACTGATTTCACAGCAGTAGGGGAGGATGATATATTGAGTATACTTGATCTTTCACAGCCTTTGCCACGTGCAATGTGTAAGATATATATCACAAACATCGAGTATAAATTACATGCAAGATTTGTGCCGGCAGCGTGAAACTATCTGGAGTTTCTCTTCTTCCATAGTCTCTGAACGCCTCTCTCTAACAGCAGAGAGCTTACCCAGCCACCCATCCAGAAAACTCTCCTCCGCACATGCGCAGTTTTGTATCAGCAGAGGAGAGAGAAGCATGGGATGGTGAAGCAAGTAAACAGACTGCCAAGGCGAGCTTTAATGTTAGAAATCGGTTCACTGGGGCTCTGCTGCTTGTTAACCTAGCTCATTCTGCCATGAGTTGGCTCAGTGTCCCTTGTTGATGTTCCATCTTTACATAAGAGTTATGTTAGCGGTGGGTGCTTGCTAAGTAGCCAGCATGTTACAGAGAGCATCACTGAAGTGTCTTACAGTTACAGTTCTTTCCCTCAGTAACGCAGTCATGTGGACTTACTGGGGAAGAAGGAAAACTTTCCAAATGTCAGCCCTTCTGTTGGTATATTAGCAACATCCATTTTTTTTTTTTATTTTAGTACTTGCATTTTCCAGTATGTCAGTCTTCTTACACTGCATGGTGGGGTGATAGCAACTTGCCACAGGTTTTTCTAACACTGTGTTTATGGCATATAATTATTTAGCAGCCCATCATCTTCCTAGTGGGCTAGCCAGCTAGCTCATTTGCTAACCTATTGTGGTTTGTACTCTTTAGAGAAGTCTGTGAGTTCATAACTGACATGCTCTGTGTTTGCTTGCTTTTATTATTATGACACTGTTTTGTAGCAGCAGGCAGGTTCTATAAGTCCAGAGGTTTGACATCAATGTTGGCTCTGTGGGAGGTAAGGTACATGGCAGATGTCGGTAGCCCATTCTGTTTACCTGTACAGGGGACTATGGCCTTATCCACACGGACAAAAAGGATATATTGCCGTTTCATTTGAAAAAGTTTTCCGTAAATACAGGACCGTGTCAGGAAATATCCGCAGAAGCACGGAACCACTAACCTTGCAAATGAGATGGATACGCCCATTTCCTTGTTTTTCATTGAAAAACGAAAGAAAGTTAGAAAGTGACAGGACCAATCAGCGACGAGGGGCAGTACTTTCAGGCACGGCAGAGTCGTGACATAAACAAGCAGCAGCAAGAGGCTGGTGCAATGATGGCGGAAGAGCTTAGCGTGGATGCTGCTAAAGCAGAAGTTTTATCAGAACTTGACAACAATTCTTTGTTAAAAGAAGAACAAAGGACAGCAGTGAGTTGTTTTCTTTTCAAAAATGACACAAGTCGAATACTTACATGTCTATAGTTGCCATGTTTCACGTTATTCCCTGTAGCTGCGCACGCACAGCTCTATAACTGCTACATCACGTTTGGTTGCTCTTATTGGCCCATAGAGATGTGACAGACAGAACGTTCATCCAATCACACTCTGAGTTTTTTTCAAAGCCTCTGCCTTTTCTCAAATGTTTCCTATTGAAGCTTTCCCAGATGGATGTATGAAACAAATCCATTTGGTGTGTCAGGTTACGGAACCACTTAAAATGACTGAAAACACTGTAGTATATATGCCAAGCCTGTAAGTGGCGCTGTAACACTGCCACAAAAATGCTCCAAGAGAGAAGAAGGTTACAGAAAACTGCCACAGACATTCTCCTAGTTGCCCTTTGGTTGTTCTCCATGGTGGATTTAAGAACATATGGTGTATGCTGCTCTCGGTGGCTGTAAAGGAGCATCAGATTTTGCTGTAAAAAGCATAATACTCTCAGTAGCTTCTGCAGCACGAACACAGCCCTGTAATCCGCCATTGTTGTTTTGGTTCTACAGCGCATGCGGCGAAGGTGAGTTACGCTATGTGCTCATTTCAAGAAGGATGCGATTGGCCGTCCACACGGAGACGAAACGGTAAGCGTTAACGGATTTGTTCACTCTGGGACCCGGTTTCAAAAAGTAGTGTTTATGGCCCCCCAAAACTCTGTTTCCATGTGGATGAAACGCTGATATGACAAAAAAACTTTTGCGTATACTCTTAAATTCATCTCTGTGTGGACAGGGCCTATCATGGATGACTTGCTGCTGTTGTTGATAGTAGCAGACATGTTTCCTGTCATGCCTAAGACTTGTGCTGTATAAAACTGAATGGATGCTTGGAGTCAGCAGACAATTGCCTACTTCACTGTTGACACTGTGCCTGCCTACATTTCCCACATCGCCATCTTTTGGAGATCCTCGTAAAACTTTCAAATTCTTCCAGCCTTGTTAATACTCTATTTGTAGCAAAGCCATATTTAACCATCAATTAATGATTGTTACTGACTGTCATGAGATTCTGGTAGTGCACTGTTTTGAATAAAACATACCGCTAAAGTACTGAAATTTCGTTATACCGAGTGGTATCTTAAATGTACCATATAAAATTTTACTGTTTTCCTGTTTGGAAAAAGACTGATTGCTGAGTGACTGCTGTTTTGAAGATTTAAGATGGATGTGTAAAAGATTTAGGATTGATGTTAAAAAAAAAATGCAGTGTCAAAAATCATCAAGTAACTTAAATCCTTTCATTTTTTCTTCATCACTTCCAGTGCAGGAGTTAGTTCAACATAAACACTGATTAACACACTGAAAGATACACATATAGATGATTGAGCCATGTAAGTTTAAAGTTAGTTTACATCTATGAGGATACGAGATCAATTCAAAATTACATCCCAGTTTCTCTTTCTTTTTACCAGATCTGAAATATTTACCTTGACTGGCAGTAGAAACTGTGAAAGCTGTGAAAATAACAATTAAAAAGAATCTGCTTTTCATTAGCTTGGTTGCAATCATCAAGAATTAATGTTGTTGTTAAAATGACTGAACAGAGTTTTCTCTGCACAAGGCAGTAAAAATCTGGCAGGGTTGGGTGAGTTAGCTATAAATACTCAGGAGAACAAAAGAGCAATTGACTGCTGCAGTGTAGGTGTTACACCATCTGTTAAGACAACAGCGATTCTACCTTCTGGATTCTTTGTAATCACATGAGATATTAAACACACACCTGCTTTATCCTTGTGCTTATTTGATCAGCTGAGACACAAACTTTGACCTCTGATTCTAAATCCACAGACGAACAGGAGGAAAAACTGAAACACACAGGCAGAAGGTGTATTAGATCTGACTACATGTCTCTAAATGTTTTACTGTGAGACTAGGATTGAAAAGTTTAATGAAATTTCCCATCAGGCTTAATGGCTTTTTAATAACCAGATTTATAGGACCAGAGTAAAACTAGCTGTGGCCTCTTACTAGTTTTTGACATTCGACAATGTTTGACAGAAGAGCTTCTTGAAGCTGAAGCTGCAAGGACTTACTATTGCAATGCTAATCAGAATTCCTTTAATGGCTGAGTGCACTATATACCACAATGTGTCTAGGTGACATTGCTCTGGAGGCATATTGACAACTTGATTAACACCATACATAATACTGACATGTGGTACAAGGACAAAAGCGACCTCAAGTAATGTTTTAAGGGTCAAAGAAGTACATAGTGTCACAGACTTCAGATAGAACAGCATATTGAACTCCTTAGTCTTTCAAACATTTGAGTCTCAAGTTTGGCCACAAATTCAATGGTTACTCAAAATGGTTCGAAATGGACCAGATGTTTCTGAAGTTTTGTAAAGTAAAATCAGAAACTGATTCCACGGATGCTGTATAAGTTGATTGCTTTAAATGTGACATATCTGACTCCTTTGCCACCTGTTAACAAGGTCCCCTGTGTTCTAAAAAAACATCTGTGTTCTATATTAGGTAAAATATAATACAGAGTACCAGAGGAGGACTTTGACCCTGTATGAACCAGCTCTAAACAGCCTGTTTCAGAACACTTGGTTTTGGTGTGTCTTTCCAAATACAGCTGTGTGCTTCTATGGCTGCAGGTAGAGATACCAGCTGAGGGCCAGATATTTCCTAAATATCTCATTGTGATGGCACAGTGAGTGAAATAGACAGTCAGCATAATTTTAGACATAGGCAAACCAAAAAACAATAGACTGTATGAGCTCATTTCACACATATTTGGTTGGCAGATATTCTCCATAACCAAATATATTTGCAAAAATGAAAAAAAAAAGTTTTTCCATATGGAAAAAGCCTGATAACTACTCGACACATTACTACATTAACTACATTTTTTTTCAGTGCTTCTAGGTTTAGGATTATTTTTGGCAGGACTAAATGAGGGTTCACTGACACACTGAGGTCCCAAAGCACTTATAACAATATATCTTCAATTATAGAGCTCAATTTCAAGTTACTACAAGTTTCAGCATTACCATCTCAAATTATTTTGCTAGCTGTGCCATCATTCTGCAAGTGCATCTTCCCTGAATGACAAAATACTTAAGTCAAAGCTCAGACCTTAATCTAGTAGAGAATTTGTAGCTGGACTTGTTCACGCCGGGCCCCTGTGCAACCTGACAGAGCTTGAGCAGTTTTGCAAAGAAGAGTGGAGTGAAACTGCAGTATCCAGGTGTGCAAGCCTGATTGAGACCTATCCACACAGACTCAGTGCTGTGGTTGAAGCCAAATGTGCGTCCACTAAATACTAACTTGAAGGGGTTGAATACTTATGCAGTCTCTCATTTTACATTTTTTTTAATTTACATTACATTTTAGATAACGGTTTTCACTTTGACATTAAAGAATTTTTTTTTTTTTTTTGGTTAAAGATAGCCAAATATATTGACCATAACTTATTTACAAAATCAATAAATGGTAAAATATCTGAGGGGACAAATACTTTTTTATAGGCACTGTACATTTCTTGGCTATTATGAATTTATCAGCATTTTCTTAAATTTAAAACAACAAGAAATTGATATTTAATCAGTCTAACTATGCAGAGAAATGTTTGTTTGTTCATTCATTTGATACATTTCCATGTTCTCTTTGTGCATGCGTAGGTTCTTTCCAGGTACTCTGGTTTCCTCCCACAGTCCAAAACACATGCTCATTAGGCTAATTGGAGACTCTAAAGTACCTGCAGGTGTGAGTGCGAGCCTGCCCTGTTTGTCTCTGTCTATCAGCTCTGTGATTGACTGGCCACTGGTCCAGGATGTATCCTGCCTCTTGCCCTATGACAGCTGGGATCCTGTCCCCAACGACCTCATATGAAATAAGCGTTGTAGATAATGGATGGGTGGATTATTATTATTGTCTGATACCGACTCTGTGCTAGCTTTGACATTAATTAAAAATTATAGCACAGAACTGATCAGTCTTGTCAATGATGCTCTCATTTGCTTTGTAGGTCTTTCACATGCATCTGTATGCAATTCAACATGTTTTTAACCAGTTAAAAAATTCTCAAAGAAACTTGACTGATCTTGATGCATATGTTGATCTTTCTTGAGCACCTTTCTTGTGTCACTGAAGTTTTAATTGTCTTTTTTATACATAAATTCAACCAAATAAAAAGTGCTTCACTATCAAGTTTTGTCCCGATGCATGCTAATATTAGTCTAAAAATCAATGTTTTTCCTACAGAGAAATATCCAAAGCCCTTGAAGTATGTTATAAGGCTATGTTTTAAAGCAACATTTTGAAAATGGAGAGATTATTTAGGAAAAAAAGAGATCTGGCAGAAAAAATATACAAACATGCTGATATCTACAGGTGCCTAATTAGACTGAAGTAGGCCATTTCCAATTAGATCTAGGTCATCTTCAGCAAGCTTCAAGGCAATTGCAATGAGAACATCACTTAACATTCAGTCCAAAAAAACCCAACTAAAATACATGTTTGCCAAAATGGAGTCATGGCCATCATAATTTATTTTATATATACTTTGTAATACAAACTATGAATGAGTGCTGATGGGACCAAAACATAAAATAAGGTCCCCTGAGTTTCTTGAAATTCTTCAAATAACTTTATTAACTATATCAAATCAGAAATGACAGATAAATATGGCACACCAGAAGTGCAGATATATCTTATTTTGGATGCCACTAAAAAAATAGGTTTTCCTCTTTTGGTACTGGATATCCCTGGATAACAACATGTTCATATCATGCTGCTCTTTGTACCAAATGTTCTGGCAACAAATACTGAAAGATGTGTTCAATAAAAATCCAATACATATTTTATTAAAAATGGCTGCTCCAGAGCATGAGAGTTTATGTGGGGTTAAGTGTTCAAATGAGACAAGAACAGTTACTAAAGTAGTACTCTGCTATCCAACATATTTAGCTATTGTTTACTGTTTTTCAAAATCACAACACACAATACCCACTCTTTTGTCTCAAATTTCCTGTCTTTATTATATAAAGCTTCTTTATACAGCTGTCTCTTTATATAATGCTTTAATAATAAAGTGTGTATATAACCCTCTGTTCTCAGAACTGTAATGCTTTTATGCAGTGAGGGGCAGAGAAAGACATCTACTTCATTAGCTTTCAAGTTTGGGCCTGGTAATTGAAATCCATTAGGACGATCCAAAATAGATCTGATGTTAAATATAAAATGAATTGTTGTGGAAGAAGTGGCAGGCTCTTCAAGCAAATGTAAATTTGTAAAGGCCAGCCTGTGTGCATGTGTGTAAGCCGTGCCTGCTTGCACAGCAAGAGAATAAAAGGTGGAGAGACGAAAAAATGGGGTGAGAGAAACATTGAGGAGAGCGAGAGAGAGAGAGAGAGAACTGAGTGCAGTAATATCCATTAGATTTATTGTGGTGCAATTCCCAGTCCCTCCAGTTCTGCCTGAGGGGGACTATATTACATTTCATCACAGTTTCATTTTCTCCTGCAGATGAGAAATGGGAGTTCTGTTGCAGTAATGTAGCATGTATGTGCTAAATCTCATCTCTAATAAAATCAAACACATCACAACTCCTGGCACTTTGCTACAGCTCCATGACAAAATGAAACACCATCTGTTATCGTATCAAGACCGGCTTATTAGAACATAAAAATCAAACACACCCAAGGAATAACAATGAGCATAATGAATATAGCAGGTAATGGGATGTGATGTAAGGACAGGGCTTAAAGGTAGAAGACGGTCCTTCTGAATCAGAAGCACTTTATTCCTTAAGTGCAGTAAGTATACTATACATTAAAGGCAAACAGTAGCGTCACATGCTGAGATTGTCTTTACACACACAGGAACAGCTCACTCAGGTGGAAACCACCAACTCAGAAAACAATCAAAACACATCAGACTGTGCATTTCTGTGTTTTAACTTCAAATGAAAATAAGTTGTAACTTCCTGAGTTACAACTAATGGATATGTTTGACCAGTTCAAAAACAAGATTAGATTCTTGTACCATTTCATGACTTTGGACCAAGACATCATTAACCTATCAAGCTTTTACATATTTAAGATATGCTTGTGGTTCATGAACACAGAAATAAAAATCATGCCTATGATTTATGAGGTTGTTTTTAAATTTTTAATTCCACCAAGTTTATCTTACCCCTATCTTGGCACCCATGGAAATAATTGTCTGTCATCGTCTGATAAATGGTACATGTCTCTAGGAATGGATGTATGTGAATTTCCCTTCATAATTCCAGTGAAGCCAGTGGTTCGTTTTAAAGGACTTCCTTTTTCCAAGCCCCTTTGTTTGTGCTCACTTAAGCTGTATGAGTCAAAAAGAGAAATTAATATCAATGTGAAGAACTCACAAATAAGGGAAATTAAGTTTGCTGGAAAACAGCATGATGATGCAGATTAATAGAGAAGTCTAGCTTAGTCAGATCTGTCATCTGTCAAAAGAAGAGGAAACAACTTTTCAAATGTTTGCTTTTTAACGAAGGTTGGTCCAATCACTTCTGATGTGTTCCAGTCAGTGTCAAGAAGATATGAGGCTCAAGTTTCAATGTCTGATTAATAATGTATTCTTCGCTGCACATTTATGCAAACATCTGTTTTCCAGAGATGAATAAAACATCACAAGAGTGCCATCCATGGGAGCTGGTCAGTCCAAAGCACAGACAAAGTTTTGCATATTTGTTGTTATATGCCATGTGCTTTACCTGTTTACACTGTAGCTAACTTATATGCAATTAGTCAACAAATATTAGGCAATATGTGCACAGATTGTGCATCTTTATGTAAAATCTGTTAACAGGAAATTATTCTTAACCTGCAGTGAGATTCCTTACTCTTTATTCTGCATAATCCAAGGCCTCTCATGATGAATGAAAAAAGGAAAAGCTTTGTTTGGCTCATCAGCAAATTCAAACCAAACTTACCCATACTAAGCGATGTTGAGTTGGAGTTGGTCTAAACTTAGGTTGATGGTAAGGTTGTTTCAGTCCACTCAAAAAATAGTCAGAGGCCAGTCACATTAGAGCATATGTTAGCCAGAAGGTTAATGCTATAATTATTAAATGCTGAAAAAAGCATACAAATTAACAATGTGACTTTAAAAGATCACTTAATGTAGAAGGACACCTCTAATCTATACTAAAACACTTAATAGTAAGATTTCAAATTTGATACTTAAATACTTTTTCAATAACACATGCTTTGAGTTATACAATATTTTTTAAACGCAGATATATTTCTGAAAGTACCTAAGTTCTGAAGAAAAGCATGTATACAGGACATATTCATACCCAAAGATGCCTGAGAGAGAGGATGTTATTTCTTGAGCCGTTACACTCTAAAGAAATTAGAAACAAACCAACAAATCTGCACAGACATGAAAGAATATTCAGGATTTTTTTTGACTGATGCCTTCTCTACCCATTCATGCCTCCATCACAGCCTTTATCCTTGCAAACACTTTAATCCAGCAATAGGCAAATATGTTTTATGAAGTTTCTTTAGCATCTCATACAGATGCACACATTAGTGTTAGTGTCTTTTACAGACAGAGGAATGAGAAACCGATGTCTCCTGGTCCCTAAACATTTTCCTTTACATCTCAACCAGTGGACTGATGACAACTTCACCTACTCAAACATAAAATGAGCTAAATTTAGATAATTAGAGAAATCACAGTGGGCAGAATCATTTCATACATTTTTCCTACTAGTTAATTAGTGATCATTTAGAGCAGGGGTTCTCAAATTTTTCAGCCCGGCATCCCCAAAATAAAGTTGCCAGAGACCGGGGACCCCCACTGTACCTGAATGTGGTTTGAGCCTAGTTGAACACAGCCATACAAATTCCAGATTAGTCATCTGCAGACTTGTTTTTAAAGATTATTTTAAACATTACTTTAATTCTAGCAAAAACTTACAATATGACCAATGTTTTAATTTACATTTAACAATTTTTAAGCAGATATTTCATATAAATGGGTAAAATATACAATTTGAAATCATTCTAAAATATTCTGTTTTTTAGAGGGCATCTCACAACCCCTTCTCAGACCCTCCCCTTGAGAACCACTGATTTAGAGGAATTTAATTTAAGTAGGCCTGCTCCTTTTTTTTTTTTGAGGACAATCCTACTAATTTTGTCCTGTACCGTCTTTTACTTCAATGAACAGTATTTCAAATGTTGGTATGTGTTTACTGTTTAGTGAACCTTTCTTATGTACAGGTTGAAATTAAGACAATCACAAAAGTCACCAGCTTTGGGTGTCCAGGTGTTTTCATGGCATAGGTGTCAAAACAGGTATCTATCTATCTATCTATCTATCTATCTATCTATCTATCTATCTATCTATCTTTTTTTTTTTTTTTTTTTTTCAATTGGTATCATATTGACATTCAAAATTCTGGTATCATGACGACTCCAGTGATTGTAGCTCAGTTTGAATGGAAATTTTCCAATCATAGCTTAGCAAACAAGTTAAGCATCAGTCTTTCAGCATTAAATCATCCGTCAAAACATTAAGTTCTTATTAAACTACACTCACATGCTTTAAGTTTTAATCAAGCCATCTGGAAAAGGTTGCTAATTTATTAACAATAACATATTTTAATGACATCATGGAGTTTTGTTACCTTTATTATCAAGATAGCTTTAAAAATCAAATAGAGGATAGTTTGAAAGTTGCTTAAAGCATATTATTTTCCATCTCAAAAAGGAAATACATTCTTTAAAAAAACTTTTGTATAGTTTTCTTAGCCTTCTAAACATCGAATATGCTATAAGAGAGGAGAGAGGCAAGAGTAAATAATGCAGATGTGGCTTACTGTTCCATTTAGAGGATTTCCTACTCGTAAGTAGTTCAGGTCATATCAGTGTGCAAATGTAATCGTAGTACTTCTAGTAGAGGCAGAACATCAAAAACACATGGACCATAGTCATACTAATGGTGTTGTTGGTGCTGCAGTGCTAGCATGAAGCTTACTGGCAGTGACCTCATGAAGCAGCTCATTAGACAGCAGAGCGACAGGGTCAGTTGCTTAAGCTTGATATTGTGTGTCAGTATCAAATGGCTGACAACAGGTGGGGGATTATAATTGTGGTTGCACAACTAATAATACCAACTGCTTAGTGTATCAGTTACCATGTAGACAATGGACAATCACTGCTGAAGGGGAAAGCAAGCATCTTTGTTTTTATTTGATCTAGAGAGGGAGCATTGGCAAAAAGGCATCAGAAGAAAAAAACAAAAGAGCAGCAGTAGATACAGGAAAAGGAACAAGAAAAAGGGTGAATATAAGTTTCTCTTCTCTGCTTTGTCAATTTCAGAGTGCCATCTCCAGATAGTCATTAAATAAGTTGTGTTGTTGTTTTAATTATCGATAGTAAAGCAATCTGTTCATAATTACAAACATTTGCTTGTGGCAATTACAAACAGTGGCTGGTAGCAGTTTAATTTGCCTGCTCTAATCTTGTCTGTAATTAGAGCACACACAAGCAGAGCACTGGAGTTGTTCAGCTCCAAGGCAAACAAGACAAGACTGAAATTCCCATTATAACAAACTGCTGACTGCCGGCGGCACACGCACACACAAACACACACTCTCTCGCCTGCCTTCAGTGCAAACATTTTGTACATTGTAATCCATTTGTTTAGCTTTACAATGCTCTCGCACTGATGTGGCAGGTTCTCATTTCACCCTCTGTGTGAAAATAAAGCCAAATGAAATGAAATTGGAAAAATATTTCATAATGTTGCACTGCAGCACCAACAGGTAGTATAGGTACATGTTGTGTTTATTCATGCTGAAAAAAGGTTGATTTTAGATCATAACATCTATGTCAATATGAGCTGCAGAGTGCACATCAAGCAGACACAAACAGGGCTATCATTATCATAAAACTAAGTCAGGCCCAACCTGTGTGCGCTTACTGAATTTAAGGGCTGAATGTTGAAGGCTGAGATCAACACTTGGAAGGCGGCAATATGAAACCACCGATTTTATGTCATATAACATGCTTTTTTAAATTTCAGCTGCCAAACCCTCACAGGTGCAATAAGGTACAATGCAAGTATTTTTAAGACCTCTGCCTTCATGATAACATTATTGACCCAGCTGTTTAGATCTAATGGGCAAACCGTCTGATAAGAAGGAAGATGTGTATCCAAGTGGAGTCTCCTCTCACAAGCAAAGTTCATGTCAAAGATGTTTGCCTGAAGTTGTTACATCAGACGCTGCTCTGATAACTTAAGCAAACTGCACTGAAAAATAAGGAGGTTTACAGTTAGTGTATCCAGGGCAAAGTGTGGAGCCATCACACAAGTCTTCTCTAAAAGCTTGCAATCCATCAACAGATTTTGAACCCAGCCTATATGCATTTCCAAGAGTCAAGTACCAACACTTTGTTGAGGACCTTGCATGCTCACACAGATGCAAACATTACCCTTCATGGTCTACAGACACAGCAATACCAGGCTTTAAGCTTTAATACTATCTCTTCTGCAGCAGCAGAAGACGCTCAGAGAAACTTCAGAGATTTTTAAAAAATATATCCAATGCAATGGATGTACGGAACAGTCTGTCTGGCACAGCATATTGACTGTTAGCCAATCAGAGGAAAGTATTCACTCTGGGAGGAGACTCTTAAAGCCAGCATTTGAAACAACACATTTTAGGCACAGGCTGAATGTCATGGACATCCTTTCAAGATAAATATGGAGTTTTTTGAGCTGCAAACCATGTAAAGCTATTCATTGATATTCAAGAGTGACACTAGGAAAGCAGAAAATGAGCATTAAAGGTCCTCATCACCCATGTAGGCTTGGGGTTTTTCGTCCACATCTTACCAAAAAGAAAAAAAGAAATGGAATCAGGACAGGGCAACTCATAATATGAAAGAATACAATACAATACCATAAGATACAATATGATACCCAATGTATGAGCCTTGACCTCCAATTTCCACAAACAGTGGCTGCAATGCAATACTCCAGCAGGTCTATTTTTAGTGCCAGCCACTGCAAAACTACCTCAATTTCTGTTGATCAGAAAGCTCAAAACAGGAAGTCAAAAGTGTAGAGTATCCGGTATTTTCAAAATATAACATACTGCATAGACTCCCCATCATAAAACATCACTGTATAAGCAAAATAATCCGCTGTTGACTAGTTCTATTCTTTCATTTAAAATATTGATATTTGGGGTCAACAGTTCATCATTATACGATATACCCTCTGAGATTGATGTTGTATACTTCAAGAAGAGACACAGGTTACATAAAGTACAATAACTTTTGAACCATAAATCGCAGCCACTTACTTTTTTCCCTCTTGCAGCCTGCCATTGTGCTGCCCTAATGATGCTATCTATGCATTCTCGTGAGCATGGAACCTGGGTGACTTTCTAGGATATTTAGAGATTAAACCCACACCAGTAACTCAGACACTGAGCATCTTTTTTTTTCCATTTTTTAAACAATTTCCCAATCATTCTTCTGCTAATGCTATCCACCATTTTGTATCCCACAATGCCGTGACTAGCTGTGTCCACCAATGGCAGGCTGTTCCATTGCTGTATCAAACTGTGCATGTCTTTACACTTAGACAATGCAGGAGACAGCCTCTTGGTCCACAAGAGAGGAAAAGAACAAATTTGTTTTTTTGTTTTGTTTTTTTTTTTTTAAAAGGGTCTTAGTCATTATTGCTCACTCTGTGTTGCACATAAAAATCTTTGAGTTCCAATTTTTGTCTAGTTTTTTCTTTTGTCTTTATGGTCCCATAACCTTACAAAAAGTGACATTACTGCAGCACATATATTCTAAAAGCCCAGGTAATCCTAAAATAAAGGATGTTTAGATCTTGACTGTGCACCCCAGGGTTGATGTTTTACAGTCTTTTTTAGACAATAAGTGCAGTCGAGACAAAATGGTTACAAAATCGCTTGGGGCTCCTAGGGCTAAGACAATGATATGTTGTCATATCCCCAATGTGTCCAAACCTCAAAACAGTCCAATATTCATGTTAGACAGGACAAGGCACTACCATGTTAGCATATATGACACAGGAAAAATAAATAAAGGCTCCGTCTTAGACAAGATGCCCAAAAGGTGTGGTAAAGCATAGGTCTTGGAGGACATGGGATGAGTGTGTTGTTGAACCATTGGTGTGTTTTTGATGTTTGCAATCACAAATTAATTTCATGCAGTGCAACTACACACAAGTAACAGAGTTTTAACATATACTTTCCCATTTAATTGTCTCAATATCATTTCCAATAATAACAATAACTCCAGACAAACGTCTTTAATCTTCACCAGAAGCCTGATTCCAGTCTGTCTGAGGCCCCTTTTTTCCACTGAGCAGATAGCTATTAATTCCCCTCAGAGACTGCTTGATGGAAGGCTAACAACATTTTATATTGTTGATACACTCCTGACTGGAGCTGTATGCTCTCAATTACAGATGAAAGATAGCTGGTAACCTAGTTACAAATAGGCTTCACTGTTTAGATGATGTCAGGCACCTTTATCAAACTAGGATGAAAATAGAAAAGGGGGCTGTCTGTGGACCCCTTTTTCTTCTTCCAGTGCCGATGTTATCCTCCTGTAAAGAAACGGTGAACTGCACATCCAGGTTGGCTTAGCGCCATTTCAATCTGAGCTAAGTGATAATTATTTGTTTGCATTCACAACGCTTCTCAACGGAGACACTGACACCACTTATCTGGGATATTCTCCACAGCTTAGTTTTGTAACTGTAAAAACCATCATGAGAGCATTACAGAAGATATTTACCCTTATTATGATACATATTTTTAAAAAATCACATTGCCAAATTTTTTTGGGAAGTATTGTATGATATGATACAGGATAATTAAAGACACTGATATAATATGAAGCAATATGACAATGACAAAAACAATACAGTAGAACATGGCATGAAATCATGGGTTTCAATACAGCATGATACACTATGACATGAGGCAGTACACCATGAAATGAAACACCTTGATACAACACAGCACCATATGGTAAGGTATGACATTAAACGCTTCAATTCAAAACATTACAAGGAGAGCTACTAAACGATACAATGCGACACAACACAATACTACATGGTAGAAGATAATACACAGTACAATACAATATGATCACTATAATACAATATGATATGACTGAGTACAACATGCTATATGACCACATACGGCAGATCACCTGAGGATCACCTGAATGCAGTCAATGTGTCTCAAGCTATTGTAGTTTAAAGACAGCTGTGTCTGGAAGGTCCAGTCACTGGTTAATCAGAATTCTTGGCTACCATTGCACTGTGAAGATAAAAGAACACTCCAAGCAAATAATAGAAAAGGTAATTGAAAAATTTTAGTCAGGGGATGGAAACGAAACATCTCCAATGCACTGAACATCTCACAATGTTCAGTTAAATCCATTATCAAGAAATGAGAGATTCCATAGTCAACTGGAAGAAAGTTCTTTGATGAGGCCGAAATGGCCATCAGACAAGACACTTTGTTTGGTTGATACCCAACACTGCACATCACCACCAACACACCACCCTCGCTGTGAAACACAGTGTTGGCAGCATCATGCTGTGGGGATGCTTCTTGGTGGCTGGCCCTGGAGGGCTTGTAAAGGTGTAGGGTGAAGTGAATGGAGCAAATATAGGAAAATCCTGGAGCACTATCTTATTCAGGCTGCAAGAGAACTACAGATTGGGAGAAGATTTATTTTCCACCAAGGCAATGACCAGAGGCCTACAGTGAAATCGACACAGAAATGGTTTAAAGACAACGAGGTGAATGTTCTGGAGTGGCTGAGTCAACACCCAGACCTCCATATAAAAGAGAATTAGTGGCTGGATAAGGGCTGTTCACAACAGATCCCCATGCAACCTGACAGTTTATGAGCAGTTTTGCAAAGATGAATGGAGTAAAACTGCAGTGTACAGATGTGCAAACCTGACTAAGACCTATCCACACAGACTCAGTGTTTTTGATTGTAGCCAAAGGTGCAGCTACTAAATACTGACTTGAAAGGGGTGAATATTTATGCAGTCACTTATTCTATTCTACATTTTCTTATTTAATTGATATTACTTTGTGCATATCTATTTTCACATTGACATTAAAGAGATTGTTATGGGGGTTTTTCTTCAAAAAAGCTTAATTACATTAACTATGATTGATTTTAAAATCAATAAAAGAGTAAAACATCCAAGGGGGTGAAAAGTTTTTATGCCCCTCTTTCTTGTTTTAAATGTTAACCATTTTCCTCTGCCTTTTGAAAAATGTTCCTCCTGTATTTTATCCTGTAGGTAAGATTATCCATCAAAAGATATTGGCCTTGATGGGCAGCTGCTGTCTGTAGTTTGGTGCGCCAGTCTTTAAATTCAAATTCTTAGTGATGGCTTTATTCACAGCTGCAAGGGGAATCTCTCATAGATATTTGTCTCCTGCAGATCCTTGAAAATGATTAAGGTATAAAATAAGACATGATTGAGGAATAACATCACTCATCACTTACTTTCCAGAGAGAGAACAGAATGCATACCATCCCAGAAAGATTTTATCTGAGAGCAATTCCAGAAAACTTATATGAGGTTTGGTTCCATGTGGTTGCAAAGTCGCCAGCATGGTTGTTGAACATGCATCTGTTTACTTCTAATTCAGGATGTAATACCATGCCTAATTTAGTTCTTCCAAATGAACCCCCCCATCGCCCCCCCACCCACCCACCCCATCTCTGTAAATGTGTTGTGGTTTGAGATTTTTTTTTTCTCATGTCAAAACACAACTTTCCTGGTATTTTGACATTCAGCTGTCTTTTCCATTTTGGCCCTGACATACATAGTTTTTAATCACATCTAGAGCCCATTGAACACCACTATAGGACTGATACAGCTCTTTTAACAATACTACTTGCTTGTGTAAGTATCTTGGTGTTCGGATTTATTTTGTCTTCATTTTTCACCATGTGCTTCAACATTTCAAGAGATTTTTCAAGATGTTGACATTGTTCAAGATCCTCTGAAATTAACTTCAAAGACTACTACAAATATTTATCAGGGGTCTGCCTTATAATAACAGTCCATGTTGATTTTAATTTCAAATTAATTTGAACATCAAGGTTCGATCTGGGCTCTCTACAAGAGAAATAAAGAATGCGTCCATCTCATCATCAAGACAATATTTGATTTTTCCTCTGAACAAAAGGATCTCATTATTGATACAACATGCTTTTGTGCCTACTTATTCTTTCTGCATGTCTTTGTGAAGCAACGTGGGCTTTTCTCTATTAATAGTAGCAGTTCTTCGTCATTAGATTAGAGAGTAAGAAAAGAAGGGAGTGGTATAGAAGTAAATATAAATGGATGTTTTTTCTTATGTGTGGCTCTGTGGATGTTTCAGCACCCTGGGTCTTTGGCCTGAATACAAATGCAAACTGTTACATAATGAATGAGCGCTTTACTCTGGGAATAAAGATTAGCAGCTGACCCCTTTTACATCATCATCTTATTTGAGGAACCAGAACCTCTCGGGCATGGCGATATCTCTGCTGTATTTCTGTTTCAGCCTCCACTTTATGTATACCCAGGTTGAAGGGAAAGAAAAATGTTGGTGCTTTCATCCTTAAATGAAATAAACATGATTATTATGAGATGTCTCATGTAATGGTGCAGCTCTTACACTTGCATTATGATGCTATCAGTGATGAGAGAGATGATGGGATGATCAGGGGGAGATTTAAGTGTCTTTCTAGCTTACTACCAAGGGTCAACAAACAAACATGCAGCTTCTGGTTAGTGAACTAAATGAATAAATCATTGAGCATGACCCCCCCTCTTCCCTCCCTCCAACACCCACACACATCAATCCATTGCCCATCACAACAGAAGCTACATACCCCCTCTCTCTTTCTCTCTGTCTACCCTTGGACCCTTGCACATCTGCTACCATTACACACTCTGGCCCATATTCATGTAGCCGTTCATTATATGGTGTCACGGTGTGCTCTGGGTCTCTGCCAGCAGAAATTAAACTCTTCAGAAAAGATAAACATCATATTACTTCATTAGCCTTTTAAAACACATGCAAATTACAGCCATTAACCCTCCCAACGCACACACCCTTTCTCTCTCTTCCTCACACACATACACTTTCCCTTTATTCTCCTGAGTGATGAAGTTTGTCTGGCCAGTGTTCAGTCATTCTCTTTGTCACAAACTGACAGTGAATGGGCCGAACCATGCGGCTCATTTTCCACCTCTGAATTAAACATTAATGCTGCCTGACAGCAATAAATAACATTTATCACAATGGGGATCTAATAATGATTTGGCTAAGCTCAGGCTGCTCGTCAGCACCCATCAACGGACGAATATGGCAGTGTGATTATGCCGGCAGCTGTCTGTGACAACTGTATCTAAATCACTGTGAATGTGCGTCTTTGATCTGCAGAATGCACCAGTTTCACTACCTAATTGCTGTCCCAATCATAGATATCATTATGGTGCCATTAAAGCCATTCTGGTGCTTACTCAGAAGTTCTGATAGGTTTACAGTAAATGATGATTTACAGAAATTAACCACTGCACAGTCCAAGAATCCCTCCGTCTGTGTTTTCAGTGAGTGACCTTTGGTTTGATTAAACTCTGTTTATATACTCTGAGGATGTTTTCCCTCCACTGCAAGCTGTAAAACATTTTGGTTTTGTGATGAAAGTTATTTCATTTAACATTCTCTCAGAGTAGCAGATTTCCTCTACAGTTAAATGGTGCCTGTGCTTAGCTTTGGCTTTTAAAAAGAGAGAGATCATTGGACTGCAGGATGGAAAATAAGCATGAAATGCATTTAAGAACTCAGGCTTGTGTGTGTTTGTGACTGCTTGAGTCCATGCTTTTATTATTCATGTGTGTGCATGCATTCAAGCATGCATATATACATAAACTGGCCTGCTCTGTATTATTGGAATTGTGCTGCACCCCCTCCCTGAGTCACTGTGTGATCCCACAGCACAGAGAGAGATTGAAGTCAAATAGAACATCATGATGAGAGTATTCTTCAGCTCTGCTTTTGATCTTTCTGTCTCTTATAAGAGAAAAACACTGTTCTCAGACAAGTCTCCTTTTTTTGATCTCAGAAGGCATAATAAAAGTCTTGGCTGTGTGCCTTTAAGATAAGATAGCCATCAGACCTTGTGAAGATGAAAAATATCAAAGATAATTAGAGTGGGGATGAGAAAAGATAATTAAATTGTATGCTGGGAATGTTAACGGCATGGGTTTGGTTTAATAAGCAGATTCATTAACCACAGTGCTGTATCAGTATTCCATTTGTATTTGATTAATAATGAGCCGGACCCATTTAATAAGAATAAAACATCCATCATAAACACACATAAATCAACTAATGACATTTCTTTGGCAAATAGTACAATTGGATCTCATTAAACTCTCTCCATTCACTGGTGTCCTGCATGTTAATTGAAATGCCTTAGAACCTTTAAAATGTGCTCAAGTTAATCATTGGGTTTGATTCACAATTAGTCTAATCTCTGTCACTGGGAAATGGAAAGTCCGGCCACAGAGTGTATCAATTCCACCCGACGACTGAGTCTGAGTCACCTTTTATGCTTGTGATTGGTTGTTAAGTTCCATTGCAGAGGGGATATCAGGAGGCCACACAAAGCAGCAGCTCATTAATCTTCCGTGAAACAGCAGAGAAATTGAGTTCAGAATCAGGAACAAAATCCTTAAAAATGGCAAAAAGGCTTGTTACCAGTTCTGATGGAAAGCTGCAACTAAACAAAGCAAAGCAGAGATGCTGTTAGATAGAGCTCATGGGAAGGAGTCTACTGCAGTTAGATTTTAAGGGCCGGTGTACACAGCCACCTTTTTGTCATGGTAATGTTTTCAATATAAAATCAATGTAGTTAAGCATTTTTAGTGCTCAGCATCCTGAGAGGAAAATGTTCTCAGTATCAGGTGTTTTTATGTCACCATGTTCATTGTGCTCTAAAGGCTCATATATGCTCTACGAATGTATGAAGATAGATCTGTGCATTTTAAAGCCCATTCCAGACTGGATGCACAAGACGTCTTGGCCGTGACACAACTTGAATTTCAGTTTGTTTGCATGTGAACAAGTCAGGGCTTTCAGACCGCCAGCAAGTGTGCCATGAGTTACCTGCCTGATACTGGCTGGTCAGGTGCGGAATTTAGAGAATTGAGGTCTCTCCTATTTGGTTATAGGCCAAAACAGACAAGAAAATAATGGAGAGAGAGCTATATTTACTTTGTTGTAGCAAATATGTCTGTCCACATTGGCAGAATATATTTGTAATCTGTTTCTTGATGCTCCTGATGAAAGCTGTATTACTTTATTACTACAGTAGTACTCTGTTAGTGAAGCTTTCTGTTTCCAATCAATATGTCACAGGATAAATGAAAACAGTATTGAGCACACTTGTCGTTTGTGTTTTTTAAAAGCCCCATTTAGCATTTCTTTGGAGAAACTCTCTTTATTTGTACAGTGTTTTTTATTTTGATAGTTCCCAATTCCCGGGTCCTCTGTACACTTAATGAAGTCACTTGTAGGGAGGTTTAGAAGAATGACAGGACTTTGACAGCAAGGAGATGTGGCCAACACGCAGTAAACTCGCACTGATTGTGAAAGCTGCACCGGCAGGAGCCAGAGCGGCAAATGCACGCATCAAAACACACAGCCAGTCTGAAATGGGCTTAAACATTATCACCTCCACTGCTCTCAAACTTTTGTGTGACTGATATGCTGGAGTGGACACTGAAAAACTCACCTACTAGAGGTCGCTGTCTCTCATGGAGCTATAGACAACTTCTTTGATGCTGTTCCATCCGAAGAAATATCCATACCTTGCCCAGCTGTGCTTTTGTAATTGTCTGTCTTTGTGCCCAGGTGAGCTAACATCATTGACATGTTTGTATTTTTAAACAACTTACTCAAAAGTATGTAAAATTTGCTCAGAGAACTGGATTAAGTTCTGCCTTTTTCCAACTGATTCTTCATTGGGTTTTGCTGCTCAGGATTGAAGTTGGCTTCATTGCTCAACACTGGCCAGCCCCCTTCCCCGACTGGCAGTGGTATTGCTTCGTTTGGTCAGTATCAATGAGCTTCGAGAGAATTGATTCAAGGCTGGCTCAGACTACACAAACTCTTTGGTCGTTCCTCATGTCAGACTATGGAACAAAAATTTTGGCCCATCAGTCTGGCTGCACTACAAGAGTGATCCCAACTGCTCATCGTATGCTGACGTCACCACTGAGAGTGTCAATCAAGCCACAACAGAAGCACTCTATCTGACTGTAGTGGTCTTTTGCTCGTAAAAAGAGAAAAAAACAAGTAAGAATCAGTTATGGATTGGATTATGGATTAAGGACAACAATTCTGGATGTATCAGGAGGAGGACAATATGGACTCCTTCAGATGGAACTTGTGAGGTATGCATGTAAATAAAATAAAATGTGCACATCGGTTCCCTGGAGGGAGAAGTGTTGAAACTCTTGGAAATTATGACACAAAGATGAGGAGAAAATGCTCTCCTGCTGTTAGGCGTCACGATCGATGATGACGTCAGGTCAGGGTGTCAAACTAGACAATGATGTAAGAAAAATTCTGACATGCTTGTCTTGTTGAATTGTGGTCACAGGACATCTTAGATGCATTGTTGAGCATGTTACACTGCAAGATCATTTGCTATTCCCAACACTAAAAATTGGGCCCGAGTTTTGGCGATGAGCTATGACGTTGCAGTCGGGTCAAAGTCTGAATTTGTGTAGTCTGAGCCGGCTTTCAATGAATGCAGAGTACGGACAGAGACCCTTCTGTATCCGTATGTGTTTCAAATGTAGAGCATAAATGAGACTTAATTTGAAAACAGTTCAACTATTAGGACTGCTATTCTCCCTCACTGACCAATCAAGACCAAGATAGGACTCATGATACCAGGTGTGTCAGAGGAGAAACTGATCTGACTCATGTTTTCAGGGCTAAAGCTGCTTTATAATGCCAGGACAGGATTCATCTGCAATGTTTTTGTTTTCTTTGTGATATTTCCATAAACAAAGGAAATATCAAAAGCGCAGAGCTCTATAAAACACAACATGACTGTTACTACCGGAGAAAACAAAGGTCAGCTTCTGTATCCTAGCAACAATAAACACTGGTACGAAGGGCTCTGAAACAAAGGTTGTGGGCACAGAAACTGCAGCCTTGAACACAGGCCCTTAAGCATCTATAATTATCTGATATTCTTGACGTCTCAAACTAAATTAACTATTTTGGTTCTGTCTGAGTTTAATCCATCAGAAGAATTGTAATTGAGTTGTACCTTTGTAAATGCTTAAATTAATCCTCTATGGACTGAAAAGATGAAAAAAATACATACCCATGACAGTAAAAGGTCAAATGGACTCTTCCTAAATGAGAAAGCACTGAATAATTGCTCCTTTTTGTTATCATAAATGAAGACTAATGTAATGTGCTTGCTGCAAATGTTAATTTTTATTTACAATGAAACTACAATGTACGGCACAACCCTAATCAGTTGAATCCTTTGGCCAATAAGAAAATAAAATTTGTTCAGCAGGCATTTCTGAGCAAAATATTGATTGGTAACTAATTGGAGGGAACTGAAAGAATTTTAGTTTGCAAAACAAACGTCAAAGCAACAAAGTTTTTGAAAATGCATGGTCAGACTGCTTCCCTAAAGTTAGGGGATTTTAGCTACAAAAAGGAAGAAAAACAACTTTTCTAAAGGGTTTTTGGTTCATTCTAAGCTGCATGTAATGAATTTGATTATAAATAGCCCTTAAAGAGGGTTTTTCAAAGCCCACTGGAAAAGAGTAAACAGTGAGTATGACAGGCAGCTGTTTTCACTCGTATCTCTCACTACACTTGACTGGACTCTTCAAAGCACTTCTTAAATGAAGAATGATACAGAGATGCCTGTGGCAAGAAGAGAGCATCTTTGGCTGCATACAAATAGCCTGGACGAGTACACACTGTATCTGATGATTTGTGCCTCCTTCACTTCAGAATAAGCTTACTTAAAGACATGGCAAGGAGCCTCACCCTAATCTACTGCTCACAATGCAGCCTTCATGGCAAGTCAACACTCTGATGTTTTATGCATTTAGAGCAGATGGAGTGAGTCAAACACTTAGAAGTTGTCACTGGTGTTGTGTAGAATTTAATCTGTCTTCTACTGACTCACTCACACTGAGGAAATGAAAAAACGGCCACTGATGTGAGGTGTCTGTTCAAGCCCAGTGCATGCACGGTCAGAGCAAGAAATCCTCACTAAACACACATGGACCCGTTTTTCAGGAAACAGTGCTAGCTTTGAATGGTCTCACCATTCATTACACTTTCACTGTTTTAATTCTGATCAGCAGTTTTCTTATGATGTGCACAAGGGAACTTTGAATCACCCTGGTGGAAAAATTAAATTGTACAACTTAGAGAAACTAACTGGAATCAGAATCTGCTTTGTCAGCATCTGACTCAGGGTTACAAAAGGATGCACAACTAATTTCATCCTTATCCTGATTCACAAAAAACACATCACAACAGTTGGAATTTATAATAGATAAGAAAAACATTATGCTATAAAACATGCAGTGCTTTTTAACTCAGCATACATACTTTATAACTATTGACTACAGGCCTGAATATATAGACTGTGCTTACACACTGTCAAGATGCAGCCAGATGAAGCTAAAGCTAATGTGGTCGTAAAAAAATATATATACTTATATTTTTTTAGATTTAGAAGGAATGTGCTGTAAATGTAAGTATTAAACAAAACAGCCAACAAAAAAACAGAAATGGAAACAGTAAGTTAGAACTAATATTGACTCTTTAATTCATGCTTATTTATAGCACTTCATAGTGTTACTGCAAGACTGAGCATTGCTCTCTAACATCTGTTTTCTCATACTGGTAGCCTGGTGTACAGGGTTTTATACACAGACAGAAACAGATGATAAGATATTAGAGTATCTGTGAGAAGTGCTAAGAGAGACAAAATAAATATAACATCTGAAAAACAGGCTATTTACATATACTTTTATTAGGCCGTTTGAGAATATATACAGTATGTACAGTACATGTAAATATGCTCACATATGGTGGTTGTACCAATGTTTTTGTTTTAAAATTAAAGTGTATTCCACAGTTAACCCCCTAAAGCCTGTTGTATCACATTTAATACATACTTTTATGATACCTCTATCTAATCAATATGATCATAAATTACTAGAAGAAAAAAAAAACTGAATACTATCTGGAAAATTATAAAAGTGCCCTCAAGTGGATTATTAGTTACCAAAAACACCTAATGTATCAAATGAGATACAAAAAATACATATGTTAAATGTTTATGAAAATTTGGATTTTTTTGGATTTCAGTAGAAAGTGAAATAAACATTTCAGTCCCAAAAAGCTATAATTTGTGTTTTCAAGCTTTAATGGGTTAATAATCTAAATGTGCAAGCATTAGGATTCAGTTTTTTTTTATGCATTGCATGCACTTAAATCCTGCAGAATTTCTATTGTAAGTGGAGATGCACACAATTAGCCCACAACACAACTGGCACCAGTTAACAGATTGTTAAATCAATATATTTTTTTTACAATCCAAGTCAAATGCTCCAAACTTTTAGGGACCAGGAGACATGGCTGTCTCTCTACTCTGCTCTCTATCTGTTTGTGTGTTACAGCCATAATGCTAACCTTAAAGGGACATAATAAAACACACTAACTGACCAGTGATTTAAACAGTGAACAAAACCAGAGGCTCTGATGGAGGTCAGAGCAGGGAAAGGCACATCTTCATATCAAGAAAACAAATATTTAGAATCCTCCTTCATTTCAGTGAAGAGCTGGTGATGTGTTTTATTTACAGCGTAATTACTGTGAAACATTGAGAAAAACAACCCTTTTTCTCTGTATCCCAGCTTTGGTTTAGCAACAGGACACAGGCACTCTCCTTTGATCGTCCACTGCTGGGCACTGTCTCTCTCTCTTTCTCCAGTCAAAACATCTTTGGGTTAGAATATGGAAAATGTTTGTTATTTCTTCAGAACTTTGGTGCTTTCAGTACTGTTGCACATAAGATAACAGACACTGGCAACCTTACCACACAGTCAGCACCATCAGATATAGAGGCTAAACACTGAGGTAAACAGAGCTAAAAGCAGTGACAACAGTAGACCTTACTTCATCTCATTGCCAGAGGAACTCAAAACAGTCACTATAATAAACTGATGAAAATATGTATTGAACAGACCGACAATGGAGCAAGTTTCAGACAGTGTGTGGCACAGGGGATTAGATAATTAATGTTTTAGATAGAGAAAAATAGGCTCATTTTCAATAGGATGTTGATCTTTTGTTTTTAGTTTCATGAGATTTGCTGAAAAAAATCTCCAGACATTATTCTTTAATAAGTGCTTTGAGTAAGCTTTAAAGCAAAATGTTTTAAAAATGAATAATAACAATAATAATAATAGACAACCATTCAAAAGAAGTGTAGCAGAATATTTCTCAAAAATAAGTTGTGTTTTACACTTGAAAAGTATAAAATCCCTGAAAGACTTCTGTTGTTTCACAGCTCTGGCTGCAGCAGATATTCCAGATCCCCAGGCTGCCTATGTGTGCGTTCATATCCAAAGAAACCCTCAGGCACACTCACACCAACACATGTTCATTCACATATACCCGTCATGCGTTTACCCAGCAGTCCTTAAGTACAGAGAAATGTAATTGTACAAGGTTAATACCCCTGATATAAACAGAGGAGATTATGAACACTAAAGTGCTGACCTCAATCACTGCCATGGATCAAAAACACTCGTCAGCTAAGCGTTTTCAATTTCGACCAAGTCTGTTTACATATTGTGTGATGTTTGGATTATATTGCAGACAATTCTCCATGGAAAAGCGGCGTAAACTGTTCTCATAAATGGCTGTTTACCGTTGCATTAGTATTATATAATCCTTTAGCTGCTTGGTTTCCTTTGTGAGAAAATGGGAAAGTGTTATTAGGCTCCAGAGGCTTCTAGATTTAATTTCCTCCCTTTGCCCCACTCTTTGACAACAGCCTCCTTATGGTCCAAACATACCAGCCTTTACAAGCTTCCTGCTATTTGGACCAACTCCTGATGGAGAGGTAATATCATCCTTTTCCATGTCCACATCGTTTCTTACACAGCAGGGATTTGTTTCATTTATGTAACAATGAAAGCATCTGGCAGGCTGCCCACATGTTGCTAAATGGAACACCAGTGCCAAGAAGCAAGGTGCTTTTTTAAACGGAGACGATGGAGAGACACCAGAGAGCGCTTGTGGGGAAGAATGAAAGAATCGGATGGCAGAATAGAAAGCAATCAATGTCGCTTTGTGCTGTGTGCAACTTTTACCCAATAGCTCTTCGGCTAGGAGCATTTGTGAAGAAAAATACATGAATCAAGTTTAACTGTAGTAAGTCAGAGTAACAGGATGCAGTAGCAGTCAGTGGTTCAGTTGGAGACAATCGATCAAGCAAGACATCAGTGCTGTGCTCTACACCAAACCTCGCAGCTGTTTGAAACTGTACACGCCTTGGCAAAATAAACACCACACCCATACTGGCTCACTCATTTACATGTATGTGTTTCAGCAACATCTGCCCTCACTTAAACATCCAGATACTTTAGGAACATTGTGATCATTATGCTCTGCAGATGGGTATGTGATGTGATTGCATGCTGTTTGGCTGTGGGAGTGGAAAGTGTCGACCTCTGCAGAAATACACCTGTTGGACTGAGTAAAAGGAGCACCTCCTTGTGTCAAAAAAGACACAGTTAACCTGAAGCTGCATTGAAAAGGTTTTATTCATTTAAAAAAACACATCTCTGCATTGTACACTTGGCATGCAATGACAGTTTCTTTCTCATTTTCAACCTCATGCAGTTGCCAGTTTTGGCTGACTGCTGAGGTCAGCCCTACACATGGCAATGTCTGTGTCTGAGTAAGTAACTATCTGACTGAGTGAGTGACCATACTTCCAAAACCCTACCATAACAGAGTTGTGTTTGCTTGTACTAAATGGTGTCGGTAATGGCTACCTCTACTGTGTGAACTAGAGCCATACATACAGAGTTGCACTATGGGTGGGGTTAACTTGTGCTGAAAGCCCTCTAATGGCTGCTGTTGTAAATACTCAGATATAGCTTTAGCCTCTGTTTCAATAGAACTGGGGCATATTTCTGTATGACAAAGAATAAAACAACCCTATAAGCTTTTCATGTTGGGAAAGATGTTTTCACTCCTCTGCTGACCTGCTTTGACATGATTATGTGATAGTTGAGGGGTAAAGGTAACTTCTCATGTGAATGCTCGTGTATGCTGGCTGCTCGTGGAGCGATTAGCTCTGAATTAGTCACAACAGCACTTTAGTCAAAACTGGACATTTCTTGATTAAAACAAGCGAAGACAGCAACACTGAAAGCTTTCTGTAGCAGACAGGGTGTTTTTGCTCTTCTGCCAAATGGCTTCAGCATGAGTGTGAGAGTTAAAGGGGGAAAGGGTTAGTAGTTTTACTTATATTTACAGCCTGCCAGCTGAACGTTAGCTCGGCCTTAGCCAAACCAACACATTTCTTCATCACAGTTAGTGCTGAGAGCAACACGGAAAGCTTTCTGCGGCAGAAAACAATGTTGTCGCCCCGCTTTGGCATGATTATGTGATAGTTACGGGAAAAGGGTTAGTTGTTGTATAAAGCTAATGAGTTGTTGTGTCCCAGCTAATGACTCCACTAGCAGGCCCGCTAGTCATTAGCTGGGACTGAGCTGCAGCAGTGCTTTTGTCTGAACCAGACAACGTCTCTTATCCAAACAAGCGCTGAGAGAAACACTGAAAGCTTTCTGACAGAAAAAAAGTTCTCGCTCTACTCCCAGTCTGTTTCGGCATGGCTCTCCGATCGTAGCAGTGGGCTTGTCTAGTATTCTCCACCGTTAGCTGTTAGCTTGGACGTTGCAGTAGGACTGCTGCAGTTTACTCCGACCTGGACTGCTGTTCTTGTTAAAACCAGAGTACAGAGCCACACCGACAGCATGTCTTGTGCAGATGGGAGGTTTTTGCCCTTTTCTTGTAGTACTGCCTTCCCTTCGCAAACTTATAGCAAAGAATACAGAGAGTGTCTTTTCCCTCTGTTCTCTAACTGCAGCTGAGTCGATGCGTGTGTCTGTCTGTGTTTAACCAATCACATGCGGTAGAAGAAAAGCAGGAGTGTTGAGGGGATGACACTGCTCAGGGTTCAGCTCCACACACACAGGAGACAGACAGAGAGAGAAGGCAACATGTAGCTTTCTACATTTCAGTAACCACTTACTAAAACTTTGGCTAAAAATAATGAACAAATAACTGTCATGACAAATTCACTCTGCCAGAACACACATTTCACTCAGGGATTCCAACAGGCATCCAAGATAGTTGCAGTCAGCCATATACTAGGTTTTAACCTAGTCTTGTCACACCCAGCACTAGTTTCAATAGTAAATCAACTCACCCAGGGTTCATTTGCATCAAAACAAAGACTGGTCAGGTGCAACACTGGTGCGTACATGTCTTGAGGATGCTGAAAACAGCTACGCCTTAGACTACACAAAACTTGATTTAAAGTCTGTGGTGCAGTATAATCTGCATAATAAGAGGATTCATTACAAAGGTGAGGGTACAACAGCAAGGTTACAAAGCATTTTAACTGAGCTTGTTCAACACCAACAAGATGCCCAACAGCGCATCTATCCCATAATATTAGTGCATTTACTGAGATATTTGAACAGAGATGTTAATGGAGGGCTGGAAGGAGGAAAGCCTTTGTTTCAGTTCGTTTCCAAGTCTCCTCCACGTGCTATGAATCTAATGCACATTCTGTATAATACATGCAGAAATACATGCAGAGGAACACGCACTCACAAGCTCTCATGCAACAGGGATGGATTTTAATCGAGATACTGCATCAAAAAAGATGTTGGTAACTCTGTTGCTTATATAAGGAATGCAGAATTTCCAGTTTCCATTACACATGCATTAAGCCTGGTATACACTGCGTGATTTTGGGTTGTCCCAGATCAATCATGGTGATTTCTTTGGTTGTGGCCCTAAAGTCGCACTGTGAGACAGGTTGACAGGCGGTCGTTGTCATAGTCTTGCAACCAAAGACAGCGTGGGATAAATTTCTGACAGTATCAGAAATTTAGGAAGGCCATCTCACAGTGTGAGTGTTGCTACAACCTACGTTAATTAACCAACCAATAGGAAAGCAGCAATAAATGACAATGAACATGACACTGGCGCTACCAAACAAACAAGGTAACATTAGAAAGAAGACAATGCCAAAACCCAGAAGTTTGTGTGATTCAAACAAGGGGGAAAATCTTGATCTCGGATGTATTTCTATGACATATGAATGCTAAAATTACAACAGCTTTGTTGCTGCTTTGCTTCGTTATTTACCACGGCACTGGCGGTGTAGATGCCCCACCCTGAAATAAACATTTTTAGCCATCCTGAAGTTAATCTAAATCACTTGTACAATGGAATTTCTTGTTTACTTGAAAGGTAAACCAACACTGCCATAAGATCACCATCAAACATTAAGTTATAGCTATGCTATGGTACTATCCCAATCAATCATTAAGACAATTAATGTGAATGGTCTTTCATTAATTATAGCCCTGTGGAGGAAAATCATCCGGTTTTGCTTTATGATGCGACCATTATTTGCAAATCTTGGCCATTCCTTTGATTAGGTTCTGTTTTAATTCAGTTTACACATTTAACACATTTTTTGTTTTCTATACAGTTGAATAAAGGGACTCTAAAGACCACAGCAAACTATAGCAACCATCAGACTTTAGATTTTATTTAATTTTATTTAATCTTTATTTAACCAGATAAACACCCACTGAGATCGAGATCTCTTTCACAAGAGTGGCCTGACCAAGAGGTCAGCAGCACACGTCATAACAAATATTACAAATTCAAGAGACAGATTCTAAACAATATGTTAAAATGAACAATAATTTATATTATCTAAAGTAAGAGTATGAGAAGATCTGTCATTGTAATGAGTGCTGGGTTCATTTTGTAATTCACACTCTATAGTTTTTACAAATAAACACACAGCTTACATACATGATTACAAATATCTTTTTCCTCCTAGAGTCCCCTGGGAAACCCTTAATCTTGACCCCTTGTGTAAACAAATTTTAATAACTAGCAAAATGTAGCTGGGCATGCCCCAAATTACTTTGCACCACTAGCTCCATGCATTATGCTTTATGCTGTCAAAACAGTTCCCTGTGAGCTACCGTACTCAGTTAGCAAATACAATCAAAACACAGAAGAAATGATGTAACAATACACTCTACTCAAAATATGATCCAAATATCAATAATGGGTTTCATCATACGATTTGTTTTTATCATAATATGAGGTTGAAGCCAATTTTCCAGTTTATTACACTTCCCTAGTGTTTCCTTATAAATGCAACTGGTACATTTACATTTTGAGTCTGCACAGTTACTAATGATACAGCATATATTTTTATATAAAAAAAGCGACACTTATAATATCTGAAAGACATTTTTGAAACTATTGTTAAAAATAAAAGGCCAATATGCCTCTATTTTTTGCTACTGATAGTGAGCAGGATAAGCAAAACTCATATACACTCTGCTAATTTTCAAAAGACAATTGCTGGATATGTTTTGGTCCAAATGATTCAAGTTAAGTAAATATTTGTATTGTTTTATAATTGTATTGTGAGGCACTGTGCAGAAACAGCAGGTCTCGCTGACTTACATTTTATACCTCTCTGTTTGACATAAATCAGCCAAAGGCTGGCTGCTCTAGATAACATGTACTTTAACTGACAGCATGGTGTATTTCTGCTTGTGCTATGTAAACAATTGTGTCTAGTATTATGGACCACCATTGTAAAAAGCTGCTTTTGAAGATCTGATGTGTAAAACCACGGTAAAAAAGATTTATCACTCTGTAAACATTTTCAGTGAGTGAGACTGCATTTAAGGAAAGATTTGAGGCTAGTGTTTTATCTGGGATGATCCAAAGTATACATTTAGAGTACTTTTTGGAAAAACATTGCATCAAAGTTTCACATTGCATCAGTAAGGTTATTTTTTGGTCATATGGGGTTGTGTTCAAGTGTGAATAAATTCTTGTCAGTCCTTTCCACTTACCAAAGCCATACATCGCTGCTTTGATGCATCTCAGCTCAGATCAGAACCGTGTTATTTCCCCTAACTTTATGTTTATCCCACAGGACTGGGGAGCAATATATTTTCTTCCGCCGAGTAAATAAAGACAAGGTTATGTAATCAATCTTTTGGGGGCTTAAAATCATAATATTGAACACAACTGTCAGCCGTGCCATTAGCATGATTCATTTCTGCCGTTTTACATTTACAATTTTGCTACAAGAACAACATTGATTCCCTGAGTGTGTGTAGCAGAGTGTGGTTGTGTGTGCACATTCAGGCATTTGTTTGCATTTCAGTGTGTTCCCGAGTGGATTGTGTATGTGTGCGTCTGACACAATTTCCTTCCTATTTTCTTCAGTAATTTGAATCAGAGAAAATGTATTAATTTTGCAGGGGTGAGAGAAGCCTACGCAGAGCCAGTAAATAAATCTCTCCTATTATTACCCACAATGCTCTGTCAGGTCCATACATCATCTCAGCACATCATAATTAATTGCACACTAAACTATTCTGTTCAATTAACCATGAGGGAATGGATGGAGAGTGGGAGGGAAGGAGAAAGGATGCACAGTGTTCAAGCCTTTATTTAAACATAAAAGCATTAATGCAGTTATTAAGAATATGGTTTGTTTCTTTCTTTTTTTTTTTTTTTGTGTTTATGTATTCATGTTGGCTCTGTTTGTTTTGATACCTCGCTGACCCTTCTACTTGTGTATATTTCCATATTTTTCCAGAAGTACTTGTATTGTGTATGGACAAGAGACATGTTAAATTTTCACTTGCCCTTCAGTGCTGTTCTAATGGAAAATGTGCTTATGCAAGGCGATCTCACCCTGGAGGCTTCACATTTTCCGCCATGGCTCTGTCAGGTCAACAGTCTCATAAAAAAAGTGGAATAACATTATGAAGACGGTAATAGTGAAGTGAGTTTGTTGCAAACACATTTTCTACGTTGCTTCAGGAGCATTTGAAGCGAAACAAACTTTAATGTAACTTTTTCAAATGAAGCCCTTTCAGTTTTGGTTCTATCAACTGTCCTCCTGCAGTGACGCACTATGAGAGAGAAATCTCAGACATATTCTAAAGGAATTATCATTTCAGGCTGACTTCGCTCTGGTTTTTGTTTATGTAAAGACAACAAAAGCAAGAAAAATGTAAACTCTATGAGTAAAATAATAATCACTTCCTGTCCCCTTAGACAGACCTATTTTTGGCTATGAGGATGCATGGTTAATGTTCTGTCATCCTTCCAAAAATAATGCATCTGAGATGCAGGGATATAGGTCAGCATGCTCACCCTGATACACCAGCTCCAAAGTAAAGTTCAGAGTCTTAGTTTAGAAAGGATTTGCTCAGATGTTAATAACACTGCAAGCATAGAGAAGGAAAGAGCAAATGTAAAAAGGAAGGATTACAGTTATGGATTGGTTGTAGCATTACAGGCTATAAAGGAACTGGGTCAATGGCAGATGCTGTAGTGTGCGGTTAGAGAGAGCATTTTATCAATTATAAATGACAGATTCACTGTAAAGGGTTAAATGTAGCAAATGATCATAAACTACCCCCCCACACACACACCAATTGTCCAATCATAGCTTAGCTATCATGTCTAGGAAGTGCAGGTCTACATTTTTACACTGGGCTCTAAAAGAAACAACACTGAGATTGGTGTTTGTTTAGCCATAATACACAATCAGAAAAGTGAACAGTAATGTTTTTGTATGCTAGTTCACCAGTTACACTGTTAGTTTCAGTTCCACAGATCACATTAAGTGACTACTTTGGAGATTTAAAGTCACATCCAACATCCAGTTCTTTCTCGCTTTTCCAGAGGTTCACTAGATTGCAGGACTGGGTTATATGCCTTTGTCAAAATCTGATTTTGTCATGATCCTTGGATGCTGATTCGATTTATTATTCTATTCGAAAGTGCTGTGGCTCTGCAAGTATCATGGTTTGATATCATTAAATACTGAACTGAGGGTTAAATGGGCCAAAGATCATAAACTAGATGTGCCATTAACGAACAAGCGTGTTGTACAAAACGGCTCTTTGACGTTAGCTGTGTAAACTATTTCCCGTTTGAGTGCCAGTTTTCTTTCCTTGTCCCTTGGTCATTATTTAATCCACAATCCTCCTCCACTAGCACCAAATGAAGAGCAGTTTGGGAGCTAAACAACCAGCTCTACTGAACTAAACCAAATGATCTGGATTGCTAAAAATGGGCGGATTTCCCATCACAACGAGTGAGGCTGGACAGACATCAGCAGAAGAAACACAAGTCGTATAAAGGTTTAATGAGCTAAACCATGAGAAAACTGTACTGAATCAAACCAGACCACTTTGTGGAAACATCCAGGACCATCCAGGCTTTAAATGGATGATGTATGGATTTTTTTCCCTGACATTTACTCTCTGCTGGTTATCTTATCTGGTCAAAATCTGAGTTTTCTTCAACATGGGCTTTTCCTTTGCCACTTTCCCATAAAGCTTCGACTGGTGAAGAATTCGGACAACAGATGATTAACATAATCTCTCCAATCTCAGCAGCTAAAGCATGTAACTCCTTCAGAGTAGTCATAGTTGTCTTGGTGGACTCTCTCACTAGCTTTATACTTGTTCAGTTTGTGAGGACGGCCTGATCTTGGCAGATTCACATTTTCCATACTCCTTAAATGTATGATAATGGATTTAACTGAACTCCAGGGAATGTTCAGTGCCGTGAAAATATTATTTGTATCATCCCCTGACTTCCAACTACTACAACAACTACTTTTCAATAACCTTCTTTCTGAGTTGCTTGAAGTGTTTTTTGGTCTTCACGGTGTAATAGTAGCCAGGAATACAGAGGACCCAGTGACTGGACCTCCCAGACACAGATGTCTTTATACTACAATCATTTGAGACATATTTACTGCACTCAGATGATCCTCATTTCACTAACTGTGAGACTACCAGCACCAATTGGCTGGACCTATGTTGAATAAGGTCAGTCACTTTAAAGGGGCTGAATATTTATGCAATCACTAATTTTACCTCACATTATTTTGTTTAATTGACATTATTTTGTAGGAATCTGTTTTCACTTTCAGATTTAGGAGGGTATTTTTGTAATTTTTTTGGCCAAAAATTCCAAATTGTATTGACCAAGATTGATTTATAATATCAATAAGAGGGTAAAACTTTCAAGTGTGTGAATACTTATACAGGCTCTGTAAATGGATGTAAATAAAATGTCATGATGTGCTCAAATGTGAGAAAGTTAATTTGATGAGAAACTTGAACAAAAGCAGCTGTTCTTTTATCACCAGTGTAGATTCAACAGATGGAATCATGACAGAGATCAATGAGGCTGTCATTATCAATAAAAATATCACCATCCCTAATGACAATACATTTTTTGTTTCCAATACATAAAGAACTGACAACGAATAAATAAATGGATAAAACAAAAGAAATTCATGTTAAGCCAGTAAGAGATTCTTTCCAAACTTGTAATTTCACTTGAGCTGAAAGTAGGATGACTGCTTTTGTCTCTGTTCAAAAGCAAGGGACTCAAAAAATCCTTAAAAAAAGTGTGAACAATAAAGCTGTGAAGTGCATACACTTGGTGAAGAAATGAAGGGCTCATGGCTAAAATCATAAAGTGGGTTTGCAAAATATTGGCAGAAACATCTGCTTTATTACTTTCTTTATGTTGTAATCTATCTACAAATAAAATTTCTCTATTATCTATAACAGTTTATATGGGCCACAGTTTTTACTTGCAAGTAAATCTCATTTATTCCAAGCAATCAAAGTTTGGTCAACAATATACCTAAAACATAAACTTTATGTTCTAAAATTCAATACATAATCTTCCTCTTTTAACATCATTGTTTCCACATTCCAGACAAACCCTCCTCAACTGTTATTTTAGCATTTCATCACCAACATTTTCCACAAGTAAATCCACCCACATCCTGGCTGAAGCTTTAATAATATGATTTGTAATAAAGAATGCACTGCACTGTATCTTTTTCACTTTCAACCTACTTTTTCACTTAGCAGGATAAATACCTGTTTCATGTAGAAACCATCTCTGGCAGAGAATGAAAGTCCCAGAGGAAATTTCATATCTGATGTACCATTTGTCACCGCTGCATGAAAGTCGCTATTTATGGTACCTATTACCACTTCAGTAAATCCAATGTTCTTTGGCCGAAAGCTCTTTTGTTGCTTGATTTAGTCTATCTGAAAAATACATCCAACATAAAAGTAGGAATGTGCCAGTAAAGGCAATTTATATCACAACAGAATCTAAATAAAATGACTCAGTGCAAGCGTGGGAGATTAAAGTATGTGTTGTATATACAATAAATCCTGCAGATAATACCATTTCACTTCATAAATGAAGTCTGTAAAACAGCATTACAGCTGGTTCAAAGCTCTTCTAATACATTTCAGGGATACAGGTCATCTACAGATTTCAGTTTTTCAGCAGGTTTGGGTAGCAGTGATGAATTAGTAGAAGGGATGAAACTGACTTTGCAGTATCTCATATTTACTTAGATAATACACATTTATATAACCAGGTAGTCCCCTGAGATTAGGATATCTTCTTCAAGAGAGACCTGGCCAAGACAGCAGACCACTCACCTTAGAAGAGGGTAAGAATACCAAAAACATGATATGCAAATATGAGACACAAAGTAAAGAATAAAACCAGCTACCAAGAGGGAAGTTAACATCACTTCACAATAATCCAGGTAAAACTGATTGAAGGCAGGACAAACAATGTAGGACAGAAAAACACCATTCAAGTTTTCATTAAGGAAAAAAGAATAACAAAAAACAAGACAGCAAACAATTTCAACATGAATACAAATGAGCGAAGACATATAATTTGTGTTGACACTTTAAAATTATCCAGTGGAGTTATATCTTTCAGATTTTCAGATTTCTGCAAATTGTTCCAGGTCCAATGAGCAAAATAAGCAAAGCATTTTTATCCAGCTCAAAGCAAACCCTTAGAACCTGGTGAGAAAACCACCTGAGAATTGAATCAGAAGAATACTGGAGGTTTCCAAAGATTACTAAAACGTTAGGGGAGTTTACCCAATATGGCTTTGAACTAAACAATATGTAAGTGAGGTTGATTACATACACTTAGTGAAGGCAAACCAACCTATTCATAAAGTGCACACTAGCACTAAACTGGTTTTTTATCCTGGCTGACATAGTAACACTGTATTTACTTCAACAATAAAAAGCTTAGTTTGAGCTTCTTCACTTGATTTTCTTTACTTGATACTTCCATGATAAAACTTTTCAAACTGAGTTAATCAAACTAAAGGGACAAGATAAAAATGTATCCACTTTGGTTTCAATTAGGATATGAGTATGCATCATCAGGGAAATGGCTAGTAGGATTGCAAGCTGGTGCTTTGTGGATGTTTATCAAGAGGCTTCCCTTTTTGTCTGTTTTCTAGGTTGACTGAAAGTTCATCTAAGACTGAATTTTTCAATATGGCAACCAAAAATTGGCTTCAAAATGCGGCGTCAGTAACCAAATGGGTGACGTCAGCCAGACATTGTCTAATACTTCATACAGTCTATGGTGATAACATACTCTAGGTAGCTCATATGCCCAAATAAAAGCCCAGAAGTGTGGACACAGTGTTGGCTAGTAGCAGGTTGAGATGGAAAGTCTTTGAGGGCAACTCCAAGTCAAATCTCCAATCTTATAGGGCAGCCATGAATCCAAGTCAAGTCTCTGATAGTTTTGATAAGTAATACTGAAAACAGCTTGAAAATACATTATGCAATTTTATTCGAGGTTACAGGAAAGTATTACAAGTATTATTAGACATGTGATACTAGCTGTTGAGTTTGAGTAGATCTGTAAGAAATATTTTCCACTTGGTCTTCACTAATGCTTGTAAGATAGTGTAAATGTAAAAATCCTTCTAGCCTTTTGAGCAGAGCGTGATTGCAACCTAATAAGCTAGTAACGTCAAAGTGACACGGTCCACAATCTATCTGTAATCTTAACTTGCCTTTGGGGGATGTTAATAATTAACAAGGTATTTCTCTTGACTTAAAAGCTTTAATATGAAAAATTTACTGACTCAAGTTGCATATTTTTTGCAGTTTGTTTACCTTAAGTTGGTTGTTGTTGTAAGTAGTAGCAGGTTATTACTGGTAGTTTTAGTTGAAGTAGTAGAAAATCTACTAGTGGTATGAGTCTCAGTAGGCCTGATTATAATATCATTTATAGTAGTGAACTTATTTATTCATTAAAATAGACTCTCAGAATATACATTTATGGATAAAGTGAATGAAATAGTCACTGAAGTTAAAAAACAAAACCCATATCAATGAAGACATGCATATTAGGTTATCAATCAACCCTTAGAGAAGATATAGCAGAGGCTGAATTCTTACCCTCCCCTCCTCCTCTAATTAATTGCGCTGTTACTCATCTGCTATAACCTGTGATTGGCTGTGCATAGTAAGAGAGTTGTTTGAAGGGACTGTGAGACATATCAGTTATATTCGTTTTCCTATGAATGAGCTACCATACTTGTGTTATTGTGACATGAATGGAAAAACAATGTTTATTTCCAAATACACTCACAACCTGTCATTTATTCATAAGCCTGTCAGCAAATCTAGTGTGTCAGAGAGATACCTTTTATCCCAATAAAATTAAATGTAAAATCAACAGTGTCAGAGTAAAAACTCCTATCATCTGTCTCCCTCAACTGGTATTGCCCTTGAGCTTTTAACTCATTGAGTGCCATTGACATATATATGTATATATATATATACGTCAAAGTGTTTTTTCGGCAGCTGGCACAAGGTGGCGCTCTCACCCCCCCGTGAGTAATTTTGGGACTTCTGGGATACATAGTCGGAACACTACAGTCAGAAGAGACGGTAGATCAAAGCCACAGAGATCAGAGGTGGAGACCCTGGGGTCAAAGAGCAGAGCGATCGTTATGGAGGTAATCTAAGCTAAAAGTTCTGAAAATAGACACCGGAAGAAACTTTTGCCTGAGAAATACTTACTTACTGAAACTGACACTGAAATGAACGACAGCGAATCCAGAGATCGGCGCGTTCATTGATCTGCCTCGGCCGGCCAAGAGGCTAAAGAATACTGTGAGGTCTCCCCCGTGCGTCGGAGAAATAAGGCAGCCTTTCGCTAGCTGGATGCATACAGCGATGACACTTCAGAGACGGACTTTTCCGACCCAGACTCTGAGGAATGGCTGCCGAGTGAGCGGAGCAGATCTTGTTCTCCATCCCAGAGCAATGGAGGTAAGTTAACATTAGGAACCCACCGATTATTCAGCCAAATTTATCAAATGAAACCATCACTCATGTGCTCCTGTGATTTCAGAAGCAGACTTGAGAGAAGAGCAAGCCCCACGTAGTTCTACAACACCGTCTGCTGGCAGAAAAAGAGGTAAGAACAAAAAAATTCTATATTATAGATTATATATTATATATAAAACATATTATATAGCTATTATATTACTTCTTTAATATACAGGTAGTGCCAGGGGACACACAAGCAAGAGAGGACGTGGGCGTATAGGGGGGTCCTGTGGAGGCTGTCCAGTTCCAGAGTGTGAATGGCATGACAGTGACTGGAAGCATTGTTATTTATTTTACAATAAAATAACATTTGTAATACAATTTTCAGATGTCTTTTATGTCATTGAAGGCAAAATTATAACATTCAAATCACTGTTTTGCTTGACAGACTCTCTTTCACAAAAATGCATTTTTCTAAGCTTTCTAGAAAAAAAGTGGTCTTTTTGGTGAAACTAGCCTCTATTCAACTTCAGATAAATCAAGAACGGAACAAGGTGCAAACATACGTTTTTTTCCATGATGAAATAGAGAGTTTCTTCTTTCATTTGAGCTATTCGGTGTTTTCAGAGTCATAGTACAAAATATTTTGTGGGTCTTGAAAGATGACTCAAAATGGCCAAAAACGCTGGCACAAGCCACTTTCCATTTTATAAAAGGGCTGGCACTCAATGAGTTAACACATCCTTCTGTTTTAAAGCAAGCCACTTAGAGCAGCTTTAAATAACTGAAGAGAAATTGAAGGGAACAGTGTGTGTGTGTGTGTGTGTGCATGTGTGTGTGTGAAAAAGATCAAATGAATGCTGGCTGCAGTTGTGAGCTCAGAGGGCAGAGGGGCTGAGGGTTATGCAAATGTTTTGCAGAATGGTGGAATTCCCCTTCTATACGGTTCCAGATAATATTCAGTGTGGAATAATATTCACAGGGAAGAGCTTGGAAATGAAATAATTAAATGGAATTACTTCTGTGATATGCCTGGACTCTAAAGGCCAGAGGGCTAGTGTGTATGTCAAGGATGGTGTCCACTTGATCTTGATCCCTCTTTTAAAATTCAATATGGTCATGGTCAATATGTTCATCTTGGAACATTAACCCTAAAAATAATCCATCAAATGTGACAGAATTGACAGGCAGGACTCCATCTGAAGGTTCACATATGAAGCCAGGGGTAGAATTTCACTTTCTTTAAGAGCTACATCATAAAAGGGCCTGATCATTATGTGCACAATGTAATGGATCACACATTTATTCTCCTTATCTTGCCAACAGCAGTATGTGCTGTGGGTATCACTTACCAATGACAGAGATGCAATAGCTTACAGAAGTCAAACGTCAATTTAACTTTGATCACACTACTTTCTGATTTACATTTGAATCACTCTTTGATTGCATCAGATGACTTTTTGACAAAGAGGAGGGGATAGAAAGGAAAAAAAAATACCCAAACCAAGGTCAGAACACATTTGAGCTGAACTTGAAAGTTCTCCCTCTCTCTTAGCCTGCCGCACACTTCAATTTGCCGTCTCATTATTCCAAGTGAAAATGAAAATTGGAGCCTGAAGCATTTGTATTTGAACAAAGAGAGGGAAGCAGATTATGAATGTTCCAAATGTAATTTCTATTACACTTCCATTATTCTTCTATTAATCACAGATTCATTCTCTCGGCGCTCTCCAAGTAAAACACGCTTATGCAGTATTCATGTGCATACAGGGGCAGAGAAAGAAACTAGTGAGGGTATTTGAAATGTTTCATTTATGGAAGTGATGTCAGCCTGCTAAAAAGAAACGTGTTATAGAAATGTTAGAATCACAGCTTGCTATTTGACAAACATGGTATAGAAGCAGCACAAAGCCTGTGTTGTAATTAATCTCTTTTCTCTTATTTCTAAAACACAGTGATTGTGAATAGGGACCTGAATCTCTTTTTGTTCTCCTGCTTTCTATAGAGGAGGCTAATATTCACAGAGAGATGAGATTTAATGCATACTGATTACTCCTGAGACCTGCTATTCAACTTTTGGAGAAAGGGTCAATTAAAGAGTTTTAAGCCTCCATAAACTGCACCTTAAACAGCTGATCAACACAGAGCAGTTTTTTTTACCTCATGGATTTGAGCTGAGTTTTGTTTAAAAGGAGCAAATTCATCCCTAGAGAGAAACCTTGTAATCCTCTTTTAAATCTCCAGGCAGCCGAATGTGTGCATCATTCATACACAGTGATTTTTTAACTCACACATGCAAAGCAGCGATGTGGTCTGAAGAATATCACACACAACTGCTGAGAACTGTCATAGCACTGAAAACAGTATTCAGGGCTTTAACTGTTAAAGTAATTAAACCCTCAGCTCATTTTCTCAGATGAAACTCTTTATATATGGGTAGTACTGTTGATCTATTTGAGTCCTAATCTTGACATCTGCACACTATTCAAATTCTACATTAAGTGTTGGAAATATTACAAATATGCATACAGGATTCTACAGGTTGAAACCCAACTGCAACTCAAGTTTTCTATTTGCTCATGTGGTGGCAGCTTTTGTCACTACAGAGTTCAACAATTAACATCCACATTCTCCACGATCATTAACATCAGTAGTAGCAACCTCTAGCCAAAATTACGGTGGGCTCCACCAATCAGAGGCACTGTAGGATTGTGGGTAGTGTAGTTCTATTCCCCAGAGATTGTGAATAAGGCATGATTTTCTTCGAAGAAGGCAGATAACACACACACTTGTGTATTCTACAGGGTCATATACCATCATAACCACATTTGAGTTGTCTGGAGTTAAAACATGAGCCTTTTGAGTAACCCTGCTTACAGCAGGAACAGGGTTCTAGATTTAGGTCTGGGGTTCAAACAGTACCCCTTGATAAGTCCTTGCTCAGAAGGTAGTACTTTCCAGAGGCCCACGAACTATAGGGGTTTGGGCTGCAGTTCGGACAAGTGTGGACACCTTAGAGCTGAGAAAGCCTTTTAGAGTAGAGGCAGAACATCCTCAAGGTTTGTAAGCAAGTCCATCTGCACCATTTGGATCAAGCTTTGGATTAAATGACCTGGATAACTGATGTTTTGATAAGATTATAATCAAACAAAATGCAGTTTTTAAATTATGATTTCATTTATTAAGGAGAAAAAGGCATCAAACTTATCTGTCCCCTTCATTTTTATTTACTCAGGTGATCTTTGTCTGATATTAAAATCTGTTCGATTATACTTTTGTATAAAATTATGTTGTGGCTCTTGGGAATAGCATGAAGGAATACGCAGGCATGTCTGATGCCTCACCTCTTGCAACATGGTCATTTATCAGGCTTTTTTTTCCTTCTCGGGTAGATCCACCTCGGCTGAAACTCTGGACTTCAGTTACTCTTTAAATACAAAAAGTGTACGTTAAAAGGAATGCAATCAACACGACACAAACAGTCTCTCTGTTTGGATTCATTTTTTGTGAGTATTCAGATGCACTGAGGCATGAATGCATGGAGATATTTTCATTTGTGTGCAATGGGGCTTTGACATTGACCTTCCCTTTAAAAACATACCACAATAGCCATCCAATGAGCACTAACATTTGGCTGGAGTTCAATACTAAAGCCTTTAGTTTATTGATGCTGGCATAAACAGATCTGCACAAACTGTCCTCATTATTGGCCAATCATTAGTTTGATTAAGAGTGTGGTGCCCCCCCCACCCCGCCCCAACCCCCTTGAGGTTTATCTGTGATCACCACAAAAGCATATAGCGAACACGTTCTGTGTTGGACAAGTGAAGAAGAACTCAAAAAGCTTGCATTCACTGAGCCTGCGAGCGTTGCACAACAATAACACAGCAGGACTATTTTGCGATGCTCATTTTGATCCAGACCAAATGAAGTGAATGGGGGAGGGGAGGGGACGGAGTATAAAGCGTTTGGTACCCAGCAGGAGAAGGAGATGTTTAAGACATTGATTCACCTTGGGTTCAAAACCACAGTATCTAATTATAGCCATGGGAATCTAGTCAAGGCCGTGGTATTTCAGGGCTGCACAGAGACAACATTCTGTTGTAACTATGCTCGCTCTACATGAATCATATTCCCTATGTGGTTTGGCAGCCATTAAAAACAGAAAGAATGCCCTTTCTCAGTCAGAAGCCATGGGCTAGTGTACATCTATTGCACCAGAAAGGTTAACATTTTTTGTGTGTGTGTCTGATCAACACAAACTGTGCTAGCATAAAATCAGGTAGACTAAAACAGGAACAGCTCAGGGGCGATTTCATCAGCAATTACAGCGAGCTGGTTTTAACCAAATAGGTGACATGCCCTTTGCATTTCAGGTGGAAGTAATATGATAGAAGTAATCAAAGCATTTGAAAAAGATAGGACACTGAGCTTGTAACCCAGCAATACTTGGCACTCCATGAAAGTGTTGCTTATGCATATATCAGCTCCATCAAAGAGGAGGGGAGGATGGGGGGATGGTGTCTTTGTAAGAGAGAGAGGGAGAGGGGGGAGGGCTGCTCTCTGAAGCACACAACCTCATTATTCAGTCTATAGAACAGCACATCCACTTCATTGTTCTTCAAATCAGCCCAAACTCACTGGGCTCATCCCAAAGCCCTCCGAATAAAAACAGAGCTGCTTTATGTTTTCAAAAAAAAAAAAAAAAGAAGGAAGCTGCAGATGAGATCTCCAGAATGATCAGTCAAGAGTGCCTTTATTGCCTTTTTTAAAATGCTCTTCATTGTCAAGTGTGATGATGTGATTTCTCTTTAGAAACATCGGCTGTCATTAGCAATTCAATATGATAGGAGGATGACACAAACATAAGGGGGAGATGTCTTACTGAGATGTTTCCAGTAGTGTGATTTCCCTGAGGCAAAGCTGAAACGTTGCTGGAAGATGGAGAATGATATTCAGAGGTATGTAAGGAGCAGTGTCCAGAAAACCTGGGCCATGTGGTGAAGCATTTCCACAAATGTAAACTGATTTCATCACACAGGGAGAAGTGCTCAAGATGGTGTTGTCATCTTGGCAACCACTCTGCCATGGAGCATGCAGGACAAATAATAGCAGTTAAAAAACCGGCCTGTGTGTGTCGGTCCTCCCACCAGTGTCTCATGTAAATATGCTCTAACTATTCTTCTGCAGCCGCATCAATCATGGCCGATATGACAAGGCCCCCTTTGTTCCAAACAAAGAGTGTAAACACAGCTGGAGCATGCTAGAGGAACCTTTCCCTCCCATATCTTGCCACTACACCTGTCGGACACACTGCATCAAAAGCTCACTTAGAGCTCTGATTATCCTAATGACACCAATGTCTTATCCTGCTCTGGTCATTATCGGTTAAATCCCCCCTCCCCTAATTAAAGACACACAGGCCGCACATGGTCAAGCATGAAAGGGATCCTCCTCCTCCCCCCTGTACACACACTGCCATTTATCATTCGCTTTATTTTGTCATTATTTATTCAACAAACAATTCCCTCAAGTTTTTTTAATTACTTTACATCAAAGCACAATTATATGGTGAATGTATATTTTATGTTGATGCAACAAGCCCCTGATTTGTTATTAATATGTAATATCTGTATAAATAATGAAGATGATAAAATGTTTACCTATCAAATGTTTCTCTCACGCTTTGAGCATTGTGTGGACAGGATTTTTGTAAGAATGGGAAATGCTAAGGTATGTTTTTTGCTTATAACACTGAAGAACAGTACAACTACTGTAGGACAGAGAATGAAATTGAACTTTTATGTCAATGCTCTCTTTTGATTCTATGGTTTAATTAACTATTCCTTTAAAAAACTCTAGAACATTAATCTCAATTGCTGCTTATATAGCTGTGGGCCTGTGCAGCATCCAGATCATGTTGTTTAAACACAGACATACTCTGAGCACCTTGGAAGTTCCCAAGAACAAGGTTCAATTAGGGACTAAAAGTGGGCCAATTGATCAGGTAAGGCCACAGAAATATCTGCTGTTTAAACTTAAATATTATATATTACATGACCAAGGACCAGGGATGAAATGATGTGTTGATATTATCTACAAAATTCAGAAACAAAATTGATCCCAGAACAATTTATGAGTCACTGTTTATGCCATTATGCATGATTTTTTTTTTTCATGCTATTTTGAAGAGATTGATCAGGAGTGAATCATCTCCAGTGTTGGGGTAGTTACTCAAAAAATAATCCAATACTCATTACAAGTTACTTTTCTAAAAAAAAAGTAAGAGTTACATTACTTGGTTACAGCAAAAACTAAGTAGTTACACCGCTAGTTACATTACTTTGTCACTAATCCAAGTCATCTGAGATTATCTGGAACTTAACTGCCTGTGTAAATGTAAAACATTAAACCTTACATATTCCTATATTACTGTAATATAATAATAATAATGTAATGGTACTATTTCATCAAGTAAATGCATAAGGATAAGTGGGAGATATCAACACAAGAGGGGCTGTTACAAGACGGGGCTTAGTGTATATGTATATCACGAGAAGTTATTACTAGTTATTACTAGTCAATACATCTGTCATGTGTTATGTGAAGTGAAGTTGTATTTTAAAATAAGGTAAAGAAATTTATGTACTATAAAAGCTGAATTAGAATACATCTATTACATTCCACAGAGACTGACAGGTTGATATTCTCATATATATATATATATATATGTATATATATATATATATATGCATATATATATATATATATATATGCATATATATATACATACATATATATGTATGTATATATATACATACATATATATAAATATGTATGTATATATACATACATATATATATATATATATATATATACATACACACATATATATACATACATATATATATTATTGCTGTGAAACAATTAAAATTTTTAATCAGATTAATCACAGAGTTGCTGTGGATTAATTTCAATTAATCCTTATTAAATATCATTCATTTTTCATCTATATTAATCGCGTTTCATTTTGCAAGCTTGGCGACATGTTAGCCAAAGTGCTAGCAGAATCCCCCACGAACATATGATTCGCGCTAATGTGGTTCGTTGAAAAGAAAACTCCGTCCTGCATAATGTGCATAATACCTTTCGGTATGTTGGTCGGCTGTTCCGTCGTTGTTTTTTTTGTACTCAGATTTCCCATCGAGAGGACCAATGTGCTGTTTAGAGTCTTCCATATCGAGTTGGTTGGTCACTACCAGATCAACAGCCCATTTGCCTATGTACGGCGGCATGCTCGACGGTAACCCTACTTAGACAAACTGCCTGAAATGCATTGCCAGAGACGTTTCAGGAATTTTGAGTCAATCTGCGCTGTAGATGGGTTATTTGCGTTTAAATTTTTAATCAGATTAATCATGATGATGGATTAATCCACATTAACTCGTTAATTTTGACAGCCCTAATATATATATAAAACTTTTGGTAAATTTTCTGTTTGGTTAAATGTTAATGAGCTGACTGATTCTGCCCCTGACCACACCCCTCTCAAGAAATGGATGTGGCACTCCTGATGTTACAATGTTACAGACACTTTTATCCAAAGTTAGGGACCCGACTGGGATTCGAACCATCAATCTCCCAGAGAGTGGAACTTTCTCCCAAGCAGGGAGGGCCAACTAAACCTGGGGGCAGTGTTTACTCGCCACATGAGGTCATGAGGGGAAAACATACATACACATTTTCTGAAAAGTGGAGAAAGAGAGGGAGGAAGGGAAAGGATTTTTCTGGTATTCGAGGGGATTGTAGACAGGCCAGGGGCACATATTTTGATTACAAAAGCCTGAAAATGTGATTTTTGCATAATATGTCCTCTAACCAATAGGACCCACTAAAAAGTTTGGGCGGTTAAAGAGGTTAGAGCCCATTGAAATCTGAGGATAGCTTTATCTTTGACGAAGCTGCAGACATGACAGAGTCCCCTCTCCACCTCCTCTGAGGCTGACAGTTGAAGGTACGCATTTAGAATTAATTTGAATCACAGAACCAGAGCACCATTGTTGTAATAAAAAGATCTTAAATCATGGGAAATTCATAACTGGCTGATGAAACTTTTTGTTGTTCCTCCTCGTTACAGTGATGTTCTTGTTTGAGTGATGTGTTTTCAAATGCTTTGATTGGTCCGGTGGACAACGTGCTGTAAGTGACACACCTGCTGTATGATGTCAGTGCTACTGTTGTTGTTTTTGTCCATGGTTGTAACAAATAAAGTGCACAACAAAGTGTTCCTAAATAGGACACTTTTATCCTGTAACATTCAGGCTGTTGCTGTTGTTTGCTGTGGTTATGTGGTTACCAGGATAGTGTGACAGTGAATTGCACTCATGTATCCGTTCGGTACACGTCAGTATCATACCGAGAGGCCCGTACCGAATGGATACAGTTAAAAATTTTAGCAGACTCTACTCAGTACGTAAAGTAAACTTTAAATCAAACACTTTTTACTTGAGTAGATTTATAGACCAGTACTTTTACTTGAGTGAATTTTAACCAGAGTAACGGTACTTAAACTTGAGTACAACAATCATGTACTGTTTCTACCTCTGGTAAAATGTCACTTTACCCAGAAGAAATGAATCTGTGCCACATAACTGTACTTAAGACAAGGCAGACTATCAATTATGGCTGCACATTTGCTTTAAATTTCTTTGTTTCTGAAACCAACCAGGCTTTAAATTTAGATCGGCAGAACTGTATATTCAGCTAAATATTCAGCAAATTGAATGGAACAAGTGATGGACATGCAGAGTTCTACTAACAAGAGTTTAATAGTGTTAGCGTAACTGCACAGTCGCTCCTATCAACCAGTCAGCTCCGTCAAAATAAGGTAGTGAGTGTGAAGTAAATTGTAGGCCTGAGCTACATGCCCCAGCTGACCTTGCAGGGATAATGTGTTGTTGCTGATATGGAGAGTATGAGAGCAGAGAAAATTCAATTTTGATTCAGCAGAGTAGTTTCAAGTGTTTTTGGTCTAATGGAACAGGAGAGTTGTTGCATACAGAGGTCACCCTGGACTGGGTTTTCTTCTGTTGGCTGCAGTCCTGAGCTCCTGGATGAGGTCTGCTCTCTGTTTTAAAGCTAATACATACTGATCCAGTGATATGTCATCTGACATCAATCACTCGTCAAAATCAACGCATAGTACAAATGCACACAGTTTGATGAGGTCAAATTATTGTATTATTCTAGTAAAACTGGACTTTAAAATGCATGTAAAAAAGTTAGTCCCACTGAATCCTACTAAATCAAATTACTCAGCTGGACAAACACAACTAGATAATGAGGCTGGAGATCAGTTCTCTTTTGCATGTGTACACCTTAATTGGACCAAACTGGACAGACTGCAAATGCTTCACAGTCTCTGTGCCAGGCTTTGACCTGAAGTTGAACAGCATAAATGCTAAAGAGCCACACTGTCAAAACCATACACTATTTCACCACCTACCATAGCAGAGATAGTCATGCTCTGGTCAATGAACTGATTCTCCTGCGGAGCACATAAACTAGTACTAAGACAGCAGTCTAGTTAAAGTGCCTCATCAACCTATAAACATAGCTTGACTCGCCTATGCATGTAAATGGACTGAGTATTAAACTGCCTCTGAGCAGTCAAACTTCACAGGTCATTATTTAAATGATTTTTGTTAGAACTTAAATACTGATGTCTCTTGAGTCTTTGGTGTGTACTATTAAGTTTTGGAAGTATTGTCAACAACATGATCAAACAATAACATCCTCGTTGGGCATTAAAAACATTAGTTAGCAAAGCAAATTATTGATACTCATCAATTCAGGGCTAAAATGCAAGTCAAATGCTGTGTCTACACCAGGGGTCTTCAACAGGTTGCTCGAAAACTACCAGTAGCTCACCACTGGTTTCAGAGTAGCTCGCCAAAGGTTCAAAGAATATGTACATAAATACACAAAGTCCACACTGAGATCTGGTGGCTAAGCAAAGGTAAGATCCTACGGCGCTTTCTTTCCCCTTACTGAGCGAAATCAAGACTTTCATGGAATCAAGGGAGGAGGACACCATCCAGTTGTCTGATCCTGAGTGGCTGCTTGATCTTGCCTTTCTGACTGATGTAACTGAGAAACTGAATAACTTGAACCTACAGTTGCAAGGCAAAGATATAAAACATATGTGATATGATCAGTGCTGTTAAGACTTTTAAAGCAAAGCTGTCGTTTTACATTCAACAAGTCAAAAACAAAAGGTTTCAGCACGTCCCCTCAATCTCAAAAAATGTTGGAAAGCCACAAAGGGGCAGCCTCTTTGAATGTACACAAGGACTGTGACCTACTGCAAAAGCTTCAGCAGGAGTTTGATGACAGATTCAATGACTTTGAGAAACTGGAGCCCTGTGTGACATTTATTGCCAACCCCTTCATGGAGGTGGACATAAGTGAGATTTCAGGACTGATGGCTGAACTGTTCTGTGTTGATCCTGTGGAGATGGAGATGGAGGTTAAAAGCCTCAAAAATGATGTCCAGCTTAAATCTCAACAACATTCACATCATTTCGGGGACCTAGTTGAGCCAGAAAACTACAAGAACCTTCACCTAGCAGCTCTGAAAATGTCTGCTTTGTTTGGCTCTAGATATCTTTGTGAAGCTGCTTTTTCTGACATGAATGTCATAAAATCCAAGTTCAGAACCAGACTGACAGATGAACATTTAAATGACTCCATAAGAGTGAACCTAAGTGGATACACTCCAGTCATCTCACTAACTGCAGCAAAGACTGAATGCATAACAGGCTGTATGTTGCAGACATGGACAATTGCTTTGATGGGATCCTTGGCTTGATTTAATTCCCCTTGTTATTTGAGTTGTTGCTGTGTTGTCCCATGTTTTTTTAATGACATTACTGTCTCACTCCTGTGTAGGATCTTTCCATGTTTAGTGAAAAATGCTGTCCTGGGTTTCTCAGGTTGTATAAGAAGGCATTTGACCTTCTTCTCATTGTATCCTGTAGTTTTTTAGCAAAGTAGAGAATAGCTTAAAGTCCTGAACAATCAAAAGTGGTACCTCATTGTTTTCCTATAATCCCACAGTTTAAGGGCACAAAACACGCATATGAACACAGATGTTATGTCAGGGGAAGTTATTTGACACAGTGATATGTGCAAAGACACACAAAAAAAGTAATAACATGGGTTTTTTTTTTGTTTTCTGTTACATTGCATTCAGTTTGTTTGAATGAAGATCTGCTGTGTGAATAAATGTTATCAATCATATACCACACGAGTTGCTCTCAGCTGCTTTCATTTTGTCAAAGTAGCTCACATAGTGTAAAACGTTGGAGACTGCAGGTCTACACCGCAGTGAGGCTCCCACCATTACCTGGAGCTTTGGCCCCGGTTAAAATCTACTGTATTGCTGCCATGATCAATTCTTCAACTACGGGACATCTGGACCATGAAACTTTCGGAAAATCCAACTCATATGTGGAGAAAAACGGACATTTTATTGTTCTCCACTTTGTTTAAAAAAAAAAAAAAACTTACTAAAACTGGCTACAATGATACCTTTCTTTTTCAGCAAAATTTCATTTTTTGCATTTTGTTCCAAGAAAAGAGGTAATCTTCATTTCCATCCCAACACAAAACGAATCTTAAAAAAAATATAATCATATCTTGTGTTTTCAAAACATTTAAGAATTTTATGGACATTAAGCTTCTTCCTAGTGTATGAATATATTATTTCAATTATTCTTAAGATTACAGATTCTTATTTTTGGATGGGAAAATGACTTTCAATGCTGTTATTGAATCTTTGTTGAAATGGTAGCAGCTTGTATGGTGACCATAAAATAAGGTGTTTTAATTTATTAAGAAGGTGTTTGTTTTCAAGTATAACAGTCATGGATAAATGCATAAATAAGCAGTCATTTTTCTATTTTTACTTGAATATAATTTATGCGTTGTGACGGAAAAGACATGATGTGGTGGAAATGACTAAATGTGTTGAAAATTCCATTTTGCAAAACATTTTTTCTCTTGTACTTTCATGACTGCCTGATGATCCGCAGTGATCTGGATGACTGTTGCCATGTTGTGAGATACACTGGACTTGACCGAAGACTGATCTCTTAAGCCATGTTAGCTAAGCTGAATGGTTACTGCCACATCCATGGCTATTTACGCAAGTTTTGATGAATGACAGGATTTAATAAAATGATATATGAGCATGCTAAAAGTGATCAGCTTGGTATGAAAGAAATCTGAACAGGCAGCATACAAAATATCCTTCTAGCATCTTTAATTCTGGGCCATTCTGGGTCATTTTTAGTTTTGTACCTAAAGACTTTTTGTCATTTTGAGTGTGCTCCTGTCTTACATATTTCTAGCTCAAGATTAAACCCTTTTTGTTCTGCCAAAAAATCAAATGCAACATTTGATCGTTGTAATTTTATTGAGCCCCATTATTTGTATTTTCTTATTAACTAAGATATTATTAACTAAAATATGTATTGCTACTTTAAAACCACTGTAAATTCAACAAATAAAGTTTTCGAAAGGTAGACAACTTGAAGCCACTGCAGTCTCTTTTTCACAGGTTATGAGTATATATCATTTTTGACAGGTCTGGTTTAACCACTCGCCACTTCCTCCATATAAGAGAGGAAGAACACGCCTCTGCCGTGTTGCTTCTATGTTCTTATTCCTATCCATTTTACCTGAAGGCCTGTGGACTTACCTCAGCAAGACCTCATGAAACTTTGCAGCACTGTTTATGAATTCTGTTAGCAGACAGAGAGAAATATCCAATTCTCCACAGAAGAATGGTTCACTTTTTTTTTTTCTTTTAAAATATAATATTTGAGACACGGCAGGAACAAAACATACCCAGAGTCAGATAGAGCAAAACTCCCAGCATCGTATACCTGGCCATGCTTTCTGAATTATTTACCTTCAGCAGCCCCTTTGAAGCGGACTGAGAGTGTGTACTGTATGTCCCATCATATGACAGCTGTAAAGCAATACCCAGAGTTTGGTTTTCAAAGCGCTTCTTTAATGCTCTGCTGGTTTGCCCTTTAATTTCACCTCTAGTGTGGGACTGCCTCAGTGCCCAAAAAAATACATCTTGACCTGCTACAACTTTGTCTGTAGAACATTTTTTTCAAAAGCAAAGTTTGTAGGGAAAGGGTGGCTTTAGATTTTCCCAAGTTGATTTTTTTCTTTTGTTTCTCTTTGTTCCTGCCAAATTTTGGTGAGCATATACCTGTGAAATACTACAGTGTGTGTTTGTTCCAAGGATTGATCAGTCATTGGAAATAAGGTTTTTTAGTCATCTGCATAAAACTCCCTTCTCACCAAAAGACCAGAGCTCCATGAGGATGCATTACAAAGAAGGGCAGACATCGAGGAGTTCCCCGTACACTTTCCCTACTAAGCTTGTTCATCACACACAGAATGCACAAGAGCACACTTATTCTGTAGTTTAATTTTAGTTTATTTCCTGAAGAATACCATAAAGTTTTTCATGAGGTAGAGTGCTAAGAGTTGACATGCCTCAGTTTTTTCCAAGCTCTCCTCTGCCCCAACCCCAGTGTGCATCTGTCTAATACACCCAGAAACATACACAAGCTCTTAATTGCTGTCACTGAACACTGAATTGGATTTAGGATCACTTGAAAACATAACTAGTAGTGTCGGTAATAACCATTGTCACAGATATCAACAGAGACCTTCAAGGGTTCTTTTAGTACAGTGAAAAAAAATGCCGTTGATTCAGAGAAATTAAGTAAATATATGTTTATAGCCTACCCTTATTTTGCGTTACGTTAAGTTACGTTTTTGTGTCTCATGCTGAAATGCTCATGGGGCTTCTTTTGGATTGTTTCTGATGTTGTGGGAATGCTTCAGTTAAATCTAACTTGAATCTGATTATCAGCATATTTCATACAGTGTACTGAATGTATCTAGTAAGTTCAGTGACTCAGCGAAAGGAGAGAGGTTAACTGAATGCACCAGAGTTCATCTATTTGAGAAAAAAAATTAAAACCACTGATATATAACAACATGACATTAAGGAATGAGCTCTGACGCTCTGACTGGTTTACATCATATTAAACCCAAAACACACACAGGTATAATCAGGCAAATTAATCCAACCTCTTTCCATTCTGAGCTCCTCTTTGCACCTGGATTGTGTGCAGCTAATTGTAAATAGCAAAATATAGTCAGACCTGCCACAAATCCCTTTGCATGCAGCTCTCAAGACTATCAAAATAGGGCCCTGCATATTTAAGGTGTAGCTGAGTTGATGGGCGAGTTGTGTCTGTTTTTCAGTAGGCTGTCGGCTCACCTCAACTTCATGTATTGTCTGCTGCTAGACTGAAAATAAATTTTGAGACAGCATTTCCAACATGGGGGCAGCCATCGCTTGGCTTCAAAAGTCCACTTAAAACCAGTGACATCACTAAAACTACATCCATGTTTTACACATGTATAGTCTGAACGCTGATACCATTTTTGTGGATTCCCTGCATCATGTACTATGAATTTTTCCAAGCATGTAGTAAGTTACAGGCCCTATGGAGTAAATGTTTTATCTACATGGGCAACATCTCCCTGCTGTGTAAACAGAATCTTACAAGCTTTGAATCGGACATCCTGCATTCATTCCCTTTTTTTATTATTACCATTTCAGAGGCTTTGCACAGCCAAATAAACCACACACACACAGATACACACACCATCAGCATGTCTACCTGTCCACACTGTAATGAAGTGCAACCTTGCAACCTCTATATAAAATGCACTCTGTGTCCTTTTACTGCCTGGAGGGAGTTGAAAGCATCCTGGTGTATTTGCTTTAAAAAGAAGTCTTGTTTTCTGACGGGGGGGGGCTACAAAGCTGATGGTAGCCATCTTTAACCCAGACTGACAGAGAGAGGACAGGAAGGGGTGGAGTAAATCTGAGGAGATGCCAGATCTGCAAGCAATTTTCATCAACCTGTAATGTTTAAACTGAAGCAGTGTGCCCAGTCAGTCAAATAAGCAACGTGAGAGCAGCATGGAGCAGCTGTCTTTTGATGCTTTTGAAAGGCATTTGGCGAAATTTCATTAAATTCTTTGTCTAAATGAATGCTACATATTTGGATGTATGAAACCAATCAGTTTCATTAAACCATGTTTGAAATGAAATATGAAGCAAATAGAAAACAATCACAGTTATAGCCTGAGCTATTCTTCTTTAAATCAGGCCCAATCATAAAATCCTTCAGTTCAGTTACCTCTAATTTCAGAAGAATGAGCAGGCCTTTATTTTAGCAGAGTGATGGAATTCAGCAACATAAGGCCTGGATTGGGATACCAATATTATTCAAATGAGTGCTACAGCCTGCTTGCACTGATAACATATGGTGCTTCAGACAAGCACTGCCATATGGACCCATATGGTTGTCATTCCAGACATAATGACAACACAACTGAATTTAGGGTCATTTCTGAGTGTATTTTCTTCTGAAGGAGAGACGGGCTCTGAATTTGGCTCTGTGTGACACAGTCTAGCCAATCTGTGATGGCTGGCAGCGAACGCAAAGAAGATTGAGTCAGGCTGATCAAAGCGACAGAACAATGACAAGCGTGAGTCACAGAGGGGAGAGATGCCATACAGTAGGGATGCTTGGCATGCACATTGCTCCGACTAAGGCAAATAAACAACACAAGCACTCATCAAAATACTCTGCATACACAATCAAGTAGAAAATAGTGATAGGGACTGGTACCAAAATTCAATCAGCTCCTGGACCTAAACACGACCAAATAAATACAGCTTTGATTGCCCATCATCTACAAGTTGGAACCAATTGGACCCTGGCAGAGTCAAGTGCACAATTTTCTCCCTCAAGCTCTGTAATTGGGGGCTGCTCAAATCACCTTTCCACGAATGAGCAATTCTTGGTGAGATGGAGAAAATAACACAATTTATAACCTGCCCAGTAATCACTGCTTTGCATATAGAGGAGGGAGGGATGGGCTGCATAAGCCTTTGGTTATGATGCTAGGACTTAATGACTGTAGACCAATGGTGGACAGACAGGCAAGAGACCTCGGAGGTTTGACGTGGCTGTCAGAAACTTTCTCAAGTGTCACATTTTAAATACATACATGTGCACTCATTGCAATGTGGGCACAGGAGGATGGAGATACACTCATTTACTGCTCAGTATTTTCTCTCTCTCCCTCTCTCCTCTCCCTCTCTCTGTCGCTCCTCATTTCATGATGCTAGTAGCGCTTCAGGCTTGAAACTCAATTCCTCAGCCTTTGAATAGGCAGCAATTGCACTGAGCTAACTCAATTGTGAAGATAGAGCAGTGAAGGCTCTTGAATAGATTGAGGCCTTGACTTTAATACAGCATCACTCATGTCTCACACACATGCACCACAATGCTATTTCAATTCATTCAAAGCACTTAAAAACAGGATGTTTAAGAGGCAAGTCATCATCATTGTAGTCCCTGTATGTATGTGTTTATAACTATAACTACACAGTTCATGTGCGTATGTATATCTACAGTGTCTATAAAGAGTATTCACACCCTTGGATGTTTTACCCTTTCATTGATTTTTATAAATCAAAACCCCTCTTTAATGTAAAAGTGAGAACAACTTCTACAAAAGGCCGCCATTAAACAGAATAAGGTAAGGGAAAATATGTGACTGCATGAATATCCATCCCTGATGAAAGTGACTGACCTAAATCAACAGAGGTCCAGTCAATTGGTGCCAGAAGTCTCACAATTAGTGAAATAGGGATCATCTGAGTGCACTGAATGAGTGTGACACCTGTGTCTGGAAGGTTCTGTCGCTGGTTAATCAGTATTCCTGGCTACCATTACACTATGAAGACCAAAGAACACTCCAAGCAATTTAGAAAAAAAGGATATTAAAAAGTATAAGTCCGAAGTTAGATACAAAAAAATTCCAAGGCACTGAACATCCCCAGACTTCAGTTAAATCCATCATTAAGAAATGGAAGGAATTCGGCAGGTGTAAATCTGCCTAGATCAGGCCGTCCTCACAAACTGAGTGACCGTGCAAAAGGAGACTAATGAGAGAAGCCACCAAGACACCTATGACTACTATGAGTTACAAGCTTCAGGTGCTGAGATTGGAGAGACTGCATGCAGCAACTGTCATTCAGGTTCTTCACCAAAATGGTGCATTTTTGCAAACAGACCACGGGCATGTTTGGGGGGATACCAAACACTTCATATCACCACAAACACACCATCCCAGCTGAGGCATGGTGGTAGCATCATGCTGTGGGGAAACTTCTCAGCCACTGGCACTAGAAGGCTATGAAAGGTAAAGGGTAAAAAAAAAAAAGAGTAACATATTATAGGAAAATCCTTGAGGACAACCTGTCTTTACACCATGTATTTTGGAGAATAACATCTTTTAGCTATCAAATTTAAACATTCAATAAAGACACAACCAGATGACAGCAAACTAACAGTTAATAGTGAAACAAAATGTAACAATGACTTGATCATAGAACTTGAAATAATACATATACCAAGCCCCTTTTAACTGAAAAAGTTTTTGTTTTTTTCATACCGTCCAGCCGCAATCAGGATGAGCCATAACTAAGAATTAAGAGCATCATATGCTTTCTCTGCTAGAACTGTTTCTTTTCATTTCTGCTTCTGATGCTGTCCTTCCTTGTGTGATGGATGGACATGGATGGCTGATTCGGGTGCAATACCTACTGTAAGCTTAACTTGCACAGGCCAACCAATTTCCTCTTTGGGGAGCAAAGTTTTCACAAAGGAATTAAAAATGCTGTCCATGTGTAGACCTGTGTTTGAAAATTGAGCAGCTGGTGGCCCATGGGCACCAGCCCTGAAAGCCCAATACATTTTCTGTGATTAAGTACAAGCTAGACTTGGCGGGAAAAACACTCTGATGTAGCTTTGGCTCACCAACCTCAAAGAAAACATTGTTGTATCATTAAAGCTGCTGTGGCTTTTATTATTAGTCAAACAGAAGATAAACAGAAGACTTCTTACATACAGATTTCTTCACACACAACAGTCTCCGATGAATTTTAAAATGGAGTTCATTTTTAAAAGAAAACTTTTCATTTGTTGTAGTAAATCAATTAATCAATCTAATTTGTAGATTTCTCTGTATAGTATCCTTTATTTTAAAAAACCTTAACTCTTGACTCCACATGCAATGATACAGTATGGCTGCAAAACTGTGGAGATCTTTTATATTCAGTGCATTATGCAGTGTGGGCGTGTGAGTCATTTAACTCTGGATAGCCTATAGCATCTTCAAGCTCTCTTTTGTATCCCTGCATTTCATTTCTTTGTGCAATAAACTGTACGTTATATATTAATTTCACTAGATTATAGGTTTTCTGATTCCAACCTAATGCATCTCAAATAAAAAAAAAAAAAAAAAAAAGGTAAAAATAAAATTCCTGTCTGGCCTGTAAACAAATCTTCCCCATTCCACATAACTGTTCCTGATTTAATTGGCTGACAGTCAGTGTGCTGCTGTTATTTCAATTGATGAAAACACACAAAGCAGCAACGGTCACGCTTCCAATGATGTGACATCTTCATTGTCTTCATTATCTTCTCTTTTCCCTGTCAGCATGTCAAGACTGTGAACAAAGTCTTTAAACTTTAGTACCCCTGGACTGTGATAGTCAACACATGGCTCTTGTTCAGCATGCGGCTCTTCTGTGACTAGTTTTCAGTCCTAATTCTAAAAAGCATACATGCTTAAAGAGAAGCATTATCAGCAGAAATGACTTATTACAAATCCCATCACTGTGTTACCCCTCTATCCTCAGCTGTATTAACCAACAAATCACTGTTTATCCCACATCTTGGGCTCTATTCAATGATCTGAGTTATATAGCGTAATGTTATATCTAAAAAAAAATCTTTGCCAACTCTGGCTGCTAAAATGACTGTTAGATGAAAGTAGACGAAGTGTCATCATGATATGTCCAAATGCAACTTTAAGGAAAAGAAAATGTAAGTCTAGGGGGAGAAAACTGAATTGATGGACAGGATATTTGTTTTTTCTTATTAATATAAAATAAATTAGATGTTTTAGACAGGATCTGGTAAGTAAAATAATGCACTGTGTGCTTTAAATCAGATAAATATAGGCTGTTATATTTCTGCCTATGTTATATTTAATTAAATGTTGCACAACAATGCTTAGATCATCTACTTTAGCACTCAAAGTAACAGACATATACCATCTGACTTTACCTATCCCACAAAAAAGGATTAACATCAGGTTGACTATATTTTTATTAATTAGAGTCACGTTTTACAGTTTGACTAGAGAAAAGGCCATGGCATGGTGCCCCCATATGATGTGCAAGTGTGAACACATCTGAATCCTTTTGTAACAGGATTATTTATTTGGCATACCAGGTTGCAGGAGTATTATTCTCACTTTTATAGCATTTTCAAACACAGCTAGTGCTGCAGACAGTAATCAAAAGAGTACTGGCTATTCTTAAATACCCTGGGATTAGAGCTGGGCATTGTTTGGGTTTTTTTCCAATACCAGTGCTGAATCTATATGTTTTTAAACAGTGTCCTCGCCTAGATGGTGCCTGAAACTTTTCAGAGAAAAAAGTATGGTAAAAGGCTGTGAGTGTGTCAAACCTGTCTGGTAATCCTAAATAATTCAAACAAATATCTTCAAAAGTTGCCAATAGAGCATATAAGTAAAGGTGTAACTTCTTCTAGAGAGAGGCTCAAACATAACACATTTGGTGCCTTCTATTTAGAGTTGCAGAGGGTCATATCAGGGTGGCAGGGTACCAAATTAAGTATGTCCGCTATGTGTAGTAATGTCTTCCATCAGATAGCACTGACAATCTCCTACTGTATAAGAAATGCTATGTGCGTACATTAAGTATGTATTGAAGTCTTTCATAAAAAAAGCTTATCAAAAAATGTCTGTTTATGAAATATGATCATAAAAACCTTTCAGTACACTGACCTAGCGCAGTTGTTGGACCCCCACTTATTTTTACCTATTCTCTTACAATCAGGTTACATTTTGTGATTAACAATGATGCTCATCATGTTAATAAAATTACAAAAAATCTACATAGGAGATGTCAAGGCTGTTTTACATTTAGAAAAAAGAGAGTATCCAACAACATTTTAGTGTCCATGCTTGGGAGAGGAATTCATCCTTAATGTTAGATTATTTCTGGCTTAAACAGAATGTGTGAGTTGGTTCATGTGACAGAGAAAAATCATAAGGGACAGAAAATATAAGATGACAGGCCATAAGTTTAACATAGCTTTTGCTGTTGGAGCTTGTTACTGTGTAAGAGCGTGGGCCGAGGAGCTCAGGCAACATATCAAACTTAATTACCTTTCAGGTTGCCTCATCAAGTCAGAGCTTCAATGAAGACGGATTGTTCCCATTCCCACAGAACCTTTAAAGCCGCAAACACCACATTGGCTCTTTTTCTAATCTTAGCATCCTTTTTGAATTATTCCCCTGCAACCTTAACAGGAAAATGTGCTTTATTGAACAGCATTTCATCTACGAGCCCCATTCCTCATGTTAATACACAGATGAGGCCTCTAAGTCTTAAGGTAAAGCAGCACCACAAGGTTGCAATTTGGATTACATCTGAAGAATAACAACGTGTTTACCATGTACTTCCTCAGTAATCTTTCAGTTTTATGTTCCAAGTGCCAGTTGCGTCCTTATTTTATTAGGTAGTACTTTTGTTTTATGGAGCAATTTCCACATCCTGCCCTTGATGATAGTGGCCTCAATCTCTGTTAGCAGCAGCAGAGCAGGCCTACTGATGAACACGCAGCACCGAGGGGTGATTATGGAGTGCTAAACTAATGATTGCCAATGAGAGGCAGTTCTCAGCACCAAGCGAATTCATTTCTCTGTCACTGCGAGTTAATGGCTCCTTTTAAGGAGATGAAATCTGGTCACTAGGGAAAGCCGTCCTGAGAGACTGCAGGTAGCTTTTCCCATTTGTTGCAATCCTTTTTCATTCAGTTATGCCAGTGCATAGAGGCAGAGGCAGGTCTGGGGTTGGCTTAGAGGCCCTGTAAAGTGGATCTGCATACCACGATGCCACCCTGTAATCTTCAAGTATGATAGGGCATATGGTGGAATTTAACACATCTTGTTGATTTGTGTATCAACAGGTTGCTGATGACTTCAGCAGCATATCACTGAGCACATTTTCCTTTTATTTGGTTTGATTTGAACAGTCAAGTTTCGAGACACCTTTTCAAGTAAAAAATTAGCACGAGAGATTGAAGATGCTACCAATATTTTGCTGTATTTAAAATGTATAAATAACCACAGTATAACACATTCAAGCTCCTTTGAGTTTTTATTTGTTTAGGAAACATACTGAAATAAATACATCTGCCTCTTTATGACCAACAAAAGTAAACTAGACCAATCAGTAACAATACTCAGTTAGGGGTGCATGGTAGGAGGATCTTATATCATGAAGAAATAGAATTAATTAGCGATCTGCTAAAGCTGAGAGATCAGAAAAATCACATTCTACTTGACTAGATGTATGTTCACTCACCCCCTCCGCTTCTGCTTCAGCAGAGTGGGGACGCATGGCTCATGTCAGGCAAAGTGAAGTAGGCTACAAGATCTCAAAAAAAAAAACAAAAAAAAAAAACATCATGCCATGACCCAAAGAAATTCAAGAACAGATGAGAAACAAAGTAATTGAAATCTATCAGTCTGGAAAAGGTTACAAAGCCATTTCCAAGGCTTTGGGACTCCAGCGAACCACAGTCAGAGCCATTATCCACAAACAGAGAAAACTGGGAACAGTGATGAACCTTCCCCGGAGTGGTTGGCCAACAAAATGACTCCAAGAGTGCAGCGACAACTCATCCAGGAGCTCATTAGAAGAACCCAGAACAGCATCCAAAGAACTGCAGGCCTCACTGGCCTCAGTTAAGATCAGAGTTCATGACTCAAACATGAGAAAGACACTGGGCATAAACGGCATCATGGGAGAGTTCCAAGGCCAAAACCACTGCTGACAAAAAAGAACACAAAGGCTCATCTCATATTTGCCAAAAAACATCTTCATGATCCCCAAGACTTTTGGAAAAATATTCTGTGGACTGACGCGACAAAAGTTGAACTTTTTGGAAGGTGTGCTGTCCTTTACATCTGGTGAAAAATAACACATCATTTGATAAAAAGAACATCATACCAACAGTCAAACATGGTGGTGGCAGTGTGATGGTCAGGGGCTGTTTTGCTGCTTCAGGACCTGGACCATTTGCTGTGATTGATGGAACAATGAATTCTGCTGTCTACCAGAAACTCCTGAAGGCGAATGTCTGGCCATCAGTTCATAGCCTCAAGCTCACGGGCTCTTGGTTTAAACACAGGACAACAACCTGAAATATACCAGCAAGTCCACCCCGAATGGCTAAAAAAACAAACAAAATGAAGGTTTGGAGTGGCCAAGTCAAAGTCCAGACTTAAATCCAATTGAGATGCTGTGGTGTGACCTTAAACGGGCAGTTCATGCTGGAAACCCCTCCAATATGGCTGAGTTAAAACAATTCTGCAAAGAAGAGCGGACCAAAATTCCTCCACAGTGATGCAAAAGACTCATGTCCAGTTATCACAAATGCTTGATTTCAGTTATTGCTGCCAAGGGTGGCACAACCAATTATTAGATTCAGGGGGCAGATAGGTTTTGATTCCCCCTCCCCCCTTAAAAAATTTAACAATCCTTCAGACACTGCAATTTGTATTTACTTGGGTTGTCTTTGTGAAATATAAAAATTGGTTTGGTGATGCGAAACATTTAAGTGCAATAAATATGAAAAAAAAAATCAGGACTCAGAAAGGGGGCACATACTTTTTCACGGCACTGTACATAAAAGATGTGTGCAGTTCTCAGTCTCTGCTTCAGACTCCAGCAGGTAGGTGTGAGACACTGATGTCGTTGCTCTGTGTCCATTAATAAATCATTCCCTGACCCGTTATGAGTAAAAAATCAGAAAACATAAAAAATAAAGCCACTTCTGTGTGATCAGGTATAACAGTAATAAATCTAATTTTGGGTCATGTTTTAATTAGCTCATTTTAGATTTCTTTCTGATCTAAAAACAAAGCTAATGTAACTGTCATATAATATTATAATATTATAAATATAATAGCAGGTTACCTGTTTAAAACAAAATCTGTCAGTTTTCAGTAAATATCATTGTGTAAAACTGTGCTTGATGAACACTAATACAGATTTAAAAACACAAAGGATGACACACACCTAAATCATAATGTCATTGTGATGAATGCAGGAAAAGATGTTGGGTGCTTAAAATATTCAGTAGAAGACCTCCAGACCCCCTTAACCCTGTGGTGCCAACTATAAAATGTCAAATACTCAAATATTTCTTGCATTGACCAAAAGGTTGTTGCTGAAGAAATATATAAAATAGATATAGTTTACTTTTAAACATTTAAAAATATATGGGCAATAAGTTTGTTTTTGGCCATTAACATAAAAATTTGCCTTACAAATCAAAATGAAAAAGAATCTTGATAAAATCAAAATTGTGATCCAGCTATTAAAAAAAAAAAAAATCTTAATATTTTATCTTTTCTATATCCCCCACCCCTACACTCAGTACGCACAGCTGAGTTAACCTCGATTAGGATACAACTGGTTATGCCCTTGTCCCAGTATACAAGCCTTCGGGGGAATCAATATTAATGAAAGTACATACAATTCCACTATGCTAGGCAGCTATATGCCCCTTTCAGCTGGTGTATCTTGGATCTAATGCCAGTTGTAGAAGCTAACAAGTTAGCAAGCAGCTTACCACTTGGACATCAAATAGTGAAAACATTAACAATTTTACAATTCTGTACATTTCTTACATGCCCTATGTTTTACTTTTGGCACAAAATGAATTAGGCATATGCAATGTGGTGACTGAGGATCAATAAAAAGAGTCAGTCATCTCTCAACTGGAAGTTCAGGGGTTTGATATCCTACTACTGCAGTCACGTGTCATCAGGGCCGCCCCTGGCCAAACTGAGGCCCTAAGCAGACTCTGATATGAGCCCCCAACCCTCCCCCCTTTGCATGAACTATTCATAAGAGTTTATGATTTTAGTGAGTACCACTGAATCTAATTTTGGCGACCTCAAAGCAGACAGAGCCTTGCACCCCCCTGAAATCTCCCCTCCTCCCCAAGGGGGTTCCAAACCTCAGGATGGGAACCAATGGCCTACGGGGATAACTTAAGGCAGATCACAGTATGACTCCTCCTGTGGTTAGCATTAATGCTATTAAACTTCTGGAACTTCAGGATTAAAGCCTGGTATGGAAACTGTGGAGCATTAGAAGAACACCTTGTAGACCAGTGTGATCTGACTGAGGTGTTTAAATGCAAGAGTGAATAGATCTCCAAATTTATAATCTAGATGTGTTAGTCTGGCTTCAAACAAATGATTTGGTACAATATCTGCTGGACTAACATGTTTATAGACATTTTAAAAGTCCAGTTATAGTCTAGACTGACACAATAAGTCGACTTCTTCTAACTGCATGTAAACAAACAGCTGTTTTTAAATGCATGTGATGAGGTAGGTGTCAAACTTAACAATTAGCTGTACTCTGCTGAAATGGCCTTGCTTGCAATTTACGGTGCATAGGTTTTTAATGACTGATACTTTTGCCTACAAGACAGCAGGACGAACTTTTTGGTTGTACATGTACTTTGGCTCCATTTACAGTATTATATTAAAATCATATCATTCTTCCTTACTTCTCAGGACTTTCTGTCATGTTTAAGGTTTTATTGATCCCTTCTCAGGATTAATACAATTTTATGTTATCTTAAGTGGAGACAGTCAATCGGTGCTTGTGTGCCATTTGTATTTGTGTTCATTGTTCATACTACCCTATGATGTCCAAAGGGGATCCAGGAGCAGGGCATTCTTATGAAGCACTCAGTGATGGACTCAGATCTCTGCCCATACATCAAGAAAGTCCTTAACCTCCTGTTTGTAGATTTTCATTATTAATACAGCACTGAAGTATGCTTCATGCTATCATATAAGCTTGAATCTTTCTCAGGAAATTTTAGGCATCTAACCGGAAAAGCTGGAGCAAATTTTCCATATACAGTGCTGGGTAAACATTTATGAATGATTTAAGAGTGCAGGGTGAATCACTAAATCTCTGCAGCTGCATCATGGAGCTCACAGCTGTTCACCGGATGCTTTTACACCTCAACAATATTCTCCACCATGAAGCCTACATAAATATACCACTTCAGCAGGTGCAGAGAGCCTTCTGTAGACTTCTTGATCCTCATCCTGCAGAATCGAAAGAAGTCGGCCCCAAATATACCTGTGATATTTTTAAACACTACATTATGTCATCTGCTAGAACATACAGTAAAAGCCTGTGTATTTTCCACTATAACTGTACAGTTATATCAGCTGATACTGAAAAAACATGACAAAGAGATGTTTTCCCACAAATACAGTAACTGAGTGATATATTTGGCTTTGGCTGTTTGTGCATAACAATATATTTCAAACAGAGGCCCTTATTTTACTTGAACTGCTAGAAGGCAAATGACGAGACGTCTAGTGGATGGCTGATTGAGAGGCAGTAAAGTTTGGATTCTAACTGAACAGATTTTAACTGACTGTACAACATTCAAGAGAGAATTGCCTGAAGGAAGAAAAAAAATCACAAAAGGGTGCTACAGCAATATTTCTGTGCTTGAATCTTCCTTCTCAAAGGAGCAGTGGAGAAAAGTATAAACTTTGATTTTTTTTTTAAAGCAAAGATGGCAGTGTATTTCAGATACATTATCTGTTATAAATATTGTAAGTCTCAGCATGTTGGTGTGATACTGCTACAGCTTTACTCAAGAGCTATAAAGCACACACATTTTAACACATAATATTGAAAGATGATTTTTCTCAAGTTATTTTAAACCAAATATAATAGCCACACTTTAATAATATTCAGACAGTACACTACATTCATGATGCATACGTGGTTTTATGATGTTTTCACCCCAGCCTCATTTGGAGAGGTTGCTCCAAGACAAGTGGGCATTTCTTTTTTGGCCTGATTAGTTTGGATCCATTCATCCAACCATTTTCTATATTGCTTATCCCGATGGGGGTCGTGGGGGGGCTGGAGCCTATCCCAGCTGTCATTGGCAAGAGGCAGGGTACACCCTGGACTGTTTGCCAATCACAGGGCTGACATACAGAGACAGACAACCAGGCGCGCTCACATTCACACCTATGGCCAATTTAGATTGATCAATTAACCTAACAACCATGTTTTTGGTGGGAGGAAGCCAGAGTACCTGGAACTGATATGTTACACAACCTCCTACATGGCCCTTAGCTGCCACCGCATTACCACATTCAACAGACCCTGACTCAGCACATGCAAGCTCCAGGGAGTGACAATTGTGGTACTAACTACCCAAGTCCATGGTCCCTAACTAACCCTTGAAACAAAAAAAAAACTGTTCCTGTTATTGATGTCATGCATGAAACGGAACTGCAATGAGAACACAAGACAAAATAGAGAGACCGAGGCGAGAGCTTGGACATAGGACAGGGGAAGCAGTATGAGAGTGAAGTGGCCTAATCAGGGCTAGCCCTACCTGACTAGGCTGCTGCTCGACCTCCCCATACTCCCTCATTTATAATGGATAATAAAATAACAAAAAAGGTTTAAAAGTATATTCACAACCTACTATTGTGTTCACACTGCTTTTGGTGCTCAGGCACCAATCGGCATAAAACAGAGATGAGCTGAAATGACTCACACTCTCAGCAGCAGAACACCACACATTTCAACACCATCTACTGAATCAGGAACAAATTAATTTTTAGAATTTCATAAAGCCCATTGAATCAAGGAAAAGGATTAATTTTCATCACTTGAACTTTCACTTTTGGCATGCTGATCTCTACTTTTACATACTGCAATCAACAACTTTTCTACTGATAGTGCCAACAGGTGTTACAGTTGAAAAAATGACCATGTTAACTTAGCTGTCTGTACCTGTGACTGCTGTGGTTACAACAAATTTATAGGGTCACATATAATGCAAATACACTTTTCAGCTTTTCTATGAAAAAATATGTACGCCTGGCCTGCCTGAAAGTACTGCCCCTCACCGCTGATTGGTCCAGTCAATTTCTAACCAGGCAACTACTTGGTGTGTTTTTACGTTTTGAAACTGCAGTTGAACATGAATTTAAGAATGTTTCCCCTAATTTTGGATTCTTTGATACTCCAATGAATTTCTGAATTTCAACAACAACATGAAAGCTCCTTGACTTTTTCAGCAGTCGGACGTTTTCATGGAGTTGCATACACTGCTAAAAAAATGAGAATGCTCTGCTGCCTGCAGCATCCTCCAGCATGACCGGTTTGGCGGTGGGTCAGTGATGGTCTGGGGAGGCATGTCCTTAGAGGGCTGCACAGACCTCCATGTGCTAGCCAGAGGTACTCTGACTGCCATTAGGTACCGAGATGAGGTCCTCAAACCCATTGTCAGAATATATGCTGGTGCAGTGGGCCCTGGGTTCCTTCTGATGCATGACAGTGCTCTGCGTCATGTGGCTCGAGCGTGTCAACAGTTCCTGCATGACGAATGCATTGATGCTATGGATTGGCCTGCCCATTCTATTATCAAGAGAACAGTTCTCCTGCTTGAACCACATATGGACAGCTTATAATTTCATTATAAATCTAACGTGAGATGGCGAAATAAAATCAGTGTATCAAAGGAGACAAGCAGCAGCAGACCCCCGTCTCTGTTTATCTGGAGTCTGCAGCATCAGACAACACTTGCGCAACCTACAAGTTGAGTGGTTTTTTTGTGTCGGTGAACGATCTCATACAGCGGTTGTATATAGATAAGATGAAGACACTGTTGGCAAACTAAGGGGAGAGGCCCATCCAGCAGTAGTGTCCATCTGAAATATGTCCACACTGCCGAGAGAGGAGAGGATATCCTCTTTCCCTCAACTGCAGAACTTTAACCACTGCCGCTGGTGGGCTAGCTTGCAGATAGCTTGTTGCGGAGGCTGCCTGGGGGGGTGAACTGTCAACAGGCATGCTGGGGGAATTTCAAAATAAAAGCGTAACTTGAAGCATCGATTTAGATCGATGTTCTGACTTTCAATTAATTGATACTACTTGATGTAAAACGTCAATCATATAAGTAGGTATGAGAGTGCATGAGAGGAATTACAGAGGAATGAAGTTTGACCTCTGAACTTCAAAACAACAATTAACAAAAAATCCTGATACACTTTCACCAAAATGGCAATTCCATAGTGTTAATGTATTATATATATCCAACAGAGCATGCGTTAGAAGTAGGGCTGTCAAAATTGACGCGTTAATGCAGATTAATCCATCATCATGATTAATGCGATTCAAATTTTTAACGCAATTAACCCATCTACAGCACAGAATGACTCAAAATCCCTGAAACATCTCTGCCAACGCATTTTGGGCAGTTTGTCCAAGTAGGGTTACCGTTGAGCACGCCGCCGCATGCGCAAATGGGCCATTGATCTGGTAGTGACCAACCAACTCGATATGGAAGACGCTAAACAGCACGTTGGCCCTCTCGATGGGAAATTTGAGTACAAAAAAAAAAAAACAAGACAGAACAGTCGACCTACATAAAGTATCATGCACATTCTGCAGGAAGGAGTTTTCTTTTCAACGAAGCACTTCAAGCTTAAAATACAACATTAACACAAAGCATATGTTTGTCGGTGATTGAGTCTGTTTGCTTATGCAAAATGAAACGTGATTAATATAGATTAAAAATGAATATTTAATCATGATTAATCACAATTAATCCACAGAAATCCTGTGATTAATCTCATTCAAAATTTTAATTGTTTGACAGCACGAGTTAGAAGTTATTAAAGAAGACAGCTACACCGTGTTAAAGTATTGTTCTGTCTTTCCTATAGTTTTGCACATAAACTGTTGTATTTCCCAAGCTCTGAGACACCTGGAAGGGGCAGTAATATTGGTGCATGAACGTAATACTTTGATATAAAAAAGTGTTCCAACACAACTGTATTTCATCTCTCTGTTTGTTTTTATTGCTACCTGCAGAAATACTGCAGTTGCTTTACCTCATATGAGATGGACCTCTCCACAGTTTCCCTCTCAGCTTGCTTTCATATTTCCTTTGTATCATAACCACAGCTTATGACCTCAGCTCTGATTTGTGCTTCAGGGGGTCTTTAAAGAAACTTCAGTAAGCATTGCTCTGTGTCAGACAGCCAGTGTCCATCTGAGTTAATATAGCAATGAAATTATTTCTGTGGTACAGGGGTGTTTTAAATTACTTCTGTGGAACTGTGCTGAATGATAACATTTTAATTACAAGGATGTAAAAGCTTATATTAGAGAAGAGAAAAAAACTGTTAGACATCAAATTATAAATCTTTGCTATTTGCAGTGTTCTCATTATCTTTGTGAATTCATCTGTCTTGCTCAAAATACAACTTGTTTTCAACACCCTGATTGATGACTAAGAATACTTTATACTTTTTATCATGTCTAGTCAGCATTCTTGCACCCTTTGCATATCTTGCAACCACACTATGAATGCACACAGACTTGTTTATCCTGGGAAAAAAGTACAAAAGCTTGTACATATTTAAATCTTAATTTGTATACTTATTTCAGTTTTAATCATTTTTATATAGAGTGTTTAATTCCTCTACATTGAGAGAAAAGCTAACCAGAGTCACACTCCTAGTTGCATAAGCACACCTGGACAATTAAATTCATTCTTATTCTGATTCTCTGGATGGATATCAGCAGCTGTTTGGGGGATTAGTAGCTGTCACATTAGTAATCCTTGTGTTTCCTCATTTTTTACTGTAAAGGCATTACCAAATTTGGTGTTCGACTGAAGCAAAAAATATTTTTTTGTTGCAAAACCTTAGAAGAAAGCTGAATATACTCTTTGAATCTAACTTCTATCTTTGGAATAATGGTAGTAGAATAATTGGAGCAGAGTCTAAGCCGCAGGGTATTATAAAACTGAACTGCACTTTATAAGCCATTAGGTGTAGAAAGACTTCCAAAGTTATGATGGCCTCTTCTGTGGTCATGGTCAAACATGCTTCTGATGGCAAGTGTTTGATAATCTGATCAGGTGCTTTCTATACCCACCCTTTGTAGTCTTAATCCATAATTCATCCCTTCTGTACCGTAGTATATGTTCTGAGAGGACTGTCCACACTCATTAAAGCAAAAAAGCTCCTCTTCTCTCCAATCATGAAGAGGCAACTGATGCTCAGATCCCAAAACAGAAGAACAAGATATGATACATAATTTAAGACTATTGATTACTTTTATCAAATCGATGAGATGGCAGGAAAAAAAACAGCTACTCGTATGAAAGTCACGCTCGGCTCACGGCCCTTTCTGTTTGAAGTGTTTCAGCCTTTCAAGAGAACATAAGCAGATCAAAGAGGAACCAGAGCTGCTGAGATAGAGGGGGAGGTGTGTGTGTGTGTGTGGGTGAATGGAGGAATTCCTCCAAAAGGGAATGGCCTCAGTCCTTATCACAGAGCCAGAGGGGGGATGTGTAGAAGCTCACTGTACTTACTTTTCATTTAGCAGTTCTTTTCTGTTATGTATGCAACATTTCAATGAGCTGTCTTCAAACAAATTCAGACTTTGATGATATAGTAACCAGGTGATGCACTTGTATTCAGGAGACATGTTTGCAAATGGATGATGGCAATCCATAGCTATAGAAGACCTACAAATTTCAAGAAGGATCTGGGGGAGGGGCATTAACTGGGGGATATCAAGCAATGGAGCAACTTACCTTTAGCTGATGGTAAGTCTTTTAGGGTGCAGAAGAATCTGAAGTGCAGAGTACAAGGTAAATACTTACAACCAAGAATTAGTATAATATGAACACAAAAGAAAACCTAATATATTTAAAATTAAAACAACCTTTATTATTTGCTAAAGACGGGGGTTGTCAAATTCACAGCTCGCGGACCACTTAAGGCCTGCCAGCAGGAGCCATCTGACCCACAAGACATTTAAGGAGAAAGAGGGAAATTATTTCCTAAGTATCAACCAAAAAGAAGAAAGAAGAAAAGACAACCATAGAACCCACTCAAGTAGACTTTTCATGCCCTATGTAGACAACATAGTGCATCCTAAAAGGTATTATGGGGTTATTTTTAAGACCCCCAATGATGCTATTCAAACTCCCACATCTACTACAGCTCAGAAGTTTTTGGAGAGGCAGGAGACAGCTAAAACAACAGCTCAAAGATCCCACAGTTGAGCACAGTCTACAGCTGATGGGATTATTGTATTGGTTTAAGTAGAGGCTCACAGTAATGAACTTTGGCTTCGTTATGTTTCCTCTTATCATTGCTCCAGCTAATCCAGTAATCTGCGCAGCCGACAGGGCTGTCCATGATGACATTACATCTGCTCTTTTAGCATCAATAACAGTAAAACTTACAAGAAAAAGGAAAACTTGGACATGAATGATGTTTGGGGGAAATATTGGCTGTCTATCTTGATTTTATAGTTTGACCCATGTACTATCCGGTAACATGGAGTCTGCGGCCTTCGCTGCAACCAGTCAGAAGGGGGAGCCCTAAACAATCTGACTTAACTTTAAAGGGGGCTCCATTGTTTTACATAGTTTACATCATTTTAAATTTCTTAGAATTGTTGTTTTAAGGGTTATTCTTACAATGTGGTTCCATCTGGTCATGACAAACAATTTTCTTCTTCACACATAAACCCTGGACTTTAATTGTTATAATATCACCATTATTTATATCAAATCAAATCATCTTTATTCATATAGCACTTTACACACAACACGGTTGAGCCAAAGTGCTTAGGAAAAAAGCCAGGGAGTGATTCAGTCAGGGACAGTTCAAAGCCAATGAGTAAAATGAGTTTTCAGAAGGCTCTTGAAAGTCTCAATATCCGCAGAGAATCGGAATGGGGGATGGGGGTGGGGGTGGGGGGGTGTTCCAGAGTTTTGGGGCACAGATTGAAAAGGCCCTGTCTCCATAACTTTTTGTCTTAGTTCTCTGGACAAACAGGAGTTGTTTGTTGGATGACACTCAGTTCTCTAATGGTGTGGTATGGGGACAGGAGCTCAGTGATGTAGGAGGGGGCCAAGCTAGTTAGTGCTTTAAAGACAGACAGAAGGATTTTGAAGTTGATTCTGTAGGTGACAGGTAGCCAGTGCAGAGAAGAAAGAACGGGTGTAATGTGGTCTGACTTTTTTGACCTTGTGAGGATTCTTGCTGCTGGGTTTTGGACGAGTTGAAGCCGGGATAGACAGGAGTACGTGATACCAAAATAAAGGGAATTACAGTAATCGAGACAGGATGAAATGAGCGCGTGGATTATTTTTTCTGAGTCAGAGGTGCAGAGAATCGGTCTGAGTTTGGAGATAATATGGAGCTGTATAAAACTAACCTTGACTACATGGTTGATTTATATCATTGCTAGTTTGGATTTACTGATCCAGGGCATTTTTGTTCTAACTTTTTCGATGTTGACTGGCTCTGTTAAATTACTTCAACATATAGTAGCCTTGTTTTGCAATCTGAGATATGATAAAAACATACCATCTGTGATCTTCTGTTGTATGTCAGTGTGAATGCTGGCAGCTTCATCACAAACTCACTACAGTTTTTCTAACAAAAACACTGAACATATTAATGTTGACACCATTACGGATGTAATATTCAAACCAACATTACATTCTACATTGGTATGCATTTCTGATGTAGTTTATTTCTCTATTTTCATTAAAAGAGAAGCAATATCTCGGATTCAGTTACAAAAGAATTATCACACACTTATTTTTCTAATATAATCAAGCCCTCATTCTCATAAGAGACAGCAATAATTTATTCCTGCCTCTAATAGCCTATACATCACTGGCAGGGTGTATATTTCATTTTCTTGAAGCATGAAGGCGAATAGAAATCTTAATGATTTGCCCTTGCTACCATAATTTTAATTATGGATTTTCCTCTACATGATCGATTTGGAGAAAGCCATAGTAATACAAGTAGTACATTCTACTGTATTAAATATTTGATATCCATTAAATTTTTATGATTAATGTTCTGGAAAGAATCAGTTTCTCTAAGCTGCTTTATTGCAGACTAAATTAGGGGTTTTACTCCCTTAGCAAAAGATATAGCCATATATATTGCACCACAGCTTTGCCTGTCATGAGAAAGGGAGCAATTTCATATTGATTACATGGGAATTTTAAATTGAGAGAAACAGCCCTCAAAAGGAAGATTTTAAAGATGTTCAGTGTTTTATATGGTAGAGAATTTGACTGCACTGTGCAGCAAGTTGTTATTCAGTTCATGAGTAATTTATACACCCATCTTTTATTTTGCAGTGTATGGTTCTTAGTTGTGTTTGGTTATTCAAAAACTGAACGCAGGACTCAGGCTATTCACTAGATATTTAAAATCCTGTAACAGTCTATTATATATTTGCCTTTGGATGGGTGTGGCAGCAGTTAAAAGAATGAAGCCTGTGATGACCAGGAAACACATCATCATCTATTCCTGCGTATGACTAAATTATGAGAAGTTCTATTACACTGTTCAATACTGCAATAAGGATATGAGGAGTGATTAATTCACTGCAATTACAGAGTGCATTTTAGCTGTAACTCATAGTTTCTATCTGCTGTTCTTAATGCTTTACACCACAATCATCCTTTCACGCTTTCAGCATTTAGTAGGATCGATTTTCCTGTTAAGTATGAAGTCCTCTTGCATAGTAGGATCCTCCAAACCAAGCTCTACTGTCTTCTTCAATGTTTATACTAGGGATGGGAACAATAAATCGATGATCGGTTAATTGGTCATTAAGAATTTGTTTGATCACGGGGAATTAAGTCGATCTGATGTTGGCATTTAATAAAGAGACTAAACACATCTTACTCTGCACAACAGTATCTACTGTCATGACATTGTGAGTGGGTTTTGTTTTTGTTGGTTTTTTTGTTGTTGTTGTTTTTTTATGAGGCCCGTTCTCTGTTATATGATGAGCTATTGACTTTGGATTCCTTCTAACTTGATTTTGTGAAAAAAATGGCAGCCAACTAAGGCTATTGTTTGTTGTGGTTGTTTTGGGGTTTGAATAGTTTTTTGAGATGCCTGCTTAGTTTTTTGCGCATCCCCGCAATAGGTAATACAATAGACCATGCCTTGTTTATGTTTAAGAGCCCTAGGCTTTTGAAGGGTGAAAATAAATAAATCATTGAGAAACACACTCATTAGTTACCCGTTTTTGTTACATAGGGAAATTTTTTACATATGCAGTGCTTAACAAATTTATTAGACCACCCTAACCCTAACCAAAGTAAGGTTTATGCCACAGCTGCCCTAAGTTAACAGCATTGGTAATTACCAAAATCATTTTTATGTTTCTGCAATGGTTAATACACCAATATGTAGAAGCTCTTAACCCAAATGATATTTTTAATGCAAAAAATATAATTATTATTGTTATCCATGAATTTTCAAATTTACTGATTTACAAAAAAACTGAAAAAATAATAAAGCACGTTAATATTTCTTGATTAATATGTCAAATTATAGTTATTTACTTGCATTCCTGAACAGAAAAATGAGTTTTAGTGCTTGAATGTTATGCTTGATTAATTTCTGACTTCTCAGAGAAGCCCAGTGAGCCAGCTCAAATTTGGGTGAATTCAGTTTGAAATCCCTCATTCCTGTTCAAAATGGTAAAACATGGAGAGCTCACTGAAAATGAAAGAGTCTGCATTAAAGCACTTCATGTTGCTGGATGATCTCTGAGACAAATATGACAGGTGGTCTAATACATTTGTTAAGCACTGTATATATATGCCAATGTATGTATGTTTTTATACATACGTAACGATTAATCAATTAATTGATCGTTAACGTTATAGATGCTTGAGTTAGCAGGTTTCTTCCAAACGCCCATCCCTAGTTTATACACCTGACACTGTCTAACTGTATAGGTCTAGGAAAAAATAGTGTCCAGTACCCTGACGTTGTGTCAACGAGCAGTACAGCATGTGTGGAAAGTTGGAAAGGGTCCCACCTGGCCAAAATCAAAATAAACTTAAAGTCCCAATCTAACGATAAAAGCAACCTTGTCCCTCTCCAAGCACTTTTAAGTGTCTTTTAAGTCTTTTGAAATCAGTGATGCACGTAAACTCAAAATAGTCTATAATCCACAAGGAAACGAAGGAAAAACATGATAAATCCACACAGCAAAACCCCCAAAAACAAAAATATGCGATCGATCGCTAATTACTGGTATACCAGGTAAAAAGTAACAAAAAAAGAGATGATCTCACCAAGGTCCACAGCATAATCCACCAGGGAAGTAATCCTTTTCCTGCTCCCTGATGCACGCTCCAGCCTCCACGCAGAGAATCCAACCAGCACACTTTTTACTGTCTTCTGTTGTAACTGCCACTTACTTTTATTTTTCAGTCTTGTTTTCGACATGTTCAGCTTGTTTCTTTTTATTTTATTTTAAGGCTCTAATTTTCTAGGTCTGCCTGCTCCTTTTCCCGGTTCTCTCCTTCTCCACCTCTTCCTCCACGACACATCCTCCTTATATTATCTTGTCTTATTTTATACATTCTTTTAACCACATATCAATACACAAAAATGACATCAACATACCAGAATGACAGCGGGTACCCACATATCATACCATTAAATATACAGGGTATATTTTCTCTTTAACTGTACAAAGAAAACCTGCTGTTTCCAATCATTTCATTTATTACCATTAGTACAAATAATCTAATTTTAATTTACTTTTTTGGTGACACTGTCACAAGGTATTGCATGAGTCCTTCTCGTAGCTGGCTCCAAATCTGCTCTGAGTTCCTCCAACAGCTCCAAAATGGCAAGGCTGGATAGGCGATATGATTTAATGACTGTTTCCTCATTCATTCCAAAAATGTTCACACGAGGGTGAAAAATATGTCCTCTGCATCTTCTTTTGTTTCAATGTCTCCTTCTTGCCACAACAACCACAGCCATATGTGTGCAATTATGCATACAAACAGTTTGCACCTCCCTTTGAGACGTGTTAAATATAGACACAGTTTCTATGAGCAAAATTGCTTTCAGGTTTGATAAATCGGTTTGCGTGCGCTAAAATAATATACTTACATTTTCTCCTCCCAGCAAACGCACATTTGAATGTAAAAACCCAATATTGCATATTCATTGCGACAAACGTACTAATTGGAGGCAGCTATTTTGCCCCTTTGAAAGACGCAACCCTTAGCGCACAAATATCAGTGCTTTTTCAAGACATTTATCCTTAATCAGAGTACTCTGCACAACTCAGTGAGTTTTAGGATACCACCACTAGACTGCACCCATGTTTTTCAGTGTTATTTGCTACACTATATATGAAAAATGTTACAGCATGAGATAATGATGTAATAAGACCAGGAAGAAGCACCCGAGCCACTAAAATCATATATCATCCACAGAGCAGGTACAGTGCCACATATAGTCCAATCTGTAAGCAAGTAGCCTGATTATGTATCTGATCAGAGAGGACCGCATGCCTTCCTATCTCTGAACATAAAGGTGTTGGAGGGCAACACTGTGCATGCAGAGATATGGGAAGAGGCAACAGGAGAATAATAAGCCTCCTGCTTGAGTTTAGTAAATCCTAATGGTTCTAGCTCAAATTCAAAGGAGAAAGGCCCACTTGAAGCAAACTTTCATTTCCTGCTATGGAATGGTGTGAATCTCGTCTTGTAAAGAATTACAGGTATCACACTCTGCACTGAACCCCACATACACCTTCTGAGTCAGTCAAAACACAACAGGAAAAATGCTTATACTAAATCCAGAGAGCAAGAAGTTTGATCTGCACGTTCATGGTTAAAGATAAAGGGTGTTTTTAACCTATTTTGGACAACAACAACAAAAAAATCCATATTTGTTTGATAAATAGCCTCAAATGTCATATTCTACAATGTGAAGTTGAAGCAATGTCTGCGGAGAAAGTAGGACTAGATTCCACACAGCTCTATTCATCAAACTGCTGTCATGTATGGGTAATGCAATGAAAGTGAGCAGTTCTTAAATTCACCTTTGAAGTGCTCACATCTTTGTGCTCAGTAGCTGTCTCTCTTATGTAAGCGTTCTGCTGGGAATAGCTTTGGCACGTTGCTCTCATTTTGCAACACATTTGACGTGGAGGTATAATTCTCAATGTCATTGAGTTCTCGGCATTCTGACGAGTGGAAGCAGTGAAGCAAAACACACTTTTCTCTCTAGTGTTGCACTCCCCTCCGTTGTTGATCTTGGACCTTTATTGCAGACATGCCACAGAGCAAAGGTTTGCCTACTCAATCACAGATTTCAATCTGAGCAAAATAAGCAGAACGTTTTGTGTTTAAAAGCCAATGTATATCACACCACAGCAGCTCTTTTGTATCTGCAAATCAGAGAAAAGTGATCGACTGGAGGTTTTTTATACCACAACAAGAAAAGAAGCAAGAAGCAATTCTTGAGAGGAGTAATTGTCACTTCATCTTCTAGCTTTTGGCATTTCTGACAAAACATTTATCTCAAGCAGTATTGTGAGCTCAGGCTTAGACATAAATTGCATTTTTATGTCGATCTATTGAAAAGGGTGGGTAGGGACTAAAATGCTATTTCAGAAAATCTTACTCTGCTACATTTACTGCTTACATGGGATTTCTCTCCAGTACTGCCTCTTAATATTGCTCCCACATGGCACGCTTAATGCAACATTCTGCTATCTGCAAGTTCATTATCATCAATAAGTCAAGTATATTCTATCTTTTATCATCATATCATGCATCTCAACCCTAGCACCTTTTTTTGGCAATGTAAACCAATCTATTTCTTCCCCTCTATTGGAGATTGTATTAAACAATGCCCTAAGAGTAGAGGCTGTCTGAATGGGAATGATTTATTACAAAGAGAGAAGTCTGTGTGACGGTTTGCAGAGCTCTGCAGTGTAAAATAACCTCATTTATATTCTATATTGCTGGAGCTGCCTCACTTAATATTCCTGTCAGCACTCTTTTGCCATGCCTTCTGTTGGCTTTCACCTGCAATAAAGCCACTACGTTTTTGAAAAGTGCACAAACAATATTTAACACGTTTCACCAGATTAGTGCAATGCAGTAGAATCACCTTTAATGCAAAATCATGAGGTCAGAAGAGCCACGGAGCTCTTTGTGTGATGACAGATTGCATCATTGTGCTGCAGGCATCAGTAAAAAAGTGTAATATAAGACATGGGACTGAATGTCATCAGCCATTGTGCTGCATGTTTGTGCCTCTTGAGGATCACTATAGAGGTCAAAATAATATGTAAATAAGGTGATGACACCGCATGCTATGAAAACACAACGCGACATATTGTCCTGTAGAGGGTTATACTGTGTTATTGCCAATACAACATCATATTAGATATTAATATGTTAAAGGTTTGACTGGAATAAGCAGAGTGACTCACGATACAACACAAGATGACCAAATTCATTCATTTTTCATACTTTCTAATACCATGTGCTTTGAACCAATACAATGCATATTACTAACATATCCAATAACACCAAAAACAACAAGATAATTGAATAAACAGATAAATAATTGTAATTACAACCCCTGGCACAAACGACAAAAAAGGCAGCGGTGGTCATTTGATATAAAAATTAAACATGCAGAAAGAAGCTGGATTTTGCCTGATCAATTGTGTCTCTGCCACTGCACAGAAAATGTTTAACAGTTAGTCTGAACTCCTTTTACCATAAGTGGCATCACACAAAGAGACAGCGATGTCACCTCATCGCTCTTATTTCTGCAGGTAACAATCTTTAACTTGTATGGGTTCATTAGAACTACCACCTTGAGGATATATCGTCCCACAAGGCATACAATTATTGGACAGTGGAAGTATAGTATGGGTACAGAAGGTGGTCTGGTTTCTGAGGTAGTGTAAAACCTCACAAGAAAGGGAGATTATGAAGCCCAATGAACTTTAGGGTTCCTAAATGCTTTTGAAAATAAATTTTCTTATTTTTTTAAGACCTTTTAAAGACCTGTACAAAGAAAAATTGATACCACTTTTTGCTAAATGGTCAAAATTGAAAGGCATGTGAAATTTCTCAGTATACTGGACCAGGACTGCATTTTCTGATTTAACGTTCCGTTTATGAAATACATAAGAGTACTGGACAAAGACATATTTTGGTCGTAAATGCCCAAATTTGATGATTTCTGGCACATTTAATGCCTCTGTTCTAACAATATACCATGCATAACACATTTTATCAGGTATGCTGACCAGATTCTTAGATTTCTCAGTGGGCAACCTGGTAACCCCAATTAAGAATGAGTATCGAAACTGGTCAGGATATCTACCATCATGATACAGGGATATTGTAGCAGTATTATACAGCAAAGTGCAGGATAAATGTGTTTCTTAATACAGTGGTGTCAGTCCCCCCCCTTATCAAGTATCCCTCTTCTTTTCACTGATGCTTGGTACAGTTTTCTTCTTTTTTGCCAACTGACTTCTAGTCACCTAACCTTTCATATCATAAACACATATCAGAAGTCACAGAGTTCTCAAATGAGCTGGGAAATATTTTATTATTCCTATTAAATATCAATATTTGGCACCTGTGATGTGAGAATTGTATTGTATAGGTTAGGATGAGGATATATTGCTCCAGCTATAGTTACAACCCTATCAGAGAATCAAGATCTAATTTTCCATTTCCAACAAAAAGAAAAGAAAATCTTTCCTACGAGGAATGAGTATGATTTCCATCAAAATTTATTGAAACCAACAACCTCAGTGTCTAAGCTGAAACAGATCCCAAAAAAGGAGCACAACCATCTGTTTTCACCTTTGTTCCCAGATTATTCCACATTAATTCACTAGCAATGCATTTTTATAATTATCAAAACAGAAAACATCGAAGGCCAACATGCATATTTCCCTCTTTCATCACTGTAAATAATCAAGCTGTTTATAAGGCATGGTTTTCAGTGAATACATCTTCTCTCCACACCACCGTAAACACAATAATCTTATGTTTCTCCCCTTGTCATCACTCTTCTTCTTTAATTAGCTCAGTCAGATTGGGCTAATTGCTCTTTATGAACTACATGACTATCTTAGAGTGCCCCCCCTCCCACAACATCATCTCTCTCTATCACAAATGGATGATTATGACCACAGCTTAATGGCTTAAGAATTGATTTACTATGGCTTTGAAGATGTGCGGGGAGCATTAGCATGAAATATGCCTGTGTTTTGTTGGTATATGATAATAAAAATAATTAACCTTGAATTGTTTAAAACGACAACAAGAAAAACTGTTTTCTTGAAACATATAAATAGCAGCAAAGCATTAAAAGAAACACAATAACATTGCACAGTACGCAAAGGGTCATGCAGCTTCTCTGAAAAACTGCTGAAAAGACTGTTCCAGTAGCACTGCAGGAGGATCAAGGTCTGAACTAAAAACAGCAATAACTACTTTGTATTGAGTTTGGAAATTTATTTTTCAGATTAATTTAACAACTACAATGAGTGGTGAGTTCTTTTCATTTTGAACTTCTTTTGTAATTATAATGAAAAACATAGGACAGCAATGTGAATGAAACGTTTTAAGCTTCTCTCAGTTCTGACCTTGAGTGGAGATTGCAAAAATAGTTTATTTGATAAAAAAAAAGACAGAAATGAATGTATTTATCAATTGCGAAGCTGGGACATATTGTTCTCATGAGAAAGAAAATCAAGTTGGACACTTCAAAGTTCTAATACTGCCGTTAACCTTCATTATTCTTAAGAAGTTTAAAACAGATGTCTTTCTTGAGGCACACATGCTGTTGGTTCCATTAATAAAGGAATAAGGTGGAGAGAGCTGATTTTTAAATAAATCTGCTATTGTAGTGAATATGTGACCCAGTCCTTTGTATTCTGTTCATCATTAAAGCTTTCATTTAAATAGTCCATGTGAAAAGGAGTCATCTAATTATTTGTGGCATAAACAAACGCTATCTGACCTGTGTCTGTAAGGGGGTCACAAAAGAACCCAGAACCACATCCAAAGAACTGCAGGCCTCACTGGCCCCAGTTCAGATCAGAGTTCATGACTCAAACATAAGAAAGATAACGGGCAAAAATGGCATCATGGGACAGTTCCAAGGTCAAAATCCCTGCTGACAAAAAAGAACACCAAGGCTCGTCTCACATTTGCAAAGAAACATCTTGATGATCCCCAACACCTTTGGAGAAATATTCTGTGGACTGATGAGATAAAAGTTGAACTTTTTGGAAGGTGTGCAGCCTGGTATATCTAATAATAAAAATAATAATAATTTATTTTATTTATAAAGCACTTTCAAAAAACTCAAAGACATTGTACAATGCAGAAAAAAGAATTACATCCGGTGTAAAAATAACACAGTATTTGATAAAAAGAACATGCCAACAGTCAAACATGGTGGGGGCAGTGTGATGGTCCTGGGCTGCTTTGCTGCTTCAGGACCTGGACCACTTGCTGTGGTTGATGGAACAATGAATTCTGCTGTCTACCAGGAACTCCTGAAGGTGAACGTCTGGCCATCAGTTTGTGTCTTCAAGCTCAAGCACTCCTGGGTTATGCAGCAGAACAACAACCCGAAACATCCCAGTAAGTCCACCTCTGAATGGCTCACACAATCTGATCGACAAAATGTCACACGAGTCAGCCACATGACACAGTAAGTGTATGTTATCACTATTCCTGTTTTCCTGCTGCTATTAGGTTGCTTTGTGCCATTTCTCATGCAGATAGACCTTGCACAAATTTTTTTGATTATGCGGTTTTCCTTTTGCTACATAAAGTACATTTTGTATGTCATAATAAATGCATATCAGTTCTAAATATTGAATATTGGTCAAATGAACTAATAATCAGTCTTGGTATCACCCCAGAAAAAAAAACAATATCAGCTGACCCTTAGTCCTTGGTGTTCCCCCACACAAAAGGATTCCTAATCATCAATACTGAACATTTTTAAGGTGTAGGGTCTACATCCAGAGTGGCTCCGATTGTGTTCCCAGAAGATCAAAGAGGGACAGATCACTCTTATCACACACCACAGGAAAACCTGTCAAGAACCATCCGATATTGCCGCCTTTGTTGGAGAGGGAGGGATCAGGCTGAAAATTGTAATGATTAGGGTGTACCGGGCTTAACTTGCTAGCATGGCCAACAGTGAGAAGGCCACCAGTAGCTGAGAAGGGATGTATCGCCACCTGCCATATAGGAATCAGACATGCCTCCACCAACAGATGGATCTGATACACAAGCAAGGGATTCCTCTGTTCCTCCATAGATTTGTCCATTCCCTGTAAACTGGAACAAAGACAGTAGCCCAGTTAAATAGCCTAATTGAGCTATGATGCTAGCTCAACTTCACTGTTCATGTAATTGTACTGATTGCCTTCAGAGCTCAAAAACAAAGATTATCTCTTCCCTTGAAGGTTGTTAGTAAATGGTATATTACATTAACTTAAAGGCATTCCTGTAGTCATCGGTAGATTAACCTTTATTCCTACAGTCATTGGTAGACACCATTAAATGTATTTATACACGTTGCACACTTTGCAATTGCATTATAAGTAGCTTTACTTTTAGTTTTTTCTAGCATTCTGATACCTAATCTTTTCGTGTATCATCCATAGTGACAGTAGCAGTTTTACTGTGGGATTTTCATTACATTAAAGCTATTTAAATGATGATTTAAATCTGAGCATGCATAAAGCTATTGTTGTAAATTGTCCTAAGTGACATGTAAAAAGAAGAAAAACAAAGAAATCAGTGTTCACAGTCTTTAGGCCTAAGCTAAATGCTGCACTGCAACAAAGCCCCAAAACTCAAACACAGGCTGCAGTAAATAAAACTTCTTATAATGTAGAGTGAAGGATGCTATGATGACACGTCTGCCAGGTGACGTTTCCTGAGAGAGGCAGCTGTGCCACCAGCAGCACAATGCCACACCTTTACCGCAACACAACAGACTGTTATTCATCCACACACTTTGCAGCAGCCACTCAAGAAAAGCAAAAAAAAAGTATGCAGTCATTAAAAACTGGTTGATTCCCAGTTCCTGCCCTCCTCACAATGTGTTCAAGAAGGCCAAACCAAGCGCATGACTTTTGTTGAGGCTTTTGGGAGAGAGATCTCTTACGGAGGGAAACAAAGGAGCAATACAGTAACCAGTTTGCCCCCTCCCTTTTCCACAGCGCTCCTCAGAGTGGTCTCACAGTTAGCATCATAATAAAGCCTTTTTAATTGACATAGATAAGGATATGAAGAGAAAACCAAGTGCCCAAGGGAAAGGTTTTGTGTTTGCCTGGACCTGGTGCGGTGAATGTGTTCTGTTAATCAGATGTGAACACATGGCTGATGAGTGGAGGCCCTCTGCTAATTGGCAGTGTTTGTCTGCTGCTAGTTGTGTTCCTTCAAGGACCCAACAGCCTCCCATTGGTATTCAGGGTTCTGCTTTGTGCTCCCAATAGTGACGCCACGCCATTAGGGAGAGGAACCGGGGACCCTTCCATTTACTTAACAAGGGGGACTCTCTCAGCGCTGAGCAGGACTCAACCCCTCCACCATGTGTCAAACATCCCTGGAGCACCTTTTTCATAACAGATAGCTTCCTAAAAACAGAGTAATTGGTTGAACCGCTGAACAAATTGCCTTTGACATCATTTTGTACCACTGCAGGGAAGGTTTTATGATCATAAATGATTTAATCTGATTTTATCTATAATTGGGAACTCATACCATAGACACAGCTGTCCTAATAAGACCTGGGATGTTTATTTAAACCTATATAGAAAAACAGACATATCTTCATATCCCAGTTAATCATTTATATCACTGGTTTTATCTTATCAGTTTAATTTGAGTGAAACGTTGCCCTTTGGCAAAAAAAATCTAAACAGACTCAAAGTCTTTTTGATAATGGTGCTACTCAGGCTTCTTCACTGGTCTAACTATTTGTTACTATTATGATTACTATTATTATATAACAATTTAATCAACCAGATTCGATTTAATTTATTGATCCAATGCATCACAATGGATTACATTCTCAATTTTACATTCACAGCACACGATGTAACACATTCATGAACCTGCTCTCTGACAGGAGAAAACCTTCCTACTGCTGTAGAGAAGTTGACGACAATGGTCTATGGCAGTGATACTAAAATGTGTGGCTCTTTTGTGAGGATTTGTGGCCCTTTTATGTCCTAATTTGAAATATTATTCCCCAGAAAAACTTAAAAAAAGGGAAACTTTGACCTCAGAAATTATCTATTGCAAGTCACATTGATCAGTTTGTTTCCCACTCTTATACAGTTGGCTTTAATTGCCAACCTCTCTTATCTGTCTGTAGATTTCCATTGTCCTTATTTGCAATTTTTGGCCCAGTTTTTTGCCACCATTAATCCTTTTTTACTGCTTTAAGCCCACTTTTGCCACGTTTTTTGCTACTTTTTGCCACTATTATCCAGTTTTGCCCCTTTTTCCTCAGTTTTTGACTCTATTATCCTGCCTTTTCTATTTTTGCCCCTTTCACTCATTTTAGCTGCCTTTTGCCTTTAAATGCCACTTTTTTCCAATTTTTGCTAGTCTTTGCTGCTTTTTGCACATTGTAGTCACTTTTCACTCATTTTTGTCATGTTTTTGTAACTTTTGACCATTTTTGTCACTTGTAACTCATTTTTATATCACTTCTCACCCAAATTTCTGTCCCAATGCCCCTTTTTTCCCATTTTTGTCACTTTTGACCCAGTTTTTGGCATTGTATACCTGCTTTGCCCCTTTTCACCCTTTTTTTGCCACGTTTTGACCGTTTTGCCCACTTTAACTTATTTTCATTGCCACTTTAACCCATTTTTGCCATTTTTCACCAATTAGATTGAGGCTCTTGCAAAGATATTTTTCAACAATTTGGCTCTTTGGTTGAGCAGGTTTGAGTAACACTGGTCTATGGTCTTGGTTGCAATCTATGGATTATAGCCAGTTTTATTTTAACGTATTTATCTTTTAATAAACAAAGATGCTGTTTAACCAGAGGAGCAGAGGAGGAGCCTGATCACCTGTGTCTGCTCTATACGCTTTTTGACAAAAAACAGTGCCAATTAAAATTGTTTATACTTTATTCTACCATTGTGTTAAGTAATTCAAAATAATCTCAGACACTTTCTGCCCTTTAAAGGCCACAGAAATCATTAACTGATCTTCAACATGTTGGCTTCACAATGATAAAAACGTCTTATCCATTTTAATTGAATTACGATCATTCATTACCGCTAGCTTGAATGCTAACCACCATATTGTTTGTCCTTTGTGAGGGTCTGTCAGCCAGCTGCAGGCTGTTCCATAATCACGCCATGCTGCCTGAATAGAGCATAATGGAGAGAGAGGGAGAGAGCCTGTGATGCAGCCCCCTGTATTGTCGTTATCTTAATATTTCGCAGTAAAACTCAATAATCAGCAGAAAAACAGGTTTATTATGATTCTATTTGTTGAGCCATGTTCTGAGTCAAGTGGAGGTCTAAAATAATTTGCTACTGCAGTCCAGAAAGTTCACACTGGTATCGGATCAGTACTCGGAATCAGCCAAAACCCATCACCTTGGTACTGGAAATGAATCGGGAAGGAAAAAACAGTATCGGAACATCCCTAGTGAGGATGTAGACTGACAAAAACTTAGCTGTAAAAAAATAATATATCTGTTTTCCTCTGGTTGTCAGGTGATGTAACCATCATAATGAGAAGAAGAAATGTCATGTAACAGTCAATAGTAGCTACTTTCCTAGGTTTTCCCCCAACAGTCAAAAGACTGAAAGCTATGAGTTGCTGAACATTTGTATTTTTTCAGCAATGAAGACAAATGGGCAGAAAAATAGTAACTCCCTTTTTTATTATTTAGAAATCAATATCAGAATTAATCTAATTAACTGTGAAACTCTTATTTGACAATAGGCCTTCAGTCAAATTATCTATTTCTGTGAAGTATTACAGTCCATTTTTCTGTTGAAAGCAAACATTTTAGAAACTATACTGCTACAATATCAAAGGTAAGTCAGGTTTCAGAGATTTTCCACACAGAAACATCTGGAACAAAAACGTCTAACTTGTAAGATGATTAGGATGTTGACTAAATCTGTGTAAATTCAAGGGAACATTGTTGGCATGTTGTTGGGTATTAAATTATTGTGTCAGGATCCTGGTGAATTGATCATATTAGTTTTAGTTCATGTCTTCAGACTTAATGTAAATTGGGGGTGTTCTCACGAGCCTTGGCATGATCAGAAGGTTAGTAGCAGTTTGTATTTTTGACTAAATGCCATTGTTCTTGAGGGGCAAATCAAACCTCTAAACACCACCTATTAATGATAACTAATTATCTCCTAATGGCAATCTGTTTCAGCAGCAGAGCACCTATTTACTGTGAGGTTTCAATGTAAAAGGATGGTCCCATAATATGATTTTCAGAAAGATTTGCACGATTCTTACTGCACATGAAGGATATTAGCTCTGCTGACAAACTAACTGCACAAAAACAGAGCATTAAGCTTTATCCATTATGTCTTATCAAGTCTCCGATCTTCTTCTTTTAGGAGACAACTTTTGTGAGCTGCAGTCAATTTTTCCAGCCTTGCAGTAGCTTTTGCAGACCTCAGGCAAAGACAAACAACCCACTATCTTCATGATGTAGTGTCAGCCCAAAATGATAATCATGTATGCATGATAATTTTGTGAACTATTTACATTCGACAGTATTCTAAAAGTTTTTAAGTACCAGGCCTTCAGTAGTTTAGCATGCAAATTTCCGGATCGATGAGGACTTGACTTTGACTTGTTGCCCTCTGAGTGCCCCTCTAGTGTTTTCTTAATTTATTATACAAAAATGTAAATCACATGAAGAACCATAGAAGTACTATGCAAAAGATACATGAGCTTCTGCTTTATGTATTAGCATGATGCTGCTGGTCATATTTGCTACTTTACATAAATAAGATGAGATTATTCCCTCTTACATACCACATATAAAATGTTCTCCTCCCCATTTGATATATTCAACATTTAAATTCAGAAAGGAGAACATCCTATAACCTCTGACTTCCATTAGCTAAAACCACGTCCCCAAAGAGATCACAAATGCCCCAAGAGTTTTTACTTTAACTTCACTGCAGGTCTCTACTAAAACATTATCCATTTTGACCTTAAGATTGCCATTAATATGTATATTTTGAAATTGAAGTTCAGTTTTGGAGCCGTTTCCATAAAGGTCAGGCCTTTTATGAAAATTAAGACCAAGGTAGGGATTTGTGGTGGCAAGTAGGAAAACATGTTCTCTTTCTGATGGAATTTAGTGGGTAAATGTTAGCAGCTGTTTGGATTGAATTTTTGTCCATTAGTTTTATAGCTGTATCATCAGTCATGGGGAAAGGATGCTTTATTTTATACAATCATCAGACCCATAAAATCAGTCTTGATGACAGGATTTGTCCATACATTCTGCTCCTGTGCAGACAATGTGCACCATTTTGTGCATTTTATATGTAAAGTGAATGGTGCCTGATTATTTTCTAATTGGACTGAGCAAAACAGAAATCTCTTTCTTTAATCTTCAAAATATAAGATGCTTTGAATCATCACTCTTTCATTCCAGATTTACTTGAGCAGACTGAGTAGGTGTCTGAAATATGTACATTTAATGTATGCAGCTGAAAGTATGTAAAAGAATCTGGTCCTTTTAAAATGAAATGTTTTCTTTCCAGAGGTCATATACCAACACAGCACACACTCTGCTCAGTTTTTCACCCCTGCACCACTGGCTCATCCTTCTGTCATGTAGTATGGGAGCTGTCAACAGTGACACCCTCCACTAGTTGGGTGTCAAGGATGGAAAGCACAGCCTGCACAGCCTCTTCATTTAACTTAGAGTGGTATAAATGGTGTATCATTACATTCTCTTTTAGGGTGGGGTTTATGAATAGACACATCAGTCTCATGTAAACATTTCAATTGGAACCATGTGGACTGATTTGGGGGGTCATTGTGTATAAAGTAAATGATGGAAGGACAGACGAATGGATGGACAGATGGAATATTACTATACATATACATATTGTGGATCTAATGACAAAACCCAGGCAATCATTTGATGTTGATAGGTCATTTTTCTTTTAAATTGGCTTCTATTTGACAGCACTGATGTTATCTTTAACCCTACAGTCATTGCTTAAAAACATGATATAAGAGGACAAAGTGTTACTGTTTTGCTCAGTACAAAAAGAGAGCTGCATCTCTGGAATAATCAAGCACTCTGCAAGCAGTATTGAAGTAATTACCCACAATCTAAGAGGGTTTATTTCAAAGTATGCTCTGATTAAAGTTTTTCAATACTTCAATTAGGACACAAGGCTTCAAAGGCTATTGGCACTCAGTGATGGAAAATTCTTTTAGCTTTTGTTACAACCTGTGTTTTGTTTCTGCTGATGATTAATGCATTTAACTCACTAGCTTCAGTTCTGTGAACAGACACCACCTACAGTTTAACACATTGTTAAAAAGCTTTTCCCCCTGTAAGACATAAACATTCTCATTATGTTGAGGCAAACAGAGGGTCTGACCTTTTGTTATACTTCAATGTTAAAACAAGTGTTAGATCTCAATCATTAGAGTTGTTTATTTTGGCTTACACATTTGAGGAAAGTTAAAGTTTTAAAGAAGAGGAAGCTTCACAGAAACTTTTTGCAGTGGAAATCTAAAAATGATTAATCAAACAGCTGAAGCTCACAAGCTAAGCCTGATTTATACCTTTAGTGACCTGTGACATTATGATTACTACAAACAGTGTGCAATGGTTTGTCTGTGTTTCTCTGCCACGCTTACCCTAAACAGTGGTATGCAGTGTAAATTTGAGCTTTTTCCCTGTTAACTGCTGCATTTTCTGCTTTTTTGTCTACAGTAAAGCCATAGCAATTGAAACCAAGCAAAATTGTAGTGTTGGAGATGACATGTTTTTATTCTTCTTCTGCCAGTGAGGGCCACAATGAGGAAATGCACAACTGATATTTTTGGATGCTCCTGAGTAGATCTGACTAACTCCATTGTCATCTGTAGCATGTATCTCACACCAGAGAACACAAAAACATGCCTGTGGCAGACACCCAATACTACCAAGCAGACCAATCACAGGGGCTGTGGTCTGAATCATCGTAACAAATGGTCACATTTTTGAGGAGGGGTACGTCGGACTACATGTGCTGGCTTCTGCGCTGATTTAGGATTCACAGACCAACAGCTAATACTTTGGCATAGATGTGATGCAGAAGTAAAGATCAGGTTTACAGAGGTTGTGACTGCGAGATCTTTTAAGTGTAAGAAAAACAGCATAAACACATGGTTTTAAAGAATGAAACAATTCATTGATGTTATGGAAAAGACATTGAGAAAATTAGCCTCCAAAGTATTCATATTACTTTACAACATATTATTTATGTTGTGCATATACATGAAAATGTTTCTGGAGTGATGATTGAAAAGGAATAAGACATCCCACTTTTTTTCCTCTTCCACCTTCACAGTAAACAATGGAGCAAACTCTACTGATATTTAGCGTACATGTAATTTTATTCATAGAAGCATATTAACAATGTCAACAGAATACACATAAATCCAATCATCAAACTGAGATTATCACTAGTTATGTTTGATGCCAAAACAAAAATATTGCTTGATTTAAGTTTTTTTTTTTAATGGCATATTACCTCAGTAAGAGCAAATAAGTAATAGTTCAAAACACAACCTGATTTGTCAATTAATCACTTGAACAGCCAACAGCTAGTCAACCATCAAAACAGTCGTTAGTTACATCCTTAATACTGTATGTGAGTGTGCCTTTGTCTACACTAGGGATGTGCGTGGTTAATTGGTAAAACGGTTAAATTTGATTATCAAATTAGCCGACCCAGGATTTACAAGTCTGTTAAACTAATTACCAATCATTTGTTATAAACACGGGCTTGAAAACCCGGTCTATAATGCTCTTTTAAATTGTAATGAACCTCCCGCCACTAGAAACCAATGTAGCTTCAGTTAATGACCACTGCCTTCCTGTCTGGCACTTAACCGGATGTAAATATGAGAAGCTCGGCGGTGGCTTAGCAGTTAGCGTGTTGTAGGAATAGCCAGGTATGACAGTTTTTTAAAGTAGTAAATGGAAATAAAGTGGTATGTAGGCTTGTCAAGTGTTTAACTCACATGTAACTACTCACCTGAAGTGAGGCCACATATCGAAGCACAGCATTAAGCTGCCAAGAGGGAACGAAGGCTGACGGTGCTAGCTGCTAATATTAGCCACACTGTAGAGGGTACATCAGGCTAACATCACACCTGCTGACACAATGACCCTGTGAGGAATTTGACTATTTCCTAGGGATTTCCTCCTCTTTAGACTAGTTGGCTTAACGAAATCTAAATGAATGTTTAGCCGAATAGGGAAATAAGACACTTAGGAACATCCTTAGTCTACACAAGCACAAGATCAATGAAATACTGGATCCCTTGCATCCCTTTAAAAAAAAGCAAGACCAAAGAAAAGAGGAATCAGAGCCTTGCAATCTCACAGTTAAGGATTATTTTCAAAATGTGACACAGACTATTTCCAACCCTTGTCAGTTTATGTTACATGGCTGTAACATTAAAATAATAAGCAACAATTTCCTTCTTATGTTAAATTTAGGAACAATATCTCTGTTATTGTCACTACATATTGTAGAGCGTCTCTGGAGCTTATAAGGTACAGTTTTGTACAGTGCCTCTGTAATATATTATAGTTTTTGTTGAAAGCAAAAAGCTGGTTTTATATAAAAAATAGACATTATGCAGATTTTTTCAAATAAAATATTTTATATGTCTTTCTGTCTTACCCCAAGTAACAGAAGTAATGCTGTGATCTTGTGATTGTGATATGGTAAGAGTAACACATTCATACGTTTAAATTCTTTGACATGATTCTGGATTTCTGATTCTACAACACCAACAGACACAAGTGGTTTAATACCTTTAAATGGATTTTACATTGACCAGCTGTAGATGTGATGGAAAGTACATACTCATCCCTACTATCCTGCAATTGAACTCTCATTTTGTGTCAAGCTAAGTTTATCCTCTCTCCTCATTATTTTCTCTACAGGTATGTTAATGCAGAATCCTGCTGAGATCAATCACTCCTGATAAACCAGGGCCATACAGACACACATCTCAGGGGAACAAAGGAGATCTTATATTTAAAACATCATTATACATAATGTACAGGGATCATACATTTTTAAAGTCTCCCTTCAAACACATTGTCAGGGTGCTCTGTAGATATACCCTCTGTGTAAGAACTAGGTGCTTGCATTTCACACCTCTCAGACATTGTACCAAAATAATAAGCAATAATACACAAAAGGAAGATAGACAGAGAGATGAAGGAATGCAATAAACAATTTGATATCTCTGGAGAGCTGCTGGGAACACTCGCCGTGTTGTCTTTGGTCTGCATTGCCATTTCCATTACAGCTGGGTTCAGACAAGATTTTGACTCTCAGTAGAAAAGGGAAAATGAGAGAGAAAACTCAAACAACCTCGGGGTAGATGTTGATTTGAAAGGAGAAAAAAAGAATAAAAGGCTTTGATGTGAGAAATAAAACAAACTGCTTCACAGCTTTGATGGGAGAATGTCAGGAAACAGCAGTCTAATTGGTGGTGTAATCTCTGTGGAAGTGAGGGTAAAAGGGTAAAAATGAGGCTTTGTGGCCTTCTGAGATGGATGATCGGGTTAAAATACACACAAGCTAAATGCTAACCATTTAGTCTCATACTTCTACTGACTCAAGTCTGATTTAGGGCTGGGAATTCTAGAGTATCTCTCATTTCATTTTAATATAATGAGCTATACAATGAGAAATATGAAAGGTATGGTTGAAAAAAGCAACACGTGATATTGTACATGATAGGATATGATAAGGGCTGTTGAATGCAAACTTTTTAAAAGAAAACAATCACTGAATTTCAGTAGTTAGCCATTATTGATTGTTGGTTTTATGAAATTTTCCACATAATTGCTGCACTGCTTCACAACTGTGTCCAATGTATATTCAGGAATTTTAGAGAAGTTGTTTACTTGGTGTGAGTAATTCAGCTGAGGGTAACAAGAAATTTACCAAAAAAAAAACTATTCTTTGTGCACACCGTTTGTGTTGCAGTACCCATAGAATATGAAAAGTAAAATAATGTACAAACTTCAATGTAGTTCTAATTCTCACACCTACAGTACATCAGCTGAAGTCGTTTTTGTTGATTCATCATGGGGTTGGCATTATATCGAGGATCGCGGCTTTTGCCACGTGAGATGTATAAAATGGCTATATTGCAACCGTCATGTATGAATTAATTAGAAGTTTTAAATCATCAGCACACAATTCTCTCTGCAGTTTTGCTTCTCCCACAGTCTCCCCTAAATGCCTCTCTCACAGCACACAGCACATTTGGTAAAGTGTAAATACACAGCCAAGACTGTTGAGCGATGTTAAGAGATGGAGATGGACGAGTTGGCTCCGTAGAAAAACAGCACTGATCTCTCATCCAGCAGTGGTTAAAATTTCAAATGGAAGAAGTAATCTGTAAAATGTGCCTTAAGATTACAGCTGCAGTAACACAACACAACACTCAAGACATGGTCCCAGTAAGTGTTGTTAAAAAGCCAGGATTTAAAAGTGTCATTTAGAAACTCAGCCCAAAGTATGATTTGCCTGGGTGCAGTTTTTTTTTTTTTTTTTTTGCTGGCAACTCCCTAACAGAGTTGTCCATGTCATTAAGGCCCTTAACCCAAATTTGCTCCCACTGCTTCGCCGGTGGCCTGTAAATGTGTATGGATGTGTTTGAATTGCTAATACTGGTGGCCAATTCTCCATAGCAGCCTTTGACATCAGAGTGTAACAGATGTGAATGGGTAGGTGTGACCTGCAGTGTAAAAGCACCTTGTCAGATGACTGGAAAAGTCTACTGACCAAGTCCATAACTACAAATCTAGTATCCAGCAGAACATGTTAGGCTTTTCTCAGCCTAACAGTACATTACATCAACAAGTAGGAGTTGTTGTTGTGCGTGCCTCCAAACAAGCACTTTTCCTAATCATCACACAGGAGAGCTCTTTGCACAAGGTCTGAAAGATGCTCTCATGTCATGGAACTTGTCAGAAACTCATCCAGTGTGCATCAGTGCAGATAATGGGACTAATGTAGTCAAAGCTGTGAGCATTAATGGATGGACAAGACTGCAGTGTTTTGGCCATCAGCTGCATCTTATGATTGGTGAGTTTTTGTGTTGGCTTCACGGTTAATGAGGAATATAATAATATCTTTTAGAAACAATAGTAAACATATCAGAGAAAATATTTTAGAACTTTCCACAGACAATGAAAGACTGAGAGGAAATTTCATGATTTGAGGAGAAGGCCTGTCATGCCACTATGTATTTTAATTTGTAAAAGCTTGTGAGTGAAGTCCTTTTCAAAATAAAAGTGTGCTAAATTTAACTTAAAAATGGTTTTACCAATAGAAGGGTCTACTTCAATAATCATACTGGTGTCATTATATGCATCAAAGGGTTGAATTAAAAAATGTATTCAATCATTCAGAGAAAATGTAAAAATAACACAATATATTGTGTACCCTAATTTAGCCTAAAATACAAGTTTAATGCCCTATCACCCAGCCCTAATTCATCATCTTTCCTTACACTTTAAAATGATTTTAGAACTGAAATGCGATAATTTGTTCATCCCCAAACTTTAATTGTGTGTTTAAGGACAGAACTTTTATGTCTGTATTACATTTAAATATCGTCTTCAGCTAAAACTGGCTTGTTAACACCGTACCTGCAGAAAAATCATTCTTTGTTATGCTTTTACTTTGTAGTAGGGGTGGGGGAAAAAATCGATACAGCATAGTATCGCAATATTTTGTCTGGTGATATGTCGTATCATCTTGTCCACCAAGTATCGATTTTTTCAAATTAATTGCCAATATGAATTGAAGTCTATGATAATGGAAAAATAAAATTAATTGTTTAGATAATTGTTTGTCCAGTGAGATCGGCAGAGGTGATGGTCATAGAGCGGGAGAAAGTTAGTACAACGAACATGGCAGCACCAGGGGAGGGACATTAGGAATGCAATCAGGGTGTAAATGAAATGGACATGGCACATGAGGTTTGCAAGGAGTGCCGCATGAAAATAAAATACTGCGGAAAAACGACAAAACATGAGGGCAAGACTAATGCTAAATCAGCTAAACAGTTGAAGAAATGGCAAAGATCGCAATATATTGCAATATTTGGTATCGCAATACTCACTGTATAATATCGAATCGTGACCCAAGTATCGTGATAATATCATATCGTGGGGCCACTAGTGATTCCCACCCCTACTTTGTAGTTTGTACGAATTTGCCAAAAATGCTTTACTCCTTGTTAGGATAAAAACCTGCTTTAGATTTTAAAGAAATAAGAACATTTTGCTAGACAATGCCATTAATTTAACCAAGAAAAAAGGAGACCCGCTTTGGATAAAAAAAGTCATCAAAATAGTTGGAAGGAACAGTAAAACTAGTGTGAAGTTTTCTGCATCCCTTGTCCACAAGCAAGTTGAGTATTACATACAACTTTGAGTAAATGTAGTAGTTACATAAGACATCAAAGCAGCAGGTAGACCACTGGAAACAAGAGACAGCGTAGTAATTAAGTACAGCTTGTCCTGCTTTATGGGTATCATCTGCACTGCTGGAATATGTTTAGACCAGTAAAAGTGCCTGGCTGAGTGAACCCTGTTATGTAATTTAACCATAATCCCTCATACATGGTGCAGGCGTGGTCTGCTAGCTACTTTACCGGTCTGCACAGAAGTTTCAAACATGGGTGATGCAAACCAGAGTAGAGTAGTGAATGATTCTGGCTTTATCTGGGATTTCATGTAAATGTCATGTTGCTGTTGTTGTGGCAACCATTAAAAAAATAAAACTTATATTCTATAAAGCATTTTTTTTTACATAATTTCCAAGTGCCCTTTGATGTGCACTAATTTCTGGAAGGGGCTTTTCCAGCATTTTGAAACCAAAGCAACACTTTGCCTTCATAATCTAAAATGCTGTATTCCATGGTGTTCATATAAATCCATTTGTGTGTCTTTGAATGACTGAAATGACTTCACAAACAGCAAAGAAAGGCTACATTACCCAGTGGCAGCACACAGGATGAACTTGCAAAGCTGATTCACAGCGAGGAGAAAAAGAAGCTTTGCAGATTCTTCTTACTCTGCAACAATAGAGATATCCATAGTAATTAGGTAAGTTCAATAAAAAACAGTGATAGTACAGTAATGAAATAAGCCATGTTCCAATTGAGGCCTCAGAGTCTTGGAGAAAGCTATTGTAATTGAGGAGCAGTTGTGTTATTCCAGCCTCCATTAAAATTTCATCACCCTTGCACATTTCTATGAATGACATTATTCAAATTATGCTAAATCACATCAGCTTGCCTGCTTGGCAATGCAACGTTGCCCATTACAATGACCAAGGCAAGATTCCCAAAGTCTAGAAAGGGTGTGCATGTGATCTAACAGCATGCTTCATATTCCAAACAGATGCTGAAAACTACTAGCCCTTGGCCTCTGAATATTGGAAGATGGAGAATAGGAATACTGACACAAATCTTTTCTTTATTCAGACAGTTATCTAAGATATTGTTTTAAAATTGGGTTAAAGAAGTGTAAACTGAATTATACTGGTAGGCTTCCTAGGTCTCTGTTATTTAAAAAATGGAAATGTATTCAGTTGTAATCCTTAAGATTTTAAAAATTATAGAAAGAAAATAAAAATGTTAAATGACTCCTGTTTTAATCATCCATGACTGACTGAATTTTGTTGTTGAGATACATATCAGACATGAAAGCATTCACAGGCAATAATTGTACCTCTTCTCAATGGTTAAAAAAAGCAGCATGTACACACTACTGTGTATTTCCGACTACACACAACAACTCCAAAAAATGTCCAACACAGCTTGACACTGATTTGTTATTGCATGTAACTCAGTTGGCAGTGAAATATTCATCAGGTGGAGGGAGTGCCCTTCTTCGCTCATAATAAGTCACCTGCTAACATGCTGAGTGCTGCCTGTCTTAACCCAGGCCACAGGAACATCATTATGATTATAGCAGTGATTTCATGATACCTGGCTCTTAATAATGCATGATAAATAGCTGGATGAATAGAACAAAGCAGTGTGTAATATTAGGTGACCCCGTGTTATTAGCACTGAGAGGAACCATTAGTGGGTTGCCTTAACCTGCCTTAATGAGGTCTCCCTGCTCTGGGAGAGAAAGGGACGATTGTTGCATACGATAAAGAGAGAACAGGAGCTAAGGTTGGAGAACATGCAGGGAGGTGAGTGGTCGCTCAGATTCTGCTAATAATTTATGTGTTTTTTTATTTAGGAAAAAGCTTCTACTTTGATCACTGACATACGTATGTTGTGTACATAAGTATTTTGTTCTTGCTTTATTCTAATTGAAATAAGAGATATAAAAACTCAAATTTAGTGCATGAATATACAAAAAACCATGGAACTGGAACATTCAGTGCTTGAATGATGAATAAGATAATAAAAAGCATTAGAATTTAGTCATGGCATTTATGTGGATTTAACCCCTTAGAATTCCAAGTAAAATTAGTCAAAAACACCTGTCCAGAAACACCCAAATTAAACTGAATGTTGTTTTTGAACTATTAGAGGTGCAAGCACATACAAGGTGTCTTTAGAGAGGTTACATTGTGAAGTTTCTTCCCAAACTCTCAGACTCACTGTAGCAGCTACTGGTAACGAGTAATACATCAAATACAAAATATTTTATATCCTGTACGAATTTGTATTGGGAAACAGAGGCCTGTAGATTATTGTAGCTGGGTGGTATTAGCTGGAAAACTCAACTGGACCACTATAACAATTACAAAAATAAATAAATAAAAAGAAAACAATAAAATTAGGTAAATTTGTGGTTACTATGGTAAAAGTATGTGTGATATTAACAGGGACAACCATGTATGATACTAGAGTCATCATTCGAATACTGAAATTGACATTTATCATGATAATGACATGGAGAGGACTGATATTGGTTATACAGCAGATGTAGTTGAGCAGCTCTGAGATTCACTTCAATATCTGTAATAATGCAAAGATGATATTGATAATGTAGCAATAGGACTGAGATGGGACAACAGCAGTAGGCCATCTGTGTAGGTAGGGTGTATGGTATGGATATGCAGGACTTATAGTGAAGAATAATAGTGATAATGAAATGGGAAGGTTATAATAGCACTTGTTGAGAAGCTCCTAGATTCACTTTAACATTAATAATAATGACAAGATGTAAAGCTAAAAAAACCTGTTCTGCAGATGGAGTCAGGCCAGAGATGGAGTCAACAGCAGACCATCTATGCCAATGACCCAGAGGAACCTACAAGACAAGGGAGTTCAGGATAAATTATGAGTGACCTAAATGGTACTTGAAGGTTCTTAGTTGGTGCCACACACTAATATATGAATGAAGAGAAAGAGAGAGATTAGGAGGGAGAGAGAAAAAGCAGCATGGTATCATGGTATGGCAGCATGGGCTAATCCAAGACTGAACCAGCCCTTAACTTCAGCTTTAGCAAACACTAAAGTTTTAAGCCTACTCTTAAATGCTTAACACTGGCTGATAGATCCAGAGATTTACCTCATACTACTTTTAAAGACGAAGGTCATTTTCACATCTGATAGTTCGGAGGGACTCAGTTTGGTTCAGGGCACAATTTGCAACATTGCTGCACTTTCCTACAGTTCTGTTCGCTTTCACACTGCACTTGCTCAAATGAACCAAAGCGTCTGGATAATGTCAAGCCGTTATACATTTGTGGTGCTGTTGTCCCAAAAAAAGATCGGTGAGGAAGAAAAGAAGATTTAGAAGAAGAAGAAGAAACATGAAATTCATCTCCTTCCGTTGGTCTTTTTTTTCAACATAACCAATGAAACAACACCGAATCTATGCCGTCTGCTTTTGCATGGCGAATTACGGGCAGCGAGTGAGGCAGTAAGCTGTCCAGCATGTCATTCTTCCCATGAGACAAATGAATCAGTACCGAAGGAAAAGGCGAGGCAACATGGGAACGAGACACTAAGACACGTTGCTATGGCTACACAGATGCCGAGAGAGGTACTGACAGGTGTTTAAGTGTATTAAATCACATGTTTAAATCCATGAGTCATTATGTTCTATGCCACTTCCTGCCTTTGGTTCTTAAGTTCGTCAGCTTTGCTTTCATACCTCAAAAAAACCGCACCTGAGTTGGAAGCGAACCAAGCACCCCGTTTTTAAGCGGACCAGAGTTCGAATGAGCTTTCAGACCACTCCAAATGAATCAGACCAGATTTTGTTTACGGTACTTTGTCAGTACACGTTTCAGCATTTCTGACCAGCTGAAGACTTTTTAGAGACATATTAAGGCAGCCTGGTAAAAGAAAATTAAAATAATCCAACTGAGAATTAACATATGCACTAGCTTCTCTGCATTGATCTACAGGGTAGAGACAGGGTAGGCCTGATTTTTGCAAAGTTACAAAGATGAAAAAAAAACTGTCCCTGAAATTTGTTTTCTGTGGGAGTTGAAGACACATCTTGATCAGATAGCAGATTTCTATCAATGGTGCTGGATGCCAGGCGGATGCCATCTTGGGCAGTTTCATCATTAAAAAAAGTCTCTCTTAGATGTTGGAGCCTAGCACAATAACTTCACTCATCCTGAATCAAGTAGCAGAAAATCACTGGTCATCCAGGTCCTATGTCCTTAAAGCTTGCTTTACATTTACATAACTGATCAGTGTCATGTAAGGTATGTCTGTAAAGGATAAGATTTCACCAGGGTTTTTGAAAAATAGTCCCAGTATCCTTTTAAGTAGTGCAATGAAAAAAATCAGTGTAATGAGCACATTTATTTTATTTATTTATTTTTTTTAGGCATTTCCTGCCTTTATTCAATAGAGGAGGACAGTGGATAGAGTTGGAAACAGGAGAGAGAGTGGGGAGAGACATGCGGCAAAGGGCCACAGGCTGCCGTGTACATGGGTAGCACCTTAGACCACTAGGTCATCTAGGCCCAGGACACTTATTTTTAAAAATGCCCTAGGAGTGTGCATCCATTTCCAGCAGCAGCCCCACTGCTTGTGTTAGGAGATGCTATTCAAGGGATGACAGACGTCCTGTAAGGCCTAAAACACAAGGACTTATTTCACCTGATTAGACTCACGAATCACATGATGGCTCTGTACTATGGTCTTCCCTAAGTCAAACTATAATGTACACTACTTGTTGGAAGCAATCTACGGCAATGCACAGTTTTAAACACTGTAATTTACCACCTGTTCACCACAGCCTACAGTCTTCACTAAACCACCCCTTACACTCATCCTATCCCTCACGTAGTTTGTCCATGTCTATGTGCTCCTGTAAAGCGTCCTTGGGTTTCTTGAAAGGCGCTATATAAACTAAAGATATTATTATTATTATTATTATTATTATTATTATTAATAATTCCTCTCAATAGGGCTGATGGATATTAATAGAAAAGGGCTGGGAACAGTCCAATGTCCAGAACATTAGTGTGTTAATGAAGGTAAAAAAAAAAATGCTGCCATTGTGATCAAGAAACATCACTATGTTACTAAATATTTGCAGCATATAATTATCTGATATAAAATCCCAGAACATTGATAAACATTATGAGACACTATGTGAAAATACTCTTTTACAATCATTTTTTAAACTATTTCTATGCAAGAGAGAGAAACATACGTATGCCTTTGCACACAAAGTCAGAGGGGGAAAAAGAACACTTCATTAGATAATCTGTATTAATTTAAAGCTGCAGTAGGTAACTTTTTGCTAACCAAAGCTAATTTTTTTCCTGTTCTATTTGGATCAAATGTTTGTACACCCATAGAGAGCTCTTAATTAGAGGAGTAAAATGACACTATTGCGAGACCTCTGCAATTCCATATGCTTCCGTAATCAGCAGTCAAAAATTCTCCACCGCTCCAGGTATCACCAACCAATCAGATTCGCCTTTGACTTCTCTACCCTGATTGGTTGAGGGGCAGGGCTTACTCCCTCACCCTGATTCGTCGAGGAGCTCTTGCTGCATTAGCACGCTGAAGAAGTAAACAGCGTTGATAATGGCTGAAAATGGCTGACAGTGGTAACCAAGACAATATTCTAGTTTTTCTTTTGCTAACAAAGCTATCAGTATACCAGAACCAACACGTTTAACACACTGCAAACACTTGGAGAGAAGAAGACTGAGCAGGAAATAAAACGAGAGTAAATATCAGCGCAGCATGCTATCTGAGGAGGCCTGGGAGCTGAAAAGTTTAATTTCAGATGCGTGGCTGACTATTTCACTCCTGGATAGGTAACCGGCCTTTTTCTTTATTTTGCTATGTTGTGTCACAACAAGAAATATAACTATTTGTATTAATGTCACCTGCTGTGTGATGTAGCTTTGCTGAGGCCTACTAGCCCACAGTGTAGCATAGCCTTGTTGACCGGGGAAATGTCACTGCCGTTGAGAGCTCATTACCCCGAGTTAGGAGGATTTATTGGGGAAATTCAGGGCTTTCTGTGCATATATTACTCCCATTATGAAGCGTTGTCCCAGAAACCGGGAACGCTTCTTAGCTCGGTGAAAACCAGGACTTATTGTATACACACTACACCAAGCAAAGTGGCGACATTGCTGGGGGCCAGCGTTTTAGCATAGTTGCTGCCTGGAGAGGCTTCTGGTAGAGTTTACAGGTCCTAGTTGACATTTTCAAATTAATTCACATTGACAGCAGGGAGGATGATTTACTCCGTTTCAGTCATTCTAGCTGCTAATCAGAGAAGGTAACATTCTCCTGCTCATATCCTGTACTTACCTTGGTATCTTGCTTAGCATGGACGTGGTTTTAAAGTAATTATGTGGAAACATAACACTTACCAGAAAGAGGAGTCAGTTTTAGTTATTTCCCTTTTCCCTTAATTATAAGTATCATTATTTTGTGATATAGAATAAATGACAGCGAATATATGGCATCATATTAGATATTGAGTTAGAGACAAGAGATTTTAATTTTCATAAATGATTAAATTGTTGTCTTCATAGCATGCGCTCACTGGAGGTTATAAGCCCCTTTGTTCTATTTACAGATGCCTTAAGTTCATTCCAGCAATAATTTGCATACATTATTACCCCCATTAAGTTAAAAAAACAGAGACTCCATCTCTGGTCTGACTCCATCTGCAGAAAACACTTGTGACCCTGAATAAAGAGGGCAGCTACATCTAAGTTATACATACAGTGCTTAACAAATTTATTATACCACCCTAACCCCAACCAAAGTAAGATTTACGCACAGCTGCCCTAAATTAACAGCATTGGTAATTACCAAAATCATTTTTTATGTTTCTCCAATGGTGAATACACCAATATGTAGAAGCTCTTTAACCCAAATGATATTTTTAATGCTAAAATATAATTATTATTATTATCCATGAATTTCAAATTTACTGATTTACAAAAAAACTGAAAAAAGTAAAGCACATTAATATTTCTTGATTAATATATCAAATTATAGTTATTTACTTGCATTCCTGAACAGAAAAATTCATTTTAGTGATTGAATGTTATGCTTTATTCATTTCCCAGTGAGCCGGCTCAAATTTGAGTGAATTCAGTTTGAAATTCCTCATTCCTGTTCAAAATGGTATAACGTGGAGAGCTCACTGAAAATGAAAGAGTCCGCATTAAAGCACTTCATGATGCTGGATGGTCTTTGAGACAAATATGACAGGTGGGCTAATAAATTTGTTAAGCACTGTATGTCAGAGTGCTCAACAAGGCAACAGCAAGGCCTTTGAAATACAGCACAGATATTCTACAGCAACACTGTTGAATTTACAGGCATTGGACTGTGGATGTGTATTCTGATTTCTTTTGTGATTTTCATTTCTGTTTAATCAGGACAGGTGGTGATCTTCAGAAGGAGCAATGGTGGGGTGCACTTCCAGCTTTGGAACTGTATGAAACCATGGGTGGGATTAAACTCCTGAAGATGTACACCCACCTCCAGACCATGTCCCAGTCTGCTGCACTGAAGATCTAAATGGACAAGCAAACATTGTTTATTTCAACTGTCTCAAACAGCTAGCTGAGTACAAGATCTTATGCACAAAAAGGCTATTTATTTTATCTAATAAAATATTATATTATATTTATGCAGCATTGTACTTGGTGATGTATTAAACAAAGTGACTGATTTCTTACATGAGAGAGGATGTCAAGTATGTTTTACAGATTTATTTGAGTAGTGGCTTGAAACAAATAATTGCACATTTCTGATTTAATTTTACTCTAAAGTAAACACATTTTAACTGCATATCTACAAGTAGTTTACAAGTCTAAGAGAACAAAGTAAAAATATAGCAAGTGTTGAAGTTGCTCTAGGTAAAACTAAGGTATAAAGCAGAATCACATTAAAAAGTGACAAGATTAATTTATATAGTAAAAAACTAAAATTTAAACATTATAACCTGGAACCTAAAAAGTGAAACATATGTAAATGCCCACAGAGTAATAAGCATATTAACAACAAACATGTATGATGATGGCTGTGAACCCCTGGATGGTGATGGAGACCTCTTTCAGTCATCTCTGCAGCTGCTCCAGGGTGAAGCTTCTAATTCTAACCTGGTAAAGTAAAATAAACAGCCTCATTACAAATTAATACAAGAGGGGTCAACTACATCAGTTTTACAATGTGGAAAATATGCCTTCAAATGACAGACCCACTCTTCTGCCATTATTTGAGCTTGTAGAGGCTTTACCTCTACAAGATCTTTGTTTATCGAACCGTACGCTGTTGCTCCTCCATGTCCACGTCTGGCCATGGCCGCTTCTCCCTCGGCTCTGCAGCTTTGGTCGCACCAGCCTGGCTCCTTCTACACCTCGCCTTCCAGCTGTGGATGGTCCTGACTTTTAGCCACCGCTGGAGTCGAGGCTTTCTTTTTTATCATACTGAAAATAAAAGTGTGTTTCTTTATTTGATGCTCACTAGCGTTTGTAAACCTATACTGTGTTAGTTCAATGCTAACTAGCTGGCTAGCATCGTCTAAGTATAAGTGATGCTCACTTGTTTGGCTGGTATAAGCTATCTGAGCTTCGTTTCTGACAAATATTCAAATGTGAAATAGCAGGATGTAAATCCCTGAGCTTAAATTTGAATTATTTTCAGACAGCACAAGCTTTCTTACCTTAGAGTCAGATATGGCAGTAATCCTCACATCTTCTGTTGGTTAAAACAAGATTGTGCACGAGCTTGTGGGAGGGGCTCACAGAAGTGTGGGGAGTGAACTGAGAGAGAATCAGGTTGGGAGGGGCTGTGTTGATTTTTCAAAATCCCTCCCCTTGGATGTTTGCCAAAAAGTTACCTACTGCACCTTTAACTCAGTTAACCTGAGAACAATACTAAAACTATCGTTTTAGTATTTTTTCTCACTTCCAGCACTCCAGACCTCCACTATAGAACCTGTAGAGAGAAGACTGCTACATTCAGTCAATAAGAGCACATTGGAGACACTTATATATGAGTATTAATAAGCCTGCATTTGATAAAGTGTTAAATAATCAACTAATTTAATGGGCATACACAAAATCATCCAAATACAGTGAAATATGGCTTTGTTAAAAGGAGCTCATCCACATTGGATTTTGTGCAACCAAAATAACTGAACAGTTTGATTTCAGGCTGCAACATAACACCGGTACAGTGGGGGTCAATATTTACAGACATGCCTACTTGTTACTTAGGAATAATGAGACATGGAATAAAGTGTAACATTGAGAAACGTGAAAAATGAGTAAAAACACAACATGATAGCAATCTTTGAGTCCATTAACACATACCCTTTCTATCAAATTAATGTACAAAACATCCTATTTAACATCGTGCAAGTTTCCTAAAGCTCTAAAACAGGATGTGAGGGCCCCTTTCAAAGCAGGTCAAGCTACTTAAATGACGCAATGTTTTAAACATTCAGTCATAAAGCTAATTAAGTGAGGCAAATTAATTTCAAGAAGAGTAGCTGATTGTTACAGCTCAGGCTAAATTATGGGGGCACTCTGGAGGGTGGGGGGAAAGGGGACTTAAAGATGAATCAAAACAATAGATCAACAACTGGTCACATCAACATGTATGACAGATGGCTGACAGAGGGGGGGTTAAAAGATGAATTACATGGATTAGTCTGGTTGTGCATTGTTTATTTCCAAGCATAAGTGAATGCATAAGATAAACTGATTGTAAGCATTTGTGTGACTTGTGGACACAACAAATGCAAACATCAGAAGACTGAGAAAACCACTGCAGTATGTAACAGGAAAACTACAATCTTATCTTATGTTCCTTGCTGCCTTTATCTGCCCCCATTTGCTTCATTTATGCTGCAATGCAGGCCATGCTCTCATTCCGTGTTACCTTGAAAGGAAAACTTTTCTGTGTGAAACTGATCTGGAAATTAAATGCTGCCTGTCTTTGAGAAAAAAAAATCTGAATAAAAAGACATGGATATGACAAGTGTGCAAGGTGACATGTTGAAGTATTATTATTGTTTGAGGTATTGTTTTCTAGCTGAGACTTCAATTTCTTCCCAAGGGTGTCAGGTGATTGACAGTAAGCATTGCATAAAAATGTGCCCACTATTATGAAAACACAAAACTAAGCCAGGAGAAAAAGAGAATAAAACAGCCGTTAACAAAAAAGCAGACACTTATAGACACAAAGAAATCGTCTTCTAATATTGTAAATGTTTACCGGTGGGCTGAGTAGCTCAGTGGTAACGGCTGTTTTGCAGGTCAGAAGATGGACATGGTTTCCACAGGGATCATCTGGATCAGAACAGAAGAAGAGGCAGGAACATTACTTGTCAGTCATGTGACAAAGCTTCATTAGACTCACACATCACCGAAGCAGAGACTCTCTCTAGTGTTTATTACACTGGGCTTCAGGGAGAGATCGATCTAAAATGACAGCTGTTAGGTCCACTCCTGTGGAGAGAGAAGCTGACCTGCACACAGTGACGCCTCGGCTGGTCTTTGTGTTTATCTATCTAGGCTGTGATGCTATCAGAGGATGTATTTGTCGTTTTGTCATTTGGTTACATGATGGCTTTTGCTGATTGCATTTTACAAATTAAGACTGCCAGACAAGACTGATTTAAAAGCAAAATGATTTCATCAGTCACACATAAAAAGCTATACAACAGCACACTTTTTGGTTGTTTAATGTATTATGATCATTTTTTATTGTTGTTACACCACATATGCTTCTAAAAGACTTGACATATAACATAATATTTCACATTAATTCCTTTCTCTGCTGTTTTTCTCCCTGTCTTATACTGAGCAACTGTCATCAGGGTTGTCATGATACCAAACTTTTTAACTACCTGCTGTACTAGTTAAAATTAGAGATACATGGAATTGGATTTTTGCCAATATCTGAAATGCTGAAATTTAAGATGATGCTGATCTTGATACAGATCTATAAATGTAGCTCAGACTTATGTAGGTCTCTTGGTACAGCCTAAAACTACACAAAGTCACTGTTACATATAACTTATATTTATATCCAATATAGGCTGATTACAATATTATGTATTGGTAGTAAATATCAGCTGAAATTTTAATCTATATTTATATGGATATCATGCTGTCCTATGAAGCCATTATTGACTTACTTCTTCTTTTGAATACCAAAAATGCTGGTAAACTCATGCACATTTTCTGAAAAAAAAACAAAAAAACATCACAAATGTTTCAATACTTTAGCCTTAATACACACCAGGCTTAGACTGACTAAAGATCCGGAGTGTTTTCTTGAAGTATGATACTCTTCAATACAATTGAATATTGAAATATCAAAGATTTAATAATTTTGAAATACATGCTATCAAAAGTATGTACATACTGAACGTTTTGATAATCTTAAAATCCCTGTAAAGTAATTTTAAAAATCTTTATTTTAGGTTTATTGTATGACAGACCACTGTGTTGTGAACCATGAATGAGCTGAAGCCACGCCCACTCATTAGAAATATAGTCCCTCTCAAATTTTAAAAAATGATTCAGATCAGAGCACAGCTGTCTGGCTCTGAGCCAGAGCAGAGAAACAGAAGTTGGGGGTTCAATTTACTGTTTTCTGGTACAAATTGATCAGTTATGCTGCATTTAATGACCCTTACACCACCGTGGCTGATAGATTTGTGAAATTTACCTCACAATGAACAAAAATAAAGCATGTAGCTGGCTGTTCACTTTCAATGAAGGCAGTGACATCAGCTAAAAACAGACTGTATTGAGATGAACTGCTCAGTGATTTTACATCGATGTACTTTTAGGGGGGCGGGGTAATTCCCCATCAAGACTGGTGATGTCACGGGCTCAAATATTTGCTCCTCTCATATAAAACCAAGCCAGGCAAGAGACTTTCCAACGGTCTACATAACAAATTCAGTCATACGTAGATCTCAGTGTTTTCAAGTTTGCAGTAACCTTATTCCAACTTATCCAACGTTTTAAGACGCAAAGATTGGATTTCACATCACAGGGTCTTTAACTGTAGCGCCATAATTCCCCTATGGTAAGTAGTTTTAATTAAGAATAAAGGCAAGGGCATTTTTCACTAAATATACAAAACAGTGTACTCTAGCATACTAGCAGAAATACGTTGTAAGCTTAACATAAGGCAGTGCACAGAAACAGAAACGTAGATTAAAATGAAATTATTCTATTGGTTGATGATGCTTTGTAAGAAATTACTGATTGGATATAGCTTTCATTGGGAAAATAGTTTTTTTATGTTCTTCATGTTTAAATTGTAAACTTTCAGAAGTTCAGACCTTATTGACTCCATCATTGATCACATGCTTGAAATCCCAATTGTTGTACCCTCTTCATTCATAAAAGTAAATACTACATTTTGAGAGCATTTAAAGAAACCACTTAGATAGCAAAATGAACTACACAAAGCAACACTTCCTACTATGTTGTACTGTTGTGTGTCTGTGGGGAACCCAGAGCAGAGCACAGCTGTTAAGTACTTTAAGCAGAGCTATTGTTCAGTGAAACAAAACAGCCCATTCAGCTTGGCTGGTTTCCAGAGCACTCCTATAGCGGCCAAATGTTTATCATTGTTTTGACACTGCATAGGATAGGACAGCATGGGGTCTGCCTATGGATAGCCGTGCTGAGTGTGTGTGCCTGTGTATGTTTGCAGAGGGAGAGAGAGGTTGTACAATGCATTAATGCTGGAAACAAATGACTGTTGTAACAGGCTATTTACTATACTCTTTGACACTTCCTTGTAACACAAGCCCTTGTGTTTTTTTCTATGTAATTCATCTTGGGAAAGGAGTAGATATTCAGTGGTAACATGCAGTGGAATAAAACCAAGGTGTTTCAGTGTTGTTAAGTTTTTCAAATACATGCTAGTTTCTTGTTTCTTCTCCTATGAAGTAGGTCACTCTGATGTCTTGAATGAGTGGCATGTCCTCTGTCCTTCAATCTTCCAGAAACCACCCAGTGTTTGGTGTAACAGTACAGGACAGAAATGAAAGGTGTTAGATTATCTGCTCTGACTGCAGTCCGATAGCTGTTGCTACACTGATTGTGCTCCTCCATTCCTCTCCTTACCCATTTAATCTCTTCATTCTGGCAGTGTGCACAGCCTGGACAGTTCTGCTTTATTCTAATTGCATACTTTCGATTAAAAAAGCTTGTTTTCCTTGATTACTTTGATGTTGAAATGGGAGCAGGGGAGCAATTCACATTCATTCGGCAGTATGTTTTTCCCCCCGCTCTTTTGTGCTAACAGCAGAATTCCTATTTATATATTGGCAGTGGAACTAAATTACTGCAAACATCTCTGTGGGCCAGCCAGGCATAACAGATTGGCAGGGTCCTGTATTATATCAGTGCCCCCTACTGGCCAACAGCAGGAATGCACTATTGTTTAGTCCAAGCACGTATGGTAGCGGGGCTGCTGGAAACACAGAGGAATGGTCTCCTGGATTCTTTGCTGGGCTGCAGGAATATTTGCTAAATGAATCCCTCATGACTGGGATTCCTCTGCTATGTGTGCATACCAGGAGTGAATCCAATTTACATTCACATTATCTGCATTTAGCTTACTCAGTTCTCAGTTTACAGAGTTCAGCTGGCTTCATCTCCAAAATCACTACATAACACACATTCTCAAAAAGAGATGGGAATTTTTAACAAGCTCAATGCTTTTTATGATGTTTCTGTGACCTGAAAAAAATAGAATAAAATAGGTCTTTGAAATCTGACATACGGCAATGGAAGATATGAATCAAAGGGAGGGGCTGACATCTATAAAGAGATGAGTATTTAGAAGAAAGACAACCCCCAGAGGAAAAGGAGGAGGGTTGAATGGGGATGAAGATAGCAAAGGGATGGTTTATCTGTGTTTTGATGCTACATGCTAAATGCTACATTACACACATGTACAGCAGGGCTGAGGGCTCAACTGTCCACAAAGCAAAAGCTTTATCGGCCGTGCATCATTCATGCCTTCCACTGATGTGAATGCTCTAACCCCTAACCCAGCAGAATAAAGGGGCAAGTTTGCAACTAAAGGCATAGAGCGGCTGGGATGTGAGCATCTCTCCCTTGAGTCCCATTCTAAGCTGTGCACACCAACAACCATCAAGCGCCTTTTGCTCTTTGATTCTCTTCCTGTTTCTCCTTGCACAACAGTAAAAAAAAGTGAGAAGCACAAGGGTGCACAGAATACAAAAACATTGCCTTGTTAGCCTATTAGCATTAAGGCAGAGGTCAGTTAGTGAGGCGGATTGCTTAACTGCAGAGGTCAGCTGAAGCCATGTTTAGAGATTAATGCAAAGAAATTTGCTACATTCCCCTCTGACAAATAGACACTGACAAAGACAAAAAACAGAAGGAGAAAGCTCTGCACGCACTCAGCTGTGATTGCTGAAGACATAAATAGTATCATATGCAGCCAGCTCAACAGTGTGGCAAACAGCTTATGTCACAAAATAAAATATGTCTCTTGTATTATGAATGAGCTTGATTTATTAGAGGGAATGTCATTTTAAGATTTGACACTAATGAACACATAGAAATGCCAGTCAAGCTTTTAAAGAAATTGCATTGTTTGCTGTGAAAGAACAAGTTAACTTAAAGCATTTCATCTGAAAGTATATGCCAACCAGTGAAATGTCAGAAAAAGTTCAGGAAAGACTAAGAACTGAAAAATGTTTCCAAGTGCAGCCAAACTCATCACATTCATAATACAAAAAGGCATCTTAGAGGCTGCTTGTTCACTTCAAAGAGAAAGTGTTAGACATGCTTTCTAATAACTTTTTCAGTGATTGCTATGACAATTTCTTTTTGTAAAAAAAAACAGCACCACTAAGTTCTTCTGACGGGCATCATGTCAGCGCCAGTGCCAGCTGCACCTTGAGATGAGGCTGTTTGTCTTCATTAGCATCCAGTGTTTTCTGCACTGTTTTCATTAGCAAAGGTCCCCTCCTGTATTTGTCAACTGCAGTGAAAGGCCAGAGACACAACAGAATCTGGGTCACGCTTTAATCGTTTTCATGCTATCTCCTCCGCTCTCTGAGGTGTTTGTCTTCCATTAGCCGAGCAGAGACTTTCCCACACTGGGGGTTTTCTCGAGCAGCTGGTACAGGCCGACCCGACCAGCTTTGAGAACAGAGCTGCAGGTTTTTTGTTCCCAAACATTTCTCGTTCCCACCTGCAAATGCAAGCTGCGTGATGGCTTTTTCTTGAAAATACTGGCTGCTGGCAACAACAAGATCCAGATGCAACTTACTCAGCTCAGAGAAAATCAGGTGTGCACCAAAAAGGGAAGTCACACAAGCAGCTTTCAATTATTCTAAGAAATATGTCAATGTTTGTATTTTAAGAGCCAGTTTTCTGAGTAGCATTTAAGTACATGAACCAGGAAAGATACTTTGTTTTAGATCTCATGTGACTTGCTGTCATTGTTGCTATAAAGGTCATTTTGTCTTACTGTAAACATGTCACATAAAATCCACATTATTTTTGCCTCAAAGAACAGGTCAAGGAGTTCAGAAAGAAAAAGAGGTAAGCACACACACACACACATACAGACACACACATTTCTTTATAAGCAGTAGTGAAATTAATTCTGGTTCTGTAATAAATTCATTACACATCCTGATAGGAGATCTGCCTAATTGTGCTCATACAGTTGTCAGTCTTTACAGAATTGTGCTGGTGCATAATCATCGTACATCGTGACCTCTAATTAAACTATGAAGAGCAACTCTGAGGAGGAACCGTCTCCCTCACTTCATTCCTGTGCTGCTGCTGGTTATAGAAACAGAATTAAGGTGCTGTCAGCAGTTTAATGAGCCTCTCACCTATTGTTTCCAGCACTTTTCTGGGGAACGGCATCTCCATTCCTCCCTCTCAAAAAAAAAAAAAATGAGTGAAGATATTGCTCTATCGTTGTGTAAGTTGCAGTGATTAGCAGCTGTGATTTAAGCTCTTCCTTAATTAACCTTGTTCTTTAATTCCCTCCCCCACTAATTTCCAAGCGAGACAATGGAGACCATGCGCTTGGTGCTCATGGGACTGAGCCCATTACGACAACAGGGTGATAGAGATATGGTGTATCTCACCGTGTGCACATTAACCAAGTCAATACGAGATAGATGGAGATGATAATTTTTAATCATTAATCTCAGTTAATATAGTGGGTCCCTGGTTCTTTGTAGACCCCTGGTACCATGTTCCAGTATTTTAAGGCTTTTTCCTTCTTTGTAAAGAATTACAACCAATATAAGAGGCAGTTCATCTTAGCGGTTAAACGGTGAAACAAGTTTGACTCCCACCCTCACACATTATCCACCACTTTCTTATTCCTGTTTCTGACCCTATCAACAAACCCTTCCTCTCAATAAAGTCATGAAAAGCCCCAAAATAAACAAAAATATATACTAAGTTCACTTTATATTGGTCCTACACTGAATAAAATCCCAGCATTGTAGTTGAGGAGGGAAAAAATATTAACTTGTTTCTCACTGAATTCATGTTATCTCTAAGAGGTAATGATGGAAAATGGGTGATGTTGTTAACATCGCCCAAAAGATCTTAATGGTTGTTTGGGGCCAGGTTAAACACGCTGGTTACTGTAACGGTAAAGAGACAGCTGTTTTCACGTAATGTTGGCAAAAAGGAAACTGAAAGAAATGGAAAACAGAGTAATTTCCACTTGGCAACAGTTATGCTTCACTCAAAAGAGGTTGAAACACATCCTTAATATAGTCTTTCACCAGATAAACCTGTGTAGCTACCATTGGTTAATTTTAAAGATGCGCCTATAATTCCACAGACGGTTAAATGCAAATTATACTTGTGCGTAGTCAACTAGACTGAAGTCAAGAAAACACATTCTGTAAACCAACTTCACACTGTAACAGTGCAATGCTTGTTCACAGATTGTTGCTAAAGTTAGCAGTGCCGGTCTTTAATCCTCTTTGTAGGGTTGCTACAATGTTACAATGTTACAATGTCATTTAGCAGACGCTTTTCTCCAAAGCGACGTACATTTGAGAGCAAGAACAACACAAGCAATGATCTAGACAAGAAGAAACAACATCAGTAAGTGCCATCAAGTGCTTCAGGTTCAATTGGACGCAAGTGCTGCCGTGTAGAGTTTAAGGCAGAGTACCAAAATATACGTTGTTTATGTAGTTTTTTTTTTTTGTTTTGTTTTGTTTTTTGTTTTTTTTTGGTTTTTTTGGGGGGTTTTTTTTGTTTTTTGTTTTGGTTTTTTTTTTTTTTTTTGTTTGTTGTTTTTTTTTTTGTTTGTTTGTTTTTAGACAGCAACAATGAATAAAGGAAAATGTGGGATCACTAATTGCCATTCATTAGGCTTCACAACAACTATTTACCAAGTACCAAGTGCTGGATCATTCCCAAAGAGCTGGGCAAAGAAATCCCAGAAGTAGAGCAGGACAGTGCGAGCTAACTATAGTTGGGAAACTCATTCAACCACTGGGGACAGCAGTGGAGAATTGCCTAGCTAAGTGCAAAGTGTTCTCTGAAGAGCTGGGTCTTTAGCCTTCTCTTGAAAGTAGACAGGGAGTCTGTAGATCGAATGGAGTTGGGTAATTCATTCCACCATTTAGGGACAACAGAGGAGAAGAGTCGAGCTAGTGACTTAGGAGCATGATGTGCTGGAAGTACCAGGCGCCTTTCGCTGGCTGAGCGTAGTGGGCGAGAAGGGGTGTAGACCTGGATGAGGGACTCCAGGTAAACAGGAGCAGTTTTAGTTACTGCTTTGTAAGCAATGATTAGAGTTTTGAATTTAATGCGAGCTGCAACTGGAAGCCAGTGTAGAGAGATTAAAAGAGGCGTGACATGAGCTCTCTTGGGTTGGTTGAAGACCAGACGTGCTGCTGCGTTCTGGATCAACTGCAGAGGTATAACTGTGCATGCAGGTAGGCCTGCCAGTAATGAGTTACAGTAGTCAATACGTGATATTATAAGAGCCTGTACTAGGAGTTGTGTAGCATGCTCTGTCAAGTAGGGTCTGATCCTCTTGATGTTGTAGAGGGCGAAACGGCAGGACCGAGCAATCGAGGCCACATGGAGCTTGAAGGTTAGCTGGTCATCAATCATGACACCCAGATTCCGGGCTGACTTAGTGGGCAAGAGATTATTTGATCCAAGCTGGATACTGATCTGCGGTTCAATAGTGGGACTGGCTGGGATGATAATGAGCTCAGTTTTGGGCAGGTTGAGCTGAAGGTGACGTTCCCTCATCCATTTAGAAATATCAGCAAGGCAGGATGAGATCCGAGCTGAGACAGTTGTGTCATCTGGTGGAAAGGACAGGAATAGCTGTGTGTCGCCTGCATAGCAGTGATAAGAAAAGCCATGGGAGCGGATGATTGCACCAAGTGAGGTGGTGTATATTGAGAAAAGTAGGGGACCAAGCACAGACCCTTGAGGCACCCCTGTTGATAAGCCATGCAGTTTAGACACTCCTCCCTTCCATGATACTCTAAAAGATCTCCCTGTGAGGTAGGACTTAAACCACTGTAGGGCAGATCCTGAGATACCAAGTGAAGAGAGTGTGGAGAGGAGGATTTGGTGGTTTACTGTGTCAAAGGCAGCAGACAGATCCAGCAGTAAGAGAACTGAGGACTGACCAGCTGCTCTGGCCAAGCGAAGTGATTCCGCACCGACAAAAGTGCAGTTTCAGTAGAGTGGCCCGCCTAAAGCCAGACTGATTCTGATCAAGTAGATCATTGTTCTGCAAGTGTTCTGAGAGCTGGTTGAAGACTGTGCGCTCCAGTATTTTTGATAGGAATGGGAGAAGTGAGACCGGCCTGTAATTTTCAACCAGGGCTGGGTTGAGAGTGGGTTTTGAGCAGTGGTGTAACCCGCGCTTGAAAGCAGCTGGGAAAACACCTGTGGACAGAGAGGAGTTAATGATACAACTCACAGCAGGGCTGATTGTGGGCTCAATCGCCTGCAAGAGATGTGATGGTATCGGATCGAGGGGACAGGTTGTGGGCTTAGAGTCAAGCAGAAGCCTGGTGACCTCGCTCTCACTTAGTGGAGAGAATGAGCTAAGTGATGCATCACTAGCTGGTGGCAGAAAACTGAGTTGGACAGGCTCAGAGAATTGGTTGCTGATGGCAGAAACCTTGTCAGTGAAGTAGGAGGCGAACATGTCTGGAGTCAACATACTGGAGGGTTGTGGGTTTGAAGGAGAGAGGAGCGAGTTAAAAGCAGAGAAGAGTTTGCGTGCATCAGTGGCAGCACAGATCTTTGATTGATAGAACGCCTTCTTAGCAGATTTTAGAGCAGAGGTAAAACAGGACAGTTTTTGCTGATAAGCACTCAAGTCAGTGGTTTGTTTGGATTTACGCCATTTTCTCTCTGCCGCTCTGAGCCCTGCCCTTTGGGTTCTGATGACCTCAGTGAGCCAGGGACAAGGTGGAGTATTACGAATATTACGAGTATTACGAGTATTACGAATGTGGGTTGCATCCACATTCATGGGCTGAATGTCATCATTCACTGAGTACCAGAAAATACAACTTTCATTTAGCAAGTACCTTATCCATGTTTAATGTCAAATATCCTGCACTGTCTCTTACTGCATTACTGTATCTTAAACACTGTAAGGAAGCTCCCTGTGGTAAAAAGCTCACCTTTTATGCACATTGGCCCTACTTAATCTATCAACTAGGGCTGAACGATTTAAGAAAAGAATCTAATTGCGATTTTTTCCCCCCAATATTGCAATTGCGATTTGATATGCAATTATTTCTGAAGTTCCTCATCTTATGTATTTTCCAACAAGCACAAGCAATAAATCATTCTATGATAACCAACACAATTTAAGATAAAACAAGGGCTAAACAATGTTGAACAAATACCTAATTGTGACAATTTTGACTCATATTGCAAATGGGACATGAATTCTTGTAATGAAGGGAGTGATGTCATTCTCATAATCAATAAGAAAAATGTACAAAAATGCAATAAGTAGGAGTCTTTGTAGACTATTCTTTTAAAATGGTATTTGAATGATTGCATGACATGTAATGCATAACACCTCTGCTGCTGCTGCTGCAAAAGGTTTTATTCTGGTATTTTCAGGTCAAAGAAATATTGCACCTTCTGCGATTCGAAAATTGCAGCGGTCCATAATGCAATTTAATCTAATTTGCGAATAATTGCCCAGCCCTACTATCAACTGTAACTTAAATCACTGTGGCAAAGTACCTCACCTCCTACTGTAACTCAAGTACTGTAAGAAGGCTCTCTGTGGTAAAATGTCTCACTTCATATGCACATCTGCACTAACCAACTATCTTAAATTATTTTATGCACCTCATGTAAATCTGCCCACATCTTTGCATATTTCGTTATTTACTTCTGATCATGTCTAGTCAGCATTCTTGTACCATTTGCACATCTTGCAACCATACTATCAATGTGTACAGACTTGCATGTACTAAAAAATGTAACAATAGCTTGTAATTATTCAAATCTTATTTTCTGTCTATAAAACAAAGCTGTACTTTGCTGTAACTTTTTACACAGTTTTTGTTCTTTTACAGGCCAAAAGGTTTTTGTTTTTTTGAAGTTAATTTGTGTTCTTCTGCAAAGGCTTTAAATTTTTCTGTTTTTAATTTCTATTTAACCTTTGGTTAGAGTATAATTTCCCTTTTTGGATTTAGGTATAAGTCATAGTTTGTTAAATTTTGTTTTGGTTGATATGGTGGTGGTGGGGTGTAAATGTAAGAGATGTCTCGTGTCACGTGTCTGTGTCTGTAAGCTGCTCCTGGATACCTTGAATTTTCCTCAGGATTGATAAAGTGTCCATTTTTCTATCTCATTGCTTCGGTTATATGTGGAAAAATCCTGACACTGCCGATGTACAAATTCATCCTCATTTTCTGGAACAAAATAGCGCTAAACTGTATAGTCAATAAGAACAGCTACAGGAGATCTTGGTGGCAGGCAGTTGCATTACAGTATAGACAGAGAGTTTGACCAGGATTGGGAGCATAAACATCAAAAATATTTGTAACTTGCTTGGCCCACTTATAGTCCCAATGCAGACAACCAAGGTATCTGACTCTGTTTAGCCAGCTAATCGCGGCCACCGCTAGTTGATTTAAATACACATGTAAGGGATTTTTTTAAATCACTATCAGAAGTGCATCAAAGTTGCCTGTGAATCCCATTAAAATAGTTTGATGACATAAGTATTGAACAATTGAATAATATCTAATGTTTTAAATTCTCTATGCTGTGATGAAGGGTGTGAAATTAACACCCACAAGCCAAATGCTGGTATTTTTGAGCAGTGTTAGGTGAATTTGCTCAACTTACCAGCCACTGGGGAAGGTGAATAAAAGTAATGTAATAAAATGATTTTGATAGTAAACATCCTACAGCAAATCAAGTCCCATCATTCATTAGGGCTGGGCAATTAATCGCAAATTAGATTAAATTATAATGTGGCCTGCTGCAATTTTCAAATCGCAGACATTACAATATTTCCTTGACCTAAAATTGTCCAAATACCAGTTTGATACCATTTTTCAGCAGCAGAGGTTTTATACTTTACATGTTATGCATACATTCAACTGACTGTTTTTGGAATAGTTCACAAAAATCCTACCTTTCCTGTTCATGTAGATTATTTTCTTTATCAAAATGAGTATAACAAAAAAAAATATATCGTTCCCCCTCAGTATTGCAATTGATGCCGAATTTGCTATAAGCCAAATTGCAATTAGATATCTTTTCAAATCTTTCATCCCTAGTTTAATTAATCTAACATTGTGCTGGTTATAATATAGAATAATTCATTGCCTGCATTTGGGGGAAAAAAAATCACAATTTTATTATTTTTGCAAATCGTTCAGCCCTAGTATTCATACCAGTTTTATGATGAGAACTGAACAGACCTTAAAGCCCTCTGTACAAAGAGCCCCACCTCCCCTCCTCTTGTTTATAGTTGGCTGTGTGCTGGGATGGTTTGACTCATTATCACGAGTAGTACTGCAGCTGGTCTATCTGCTAAAGTCCAAGATAGTCAAATAAGGCCTGAATTGCGGTGTGAGATTGCAAGAACTGTGCACAAATTGAATTCCTACAAGTCTGACACTTATAATGCAGTACAACATATCAATTAGCTGCATTCATCATACACCAGGAATCTGCAGTGATCAATTTAACATGAAGATTTCTAAAATATTTGACAAACAAAAAGAGAAGGTGACTTTTGTTTGTGGTGACTTCAACATTGATCTACTGAAGACAAATGATCATAAGAAAACAGCTGAATTTATTTATAACTAAGGACAGTGCAACTTTGATTGATAATATTTTTGTAAATAAAACTGATGGGAAGATAAATAGAGGACTATTAGTGACAGATGTAAGTGATCATTTGCCTGTTTTTGCAGTGCTTTGAAATGAAGAATCAGTTTATTTTTCGAGAGTAAAGGCAGATTCATTATTCAGTTAGAGTGAAAACACCACAAGCAATTGCTGCTCTAATGACGCATACATGCATTTTTGATACATTTTTGACTATTTATGACAGATATTGTCCACTAAAACAGTTTGCACAAACTTTCAAAAAGAGGGGAAAATTATGGTTAACAAAGGGCCTGGAGAAGCTTGTAAAAAGACAAACTGGCTATACATGGATTTTTAATGCATCGAACAAAGGAAAAGAAGGATAAGTATCAAAACTATAGAAACAGATTGAAATCTATTACATGATGCCAAAAGAAAATGTTTTATGAACAGGTGCTCCTAAAATATAAAAAGAATATTAAGGCTACCTGGAGTGTTCTTAATAAGGTGATTAAAATTTTAATAATAGGTTTTTTCCAACACACATTGTTAAAAATGACGATTCAGTGACTGAGGATATTGAGAACATGGTTAATGAGTTCAGTGTTTACTCTGTTAATGTTAGTCCTAATTTGGCAACAGAGATTCCTCTCCCTTGTGTAAAGATGAAACTTTTGATTTAACTTTCAATAAATAAAGCTCAATTTGTCTTTGAGGAGTTTGTGAAAGTGACATTTTCAAAGTTGTCAGAAAATTGAAGAGCAAAAAATCTACTGATTGCAATGATCTGTAGATATGACACTTATATATTATTTTTTGTGATCCACTAACGTATAGATCATTTCTAATGCGTATTTTTCCAGATGAGATGAAAATGCCAAAGTGATGCTAATCTTTAAAAATGGTGATAGCCAATTTCTGTAAAAATCATAGAGCGGTTTCTTTACTGCCTCAGTTTTCTAAAATTCCTGAAAAATATTTGTAAACAAACTGGATGCTTTTTTGAGAAATATGATTTATTGAATGACCATCAGTATGGGTTTAGGAGCAGCTAATTGCTCAACATCTTTAGCAGTGATGGAATTTGTAGGAAACATAGCAACAGCTCTGGATAATAAGCAGTATGGAGTAGGTGTGTTTATTGAGTTGTAAAAAACCTTGTCAACAGAAGAATTTCAACTCCTATTTTTGTTGAAAGTCATCATTTTTCCACTGCCACTCTCAATAATGCACTTCAAAGTTTAGTTGTGTTGACTGTTTACATTATATGTGTAACCATGGAGCTCTATGCTTATCTAGATGTGGGTCTATTTGTAAAAGACCTGGCCCCCTATTCTTTTTCCTAGGCAAAGTCGATTGGTTCTATTGATTTTCACTAAAGTGGTATAGTAATCTCTGCTTGCTTAATATACACCAACTCTCAGTCTCTCGTTCCAAATAACATTTATCTTAGCTGTGGCGGTTGGCTGAATGGGAGAAAAATGGAGGGGGAGTGGCCAGTTAAATACCAAGACCATGTAGTAGCTGTCTGTTCATGAGAGGAGTTCTGTGCTCAATGATTGTGGACTGAATAGCTGGAGGCAGGGCATCAGAATCAGGTCATTCTGTTTGCTGATCAGTCCTGAGCCTCCAGAGAGCAACATGGGCTAACAGTGCTGAGCAGCAGAGTGGGGAGTGTTTTCAGAAAACCCATGGAGGTACTCACCGCCCTGGGCCAAACTGTGCAGCATAATTTCTAAATGCAATAACCATAAGTCAGTAAAGTTGAAATTCATGGATACAACTGGCAGTGCTGTAAGTATTCATGTATGCATTAGTATGAGTAGTGCTCACACTTTCAGTGTGTCAGCGCTTTAGGCTACTCCTCATCCAGCCTTGCTTTTTTAAAAAACATTTTATGCACATGCAAATAAATTACTTGTACATTATTTAATACAAATGAGAGATTAAAAGCATGCACTTTGGCTGCATTGCTTATTCAGTATGGGCTGAAAGTTCAATGGAATTTAAACATTTTTCATGTGTATTCCTAGAAAAAAATACCATACCATTCAGGGACAATTGCACATGATGACACATTATATATCCACCTTAAATCATTTCTTTTCTTTCTGTATTGTGAAACATGTTATGGGTCCGTCATTCAAAAAAAAAAAACATGGCACGCCAGTAGTCGAGTGGTTAAGGCGCATGCCATATACGCAGGCGACCCGGGTTCGAATCCGGCCTGTGGCACTATTTCCTGCATGTCTTTCCCTGCTCTCTCCCCTGTTTCCGACTCTATCCACTGTCCTATCAAATAAAGGCAAAAAGGCCAAAAATAAATCTTTAAAAAAAAAAAAAAAACATTCATAGGATATGGACTCAAGTCGTTATGCTTTGTTAATACAGCCAAGATTCACAATAAACTGAACCCAAGAAAATGTTATGACACTTTTTCAAACTGCTGACTGCAATGTTTTTAAAGTGGCTATAAAGATTTATTTTTCTGTTTCAAATAGTATTCAGATTCAGACAACTTTATGGTCAAGTTGGCACGTTTTTCTAAACCCTCTTAAAACAAAACACACACTATATGTGCATTGTCATGCACTTTAACTGGGCTGGTTCACTACATGTATAACCAGAAGCAGAGAACCAAAACTCAATCAAATAACTGTGGGCTTTGTTTCTGACTGACACTTTTTGGTGACAGAGAGGAAAAAATGCTGGCTAAAGTGCCGTGAAAAAGAACTTGCCCCCTTTCTGATTCCTGAGTTTTTTGCATATTTATCACACTTAAATGTTTCGGATCATCAAACCAATTTATATTTTTTTATATTTCACAAAGACAGCCCAAGTAAATAGAAAATGCAGTGTCTGAATGATTACTTAATTTTTTAAAAGGAATCCTGCATGATCAGACAAGTTCATCTTGTTGGATAGATATTTGTATCTCTCAAATGTATATTGAACTAAGAAACTCATTAGATATCTGCATTTTGAGTAAATTTGAGCTTATAAACTCACCAGGATGCCGCCATGTTTTGGTAGTGTTTTGGTAGTGACTCCCTCCTCAAAGGAGCGCACGTTATACATTGAATTGTAAATTATCTAAAATTCAGAGCACTGATGCCAGCGTATTTTTCAAATAGTTTCAGCATCAAGAACAATTTGACAAGACTTATATTGATTATGGATTGACACCAATTAAATAGAAACATGCTATTGCCACAGACAGTGACTGAGAGAGAGATCAAATAGGTTAAAGTTCATCATCATACAGTCAGGATTCAACAGGTCATATAAGCAGCGTTATCCCTTAAAATGTGTTCTCCATGTCAGTTGATGGTCTTAAAAGGTCATATTTTTATTTTATGGTGGATGAACTCACAAACAAAAATGTACAAAAATTAAAAGTGAATACCCTTTGAAAAATAGACCATATTCCTGTAATCTAAAGGTTCACCCTTTGGCCATCATCAGACCGCTGTGTGAATGATGGAGCTTCATTCTTGCTAGAATGTGAAATGTTACAGTCATGCATAAACTAGAGGATGTTAAAATGATTAAGTGTCCCTTTACTTCAATGACAAACTGGAAAATAAATATGAACTACAATGAAAGAAATCAAGTGTTTGCACCAAAAATTTGGATCCTGGTAAAGGATCCCTGAAACCCCAAATATGGCATAAACTTATGTTATTATTTAACTTCCTTTCCTCGTAACTTTAAGAAATGTAAACTGTCATCACAACTTCATTGCACTTTGTAAAATATATTTTCTTTAGAGAATCTGTTAATACCAATCTTTAATATAGAGGTAGTTCATTTAAGGGACCAAACTTCTTGCCACAGTTGCCACAATTTTATATGAAACTCCACATCCTGTGTAGTTAACATGAACTGTTTAACTTTCTAATGTACTCATCCATGGCAGAAGCAAATAAAAAACATGGAATAATCAAAAGGAAATCTGCACTGCACTTCATGAACTCTTCCAGTGGGCTACACATCATGCCAACATGAAGCTGGATGGAGCAAAGTGCTGTGTGCCTGGAATCAGAGCAGGCAGAGTATGTGGAATTTGGAGGTTAGTGTTTGCAACTCTTGGCAAACTTAGAACTCCTGAAAGCAACATGGCATTCCCCAGTTGCCTGACTCAGGCTTCAAATAAGAGGTCAAGAAGCTAGTGGGTGACATTACAGTGGCTGTCCATCATGGCCAAAGTAGCAATGTGAGGTATTTGTACTGTGTATTAATGTTAGTCATTGCACTTCTTGAAAATCAGTTCGATTGATAACTGATCTAAAGCCCTATGAGATCTGTCTTATTTTTTGTCGAATTCAGTTTTATTTTTTTCCAAATTCTGTTTACTCCGTTGAATTTTTTGGAATTCCGTTTTTCAATCTTTCCACTCATTTTACCATGAAAAGAGTGTCTTCTTTATGTAAATGAATAAAATCTTAACTAATTAAATAGAAATAACCTTAAATTTATTGAAAAAGGGCCACAGGTGGCCATGGAGCCATTATTTGGATAACCCCGATATAAAATAATTATAACCAGTGAAACAGTCAGATATTTCCAACCTTTTACGCCACTTCCATGTGTATAATCACATCCTATCTTATGTTTATAATGTAAATGTTCTCTCAAACAGAGAGTGACAGTAACTTAATAAAAAAGTAACATTAAAGTTAAATGGTTAAAAGTAAAGCTGTTATCTAAACTTGTCTTTACTCTCACACTCTGTAACAGTCCATGCAGTTTGATGCTGCATTGTTCTACTCCTGACTGTAATGGTTCTCTCCTCATCTCCCTCCATACATTGCTGTCTGTCCGTCTGCCCATATCAGACCGCTACATTGATGCAGACACGAGTTGGTTTGTTAGGCAACCAAAGGGAACTACAGTATACACCAGAGGAATTATTAAGCTAATTGTTACTCGAATGTAACATCATTTAGACTACAGGACTTCAGATAATCTTGAGTATGTCTAACTCGAGATTGAAGCCTCCGAGGGGGGAGCAGGTCTTATAGTTGTGACTTCAGCTGTGTGCCTGACGCACAGACACACCTCTCTGTCTCCATGACTCTCTGGTGTGGTAAAATAACTCGTAGCATGGATGAGTTTTCTTGAAGGTGCAACATTATGTCACACGGTACTGCCCCGTGTTGAGCTACGTGATGTTTGCTGGTGTTTCTTGCAGCTGCTCTGACATGCTTTGAATTTTTTTAGGAGGGGGCGGGGTGTTTGTGAAGTGAGACACAAGTTGTGCCACGCTTTAGTGTTCCCCCGGAACATATTCCCCAGATATATGTTCCTCTTTCTAAAAACCACCACAGCATTTCAGTCAAATTCATTCAATTTCCGCGATAAATAGTAGATTCCGTTTTTATTGGCCAATTCCACAATTCTGTTAATGCGGAAGTCATAAGGTCCTACTGATCCCTGGATTTTTTTTGCTTCTTGTATTTTAATTGCTTGTATAAAGTATTTTTAGTGCTGTGATTTCATCTGATGATTTTTGTTACTCCCATTACTGTGCTGTTGATGATAAAGAATTTAGGATTTGGAAAAGATGAAGCATGGCTCAGATTTCATCATAACTGCAATAATTACATTGAATATGATTTAATCAAAGCTCTTGAAAATTCATCACTCCATTCTTAATTGTACATCTATTTTGGCCTTTCTGTATTCAAATTACTCGACATTTTTATCCTCGATTTTCAGTAATTCTTTGTAATTTTCATGATAAGGAATTGCTGTGGTTAATGGCAGTTATTTTCCACCTTAATGCATTCTATGCCTTATTAAGAACATGGTCATGCAGCCTTACTGACTCTTTCGGCTGAAAAAATGTGACTAAAGTTCAGGTTAAAGATTTCAATCTATAAATCTTTCTTTTAAGTCTTTTGGGGATTAATTTATACTATAAAAACCAAACCTGGTAAAACAGTCTGCATCAACTAATCGCCTGATGATATGGATGTGAGCGTGTGTGTCTGCTCTGCAAAAAGGTGCTGATTATTCCTATTAGAAGCGTGTTGTGTTTCAGGCACCGTAACAGCAGTGTCATCTGCCAATGTTATTTCATGCTCAGTTGGGTGTGAATCAATTTCATTCCAGGGAACAATTACCCAAGATTGCAGATTTTTTTCCCCATCCTTCCAATCATAACATTTGAATCAAATCATTACGCGCTGCTCAACATACAGTGCCAGAATGAAAACACATCAGCAGCTCAGTGCTGTTATCATGTTAGTATGACAGGCTGTTTCTGACAGAAAACCACTTGTTTGCAAACCGCCATGTTTGTCTCAATTTCAACTTAATTTAAAACCACAGAAAAATATCTCTCCTCTTTTGTCCTATCTTCTCTTTGGGTCAATAAATTCCACACATGACCTTGTTGAACTCTGTCTCAGAGCGTTTACATTGTTGGGGCAGGACTGTCAAACGATATGCTGGATGGATTGGAGATAAAGTCTCACACATTCTCCCATTACTCACATAAAGAATGTCGGCCCCTCAGCGATGGACACACAGCCTGGATTCCTGGAGCCTTGTTGGGCTAACACTGACAGTTATTTCTGGCCTCAGAATGGGAATGAGGCAGGCTGGAAGTTAGGAAGTCTACGAGAGGAGCCATGCTTCAACAGTTAAAGAGGCTGATCAGATTGAGGTTGTGCACCTTCACTAACGTGGAGGTGTCATTCAAGCCCAGCTACCTCTAACTGGAGGAAAAGGTCCATCCATGGATCACTAACCAACACAGACAGACAGGCGCACTCCAATTAGAACCGGCTGCAATGTATCTGTCCTGTCTTCCCCTAGCTTTTAGTTAGACATGGTCGGAAATACTGCTGAGGGTTACGATCAAGGTGAATATACTTAAACCAACAAATCTTTAAGGGCACAGCTGTTGAAACTCAAAAGTTTGGTTTGTGTGTGTTTTAACATGGGATGTCAAATGTAGGTGAATATTAAACTTCTAAGGCAGACTCTGCTAATGACATACACTGAGTTAAATATTACATTAGACTATAATACAAATACCAATACATAGTATGTTTTGGTGGAAACCTGATATAGTGATCACATTTCCTGGGATTTAAATTGCTGTGAACACAGGCTAATGGAGCACTTATTACTATTAAGGGTGGGCGAGGGAAAAAAAAATCATATCACGATTTTTAATGGCTGGATGACAATCTTGATTTTATCATGAAAATTCATATAGCTGCAGCTTTAAAAATGAGTCTGTCCATATGCAGTATTATAAGACAGAGTTACTTTAGCTTTGTTTATAGACTGTTAGGAATAACAATGAGCTACTTCACACAAAACCCAAAGCGGGATAAATTTTGGTGAAACATTGCCAGGTAGTGAAAAAGTGACCTTATTTTATTTAACATTAAACTTATCTGGTATAATTTCCCATGCATTTTATATTGTAGTATGAATGCTACTGAAAGAAAAACAGTCAAGTCATCCTTTTTCCAACATCATGATACCCTCGAGCTTTTGTGTTTGTCTCTGGCAGCAGTGACTATCTGACATCCCAATGACATCTCATTGGCTTGTTTCTGGCAGTTTGTCATAAGCTTCAAGAAGACTTTGTCTTTGACTGAGAGACAATGACTCTTCTTCTGTCATGGCAGTTCACCATGCACTCTCTGAGACATCAGCCTCAGGTAGTCCTTAAAAAGAGGGCAGGTTATGTAAGGCAACACGAAAGAGATCAATTACAAGACAAAAGCAAAAAAAGGTTTAATATATGAGTGTTACTTTATCACTATAAACATGTATGATTTTTTCTCTGAAACTTTATGATCAATATAAAAGGTTGGTAGCATCAATAGTGGAGCTTTATTAATAAGTGCTTTCTACTGAAGATGCACTAATTCCATTTTTGTTGGCCGATTCCATTTTCTTACTTTCTCCTGGTCTGACCTGTCCATACTAATTTTGGGCAAACAGAAGAAAAAGGGAAACAAGCTTCTTCTGCATTTGATATTACATTTTTTTTCCATATAAAAAATCTATTCCAACAATAAGCGCTGGTGAGAAGCTCCGTGGAAATGAGGTATTGATCGCTGCCAGGGCAAAAAAAGGCCAGCTATGGTCACGCAGCCTTACTCAACTCTCCCCAAGAACATCTGAATGTGTAAAACCTTTATTTTCTGTTTTCTTCTATATTTTTATGCCACTGTTTTAAGGGGGGCTAGCCTTATCTTTCCAAAATATCACACGCCAGCAGCAACGCAGTGGTGTGGCCATTAAGTAAACTGCACTATTTTTCTATCGCTTGCTCACGATGGGCATGTTCATACAAACACGAAGGAGATGACCATCAGCTGCTACACACAGAAGGCTGACGTGAATTGGAATATTTGTTTGTATTTGTGTTCTGTAGTGACTGCTTTCTGGCTTTCTGTACTGTTAAGTTGATGTGTTGTCTATGGTTAAGTGTTACATTTATATTTATATTGTATGTAGAAATGAAAAAAGTATCAAAATGATTTTAAGTTTTCTATAAAAGATTTGGCTTTTTTGACTAAAAAAAGTGACTTCATAAATATTGACTCTCTTTAAACTGACTGACATATTTAAACAGAGTTTCAGCCCGTTGGTGCTAGCACTCTCACAATTATATAAATGGGGATCACCTGAGAGCAGTGAATATGTCTCAAATAATTGTAGTATAAAGACACGTGTCTGGACGGTCCAGTCATCAGTTATTAAGTATTCCTGGCTACCATTACACTATGAAGACAAAAGAACAAAGCAACTCTGAGAAAAGGTTATTGAAAAGTATAAGTCAGGGGATGTATACAAAAAAAAGTCTGAAGGCACTGAACATCCCTAGAGGTCATTTTAACCCATGATCAAGAAAGGGAAGGAATATGGCACATGTGTAAATCTGCCCACATCAGGCCATCCTCACAAACTGAGTGACTGTGCAAGGAGACAACTGCGAAAGGCAACAAAGACACCTATGACTACCCTGAATGAATTACAAGCTTCAGCAGCTGAGATGGGAGAGACTCTGCATACAACAACTGTTGGCCAGGTTCTTCCCTAGTCAAAGCTTTATGTTAGAGTGACTAAGATTTAGCCACTAATGAAGATAACTAATATCAAATCTTAATTAGAGTTCACCAAAAGGCATGTTGGAGACTCCATGGTCAAGCAGAAGAAAGTTCTTTGGTCTGATGAGACAAAAGTGTTGTTTTTTGGCCATCTGACAAGATGCTATGTTTGGCGGACAACAAACACTGCAGATCCCCACTGTGAAGCACAGCAGTGGCAGCATCATGCTGTGGGAATGCTTCTCGACAGCTGGCCCTCAAAGGCTTTCCAAAGTAGAGGTTAAAAGAATGTGGCAAAATATAGGAAGATCCTAGAGGACAATCTTATTCAGTCTGCAAGAGAACCATGGCTTGGAAGAAGACTTATTTTTGGGCAAGACCATAACCTGAAGCATACAGTGAAAGCTACACAGAAAGAGATTACAGACGACAAGTTTAATGTTCCAGAGTGGCCGAGTCAAAACCCAGACCTCATTCCAAGAAAGAATTTGCGGCTGGACTTGAACAGGGCTGTTTACGCCCGATCCCCATGCTACCTGACAGAGCTTGAGCAGTTTTGCAAAGAAGAATGGAGAAAAATTGCAATGTCCTGTTGTACAAGCCTGATTGGGACCTATCCACACAGACTCAGTGTTGTGACTGCAGCCAAATGTAGATCTACTAAATATTGAATTGAAGGGGGTGAATATCTATGCAGTCACTTATTTTACCTCACAAATTTTATTCAATTGACAATGACATTACTTTGTAAAAATCTGTTTGTACTGACCAGGATTGATTTATAAATCAAATCAACAGCTAAACATCCAAGGGGCAGAACACTTTTTATAGGTACCGTGTATATATTTATAGGGACCAGTTGGTCAAAAGTGAGCCAAAAAATAAGTGGATCCCAATCCCCTCATGATCCATTGGTGCATGTCTACTTTCTGCTGTATATTAGACGCAGCGCTTTAAAAACTGAAATAAAATGTTATTATATTTTACATTACCTGCAAAAGCCTACAAAGCAATGATTTCTGAGATCAAGCTGGGAGCCAATGATTGTCCTACTCCTTGCAAAAATGATCTGTTTTATCATCATGTCATTCCTTTGTCAGAGAGGAACACCTTGTGCGCACACGGAAACCCAGATTTTGTCCTGATTTCCTTCTCTCATGCTTTGTGAACTCCTCATCCTTTCCCTGTCCATATCACACAGATACCTGCCTGCTTTCAAGAAGGCTGCAATCATCAAGCCCTGATTTTTGACTCAGGTCTCCACACTATCAAATTGACAAAGAAGAAGCTATTTCTGAAAGAGGCACAAGAGCATAAAAAGCAGAGGAGAACAAGAATCAATAGAGATTCTCTTTTTACAACATTGGGGCTGTGTGATGTGGTGTATTGTTCGCTACATCAACCTTCCACCCACACTTTGCAGATCTAAACAGACACTGCGCTTGTTGTTGGTCGTGTTGCCACAGCAATATTTCTATTTATCCTGTGAGACAGCTACACAAATAGATGAAGTGCAACAACATGACATTTTCTGTACTTCAATTACTTTGTGGGGCTGGGCCACGTGGGTTAAAAGCCAACAAACCATAACTTTCCCTGACATTTCCTCCCCCCACAGTGACCATTGATGGATTCTCCCTGACAAAGCATTCATTATCGCAGAGAACAGAGAGTGCACTAAAATCTCTTCTCTTTTCTTCTCCCCTCCATCCTCTGCCTCACTGTCCAAATCGAGATGAACTCTGCTGCAGAAACAGAATGGGCTCCAAACTCAGCATCAGAGGAGAAAAAGCAGGGAATCGCTGCAGGATATTCACAGGCAATAAAAAGTATATCCTTATTGCAGGGCGGCTATTATGGTGCAGTGGGCAGAGGGGCATATCAAATGCAAACAACTGTTCTGTGCCAGCTCCGATTTGATCCCACTACAATGAGAGAGGCTGCTATGGAAATGAGCTATGATGGCATGCCATTGAAGATTAGCTCTCTTTTATCATTTATCTCAGAGTTCAATGCACTGATGCTCACTGGTCCAAGATCCAGAGAGTCACCTTACATAGTAGGCAATTCCTCAACCCCACAAAAGCCCTCTGGAAGGATACAGCAAAAACATAAAATTCAAACAACTCAATCTGTGAATCAGTTTGTTTGAAGATTGAACATCACCTCTGATCTTAAATAAAACCTGTGCAACCTTTTTTCTTTTATGTGACTCTTTAACCTGCAGAGATGCAAGAAGGCAAAAATTACATGCAAGGGTTGTTGGTGTCTTTATCACATCTCTCATACATGCATGCAATCATGCACACATATTCACACTTGCACACATACACACAAGTCTTATCCACCCACAGGCAGGGGACTGATTGTCTGATAGCATTAGCATTCCTGTCCGACCCTGATAGAAGCAACACAGGAATCAGGCTCACTTCAAGGGGTTCACATCACAGACAGAAACACATCCATTCACCGCGGACAGGCTAATAAATAAAAGAGCAACCCTGTGGCAGTAACAAGCCTGTAAAGTATAGCTATGTTTTACAAGTGAATGAGACGGACGGCCCAGAAAGATGGTTACCTTGTGGGAGCCAGGCAGCTCTGTACTTTACAAGGCTGAGAGGAGTGTGTGACTCCATCTAATACTGAACTCTGCAGCAGATTGACGCTCTTCATCATGATATGAAAATCTAGGAGTGTCACAGAGTGACTTATCATGTTTACACTGTGGACTTGAGCCATCTCTATGCTGCAATATATACAGCAGAGTTTGAAAAATATTCGAACATCTTAATTATAGGTTGCTTTTACTCAATCGACAAAAATACACATATTTTTATGTTTTTGACTGCAATATACAATTCATATATTCAAAACAATTATAGGACTAATTCATTCAACCTTTAAATAATCTTTGATGCATATGTATTCAGGGCATCTCACTTCAATGATACAGAGAGAATAACACAAGATGATAGGTATGCACTAAGCAGTAACACAAGAACTGTAACTGGGCTGCAACACATTGATAAATTTGATGAAACTCAAAAATCAATACCCCCATGGTTGCCCCCATCAGGCTTCTTTGCAGTTGGCACTGATCACCAATGACTGGTTGATTGACCAGTTGCCAATAAATAGGGGTATCCTAGCTGAAAATTTTGGCTTAACCTGCTGTGTTACACGATTAATAGATCATGTCATGACATAGAGCTGGTTACATCCCCACAGACAGTAAAACAGTGTATTGTACTGCAATCAGGCAGCTGTATTTCTGTAGGACACAAAAATATCTTTCACTTATTATTACTATGATGGTAAAAATTCAGTGATTAACAAAAAAGAGATGATAAATGTCCACTGATGACACAAAGAAGACATTAAGCTGAGATAAAAAAAAGATCCTTGAAAATAATGGATGGTCTGAACATAAGACTTGTCATGTTCAGTTGATGAAATGGGACAAAAATGTGAAAGGTGGCTTAATGGCTAGGGATGAGAAGTTTCCATGAATTTCCCACATCTATCAGTCTGATAAAAAGTATGTTGCTGCTGAGTGTCATGATGGTTAAATGCCAACAAAAAAGAAAAATAGAAAACCATGAACAAATGGTCCCTGCTTATCACAACATTGAAATTTCTGTCTCATCACCAAACTGTAAAAAAAAAACTTGGAAGATACGTTTTGGATTTAAAGAGCGTATTCACACTTCATTACAAAACACTTTTAACACTGTACAAAATATTATAATTTTAAGGGGTGTTAGGATATATGGATCCTTACATCCCTAATATTTAACATTACTGGATCCACGCTTGCAGAAAAAAGGTGAGCTCTGTGTGTGCTGGAAGGACAGGGCAGGAGAAACATGCACAGGTGCCAGTTAGTGTAGTCACAATACCAAAATTTTAAGTTTCATATCAATACCAAGTTGAGTATTACGATACTCAATACTAAAACGATACCTGAGACTTGAAACGACGCTGCTTCAATACTCAATACCTGACGGATCAGAAACAAGATGTTTACAAGGGATGGTCACATTTTGGAAATGATAGTTTATTAACAAACTAAAGTATAAATAATATATTTAAATTAAGTTTTGCTTATTTAATTTATTTCCGTAACCCCTTTATCTATAAACTAAGGAGACTCAAGAGTTCACAAAGTACATTTTAAAAGATATCTTTAATGCTTTATTTCTTATAAATCAAGGTTAGTAGCTAATATGCAGTTAGATTTATTTATTGATATAAATGTGATTCTTCATAAATGGTTCGATTTGATGACATTTAATACATAAAATACATGTTTCAGGCCTGCCCGGAACAATGCTCATGCTGTTCTATAAATAAAACAGATTCTACAGATACTACAGATCTATGAGGAGTCCTTTAACACTAAAACATTGCTTCAGTGACCAAATCAAGTTTCATTTATGCAGGGCTTTATGTTCACTCTGGACACTGACAGATTCAAAGATGGAACGTGACCTTTATCTTTTTACTGATCCTTTAATCTCACACTATAGAGCCACTATGACATGTAACAGAAGTTAGTGGCGTTATTGTAAGCTAACAGTGGTTTTAAAAGCACCTATAGCAGGGCTGTACAGTGCGACATATATGTCGCACATGCTACAAGAAAATTGGTCTGTGCTAAGAGGTTTTCCCTCCTCATCGCACAGGTGCTATAACAAAGTGAGAGAGGTGTGTGAATGCCAGGCGACTTTAGGTTTACTTGCTGCCAAAAAACCTCGCTCCACTTTGATTTGAGATCTGAAATTCATGCCCAGTCCATTTATTTTATATTTAAGGCACAGTTTAAGTTCAAGCATAATGTTATTTCCTCTTGTCATGCGTAATCCTCCACGGCCACGCTCTGCAGCTAATACGATGGTGAGAAAGTGACCTGCAGCAGCTCAAACGAGGCAGGCTCAGGGCATACACAGCACAGGTGATAGTAATGTTTAAGAGGAGCGCTGCTTTAATCCCAAGTTTTTATTAGGGCACGTAGGCTAGACAATGCTAAAAATGAGTATCTACTAGCTTACTTCTCCTTCTCCTCGTCCTCTCCAATTACGCACGGATCATGGTCACAGTGAGTGAACTGTTGGTGAGAGGACAGATCGCTCAGTCTGTGCTAACTTCTGACTGAAGGTTAAGGAAAAAAAAAATGCATTTTCCCTTCACTAAAATTGTAGCCGCTGTTGTTATGTTAATAAGCCAATACGCGTCTGGATGTAGCAGGTCCGATATGACACGGACAGACAGACAGCAGTGTATGACGGAGAAATGAGGGAGAGAGAGAGAGGAGCACGGAGGAGTAGATCAATACAGTTTACACACTGTGTAAATTTTATGTTTATTGTTAGGGTAAAGACACGTTTTGATGATAGATTTTTTTTTGTTTTATTTACCATTGAACTCCAATAGAACTGATGTTACTATTACACTGTTGGATAGAAAAGAGGGATCTATTCATTTACATTAGCTCTTTAAGCATCAGAATCCAGTGTGTACAATATGGACCAATTTCTAATAATGTCAGAAATATTTGTCTTATTACTTTGAGTATCAGTAAATATATATATGGAGTGTCCAAACTATGGACCGTGGGCCAACTGTACCCTAGGTCTTTTTGAATCAGCCTGCAAGAAATCCATTAGAAAGGCCCACGTAAGAACCTAAAACATGTACTTTACTCTATTTCTTAGTTTGTCCAAGAATGTACAATATTGGGGTTTATATAGTATGATGATATATAAAAATTAAATTGAGACCACATTAAAGTTTAAGTAATTAAGATGACCCAGAAAAGACTTCAGCTGTCTGTTGGTCCTGCCTAAAGTTAAAAAAGATGATGAATACAAACAAAAGGATTATAGCAGCAAGTAGCAGCCTGAATGGAGCTCATTTGCTCCTCTGTCTGATCCCAAGGTCTGATTTTCAAATCATACTGCTCTAATCACCTTCAAGCACCAAAGCTTCTATAAAGTTAGTCAGCTTCCAGCAGTTGGCTCTTGTTTTTGTTCCTGAATGTGGAGATGAACCATCAGTGTCGCTCTTCTCTGCTGCACCCCAAACTTCTTAACAATGATTGGCTGTTTGCTTTGTTAGACATCAATTGAGAGCTATAATTTAGGCTGTTTTGGTTTTATATTTTAAGCACATTCATTTACTATGCATATATTTTGGCTACATGTTGGTTTTAGAGATGTAACAAATATTGTGCTACAGGTCCTGTATAGGACACACTAAATAACTTTAGCTTCATCAATTTGTTTTCATCAAGCTCAGCCTCCTGCAATCCTGTCAGGCTTTTTCTATAACTGTGTGGGGAGAACAGTGAAGTGACGTGATTTGTGCTACGTTTATCATAACATAATTTAGTAGTCTGTCATCTTCCTACTGGTGGGCTAGCCATTTGAATGTAATGCTGTATCACATATTTGTAAAATATGATATATACTGTACATAATAACACACAAATCAAAATGCTTATTCATGACACAGCCTAACAAATAGAATAAACTACAAGAAAAAGTGATTAAAAAGAACAGCAGAGAATTCTGTGAGGCTCCAGTCTGGCTGTCATGCCACATCCACGCCTGGTGAACAAGGCACAGATGAACAAAATGACTCCATGTCGACTCCAACATATGCACGTCAAATACTGGATCCAAAACGCGCCTGGTAGACACAGCCCTTTAAATTTACCCAGCGTCTGTTACACAAGAAGAACCAATAGCCAACCAATCAAAGCAAAGTAATTCAGCGGCCTCAATTACAGGGAACATCTGAGCAGCCAAAACATTGGCCTCAGCATGTCAGCGTTAGCCCCACTCCAGTCCACAGAGACCGCAATCAGCAGCACACTACACAAATATAAACACATTAGCTTTAATTAGATCGTGGCCAGCACTTTGACTCCATCAAATCTAATACATATTATGCTGGATGTAATCCAGCTGGTTGCCATGGCATTGTTGCCTGCAGTTTGGGGGCTGGGCTGAAGAAACACTGATTTACTGGCCGGAGAGATGAGAGTGAGTGACTCTGCATGCATGGAGGCTGGTAAAAGTTTAGCTTTGTCTGCATGCATGCATGCTAGTGTGTCTGTTAGTGTTTGTTTGTTTTTCAGGTATTTTAAAGTGTGTGTGTTTGTGGAGAATTATTCCAGGGATAGCAGCTTGTTTGTATACATGCATGGCCACGCACGAGTGTCAGTGCAACTGTGTGTCACATCCAACATATGCTCCCCAACAGTCTTGCCTTTGGAGGGAGGCTGAGCAGCAGCACACAGTGGGACTCTCCATGACATGATCTAGGGGGACAACACCGAGTATGGTCCCAGGGGCAAGGGTCTCAGCCCGAGGCTTGGAGGAGACTAGAAGTCTGTTTGTGGACTAACTGTCACTGTCCGTGTGGATGAGTGAGCAGGATACTGGACTGCAACAAACATACTGTATTTCCTCCAACATATTAAAAAACAGACATGTAAACATCGAGCATGTGCACAAAACAGAACATTTGCCAAAGTGAGTCTATACTCAAATTACTGATTAGAGACTGAGTACAATGCTTTCATAACACATCTTTTAAATGGAAATTTAAGTTTTCAATAGGAGTTGTCTGAGTTTGTTTCCTCAACATCCATGACAAGTGCATTCTCTTCAGGTATGCATATCTGCACACAAAGAGAAATTAAAATCAATGTTTCCAAATTCAAGTGAGGGTTTGCTTGCATCCAAACACAAAAAACAATCTGCACATACACTCTGTACATACACATGTAATTAGATGCAATACAGTCATCTGTGTAATTTGTTCCATTGATAAATTGGTCAATAGTAATTCACTGTCACTAATGACTAGGGGAGATAAAACGTCACAAGATTTCTCGTAGAGGTGAAAATCATCTCACAAGATCAATACTGAGCAGACACCAGGAGCAGCAGCCCTCCAGAAAACAATACCAAACTGGAAAAGATAAAAGATAATGGTGTAAAGATAATCCGATATGGATCGGTTAACCAATCTTAACATCAAAGTTCCGAGTGCATTGGTTCGCAGAGCCCTCGATCGGTAAAAATTTGGCACGAATCGGTCTTTGGACCGGTTTTAACATTAGAGATCAGTTTACTGAGGCTCTGCTGCTTGTTTTCATAGCCTGTTGTGCCATGCTTTGGCTCAGCATCTTTAATCTTGCGCAACCTGCAGTGACCTTTTACCTTTAAACAAGAGTTCCATTCACTAGGTAGGTGCTCCCTAGGTAGCTGGATGTGTTGCACCAGTCATCGCTAAAACGTCTTTCAGTTACAGTTCTGTACCTCGGAGATCAAGTCATGTGGACTTAATATGGAGGAAGGATGATTTTCAAAATATCTGCCTGTCTGTATGCTTTGGAGTGAAGTGATTAAGAACTACAGCAGCTCATAAATCTCACCTGTTGAGAAGGCGAAGCTAAAGTTTAGCTAAGATGCTTACACTAAACGTAGCACAAACAGACCCAAAAATAAGCACTTTTCTGTTGGGGGAGTCCTCAGCTATGACTGTAAAACAACACATTTTATTCACACAGTTTTACAGCCGTAACATGTTGATTTGGTGACATAATCAATATGTCTGAGCCCACTGATTGATATTAAATAGAGAGGACTTTATCAAGCTAAAGATCAATTGGTCTCCAGTGAATTAGCAAGAACAAAAGCAATCAATAACGGTCAGATACATAGGGCTCTATGATTTCTACATTAATGGAAACTACTATTTAATGCAGAAATCTCAGAAATTAAATGAATTTGACTGAAATGCTGTTAGAGAGAGGAACGTATATGTGATGAATATGTTCCACGGATTCACTAAAGTGTGGCACAACTGGTGCCTCACTTCACAAACAACTCACCCCCTCCTAAACAATACAAAGCATGTCAGAACAGCTGCACGAAACACTGGCAAACATCACGTAGCTCAACACAGGGCAGTACCGTGCGATATAATGTTGCACCTTTAAGAAAACTCATCCATGCTTTGAGTTATTTTACCTCACCAGAGAGTCACGGATAGAGAGAGGTGTGTCTGTGCGCGAGGCACACAGCTGAAGTCACAACTTCAAGACCTGCTCCCCCCTCGGAGGCTTCAATCCTGAGTCGGACAGACTCGAGATTTTACGGAGTCCTGTAGTCTAAATGATGTTACATTCGAGTAACAATTAGCTTAATAATTCCTTAGATTTCATAGATACTGTCATTCACTTTGGTTGCTTAACAAGCCAGCAAGTGTTTGTATTAATGTAGCGGTCAGATATGAGGCAGACAGGCAGACAGGCAGACAGCGAGGATGGAGGGACTTATACATGTTGATGTGTCTTAAAATGTTGGAAATATCTGACTGTTAATCTGGCTATATTATTTTATATCAGGGTTATCCAAACATGGCTCCTGGGCCAACCATGTCCCTTTATTAATACATTTAAGGTGATTTCATTTAATTAGTGAAGATTTTATTAATTTACATAAACAGGACACTTGTTTTCATGGTAAAATTAGTGGAAAGTTTAAAAAATTAATTCCAAAAACTTAAAACGAATTTGGGAAAAAATTAAACAGAATTTGGCAAAAAATTTCAAAGGGCCCTAGATACAGAGAGAGACGAGATAATGTTTTGGCAACATGTAGACTGAATACTTACATTAAGAGGAACTATGAAAGAAGAAAATTAGATGTATAGAAAGCTGTTTTTCTTTGACTGTTTTCATTATTATTTTGTCTCCTGTACCAGCAGACACAGAACTCTGTCCATCCAAATCTCGTTATGATTTTAAATTAGTTTTATTTTGTGCTTCTTGGGAAAATTTGATATTAAGTGTTTACTGTTATCAGGATTAATAATGCTAAGGAAGTTACAAAAATTAATCGAAATGGATCAGACCGAATCGTTCTGTATTTTCATGAATGGTCAGTGAATCGAATCATGGCTTGTGAATCAGGATTCAAATCAAATCATCTTGAGAAGGAGAGATTCACACCCCTGATAAAAGATCATTAAGATGTCCCAGACACTTTAGAATTATTCATTTGACAGCTAATGAAGACATGGAGCTGATCCGTGACCCATTCAGATCACCGCTACAGCCCCCACCCCCTCCTCCGTGTACGCCACTTGGGGCACATGATCCGCAAACACATAATAAGTTCATCATAACAGTGCAAAATGGTTAAATGATGCAGCTGGAAACCTGTGCAGTCTTTGTGAGGAGAACACAGTGTTCATATAGTTCGTGTATGTGTGTTTCCGACTCAATCCACCGTCTTCCTCTATCAATAAAGGCACAAAAAGCCCAAAAATAAATCTTTAATAAACAAAGCTAACATGAATGTGCTCTTTGACCAGTCTACATGTAATTTAAGCTTATAATTTAGTATTAAAAAAGCACAGTGAGGGTGCCAAGGAGACAACCAGCCATCCACATGTATTCCCCAATTAAGCTGTTTGGATAGTAAACAGTTAGCAAACAGACTGCAGCCTGCAGTGTTGTTCTCACATATCACTGTTGAACTGAATTACATGTGAACATAGCATCCTGTCAACTCACTCTCATCCTTAGACCCACTTTTTTTAATACTTCATTTTTACACAATAAGGTAGAAAAGCTGTCGAAATGCAGCTATAAAACCTCGGCTGCACTTTTAGCAGCCGAGGCCAAACAACATGGCCATTATCATTCAAGCCAGTAGCAATAAATGATTAAAAATGGATAAAAAGGTTTCTATATCAGCCCTACATGAATTGATTTCATCTTTAAAGTCCCCAAAAAGTCACCCGAGTTTTAGGCTTGCAAGAAATGCTCATGATTAGCATCAATCAAACAGCGCAATGGCAAGCTTCAAGGGGAACAAAAATGAATGGGCTACAATTTGTGGTTCAAAAGTTATTAAATTTCTATTATCCTGTGTCATTTCTTGTTGTGTACAATATATATCGCAGAAGGAAAACAAAAAAATCAGTTTTGTGAATTGGTTCTGCCCTACCATAAATTCCTTGTAGGATCTCAATATGAAGCACTGTGTTCCTTAAAGGCACATGAACATGGAAATAGATAAGTGTATGGAGGACAAATTCTCAGATTATCCAGTGTCTACTATTCATTTCTGACAACGTGATAATGAAATTCAAATTTTAAAACCATTTAAATAAAGAAATAAATTCATGCATTTAATTTGACAAAATTCTTACACAATCAAGTTGCACTGAAGTTAACTTTCTTGGCCATGAAAGAGGAAAGGGTAGAAGACCTCAGATGACTGTTTTGCAGCATAGAATAACCAACACACAGAGTACCCTCAAATGTCACAGCCACAGCCTCAGCAGATCACCAGCCAAAGGACACAAAGGGTGACATACAGAGTATTTGCTGCTGTAATGTGCAAACATTACTGTTGGAGCAGCTCTGGCTTCAGCCTGCACTGATCTCTCTGCTTCAAACTTGGAGAGCAGCACCCAAAGCTGTGTGCAGTTACACATCTCTAATCCTGTAATTACTGGCCCATCAGCGCCTAGTAAAACCATAATTGGAACCAGATGTCTATTTGTTTTGTCCTTTTCTCTCCCAGTCTGCACCATGACCAATTTGACATTTGCAAACGCATCTCTGGACCTCCAATTGAGCCTGTTTTTATAACAAGTTGAGACAATTGTGTCCAGATTACATTAGTCCAGAACCATGAGCCAGAGGGGAGGGAGCACTATCAATATGGCAACCTCTGCTCAAATGTCCCATGATCCCACACTGCAGTTGTTAGTCGATGAATGAGGTCCAGATGTACAATAACCTGGCCCAAAAAAGAAGGGTGAAATAAATAATCAGACCAGTGCATGGTCATCTTTGAAGGGAAAAGTAAAGGTTACTGAAAAATAAACAGTGAAGAAGAAAACAAAACAAGTAAAAATGAGGTCTGGCAGGGAGATATTGGAGTTTTTTCTGGTCAAGAAATGTTTGCTTTGTGCTGACTTTGTAACCAAGACATGCTTGCTTGCTATCATTAAAACTAACAAAAAAAATTCAGAGTTTTATTCATCGCTCTATTTACAATGTAATCTAAAATGCGAGATACAAACTTCTTAGAGAAAACAGGGTAGTCTTATGATTGGCATGTTTGACACAGCTTTAGTACATGCCCCAGTTTTAAGATAGATTCATAACCCTTTTCAGATTTGTGACATTTCTCTAAACAAGGATACGTTTATGGTTTCAGAGAAACTAAGATAATCCTTTATTATTCTTTGTGCATCTTGAAATTAGATGGAAATTTATAACATACAATTTAACCAGTGGATATGTTTTGACACAGAGGATCTTATTATTGGTGGCATATAGAGTGTTTACTTCTCTGGCAAAGATATTCCTCACGGCCACACTAGCCTTCACTTTCATTCCGTTTCCCTTGTGAAGGTCACTGTTTACTTTCCTCTCTCTGTTTACATCACATTTCACAGTCTGTTGCTTCATTTTCATCTAACGACATGGAGGCTCCTCTGTCTGATTTTCCAGAAATGAAAGCAGACATGACAGACTAAATGACTTCAATTCTACAGCGGTGTTGAGATGCATGTCATCAGTGGAAAATACATAGAGGATAAAAAACAAATAAAACAGCCGGCAAAACTATCAAGAAATTCAGTCTTGATGCAATAAAGCTGTAAAACAGCAGACTTCACATGATTAAAGTTGTTTATGGAGGTAAAATGAAATTATCTTATAGATAAATTGTGCTTTCACAAAATGTGTGCCCCCAGGTGGGTTTTGCAAAGAACTTTCCATGATTATTATGTCTGTGCTATGTTATCTCCTACATACAGATGGGTTTTACATTGGCGTATTACATTTAGCCATGTGTTTCTTTACTGTAGCAGACAGAACCTTGATTAGTTTTTACTGCTTAAGTTAGCAATTTGAATCACCTTTAGAAAAGAGGTGACCAACTAATCCCATAATTACCTCCGCCAAGGAGGTTCTGTGATCGGCAGGGTTTGTTAGTTAGTTAGTTAGTTTGTTAGCAACATAACTCAAAAAGCTACAGACGGATTTTGATTTAATTTTCAGGAAACGTCAGAAATGGCATAAGGAAGAACTGATTGGATTTTGGGAGTGATCTGGATCTTTACTATTGGGAGATAGGGCTAATGGTGGAGGTCTGCACTCTCTGAGTGCTTTTCTAGTTCAGGGTTTTTTCAGAGCTTTACAGATTCATAATGGTTAGAGAAACGGGGGTAGTAGGGTCTATTTTAAAACTACTGGTTTGGAAGTAAGGCTTTATATAGGAAATATAAAACTTGAAACATTTCACAGAATACATTTTTTAACATTTTAGAAACCACTCTATAATATACAAATTGGGACTTTGAGGGATGTGTTTTGATCTTCTTCACTGAAAATATAATAGTATTTTAAGAAGAAGAGTAAAGTCTGCAACAAAGTGTCTACCCCGCAAGTGTTTACCCCGTAACATTAAATATAATTTCTTACACTTCCACTAAGATGGAGTGCTTCTTTAATGTTATCTAAAACAGAAATGTTAGATAATAGTATTACTCTGTCTCAAATTCAATAAGATCATGCTGTGGAGTTTTCAGCCTATCTTTCTTGTGTTTGATACTTTACCTTTAGTGGTTGCCTCTGGGTTCATATTTGAAATGCTACAAATGCTGTAGCAACAGAGGATAATTTAATAGGTTTCTGACTGCCAATCCCCAGGAGCCAACACGAGACAAGGGGAAAAAAAAGGACCAGCTATTCTAATGTGTGTTTGGCTCTCTTCCTTGACTCGGCTGCAACTAGCACTGATAGGAATGATGGTTTTTATATGTATCGCTTTCTGAGTGGCGGCAGATGTTCCGCATTCTCCAACAGCGCTCGGATCCGGGGGGAAATCAGGAAAAACTACACACTATAAAATTAAACCACTGACACTTCACCGGCCCTGAAACCAAATAGGGCCTGCAGCATCAGCAGGCTGGAGCGAATCCATCATTTCTCATTTTTAGAGGGTTCCATCTGTGCTAACTTTCATTAACACTGGCTGTATCTGCAGTGAACTGCTTTATAATAGATAAACACCACACTACTTATTCAGATGGGTCCATTGTGCTTGATATCACAGAAAAACATACAGAGTGTATTGAAGGATTAGGAAATCCCCATGTGGAAGAAAAAGCTAACATTGTCTGATTTCATTACATACAAAACAGCTTTGATTATTTATATTAGAGTGTGCCACGATTAGTCAGACTCTGTCTTGCCAGACAAAACTTTGCTCTGGATGTTTTTCTGTGTCAGTTAAAATCACATATTTCAGGTTCTGGATGGTACTGCTGGATAAAATAATGGACCACATGACTCATTCACATTTTTTAATCCACATCCTTGAAATCATTCAATGCTCTTCATACCAGGAAAATTGTGTTCATGCTTGTTGTTAAGGTTGGGATCTTTGTTAAAAATAAATCGGCGCTCTGTAATGCAGACCATTTTCAAACAGGGGAGTCAAAAGATAGATTGTAATGGGATGTTGTGCAAAATAGGCATGTGTAATATAAGCATATCTTTAAATGAATAACTATCTGAATGCTAGAAAATAGAAACTTTGTGTATACTAGTATTCTGTGTCTTCTAATTCTACTCAAATGGATGCTAAGATCCTTTATTTTTGTGCCATGAGGCAGTGCTCTTTCAATGCTTTCTAACTGTATTCAGATCATTTCTCTTACTATTTTGGGTCCTTTACATTGTAATCTGCTAGCCTCTGAAGCTGCCTCCTCCAGTAGCAGGTCACACCCAGTTGAACGTGGATAAGGGGATTAGACCTCGGGCATTATGGAAATAGTACAGATCAAAAGAGGACCAGCAACGGTCACACTGTTCATGCAGGTAGACTAGTGGAACAAAGCCTTTTTAATTACCCTTTTAATTGCCCCTTTAACAGTATGAATTAGCATTTTAATGATGGGTATGTAATTAGGGTGGAAAAGGCTATGAGAGCTGCAGGCTGCTAATAATGCCTCTCAGCTCAGAGATCACAGCAACAGGAGACAAGAGCAGCTGCACCTTAGCTGCATGCACACTGCACTACTCAGCAGACATTGAACAGATGCCACACACAAATATAACGAGGGGACACATCTTCACACAGACACATCTACCAGTACAAATAATTAGCGGTCACTTGGAAGATTATTCTGTCAGCCTTTAGACAAAAGAAAAGTGGTAACAGTAAAACAAACAGTGTGAGTACAGAAGGGGCCTGTCCTAAACCCTGATTGAGGTGACCATTAAAACCATTACAATCAAAGTGATAACATCCCCACAACCACCACTGTGTATTGTAACTCAAGCATGATCATATGTAACTTTGACTGCAAGCCAAGAAGAAAACTTTGAAATGCAAGAAAAAAAAAAAAAACATGGAGTTTGATTTGGATTTGAATATAAACTTTCATTAAATGTAAAATGTAAACAAACACCAAATAAACTTAACTTAAAATAAATACATTTAAATATAAAATACAATAGCTTTCTTAATAAATAACTAAGACATCAGGTTGAGTAAATAAAGCAGGTAACTTAAATCAAAAGGAGTATCAATTTTGTTCTTGCAGAGTCTGCACTCTTTATTGGGGCATTTTATTTTACGGGGCTTGTCTGGAGGCAGGAACATTTTAACTACTTGTCGGTGTTTTCAACTGTAAGGCTGAGATAAGTCTCCATTGTTGTGGAGAAGTGGATCACATTTGTTCGCTGCTGGGCCTTCTTCTCTCTGACGTGTACGTCTCTGGCAGGGAGTTTTCAGCAAAATCTTCACACCAAGGCAAATCTTGTATTCTGGGTTAAGTGTCTTTATGAGATTTTTTAAATCCTGGCTTTTCAACAACACTGGGCTCACGTTGTTAGTGACGTGTTGTGTTACTGCCGCCGTCATCTCAGAGTCATCTTGTGGCGTATTTTAACGATTACCGCGCGAGTTAGACCTCCTCCTTTTCAAAGTTGAACGCCTGCTCAACGCTACAGATCCAGCGCTGTTTCTCATTGTCCGTCTTAAAAGGCATCTAACTAGCAGCTAACTCGCCACGCTGCTCTGTTTACCTTCCTCTCCCTTGCTTCTCTCACCGCTGATACAAAAACCCGCATGTGCAGAGTTTTCTGGATAGGCAGAGAGAAAGACAGCCCTCTGCTGTGAGAGATGCATTCAGAAACAATGGGAAAAGCTAAACTCCAGCGAGAAATGCACACTGGCGGCCCAAAACTTCCACATAATTTATACTCGGATATTCACAATATAGTCATTTTAACAACACTCTACATTCACGGAGCAAGGGCGAACAGGTAGCACCAAAATCTATTCGTGGCGGTCCGCCACAAATAAATGAATGTATGGGAATCACTGCATTTAATATATTGATATTTTCAGTATGGGTACAGTGAAAGTAACCATCATTACATGTTGTTTGGCTAAAGCTATAAGCATTTAAGAATAGTATTATTGGTTCACTTCACACTATTGAACTGCTTTTACTTTAGCTTTAAAATGAAGATTAATAATATAAAAAAGTAATTTAGCCCTCTTGTGTGCAGTGAATTCATATTTTTCTGTCAAGTTTGATGTTTCCTGCTATCGCCTGCACCAAGTTAAACAGACTGACAGCACTGCATGTGCACAGTGCATCTACATTTGTATGAGTGTTATGAATTCATTATAATAGACCATGAAAAGGGCGTAGCTTACATTGACATGACTGATGGTTTGAACTCATAGGAAAATGTTTCATCTTGGGTTGCCCTATTGTAGAAAATGTTGATATTCTGTAAATGTCACTGACAGAATTACACAAGTATTCATTTTTAAATGTATTCCTGCCCATAAACACGGATGCACCAACAGGCATACGTGCTCTCGCACAACTCCAAGCACATAGCCCATCAGTGCAGCCGCCTTGCAGAGGAAAGCTTGAAGAAAACTGGCAATTACACCATTTACAACAGGCAACAGCTCGCATGTAGAGATTGAAGCATGGTAAAGGATGAGAGTAGTTTAGCTAAAGGCTTTCCAGCTAATTAAAAGACTAACGTAGCCTCCAAACTGCCATTAGGATTCATTTGGCTTGTGTGCAAAAAAGGCAGAGATGTATATCTCATCATGAAATGAGTGGGAGATGAAAGCAGGGGACATCAAATATGTCGTTTCTGTGTGCAAACCTTTTTTCCTCAGAGGAACCTTTACCTATGTTTACATGCTAATCAAATTGTTCAACTGCTCAGGAAACATCAAAGATGTCCTGCTAATGGTCTGATCTCAAGGGCAAGCAGTTTTTTTATGAATAGGTCATAACTTAAACAGGCCTAAAGGAGCCATGATGCAAAAAGTAATTATGTGACTAAATGGCGTTACATGAAAAAACAGTGGTGTATATCTCATTATTTTCCAGTAATATAGCTTCAGTGTAATAAATGTAATTCTTTCCTTAGTACTCCAGCACTCTTAGAATTGACATGCTGTAAATTCAGAGTACTTTTAGTCTTTTCATGATCAAATACAAATGTTTTCCCTCTCTTTGACCTCATTTTTATGCTTTATGACAGTCGTTCAGCAGCTTGTAGTATTTATTTATGATTGGACACTAACAGCATGCTGCAACAACAAGACATGCTGTTAAGAGCAGACAAGAGATCAAACCTGACATGCAGGCTTTATTTCTGCGAAGTATGTAATAAATCTCTTCTGGTAAAACTAGCCTTAAATGCAGCTTCTCTTTTATACACCACAAATTTGGTACTATTTAGCACCAGAGGTAAGATTATTTAACAAAAGCCAAGACAGAAACATCAAGACCAGAATGGAGAACATAAGACTGGCATTGTGCAGTCTTGTTTCTGTTAGAGACGGGAGGGGGGGTTCTCAGTATGCTCTGGATGCCCGTCCTAATTATTTTTTTCCCAGAGATGAGGTCACATTCCTCGCAGCCCAATCATGGAGAGAGGAGAGCTTATTAACAATCTGCAGACAAACAAACACGTCGGCTAAAAGGCATCCATTCAGCAACAGAGCTCTGGTCGTAATGATCAAATTCAAACAAACAAATGTAGACACAGAACAGTAAACAACTGGAGAAAAATAATCTTCATATTTTTGGCTATCCTTGCCTTAGCTTAGAACAATACAACTGATTTTTCTCTTTTTCCCTGGAGGCATGCAGGACTGTGGAATGATGACACAGCGTGCAATAACACCATTAGCAGACTATTACTGTTATTTGATGTGCATTAAGCAGCCCTTCTGCAGATGGTTTAGTAATGTTCAGGGGTATTAAGCTTGTTGTCATGGTGAACACAAAGGCTCTGTCGGGGAAAATGATTGTGATAATTAGCATTTCTTTTCCTAATGGATTTGTTTCTCGTATTGTTAAATGCTGAAGCCAAAAATCCAATCCACAAAACAAACAGGCGTTCAAATGCACACATTTGTTTAATGTTTTCTATGATATCTGGTGTGTATGCAGCATGTCTGGTCTTTATGTAACTGTCCTCAAAGGACAGATGTCTTTTTCTTTTTCTACTTTCCAGGGAGCTTAGACAACAGGTCTATCATAGAACATCAATCCTTGTCAGGCTTTTGGATTACATGTTTTGCTTAAACACATCTCAGTAAGAATAAGTAAGAGTTCATTTTAAATGGATTTCTCAAAACAATTAAAAGCTACTGTAGCTCTTTACCTGTGTATGTCTGCAAGGATTTACATTAGACTCTATTAATTATAGGGATGCACCGATCCACTTTTTTTCAGATCCGATCCGATTCTAATAAACATGTGCCATTACCGATACTGATTCTGATATATATATATATATATATATATATATTAACAATTATAATTGTTGTTGGTATAATGTGTGAGGTTACATGAGGCTGTAGTAAACCACGCAGCTCCTCTTATTACAAAGCAAAAAAAATACAAAAACGTATTGAATTTAAATGTATTCCAAACAAATTTATTTGAACTACTACTAAATACTGATTTACTAGTCGGTTAAACTAATTACCTATCATTTTTTATGAACACGGGCTTGAAATCCCTGTCTATAATACTCTTTAATGAACCTCCTGCCACTAGAGACCACTGTAGCTTCAGTTAATGGCCGCAGCCTTTCTCTCTGACCCTTTCCCTGGATGTAAACAATCAGAAAGTCTTTGGAGGCATAGATATATATAGAAGAGTAGATACGACACGCCCCTTTGAGCTGCGTGCCTACGGCGAGGCTAAGCTAGTGGGGGCAAAAGTGTCAGGGCATTCCATGGTTGTAGATGGCACAAAAACTAAAACAACTAGGATGCCTGCACATTGCGCTACATACGGTTGCACACTACACCGTACAGTTTAAACAAGGAAACTGGAAATAACCTTTCATAAGTAAAAATAGTTTTTGGCTCTTTTTTCATTATTAAATCTTGACAGCCAAATGCCAGACGATAAATAGTAGTTGTTGTATACCTGTACAAGCAGCAGTAGTAGTATAAAAAAGCCTTTAGAGTCACAGAAGTAGTATCAGCATTTGTAATAGTATTACCAGTTGTGATAGCAGTGCCAGTACCTGCAGTAGTAGTTGGTGTACTACCACTACTATTAGTAGTAGTTAAGTTGTATACGTTATAGTTATATACGTTATTTGAGTCCAAGGTGAAGTGAAGTGTTACTATTTAATCAGTGACATGCACAACAATTTCAATGTACTTGTTTCTAACTTGTACAAATGGCAATAAACTCTATTCTATTCTATCTCCACAGTGTGTTTGTTTCTATTAACATATATCTAGAGAGAGAGAGATAAGGAGGGGGAGAGACAAATAAATTAATATAAATGATTATTTGATCACCTTTACAATTAAATCTTTCAATCTAAAAACATATTTTCTATATATGTATATCTTTATCTTTCTATTTCTATACATACAACTATATGTCTATGTATATACATTTGTAAATATATAATGGCTGAACATAAAAGATTCCCAGACCTGGACTTAGAGAGTAAAATAACTAAAATTGTAGGCTACATTGGTAGAAAGCCCTTTCCGTTTTTTTTTGTTTTGTTTTGTTTTTGCAAATCAAATGTTCTGTATTAATAGCACGTTTTGACATTGACAATAAAGCAAACCACATGGAAATCGGTTGAGAAATGAGCAAGTTATGATTTATTTTCAATGTACATGCATTGCCTTTAATGAGAACGTTGCCCCCACCAAGATGGCTGCCACGTAGGCATGTCGCTTTGCGGGCTGCTATAGCACGCTGGCGTATCAAGCGTTCTATAGATATCTATGGTGGGAGGCTAACGGCTAAGCGGTTAGCGTAGGAAGACCGTGGTATGACAGTTTTCCAAAGTAGTAAATGGAAATAAAGTGGTATGTGGGCTCACGTATGACTACTCACCCGAAGTGAAAAGAGGCCAGATATCAAAGCACGATATTAATCTGCAAAGAGGAACGAAGGCGCTAGCGGCACTAGCCACACTGTATTATCAGGCTAATGTCACACCCACTCTTCTTTGTGTTCTCTCATCTTTATACTAGTTTTGACTATTCTAAATATAGATTAATGTTTAATGACCAGGTAATTATACCACTAAGAACATCCTAACTAAAACTAGCTCAGTTACACACAGACTGTCTTGTGTTAGACTGCAGTGCATTTATGGTCTACCGCAAACTGTAGGACTGTGGATTTGGATCGGTCACTTGGATCGGCGCCATCAGTCAGATATCCGATCTGTTAATTACGTCCATATCGGACCCAATACCGATATTGGATCAGATCGGTCCCATCCCTAGTTAACTATGGAGTTTATGGTAACATTGGTGGCAAATGTTCAATACTTCTACTGTAATTAATTCATATGGAAGTACAGAGAAAAAGTTTGTTGCTTGCTTCCCTTATTTAGCTGTTAAATCGCAGATGAGCTAATTCCTTATCTAATGCATAAAACCAAAGCAAAATCAGATGGCAAAGTAATATTATTCCATGGATGTTAACTGCAAGGAAGCTAAACTGAGCCCATACAGACTACTACCTTCACACATTTGCTTTAACACCAACTTTTCTCTTATCAAATCTGATATTTTACAGAGCGGACTTCTCCACATTCACAAAAGAAGGGAGTTGATTCTGTAGAAGGTCACCTCCACATCCACGCTGAATGAATGACATTTAGAGTACATTTCCTATTTTTTACCAATCCCTTTCAAAGACATTTTTCTTTCTATATCTATGTGCCATACACAGCTACCCCAGCCCACATTAATGCACACAATCATAAAGAAGGCTTTTAGCTGCCTCTACAATCTTATGCAGCAAGTCTCTTCTGCAACAAGAAGACTTGATGGGCACCCGAGTCACTTTCTTCCCACTCTAATACAAAAATACCATATAATCAGGATGGCTTTACTATTATTGATCCATATTACAAAAATGAACTGTGGTTTCTAATATGAAAATCAAAAATTAAAAGATCAGGATAGTAAAACATTACAGTTATATTACTTTTAAAACAAATAAAGTACTATCTCCAAAGTAGCTTGTAAATTAAGTGGCTGAATCTAAATGGAAAAACATAACTGATTTAAATGGCAAAACTGCCCTGTGCATAAGGTTTCCCACAAAGACTTTTGAACCACAATAACATGATTATCAGAAAGAGGAAAAAAATAGTTAAATTGCCTACAAATACAACTGATACGCATATGAGCCTATGTCATACAATCCTTGCATTAAGGACTATCAAAGAAAAAAAATAATAATCACCACACTCACAATCCAGATCATAGTTAACACAAACAGGCTGCAAAAAATAACAATCAGTAGTACCTGTGTTGTAAGCCTTGCTAAAAAACAAAAACAAACAACAAACAAACAAACAATCAGAATGGAAAATGCAATGTTCAACTCCTGCTAGCATGCTAGCGGCAGCCTCCATCTTGGCTACCCTGGCCCGAGGCACAGGCACATGACAGAAACACCTTCCTTTAAGCGCACAATTACTTACAGTATGAATGCAGCTCCTTCAGACAGCCCCCTTCCTTGCTATTCACATAATTTCCCCGTTTTCAGTCTTGTGAAGCATCTCCGTGTCCTCCGGATGGTTAGCATTACTGGTTACCGTTAGCCATTACTTCGTGGTAGTGGCAGGCTCACGCGCTCCCCCCTGGCTAACTGATAGAAAACCAGTGCGGTCCTTATTCAGCTGAACGTTTTCAACCGACATGAGCGCACAAAATTAATTATATTTCACTAAGCTCATTCGTCTCTGTCTTTAACCCCCAACCAAGCATTGTTTGGAAAAAAAAAAAGAAATAAATACTTTTTTGTTTTGTGTTACACACTCAATTGGAGTCCAAAGAAACAAAATCAACCAATCAAACAGCAATTTCAACGTCATCATCACTCCCAGTGATGTAATGTCAATACTGCTACATAGATAGATAGATAGATAGATAGATACTGCAACTTTACTTTTTTCTCCTCATTGCACAGAGTGATGCATGATATTTGATAATGGTATGGATAGATATAAGAAATTTCGGCCTATATTTACAATCAAAGTTTTGGCTTTAAAAATCTGCCTTTGTCATCTGTAAATATTGCCTGTACGAACAAATAAGTTTGGAGTTTTATACTGGATTTACTGATCTACATCAAGTCAAGCCTTTTTCTTCACTCGTCATTATATCCATACACTGTAAAGTGTGTTTTACGGACTGAAATTTGTTATTTTTTTAATCTTCAAACCTTTAATTGTGTGTTTGAATTACCAAAGTTTAAGGCCTAGACTTAATTTAAATGTAGGTATTGATATCAGTATGACTTAAAATTAATTTTCAACATTGGTATATCAGATATTGTTAACAATCCAGTATTCTGCATCCCTAGTTGTTAGAGAATGATTCTATGTCACATCCCAAAAAAGCTGCTGTGTTTTACGTTGTTATAGAGCTGTGACTTTACCTGAAAAACCTGATCTGAAACCTGTAGTCTGCTAATATGGAACTGCTCAGTATCTACTCAATATCTTTGTATTAGTATTTATTAGATTTTTATGGACCGCCCCAACACAGCTGAATTCTTTTAAGGAGAAGACTTAATTATCTGCATTTTCAACCATTTCTACCTGGTAGATATGTTCTTGTTATTACAAGATTTTATTTCTTCTTACCCTGTTCCAAAAGGACATGTCTCTTTGTGCTCCCATCCAGGATAATCAAGTCATCCTGGTCCACATGCCTCCCTCTATCACTCCTCCAGTGCCCTGACCTTTATCTTCAGCTAAATCTTATTTGCCTTCAGGACTTTATAGGGTCTTCCACTCGTTCATAATCTATTTGCAATGTCCTACAGACTTTTCATTGCTATGACATTTGACAAAAAAAAAATTATCATGGAAAGATATTTCAGTCCCTGCATTTATTTGCAGTGGACTTTGAGTGAATCCTTTTGGAAGCAGTGAGTAGATGGATTGTGTGCAGCTTTGCCCCAGGTGCATTGTGCCAATAGTTCAAGGAGATTACCTTTTTGTTTGGATGTATGCTCCATTAAGCAGCTCCTAAAACCCTAAAAATACTCTAGTCCCCCAAAAACTTTCAGGAGCTGTTTTTGTTCGCTGTCTTCTAAAGGGAAAGTCAAATAGAAGATGTACCAAACCAATGAATCATGTGTTTTCTGCTTGACACTCCAACAAAATGATATGTGGACTTTTTATTTCAGTGCAGAGAGGGCTGACCGTGACCCACAACTATTTCAATGATTCTAGGTAAATGGAAACAGTTAGATAAACACAGAGTAAAATATTTCACTGGGATTGCTATACTATTTCACACTTGATTTTTCATGGAGTGTATTAGTGCTAATCTTTTTTTGTTTTATTTCCATCATTGTACTTTCACACCCAATGCTATGTGATGTCAGTGACACAAGCCTGAAGTAGGCCTTTCAATGCCTTCACCAACTTACATAGTCAAAAATGTGCCCAGAGGCCTGCAATATTTCAAGAAAATTTCACTTCAGCTGAAGTAACTGTGGCCAGTATTGTTGACATGCCAGATTCTTTGGCTAATCACTTGCTCAGTCTGATATAAGCGGGCTATGCTAGAGCCTTGCTTTAGTGTTTTGGGTTGTGTAGAATTTTTTGAAACGAACTCATTTTTCAACCTCAACCTTCTGGAGACTGTAGATGACCTTGTAGGGACTCTTAACTTGTTGAGTGAGATGGCTGAAGTGTTGGGAATGCACGTCTCCTGGGCCAAAACAAAGATCCAGGCATTTGGGAATGCCTTGGATGCTGCCGTCAAATCCGTGTCTGTCAATGGTGAGAGCGTAGAAGTTGTAGAGCAGTTCACCTATCTTGGCAGCTTAATCCATCAATCTGCTGACTGCAAGGCTGAGATCAACCACAGACTTGGACCCAAGCGAAAGTCAGTGTCTTTCAGTCCTTGGTCCTTCCGCTATGCTCTTTACAGGCCCTGAGGTTGACTGATGACCAGAGATGCTAACTGGTGTCCTTTGTGACAACTTCTCTTCGGTGCATCTTTGCGAATCGTTGGCTGTAAGCAACTGTGTGTCTAATGCTGACGTGCTCAAAAGAGCAGCGATGGGAAGGGTCAGCTCCTTGATACGGGAATGGCAGCTGCTCTTCAATGGGCATCTGGTACACTTTCCCAGGCCTGATCCAGCTCCCTGCATACTGGGTGCCTAGGACCCGGTGGGCTGGTCCAGACACTTGGGATGACTGGGGGCCAGTGGAGCTGTGAGGATACCTGGAGACATGGGGCATGGGCCTGGAGGATGGCCATCAAGTTGCCTGTGCAGTACAGGATCAAAGTGCCAAACCGGCATGCTTGAAATGTTGGGAGAATTTGTAACAAAATTTTCAAGGAAATTTTAAGGAATTTGCTTGGATATTTAGAGGAATTTAATTTTTCTCTTTTTCTTTTTTTTCTTTTTTTGGAGCTTGGGAAATTTATTAGTACTTATTTTTGTTTCAAACCGGACTTGGAATTTTTGTTCAGATGTTTGGTGGAATTCCCCATCGTTTCATGGAATTTTGGAAAATGCATTGATAATTTGAGAGGAATTTTGATTAAAAAAATGTAATTTAGGGAATTTACTTGAATATTTTAAGGAATATAAGTGGATTTTTTGGGGAAAATTTTATCCAAATGTTTATGCGTTATGGTCGAGCTGCATAGTTTCAACCACACAATGACCAGAACTGGCCCTTAAACCAGTTATAATTAAATTTCTTGTAATTATTATTATTATAATTTCTTTAAGCTATAGTCAAAATCAAAGTTAAGTTGAAAAATAAAACCTTTATCCCTGCAAAGTTTTGATTCTGTTAATGTAAGTTACATAACTGTGATTCCTTCCATTGAAAGGCATGCCTATAACATAATCAAACCTGCAGATCAGCAGCATGTACTTATCAGTTTCAGTTAATTTAAAAAAGCAAAAACCTTTTAAATGACCTTATATCTAAAGTGAACTGAATGAAAAGATATCTGTGTACAAATAACCTGGACAGTGGAGTCATGAAAACCTTTGCTGTTTGTGTCATACCAGACGGTCCAGGATCAGATGTAAGTTTTTCTATAAATCTGGACATTTTTTACTCTGAAAATAAAGAAAGCCATAGCTTTTGAACATCCAGAGATGTGTTTTTGCACCCCAGTATGAACAGGATGGTGTCTGTAGTTGCAGTTGTGGAGGTGGTGGGGAAGGAGGAGGAGGAGGGGGAGGAGGAGTGGAGAGGGGGGGTGTTGGAATCAGTGACATTCTTCAAGGCCAGTGTAAGATTAAAGACCCAGGCTGTCGGTCCTCTGATCATATATTCACAAAAGATACCCTGTGAAGAACATATCTTTAAAGAGAAGCTGGCTGAAAATAAGACCACTACTTGTGAATATTTGTGGCAGCCCATTATACATATCATATAAATGGTCCATTACTGAGTAAGGAGATTACACCCTGGAGAGTTTTTTTAGTTACCCTTCTCTTTTTCTATTTGCCCTCTTTTTTTTGGCACAGTCCTGTGAGCAGCTGCCTCCAGTGGCATGAGTTTGTCCTCTGTGATGTTTTATGTGTGGGAACTTCATGGATCCGAGGTTTGGATTTGGCCGGGGGAGCTTTATCTTCTTTTTCTTTTGGGTTGTACGGAATCACTCCAACATTATGGCATAGTGGCATTGAACTCTAAGCACACTGATAAAAAAAAAAAAAGAGAGAGAGAAAAAAACTAACAGCCTTGGGCGTAATGTGCAACCAGAAGCATTTATGCAGAAATGAAAAATGTCAATAGTGCTCCCTTCCATAATATTGCCTATTTCACTGGCACATAACACAGGCCTGTGACTCATGAACATAAATTCAGTGCGCACACTACAGTAAACGGAATAATGATTAATATAACTTTCATCATGGGGTTTGCCTCACTTAGTGTGGCCTTGGGTCCTTTAATAGTCACAGCACAGTGGAAAATTTAATAGCTTACTACTCTGCATGTCCTTCAAATAAAACGTTTCCATAATGGACCCTTACTAGTAGCTCTGTATGTACTTAAACCGCACTGTAAGAGTTGCCCTTTCTCTATACTTTGAAAGAGAGTTCACCCAAAGATAATTCAACTAGATCTCAGGATTACAGCTCCTGAATAGAAAAAGAAATGGCTAAGCTGCTTAATATAATAATCAAGTGTCTCAGGTTGCTCTTAATTCAATTGTTTCTGTTAACATTTCCAAGCTTTGTCAATCAATGTGTGCGCCTTGTCTTTAAAGCAGAGGAGTCATCCATTCTGGCACCATTTAAACATCAATGTCTCATTTTTGCTAAATGGCAGAGGAAAAGATAATTGGCATGTGTGCATGCATATTAATTAACTGATAATGAGACGATAAGGCCTCTTCTCTATCTGCAGATGTGGAACCACTAATCAATTGGCAGTGAAATGGGCTAAAAATGCGCTTCTTTTATCCCACGACTGAAATTAAAAACCTATTTAGAACCACATTTTCCAACAAAGTGCTTTTCATTTATCTTCTCCAGCACATTATTCAATCACACTTTCCATTTGTATAATGGTAATATTTTCATGTAATTTTCCACTGCCTCTGAGATGGGTATTTTTGATATGGCTTTGTGAAATAGCTATTCCATTCCAGCTCCATTCACCGGCAGGTAATAAACTTACAACCTATATTTCAGATTAAATGTCTTCAGCAAATGGAGCCAGTCTCAGATGTCTAGGAGTGATGTGGAAGATCACTTCTGCCCTCTGGTGGTGACTGAGAATACTCCAGCATGATCATGCATGCCATCTGGTGGCAAAAACAGGAGAGTGCCTGAAGATTTTTTCCCCCAACTCTTGGCAACGTGTCATTATTTTGCTGTATAAAGCACTCGCTGTCTGTTTAAATGAGGAGCCTCTGATATGTAGAACATGTTGAAGAGCTGTGAGAAATCCTCAGCTGGAACATAAGCCGACTATCTTAAAGGGTTGCTGCTCTAGCCTGGAGCAGAAATGGAAGCTTTTGAAAGAGTGTGACTGTAACTATCAGCACTGACCAGAGGTGTGTGTGAGCTTCACAGGAGGATCACTTAACAGCTGTAACAAGAAACAAAGACCAAGCAGAATGTGCCACAAGGGGATTTACAGAGATCTAAATGAATGCTTAAGAAGAATGAAAATGAAGCACAGGTGCACAAAAACACTACATAATATTTGATTCAATGTTTTATCACAAAATATTTCCTGCATAATGAACACATTTGTCTCCAGAAGTGTGTCTGAATTTGTGTGTAGAATGACACAAAGGTTGATGGACAGTAGTGCGGCGTTGCCCCCTCCTCCTGACAGGCCCTCCTTCACCCTGGACAGGCCAATCTGTACCCACTGCAACACAGACACACACAGCCCATCTCAGTCACCACACAGCCCATTTGTCATGTCAAATAGCCTAAGAAAAGACATGGCGGTCAAGTTATAGAGGTGATTGTATCAAAGTGACCCCAATGCACTGGTCATAAATTGCTTGCTTTGTGTTGAGGTACTTTAACTTTGCTCCTCTGATAGAAATAAAAACTGAAAAAGGATGCAGTAAATGTAGATTTTGGTTATTTGACAATGTTTGAGAAGTGAACCTGTTAAAACAGATTTTTTTTGCAGGTGATGTTCCTTACTTTGAGATAATTCGGCACTCAGGTGGAACTTTCTGTTTTCTCATCCTTGTCCTGGTCTGTTGTTCCATTACTTCCCTCTGTAGACGCCTCCTTAGTTGAAGCAGCGGTCTTCGGCCTCTCCTCTGGCTTCTCAGAAGGATCCACTACCTTGTCACCCCGACTTGTGTTGCAGCCCATGATTTTGACAAAATACAAGAGCCCACAGCTTTCTGCTCTGCCGATGGATGAATAGAGTGTTCAAACACTGGTCTTAACCTTTAAACCTGTATACATGTTTTGGACTTAATACTTTTGTTTCCAATGGCAACCCCAAGACTTCCTGTCGAGTTTGGGTACCTGACGCCGTGTGTGTTTGGTTTTCCTTCACAGCTCTTTGTCTGTAGGCTATTATTACCTCCTAAGCAACAGTGGTGGAGTATTAACTCAGAGCATGGTTACTGATAAACACAGTAGGGGATTTAGTGTTAATCAGAGGAGAGCCATGGTCGCCACCTTTACAACATTTGATGTGATGGAGTTCCTGCATTCTTTCAGTCATAACAAGCAAAGCTGTTTTCATATTTGCTCAGACAATGTCAAGTGATGACCTGCTGAAGATGTATGATGAGGTAGATGAATGGATATTAAACCATAAGTAAGCATATAAAGCATATATAAAGCGTATAATTAGATTTGTTCCAGGCCTAAAGACATGTTAATAGTATTTACATATGTGAGATTAAGTTATAATGCAGAGCTGACAAGATAATACTATTTGTTATTTATTTCAAAGATTTTGGCATGTCCTGTAGTTTTTGGCTCTTTCCTTCTTTCTTTTCTTTTTTCTTTCATTTTTATGATAAAAGTAATAAATAGGTAGCAACAAGAAACTGCATTGAAACAATGAAAGAGATATCTAAAATCATGAATAAAGAGATAATGAAAGCAAAAAATTCAACAAAATCTGTAAAAGATCAAACAAAAAAATGAGGTTATTAAGGTATTGAAGAATGAAAGTACCACAGGTAATTTCACGTGGTGTGCCTCAAAGTTTAGTTTTAGGACTGATTTTATTGTCTATTTATGCTGTCCCTTGGCCAGATTATTCAGAATTACATGGTCTCATTTCATTGCCCTGCAGACAATGCACAGATAAACTAGCCTTGAGACCTGAGAACCCTGGAAACCTAGCTGCAGTCAGTGACTGTTCAGATCAACTGCTGGGTGGCACTGAACTTTTAACAACTTGACAATTCCCAATTAAAAAAAAAAAAAAAAGTCCACATCCCTTCAAGACAATCAAACATAGACTTGTTTCACTTTCAACAAATATAAAATTAACAGCCAGAAATCTGGGAGTTCAATTTGAATTAAACCTAACCTTTGCAGCACACGTCAGAAAAGTACAGTCTTGCTTCTTTCATTTATGCAGCATCCCCATATTAAAACTGATACAACCCCAGTCAGACATGGAAAAAGTCATTCAAGCTCTTACTTTTTCCCGTCTCAATTATTGCAACTCTCTTTTTTCTGGTGTAAGCCAAAAACCCCTCTCTCACCTCCGACTAAAATGCAGCATGTAGACTTCTTTACCAGACAATATCACATAACCATAATTTCAGCATTTATACTGTACATTGGCTTCCTATTCATTTTTGAATTGGTTTTTAAGATTTTACTCTACTTTTAAGGCACTAAAGGGTCTGGCTTCAAGCTATATATCAGAATTATTAACTCCCTATGAGCCAGCCCACAGCCTTAGATTTTCCAGTGAGGTCCTCCTGGTCAATTCAAATTCGAGACTTAAAACCAAAGGTGATAGGGCTTTTTCCATCAGGGCCCCTCAACTTTGGAACAACCTGCCTGAGAAGATAAGGCATGCAGAATCAGTGATATCTTTTGCACGGTTATAGACTTGCTTTTATGTGATGCCGTCTTCTTATTCCTTATTCTTTCATTAATTTCCCCTCCTTTTTATCTCCCTTCTGTTATTATGATTATTATCATTATTGTTTATACTATTTACTCATTTATTACATGTTTAAATATGTTTTAATTCACTTATTGTTTTAATTTTACCTGATCTTACTAGTTTTGCATTTTTCTTTTAATGCTTTTGTTTGCTTTCAGTCTTTCCCTTCCTCATATTTATGCTTTTACTTTTCATTTCCCTTTTTTTTACCTTAGCTTTCTTATTCTTCTTAGTTTTTATTATCTATTCATTACTTTTTGAATCTTTGGGTTCTGTGGTGTCATGAGACATCTTAGATCTTACTATGTTTTTGGATGTCCCAGGTCATATAACTCCCTGGGATGTTTTAGTTCTTACAATATCGTAGGATGTCTCAGTTCATGTGATGTCTGAGAGTGTTTTAGTCGTAATGACACATCACATTGTCTGGGTAATAATGTTGCTTGGGTTTTATAGCTTGGGATTTTTCATGGTTAGGTTCTTCTACCTTGACTGTTCTCTTGAGTTTGTTTGGGTGCCTTATATTGCTTTGCTGTCTTCATCTCATTTGGGTTCTGCTGCTTTGTTTTTCTGCATGTCAACGCACTTTGTAAGCCCTTGTTTGTAAAAGTGCTATAGAAATAAGTTATCATATTATCATTTTTATGAAAGAATAATAAGAAATCAGATAAGTAAACTGAAGGTAGAATATAACAAGAAATAGAATAGACCTCAAAAAAGTTTTAAAAAGTCTGTTAGCAGTGATTTAAAAGATACTGCTCCTAATCTTCTGAGGTAGGCTGTTCCAAAGTCGGGGCCCTGATGGTAGAAGCACATCTTTGGTTTTAAACCTGACTTTGGAACAAGCAGAAGGCCTACATGTGAAGATCTGAGACTGAAGCTGGCTCGCAAGGGGTCAGTAGTTCTGATCTGACTGGTTTCAGAGTCTTGCATACTTTGAAACAAGTAAAACCTTAAAATAAATTCTAAAACCAACAGAAGGCAAATGTAGGGAAGCTCAAATTGGAGTGATGTGATATTTTCTGTTTGCACTCAAGGCACCAAAGCTGCTGAGATAGGTAGAGCTTTTTGAACTAAACAGTATTAGTTCTGGTCCGAGGTGATGGGTGAAGAAAGGTTTGCACCTTTTCACAGTTTATAGAGCAGGCAACTAATCTGTCAGAAATATCTAACTGGTTGTGAGTTCAAGCGAAATGTTGCCCAAACACACTGATAAACTTCTTTGAAGTCATAAACGATCTCAAAGAAAATGCAAATAGATCTGATTAGTAGAGACAGGCCTTCAGATAAGGCACTGCCCTATAAATAGAACCAAAGCAAAACTGGGCCAAACAACACGTCTCCAGAAAACTATGGAAACCAACCAAATCCAAACTAACCTTAAATGCCAGATGGATTTGTCTCACCAGTGAGAAACACGGAAACGGGCGTATCCATCTGCTTTGCAAGGTTAAATCTAAACAGTATTTGGGGTTAAATCCTTTGATGAGAATGCACACAAAGAAAATTTAAATAAATGAGGATATTGTGGCAATACCTTTACAGGCACAGTGAAACAAGCCACGGACCCAAAGGCAACACTCAAGAGACAGGAAGAACAGACTCAAAAGTCTGTTTAATCAGATAAAAACTTTACATGACATCCAAAATTTCAGGCAATGTGCAAAGTTCAAAAACCACATCATCACACAAAGTTTTAAATAAGCACTCACAGTAAATTAATGACTGCTGTTAAAGAGATCAAGATGAACAACACAGACAGGAGGAACAGAGACTCAATATTCAGAGATAAAAATATTCAAGTCACGACTACATGGTAGTATTAAATAAAAGCATGTTTATTTATTTATCCAAAACACTGATTTCTTGTAAAAACTGGGCATATTTGAGAGACAAATACACATTTATATAAATAAATATTGCACCACAGGTTAGTCATTTTTCCTTTAAATAGTTCAAACAAGCTGACATACCTTGATGTTTGGGTTGTATTAAGACAGAAGCTAATGATATGACCGAATGTCAGTATCAAACTTATTCAGCTAATTTCTCATATATGTCAAACAATGCCAACACACTTCTTTTCTTTTAGAAATATATATAACTAAAAATGTAATTTCAGGGTAAATAAAAAAAAAAGAAAAACATTGCACTGAAAAGTTCATAAAAGCATCTCAAAGTTCATCAGGATCCTCTAGTAAAATATACCATTGAACAGAAACATGGATATGTGTGAAGCTTGACATTAAATCATTGTGCATGCTTTAGGGGAGCAGACAAGTCTATCTTTCACAACATAAAGCAGTTCAATGGTTTCCTTGTATCTCAGTGGCAACCAGATTTTATGCAAAGAATAGAAAAAAAGCAATTTCTAACATTGATTTAAACATCTTCATATACTTGTAAGGAGGAGCAGCCAGGCACAACCATGAAATGCACTGTGGCTTATGTTGTGTTGGTAAAACTAAGAAATACCCAATTTCTAAAACCAAAAGCAACTTCAGGATTAAGAATGAGAAATCTGATGATAACTTCCTTTAGAGAGAAGCCTTTTAGATTAAGACTGGGCATCCAGGAGTGCTAAATGAGGAGCTTGTTGAGATGTTTTTCTGTGATAGTTTTTTTTTTGTGAAGTAGTCTTTGTGACATCGCTGATTTACTGCACATAGACCTCTCCTGCTTTGTACCAGTGACAGGTTTGTGTGAGTCTTAATGATTAATGCTATGTCTTTCTTGTGCATGATATGTTTGTTAACATATTTATTTAAAAAACTTATGCAGCACTTGGAGTCAAATTTTCCCAAGGGGACAATAAAGTGTATTGTATCGTATTGAACTATATCGTATATCGTATCGTACTGCTATGAATAAAGACCCTAAAAAGACATTTCTGTGTGCTGACTGTTCAGTTTGCTTACAAGTCTTTTTTTGTTGTACACCTGAGAAGCTTTTGTTTTTTTGAGTGGGCTCTTTAGTTTCAAACCCAACCTATAAAATAGCACTGACCACTGAGCTAAGAGTCTAAAGTGTCTGATTAAAAACACCAAGGGAGTCGGTGTCACAGAAAGTGCAGGGGAAAAGAGAAAAAAAACTGTGCATAATTAAAGCTCTTGGCTACTGAAAACACTCATTTTTGAGATAGCCTAAATAAAATTTATAAGATAAAATAAAATGAAAACAAAGCTACATATTGCTTTCTTCAAACACCTTCATAAAAGCAGAGTGAAACTTCATGCTCTTAGGCTGGACCTGCAGGTGGCTCGATCCCTCGCTGCTGCTCGATCATTCTCCACTTCCCTCAGTCTCCTGTTCAAAGCTGAAGGACCATCCAAACGACGCCTTCTCACAAGAGGACACCCATCTCCCTCCTCTTCCTCTGCTCCATTCATTGATGAAGCATAGGATCGCTTGTTGGGGATCCTGCCTGAGATCATATTATTGATCTCACGCAGACGCTGTGGAAAAAAAGTATATTTGAAGCAATATTTGACAATGAATTAATCTCTTGACCAACAATTTAGCTTTTTAATGAACACATTTCATCTGCACAGAATGCAAATAAAGTGCAATTTACAGGTAGACATTTGTAGACTTAAGCTTGAGCACAGACCTCTGAGCTGCTTGAGCTGAAGTAGTACGTGTATATGGGTGTCCTTTGGCGAGTGCTTTCCCTGTTGTACAGAGAAATGTTCAGGTTGCTGGGAAGACGGTTTCTGCGAGGAGATGCTCTGTTCTGCACAGGATATGGAGTCGTACGGGGAGTGCCAACCTGCACAGAATCACACAAAACCCATCTCAAGAAATGAATCTAGAAATTCTAGTACTACAATTCAATTTCCTTTACTATTTGTTTCTGAAACATCAGCTTTTATTATTTTTCTCTTACTCAGTTTATCCAACAAAATTCAAATTTCAAATGGTTCACGTACCCCAGGAGGTGGTGCAAACTGCTTGGCAAAATTTTCCATCTTTTTATGGTAGACTTGGTCGTAAAATGTATTCAGGTTTCCCCTTTCCTCCTGACAAGGTGCTGGATAATGTGCTGATGGCGTATCAGGGGTCAGAAAATGGGTGCTGTGGTCTGAAATATCTGTAACCAATAATAAAATGTGAATTTAAGGAACACTGTTCCTTCATCACTGGTAGAAAGCAGATTATAAATTGTGATATATTGCGGTAACTTGACATGTTATCTAGTATTTTGTTCCATAAGCCCCCCTATACTGTAGTTCTCAGAACTACAAACAAGAATATGATGTTTTGAAAGGGCTTTAATACAGGAAAAATGTTGCAGAGCTGGAGTCTTCTTCTGCCTACTATCAGAAAGCTGCTGCTCTGATGTTGGAGAGTACATGACTGGTATTTGCTGCTTACATATGGACTTTTTCTGTGAGCAGAGTTGAAATAGTCTTTTTCATAAAAATAAATGAGGCCATGAGCAGAAATTTTAAGCATATTCTTAATTTTACATTTGAATGCCCTTGCCTTATAAATACTGTATATCATTTTTTTTATCAGACCTATATGGCAACCTATGCTTTTTCCTCAGATGCACAGCCTTTAGATTTACAAACATATTTATTGAAGACTTTCTTACTGTTGCTTGCAGGGGAAGAATTTTTGGAGTTTCTTCCAGATATCAGGACTTTTTGGTAAACCTGTGAACAGAAAGTGTATTTGTTACTTCCCATACAGAACTAATATTTCCATAACAAACATATTAAACTCTGTTAATAAACTTTCAATCTTGTTATTCACACAAAACAAAAATGTCCATTTACATTTGAACAAACTAACATTGATTAGATTTAAACTATCCATATTCAAGGCTAACTAACTTCCTGGGATTAAACCTGAAAGTGTATGTCTCATCTACATGGATCTGTATTGAGTGAAACATGACAACATTGATTTTGAGGTGAATAAGTGTCAGTTTTAACTGTTTTTGTTTTAAAGTCAGGGGTAATGTCCAGAGAAATAAAGAGTAATGCTTAAAGTAAAAACATACACTTTCTCTGGCAGGCTGCTGATCCATGTAGGCCTCCATTATGCGCTTGAAGGTTAAATCCATGCCGGTGATCTGTAAATGCAAAAACCCTTTGTAATCATTTTCTTTGTTCTTCAGAATTGACGAAGCAAAGGTACCACACCTGATTAAAAATCCCAAATAGCAAGTCTTTAGTCCCAGCCCATTTATGGTTAAAAGGAAATATAAACATCAATTATGAAACATTTTTTTCAGTAGTGAATTACTTTGATGAAAAGGTAATGAAGACATTACATTGTAATGCATCTGTGCTATGTTACTCTACCCTCCTTTTGCAGAATAAAACTGAACTACGGATTCCTGTTCAAACCTGACATGTTAGTAGACTGTTACATAAACTGTACTTAATTGGATATTTTATACACACCTTTAGGAAACACCCCACTAGGGGCTGCATAGACTAGTTGACTTTACTGCTGTGTGATGACTCTTTGCTTGAAGTCAACTAGTCACTCATCAGAAGATCAGATATTTATTTGGTTGTAAATGCCGATAAACCAAACTAATGGTCAATACAAGTTCAAATACAAGTTACCAGGGAACATCCCATCAATTTTAACTACACAAAGCTCACCGACTGAGCTAGTTTCAAAACTATAAATATTCATTTTCTTAGTGATCTGAGCAATACTAAGATTTTTAGAGGGTATTTTATGGGTGGCCTTAGGTGTCAATGGGTTAAATAAAGGCTAAATTAACATAAAATTAAACAATGGACACCAAGAAGATGGCAGGTATGTTATGTGCCGCTTTAGAAATCTAGAGATAGCACATCAGGATTCTTTTTTGGTAAATTTGGATTATGATTTGCAAAATATAGATTATCTTCTCCTGTAGATTCAATCATGATTTCATCAATGTTTAGTCAGTGTCGGCTCAACTTTTGTCACATGAAAGTCGAATTTAAAAATTCTCAAGTCACACAACCCCTACACCCTACACTGTTTGGGAAGGGCAGAACCTTATAAAAAATATATACATCTGTACTTTAGAAATGTGATATTTCTTACACTATGTGAGGTTTGTAACATTATTTTATGTCGTCCAGCCTGTAGGTCCTGCTGTGTGATGTTACTTTGGGGTGTCTGCAGTGTGTAACCTATTTTTAATACCACTGTTCATTCTCTCATCACCGTTTGATACCATCCTTGACATCATTTAGATGACAGTGCCGTCTGTTTTGGAGAATCCTAATGTGAACTTATGAGAGTGTGTAAATAATTTTCCAGGACAGCACAACATTTCCAGGACTCTTAGCCTTGTCTCTTTTGTGTGAGTACATTTTTCATAAATGAAAAAATAGTCAACTGCTTTCTATGTTTCAGGATGTGTGAGAATCCTGTTCAGTTTGACTTTTCACAGATTTAAGGATTTATATCAGCATACACTCCAGTGTGTATCACTATGTGAGAAAATAAATACATCCCTCAGAGATATCTCAGCCTACCTGTGGTATGATGTAAATGGCGCACATGAGCAGCTGGTCAAGGTGACGATCCATCATGAGATCAGTGAAGTGGACCAGGGAGTGTTTGAAACAGGTCCAAATCTTCATTCGCAGCTCTTCAGAAATCTTCAGTTTGTAACACAAGTCCTTCAGACGCAAGCTCATCAGCATGTACACCTGGAGTAAGGAAGAAAAATACACAGCTCATTGACAATTATACATTACATTGATGAGATGGTCAAGACCTGATGTGAGTATAGGAAATATATTACTATGACAAAAACATTTGTAGAGCGCAAATATTTTGGTTGATACTAACATTCACCAACATTTTTCTCAATTTTCTTAGCTAAGAGCAAAACTTAAATGACATGCTTGCGCAAAATTATCAGTTACTGAGTTTCACACTTTCTTTTTTAGTAAAGCAATGTTTCTTTAAAGTGGAAAATGTTGAAAAACGAACAAACAACATACACTAGGCCCGTAAGTTCCAACATCTCACAGCATTAGAGCTTTAGGAATAAATGTAATATCAAAATGTGATTATTCTGAGGGAAAAGGGGAAATGGTCCCCATATCTTATATTTCCAGTTATCCTCGTCCTTGATCTAACTAGTTCCAAATCTGCAAATATGTTCTTATAACTGTGATGTACATAATTCCTAATTTACGCCCTGTCTAAGCAGCGTATTATTCAGTATATTTATTTTTATTGTTTATATCTACTACTGCTGCTACTAAATATCATCAGCTTTATTGGGTTTCATCTTGAACAGTTGAGCAGCTACTTTATTTCTTGTACTAGGAGTCCAGCAAGGAATCTTCATTTATTTTTTAATGTATTACTTAATCTCTTTGACTCTCCAAGGCTGCATTTACACTTCAAGCCTTGTACAACTTAGATTTTTGGATCAGATCTGTTTTTATCTTGTGAGTGTGTGTGTGCGCTGTTCATATAACTTTTTAAGATTGTCTTGCATTAGACTCCTGAGCGAACCTGATAGATCCACATAAAATAAAGGTGGCCTAAATCTGATTAATATCAGATTCTATGTCACTTGTGCTGTTTCAACTGTCATGATCAAATCAGATGTAAGTCACATAGAAGCACAAAATCAGATCAGGTCACTTTGGCCTGCTGTATGATTGCAGCATAAATCCCTTTCAATCAAGTGTGACTTTTGTATGCCATGTACATATGGTCCTGCAGTACAATGCCTTTATACAGGCATATCATGGGCATTTTGTTATGATAATTCACAGAAGCATGAATCAGCTTCCAGTAAAGTAGGACACGGCATTCATCAAGTTAAGAAAACAGGTGCAAACAATTCAACAGTTAATTAAAAAAAAAAAAAAAAGTTTTATAAATCTGCCTCAGACTGGCCACACTGGATGACTTTCAGATCTTAAACATTATAAAAAATATGAGAGGTTATAAGGACAGTTTCCACTGATTTTTGAATTTCATAATCTTCTGTGTGCACAAACCAAACGACTCACTCAAGCCTTGGCCACACACCTAAGGGGGCAGCCTAAAGTTGGAGATCTACTTCTTGTTATTATGTGACTGCAGACAAATGATGACCACCACGTGTCCTGTGCATTGCATGACACAGACATGAGATGCAGTATACATGTGTTTGCATTAATTATGTTTTTTCTTTTTTTTAAAATCTGATTAACATTATTTGGCACCATCATGAAAAAGTGAACAAAGAGACATTCAATTGTTCTCATCAACTGCTGAGATAACATCTATAAACTTATTGTAACAATCATGCACAATGTACCTGAATAAAAAACACGTCAAGCATTGCATCCATGCATAGAGAAAATGTTGTATGTGTGTTTCAAAGTGATATAGGACACAAACAGACAAGTAAAATTCAATAAATAATGGATGTTCAAAGTCCTAATGTCATACTAAATCATCTGGACTAGAGCTTATCTGACCACATTTTACAAAGTGGACTGTATCATTTTAAATCAGTGTATGGTGCAAAAGTATCAAAGAGTCTCTGCATGCATGATCAGTTAGCTCTTCTCTCTTGGGGCAAAAGTTAAAAGAAGCTTGCCATGGAGAATTGCCTTTAGCTGTGCAAGCATGAGATTATTCAATTTGGGTGGATTCACTGACCTTACGAGCAAATATAATGAAACCCTTGCTTCTTCTTTGCCTGTTTTGATCTGACGTGGAAGGCTGCTGGTCGTGGTCTGCAGGCGCTGCCCAAAACAAAACAGATCAGAGGACACTTTGGCATACAGTAGAGGAGTATACAATTAAGAGAAGGTAATCAGAACAAGGCAACACACGATAACTGCATTGTACCTCCTGGTAGGCTTCCATCAGGAGCTAAATCAGTCCTACTTGGGTCGTCAAGCATGTTAGGAGGCATCACCTGTATTTGACACAAAATGCCTGTTAAAAGCTGCAGAAGTGCATTCAATAATGATTAATGATTTGTTCCTGTAGAAGGACACATCTAAAACGTTTTTCCTACTAGTGTTGGGTCAAGAGTTTCTGTGGGTTTTTTTTAGGAACCTGTTGGCAGGTAGGCAGTTGGCCCTCATTGGCTCTAATATCCTCCCACAGGGGTGAGTCACTGGTCCAGGCCAAACTCTCCAGAATTTTCTCCTCCACCTTAGCGAGGTCTCTGAACAAAGTACAAGGTAGGCCCTCTCTTAACCGCAACACCGGCTCAATCACCTGTCACACCACAGGGAAAAACACAGCAAAGTGAGGTATGCTTAAAGTTTGAGTGGTCAGGGATGTTGCTCTTGGATTAAAACCTTATATCTATGCTTTCTCCCCGAACTATTCTCAATAGTGTTTGTTTAAACCTATTCTATCCTGTATACTTTTCACAAGACAACAGTTTATGTTTTTGTATTACTGAGCAGTTAACTGAGACTGAACATTGTGTGAATGTCAAAATCTAAGAAGGATAAACTGAAATATTTATGTGTAAATGGGTTTAATACACTGTTTTATCACTAAATGTCACATACATAGGTACACAACTACAATAAGCATATGTTCATGTTGAAATAATTTGAGATCAGACCTTTACAAAGTGATATGGTGCTAGTTTGAGGATCTGAAGGAGAAGAGGGAAGTCACACGGTAGCTTGTTGGAAGATATGGCCATCTCAAGACAGCAGGCCACCAGACAGCGCTGATAAAGTTCATTGTTCAAGGTGGACTGTGGCAAAAACAAGTCACACACATGCACACACATTAACAACAAAGATTAAAGTTTTACAAGGGTTTGATTTTAAAAAAAGAATGACAATTTAACAATACATGATATGATTTGAATCATAAAAGCTATGTTCACACTGCAGGCAAAAGTAACTCCTATGAGATGTTGTTGCTCATACAGTACAGTATATGACTCAACTGATTTTTTAATGACAGTTTGAACAGGACAAATCATAAGAACTTGGATCTCATCAGAGTTGTCACATTTCTGAGTTTTGCCCTAGATCAGAGACAATTCAGATCTTTTCAATGGAACTTCAATTTTAATAGACAAGATGAGGCTTTAATATCACTCTGTGTTATCGCCCAGTGCTAACGGTATAAGAGGGACAGGGGCTTACACCACAAACTAAGAATACCCCCACTAATCATTAGACAGGTTTTCAATAAAATGCTGGATTGGTAGAGTTTAACCTTTAAAGCTCTAAGCTATTTTTAAACATTTTGTCTCACCTGGACTTACTGTCTTAAAAATCTTGTGGTCCACAGTCAGGCTCTCAACATCCTTTTCTTTAGAACAACCACGATGTTAAGAGTATGTGTGCTGCAGTAATGTCTATAGAATTTTTTAAAAAGTTATGGTACTACAAAGACAAAATAAAAAACTAAATGAAAATTAGAGCTCAAAGATTTTTTTTTTTATGCACAGACTTCTTCTCCTATCTCTTCGGGACCAAACAGTACAAGGTAATTATTCTGGGACAAAAACATAGTATTACGCACATCTACATTTTGGTTGAAGTTAATATAAAATCTGTGAATTAATCTGCTGCCGTGGATCAGCAATTCTATTTAAGAAGCCATGGTGAGATCCCAAAATATTAATCGAGTGATCTGACAGGATGATAACTGCCTTATAAGATGCCATGACTTGTGGTTACATTATGATATGTTTGAAGTCCGATTGTTTGTATGACTATTAAGCAAAGGCAAATAAAACATCAAAATGTGTTCAGATGGAATTTTAAACAAAAAAGAAAATTCAGTTTTTTAAACCCAAGCAAAAACCTTTTTTTTTTTTGGAAGAAAAACATTTGTTTTCTAAGCAATATAAAACAACTGCATCAGTAGCATAATGCAAATAAGAAACAGATCTTGGACTTGTGTCCTTTTATTTATAAGACTACCTGCACTATTTAGGATACTGAATAGGGTTAATCAAATCTGATCTGAGGACAAAGGCTTGTAGTGTGTACATGTCTTTAGTGACTGCTACAGTGCCAGTTTTAGCCACAAGAGGTCACAACACTCACTGAGATATCATTGACGCCCAGCCTTTTCCTCTCCTGAACAGCGTGTTTCTCCAGGATACTGTAATACCGTGTCCTAGCTTGGAGGCAGCACCTTTTAGCCAACTCTGAATAATACCACACACAACATACAGCATATGTAATAGAAATAAATATAACAAGAATTTAGTTCACATAAAAAAGCAGACCTCCAGGCATTAAGGGGCCTGAAATGCTTGATGTGAGCAGGAGAGCTATGTCACCTCTGATGAATTGAGGGAATACTTTGTGAGTGTGTGTCTTTAATGACTAACATAATAAAATTCTGAGGTACAAATTTCACAGCAGCTTGATCATGTATACCACCTGATCATCAGCGTACCATAAGTCTCATTTCCTGCAGTGTCCCTTTGGTAATTCTGAAATGTGTTCAGCATGCTTCTCAGTCGGGTCTTTATTGGTTCAGTTGGATCTCTGCTGCATTCCCTAATTTAGAAGAATCACAAGAGTGTAGTGTCAGAAAAAATATGAAATAACAAAACAAAAACCCTCATGAGGTTTTAAAGACAAGAATTAAAAATAATAGTATAGGACAGAGACCTCTGCAACAGGGCTGAACAATACTGGAGAAAATGGCATTTTCATTCTGCAACATATACTGGGATTCATTGAAGGAAAGAATGAAACTGTACCAGATAAACAGTGTTTTAACTGCATTAATCACATTTTCAAACAAAATTGTATACTTTTTTGTATTCGTGTTTTTTTTTCAACAAGTCACATAAATGTGGCAACATAACATGTTTCAGGTCATGTGACTAACACTGATCGTCCTGCAGTGTGACGATTCTGTATGCATACATCATAACTGCATTTGAAAAACGATACATACTTTTCAGCCCCGCTCTGCAACATGTCATTATGTTGTGGTTTTCTATAGCTGGCTGAATCAGTGAAGCTGTTGTATTCAAGTATAACCCTCACCTTGTTATTCATATTCAATGATCCTATAAAACAGACAACTACATGAGAAAAGTACAGTGATGATGTAGTGCTAACCTGAAAATAGCAGCTAGGTTATCACTGGGGCCCAACCTGCTACTTCCTAGGTTGCCTTCAGGGTCAGTCGTCATGTTGACCTGTACACAGATGCACAACAATAAACACAAATACACACAAAAACATAAAAAGGATGAGAGTCAGAGCAAGAACAAGCATGTGATTAAGCAAACAAGCAACTTAAAAGTATTTTTAATTCCAACACCATGCTTCACCTTGAAATCAGCCCAGTGGTATGCAAAAGTTACCAGCTGTGCTACATGTGAGCAGGACACTACAGGACTCATTACGTAACTTTATTGAACAATGTGAATTGTGAAACTTCAAGAACAAGTCCACCTCACTGAGGACTCTTGGGTCATTCATTATCTCAGCACATTGTCACAGTCCTTTTCCAAATTGTGGTACTAATGGTTCTCAGTCATGATCTTTATTGCAACTTATGTTTCCCTAACCTTGCACAGCAGATGGATTCACCCGTTTCCATGTTTCTCACTGGCGAATCCATCTTACAAAGCTCCCATCTGAACTGTTTGGGTCCGGTTAGAAATTGACAGGACCGATCAGCGTAGAGGGGCAGTGCTTTTGGGCGCGACAGAGTCGTGATGTAAGCAAGCAGTGACAAGAGGCCAGTGCATCTATGGTGGAAGACATTAGTGTGGATGCTGCTAAAGCACCAGTTTTATCAGAACTTGAAGATATTTATTTGTTAAAAGAAGAACAAAGAACAGCATTGAGTTGTTTTCTTTTCATAAACGACAAAAGTCATGTACTGACATGTCTATAGTTGCCATGGATTGCGTTTTGCTGTTCTCTATGGATTTTATTCCTCTGTAGCTGCGACAACGTCATGTATTTTGTTGCTCTGATTGCCCCATAAAGTTGTGACAGACAGAACGTTCATCCAATCACCCTCCGAGTTTTTTTTCTAAGGCTCTGCCCTTTCCCAAACGCTGTCTATCAAAGGTTTTCCAGATGGACGTGTGAAACAAACCCATCTGGCGTGTCAGGTTAATGTTTCCCTTTTCAGCGAAAAGGCTGTTGGACAGTAAGATTTTTTTTTTACATTAAAGGCCCAGAAAGGACTTACAATTGTACTACACCTTTGCCATACAAAAGCTAAAATTCGAGACACTATGACCCAGCTACTGCCTTTTAATTATTATTATTTTAAACTTCAATAGAGATGTTATAAATGAGGAAAAAGGGGATTTTCCCAAATTATCCCTTTTTTGATTAATTGCAAGTTGCACTGCTTCTTCCTTTCTACAATGATAAACCTGGGTCAGGTCTGTTTTCTTGAAGATTTAGTTTCTTAAAGAGATGGACACATGATTCAGACACTTTGAAGCTCCAGCTGAATTCTTAACAAGTTATAAAACAGAATGATACATCTGTTGTTTATTGACAATTTAAGATCTTTAAGAGCAAAATAATTGTCATAACATAGAGTTGCAAGACAACAACCACAAGTCATCCAAATACCCGAGAGTCATATCTTCATCTAATTGTTAGATTTACTATTGATTGCTTCCTGCTGGTGGCTGAAGCTTTACTTCCTACCATTGAATAGTTTTACACTCATTGGGTTGAATTAAACTACACTCTTTAGTCTATGAGAGTAAAACCATAGCTATAAACTCTCAGTACATGCTACAGCATTTAGTTATAACACATGCAGAGGAGGATATGTTTAACAGAAAGAAAATGTTGAGCATTATCAGGGCTGTTATTTCAGAGAACTCAAGTCCAAAACAACAGAGTCAAACTACCTAAAGGTCTAGAAAGGCAACCATATTACAGCATTTTATTAAATAACTTCCCCTTATCGTTTCCTCACAGTTGATGTCAATGGAACTTGAAAACAATTTCTTTTGAAATAAATGGTAAATGATACATTTTCTGTTTGTATTGTAATGCAAATAGGACTATTTCTGGTGATTTTTAAAAGTCAGCATGGTGGTTTCCTTAAATTTAAACTTTAAAGTCTTTAATTTGGAGGTTGGCCAAATTCAGAGAAGTAGATGCCTTTAAAACTTTCACTTTCACTTTTAGTCACATGCTGGAAGCATTTAAAACCTTTAGCTGGAGTTGGGGGTCCAGTGTAGTTCAGCGGACCTCCTTACTGACATAGTTAAACATTACAGTCCGCCATTTCTCCACAGCACATGTTAAAAACCATTCTTCCTCCAAAATGGATACACAACAGCTTTAGTGTAACAGAAATATCATGTGTTGAACTTCTTTACACTTTTCTTTGAATGCATGAGGAGAAAGCAGACATTGGAAAATTGGTCCCACTATCCCTTGTCAAATCCACAGACCACAGAGCATGCATTAGAAAAACATGTTTACGAACCCGTTAGCATTCATTAGACAGAAGCTGACATTAGCATTTAGCCACTTCCTAGTTAACATTTTGACATTCAGAGACATGAAAGGAAAGGTTTGCATTTATAAACTAGTAGTTAATATGTATTAGATAACAGTTAGGTAACACCACCGTGTCATTCAGCCACTCCATCTTTAAAGAACAGCTTCAGTTTAGGAACAAGAAAACGTAAGTTAAAATCAGCTCATAGTTACTTACTGGTGCTGCTGAGCGTCTCTGTTGAGTTCAGGATCAAGATTAAAGGGTCTTTAAGTATGGAACCCCCCTTAATGTCTGCTACTCCCAGCAGATGGCTGAGGAAAAGGGCATTAAATCTCCTAGCTGTCAAATATACAAGTTCAAGTCACTCGCGTCAAGCGGACAAGCTTCCCGCGCTTTAAGGAGAGGAAGTGTGTAGGGAAGTGACGTATCACAGGAGGCGCGAGCAACGCTGGGACAAACGAGGACATAACATTCTGGCTTCCCTACGACATAGTTATCATTTCTAGACTCAGGCTTTTCAGATAGATCTCCATTGAAGTTTAAGTAATTTGTCTGAAATGTTGGGATCATTTGCTGTTAAGATTGGATGTTTCTGACATTTTCATGGAATTTTGGAGAATGTATTTGTATTTCTCTTTAGAATTTGCAAGGGAAATTTAGGGCAGATTGTGGAGTTTGCTTGAAAATCTTCAGGAATTTGATAGGAATTTTTGACTGGAATGTTAAGGCTTTATGATAAAGTTCCACAGTAAGATTTGAGGACTATTTAAAGAAATAATGGGGTACTGTTAATGAGACACTTTAAACTATGTGTAATATTTCCCAGAAAGATCAGATAATTTCTTTGTAATTATAAGGAATTTTTAAGGATTTTGGAAAGGAAAATTTCCAAGATATTCCTGTCCAAAGAAAAGGCTGATGTTTTTATTTATCAGATGCTACCTATCCCAAATAGGTGGGAAATTTTTTAAATATTTTCCAAACAAAAGCCTTTATCATCACTATGAAACTGTTAGATTATTTTCATACAAAACCTGTGCACAGCAATAGCTATCTGGAAGACTTGTTCTCTTTTAACTCTCAGTATTGTGTCTTTCTGCTTTTTTGTCTCCACTTTTTGATACGCAAACTTTTTCAAAACTAAATACATAGTGGCTTCTAATAGAGCTTTACCTAAACTAAAAACCCAAGGCTAATAAAAGAATTAGTTAATTTGGGAAAGGTTCCTTTTTTAATTTGAAAGTACCTTTATTATAATTCTTATTAGTAGATTTTCAGCTGAATGCTGAGTTACAGTCAGGATGTGTGCTCCTGACCTCTAGGCCAGGTCACCCTTTTGAAAGACATCTTGACCTCATGGGGTCTTTATCTGGTTAAATTAAAAAAAATAAACAGTACTTTTTCATTTTGGATGCTTATTTGAAATGAAAAAGTACTGTTTAGGAATTTTAACTCCTGCACTTGAAGAAAAAAAGAAAAAACTCATCTTAATAATCAAACAGTTAAGGTTCCATCCACCCATATAAAACAACAAGCACACTTCAATGATAGTCAGAAGAATATGTTTAATAAAAATAATTAAACCTCAATTTCCTCTATAGAACTTCATAGAAAGTAATCCAATAAATTACAAATGACTTTTTAAGACAATTGTCCTGCACTACATAAAGAATTATTTTGACTACACAGACCACAACTTGCAAATATTACAACTGTCCAATGACAAAAAAAAAAAAACAAGACAAAAACTGACCAAGGTGACATTTATAGGATATTATCAAGCCTGAAATAAAATACAAACCAATGTTGCTAGTCTTGTCATCTCAGTGATTACATGTATGCAAACTGAAAGAAAACCTCCCTGTACAGCAGTAGTGTGTTTTGTCTTTCCTCTTGCATATTGGTCATCGTTTACTTTTGTCTGATTCAACATCGCCTCTCTGACGTTCTGAGAGTCCTTATACAGTACAGTAGAAGAAAAAAGTCAGCAAAATGAAAGCAAAAAGTCCAATCTTGTGTCTACCATCATTTCCATTTGTGTCCTATGGAGGTTTAGCACTGTCATGAATCCATCAATACATCGCTGCGGAGCAACAAAAAGAAGCAAAAGTCCTCAGATCACCTACAGCAGAAGAAGCGATGGCTGGGGTGTTTGCATAAGGGCACTACAAGTTTAAAGAGAGCAGGGGTGCAGATATACAAAAATGACAGTGGCATGTTTAAGTACATTATTCAGACATAGAAAAATACTGTACTGTTAGTAATAATATAAAAAATGCAATTGCATTGCAAGCAAAACCCATGAAGAGGTCTAAATAACAGGCATACAAGAAAACTGTTAAAGCAACATTAGAGACCTTCAGCCACTCCAGAAGGATGCTACAGCAGTACTTAAGGAACTGAAAAGACTGAGTTTAAGTCAGAGGGGTTTTTCAAACATTGGAGGGGCACTCTGTGAGGCCAAACAGAAACCTGAACCTGGGAAATTATTCTGAAGTGTATCTAACAGTCCACTGTGCAACAGCAGTCCTAGAACAAGCACTGTTGTGCTAGAAAAGGTTACAAAAGGTACTTCGGCTTGAGTGTTTGTGTGTTTCCTGGTTACAGCTGAACATTGACGTGAGCAGAGGTGATGAACAAAATGCACGAGTATGGACATTAGCAAAGATCTGCGCTGTTTAGTTTGTCAGACGGAAGAGGAACGATAGAGCGAGGTACAGGATAAGGGCACTTCTACACCTAGCTGAAGCTCCATTCATTTCCAAAAACACAGTCGAGCACAAAGTGAAACAAACACAATAAGCTGCAAACTCACAGCAAGAAGAGCTGCAATCATTTTGCGACTCCTGAAATTAGCCTGTCTGGCATTGTGTAAAATTTAATGCTCAACCTGTGACAATCACTACAGTCTTAGGCAATATTTGAACTATTTTGTGCATGTGTGCCATGTTTTATAAGACTTTGGTTGACAGGCGACCATGCCACAAAGAATCCAGAAATTACATTTTTCCTTAAAATTTCTAGCAAAAGGTGTTTCAGCTTTCCATCATTGGTGTTGTAATCCCTACTAGTTTGCAAGGCGCTCTCCTTTAAAGTCAACATTCAGACTGAAGAGATATGGAAGCAGTAGATACCAAGTGAGAGGAGCAGTCTAGCCAAAGAAGTCAGCACAGTGGAAGCTCTTATTCAAAAAAAAAGAAAGAAAAAAAAATGGCCTCTGAGACATACATTTTTAGAAGAGACTAAGACTTTACACATGTACACTCATGCACATGTAAATCTGCACAGTGAAGCCAATCATTTTAGCACAGTTGAGGTAAGATGCAGTCAAATACGGCGGGGCTGTAGAAAAAGTATACATGTCAACAACACTCCTGAATGTTTCCTCTAAACTCTGTCAGGACCATAAATGGTCAAAGGGCAGGTTTTGGCACACAGTAGAAGTTTGTTCTTTCCTGTCTCCACAGTTTGAGGAGTTTATGAGACATTGTAGTCAGAATTAACAAATGTGCAAGTGAATGGTGTAAGCTTACTGTGAGAAGCTAAAGTGCGCCTTGGACATGTTCTTAAGGTGATGGTGAAAATAAGGAGTTTCTATGAGATATCAATGTGAAGATATGAAACACTTAAATCACAGCAGATAGTTGAATTTTGATCCATTTTGAAGGACTTGAGCTTATCTAGTTTGTTTGAAGTAGGTAATACTTGTGCAGATCCTCCTCTATGTTGAAGTGACATTAAAGAGGGAGCATCGGGCAAGTCTGTTTCCAAGAAAAAGACGTGAACAAATGCAGAAATAAACTACTTAATGTGATATGAAAGAAAGTGAGGTTGGGTTGTGCACTGGGTTGGAACATGGCAGACAGAGAATCTACAGCTTCAGTGACATTCATTAGCTGCCCAAGTTATTGCTGACATATCCAATGTATGATCTGCAAAGCATAAGTGTCAACAAACCTGTAAAAGTTCTTACTATTTACAAGAGAAACCAAAGTGTTTGTCAAGTCTTGTTCTCCCAACCCCTGACAATCAAAATATATTAATAGTACAGCTCAACGAGCATGTTGATGTAGTTTCACCTTTTTAATAAAATTAAATCCTGACATAATTACAATAATGCCTTTTTTTGTTGCAATTGTACATTATGGTGTGGTACAAGTTCACAGAGTTCAGAAATCTACTAAAGTGTGACATGCAAAATGTCTCAAACAAGACTGTACCATTTAACAAGAACTGAAATCTCATTTCAGTGTCTTTAAGTCAGTTGTTCGTTTTTTTTTTATGCTTTTGTAATCTTTATTACACAACATTTTAGTTAGTTCTTGTATTTACATGTACAGAAATCGCAACATAAGTGCTGGAAAATCCATATATATGTGAATATATGTATACATTTCTAGGCAATACATAAATAAATCTATAATTATATATTCAGAGGATCAGTCCTCATCACTGGAGTCTGAATCGTCTGATGAGGAAGAAGAGCTCCCAGACTCTGATGAAGACGACTCGGCTTTCCCTGAACCATCAGGACCACTGTTCTCCTTTTGTTCTGCTGACTCCTCTCCTTCATCTTCATCCAAAGCCTCCTCTAACTCCTCCTCCTCCTCCTCTCCGTCCTTCTCTGCTGCTGGCACCTCCGTCTCCTGTGCCAATGACTGGGAGGCTGCAGGCTGAGGAGGAAGAGGAGCAGGAGGAGGGGCAGGGTCACTGTTGGAGCTCTGCGGCTGTGTGGCAGACACAGGAAGGTTAAGGCCTGGAGTGAGAAGCATCCCTGGGTAAAGCATACTGGAGAGTAACAAGGGGTTAAGAGACAGTTGGTGACTGGAGGCTGCAGAGGCAGCTGAAGCACTTTGTGGGGCTGCGGCAGAGGAAGAGGAGCTGGAAGTGGAGGAAGGAGTCGTGTTTGAGCCCTCTGTCCTTTCTCCTTTGGTGTCTGAGGTGTGAGAAGGGGCTTTAGAAGCTGAAGGCTCTCCTGTAACACTGCTGAAGGTTCCCTTTGTCTTCTCTTCAGAGCCTCCTGAGCCCTCTTTAGCAGGGTTCCCGAGCAAACTGCTCATGCTGAGGAGGTTTGGGATTCCAGCCATACCAGAGAGCATCATTGGAAACATGGCAGCCAGGTTACTTGCAGCCAGATTGCTAGCATCAGATGGCAGCCCCATCAAGCCCGCCGTGAGCTGTAGGGACTGTAAGCTCTGGAGGTTTTGCTGGAAGGCCTGCAGGCTGGTCAGGTCCATTCCAGTCAGAAGGCCGTTGGCTAGCAGAGGGTTCAGAGCCAGAGCCGAGGCTGCTGGGTTGGGTGCTGTTGCTGCTGCCGCGGCTGCAGCTGCTGCCTTGGCCAGGGGATTTTTAGGTCGGCGTCCACGTCGGCTCACCTCCTCAGGAACGATGGGTCCTGTTAGGATCCTGTCGAACATGCTCTCTGGGAGGTAACCCTGGAGAAACATGATGTCACAGGGGTAAGCAGTGTGAAAGAGCTAAAGAGAAGACTTTAATGCAAACATCAGTAAATTGCAGTATGCTCATACATATTCAGGGCCAGTTTATAAGCTCATCTAAGCTTGGGCTAGTTTTGCAAGCTGCCTTTTACTTAATTCTACCAGGTTACAATCAGTTTTATTAAACTTTAAATGTTTGCTTATTGATCAATTCAAAAGAAGAATAGCAACACTGTAAAAAAGGTAAAAAAAAAAGTTATGGCTTTGATAAGCAATTAACTTTCTGCTGATTGCCAAAGCCAAAATGGCCTTGTTTCATAAAATAGTTCCCATAGGAGTTTTGATCGGATAGATGTGCTTCTATTGACTCACCGACTGTTTGACAACATCAGCCCATTCAGGAGGGACTCCATACTCAGGGTTCTCCTGAAGGAATCGGCACAGATCCTTCAGAGGAGGAGCAAAGGCACCACCCACCTATAAGACAGATTACAGACAACATGACCAAACAGCAAATATGCATAGTTGAAGCACATTAACTAACTAATCAGAAATGTGTGCTTTCATTACAGTAAGAGATGACCATTTTTTATTAGTTCAAAAGTCAAAAAGCAAAGGCTGCTTTTTCTACATTTCTACATGTTCAAAACAAAAAACAACCTTGCGTGCATTTCTCCTATTGATGATCTGGACCCTCTCTTCTCCTGTCAGGCTGTTTACATCAATCTTGTTTGGGTTTCTGCAGCGGTGCCTCTTTTGTTTCGGCCGTCCGTCCTGGAAGTGGAACTGCATCTGCATCTTATTTACCCCCTGGACCAGACATAAAAGAATAGTCATGTTTTCGAAAATGTCTGAGTAGTGTGAATTTTCTGTGCAAACTATTGATTACATCACTAGCTTTTCCATATTTTAACTGTGCCTTGACCGTTTGAATTTTACATCATTGCATTTTGTACATCTGTACACAAATCCAAACTGTGGACAGGATTTACATTAAACTAGCAGAGGACCTTTTTAAAACCTTTGTTAATCAGGATAAACCTTATTCCTTACATTGATAGAGCCTTTGAAAAAAATGTCACTTTTGCCACAGAAACTTAAAGGCCAAAGTGGTGACTGAAAAAACAGTACTTACAGGGATGAAGGCCCCTGTGTCTGCCACAAAACCAGGGTGCTCTCTTAGCCATAGATCTAGATCTTTCCTCTTCGGAGCGTCGTCCCCTGCGAGCCGGGTTCCATCTTTCAGATTGATGACAGGGACTCTGTTGTCAGTGTCTCCTGGGACCTGACTAGAGCTCTGGCTGAATCCTGGCATGGGGGCCACAGCCATGCCCACCTGGCCAATACCACCCCACCCTGGAGGCACCTGGAGAAACATGGAAACACCAGAGTTTATCACTTTTTCACAACACAGCTCATTAGATTCATAAAACTGGAGTAAACAATTACTTAACATATAAATACTGGTAAAACTCTGAGCATTAAGCCAAAACATTGTCAGATCCATAAGCCTGAGTTATAAAACTCCTTCTGCAAAGGAATGGAGAAAAGATGGCTGTTTACCTGATCAGGAACAGCAGGAACTCTGCTCCTATTCATAAAGAGCAGGTCCATTCCCTCCACGTTCTTCCTCCGCCCCCTCCGTCTCTTCACTACTGGCTGGCCATCCAGCACTCCGTTTAGCCTCATCTGACTGGTCAGATCTGGAGGTGCTAAAAAAAAATCACCCTGTAAGCTTTGATCTAGTTTCATTTTTTTGCTTAATTAAGAGATGAAATGAAAGAGAAAATAATGAAGATTATAAGATACTGAATTTTTCAGATTCATTCAGAAATTTCTGCTGTTTGAGAAAAGTTTCAGTCATCCATCTACAAAGTATATCAAGGGAATGAGGATTTCTCTGAGTTTTTGATAAACATACCAGTTTGGAAGCTGCACTGCGGCTTGGTGATGTCAGCCAGGCCTGTGTCTGAGGCGCTCTGAAGCTCATGAAGCCTTGCCAGGTACTGCTGCTGGGCCTGGGGACCCTCTTCTGACTCAAGGGGCCTCTTTAGAGGTAGACCTTGTTTCTGGAAGGTCAGTTTAAGACCTCCCTCTTGCTGCACACAGATAACAAAGATGTCAAACAAGTCTGAAGGGGTAAAACGTCAGGGAGAAAACAAATCAAGATGTCAACAAGGAGAAACTATTGCTATTTTTATTTTTATTCCTTCTTATGTTGTTTTTTGGGACTGTATATAGGAGATTTCAGAGATTTAAGGATTATAGAGTCAACATGTCTAGTTCAGTTTTTTTTTTATTTTACTAACAATCATTAAGGATATTTTTGCTACAAGGTATTGTAGTTTATAAAATAATGTCTTGTATTGATAGAACATTTCCAGTTATTTCATTGTTAGTAGTACTGGGACACATGGACACAGGAGGGGGAGTGGCTAGCAGGGCAGTGGGCAAAGTCAGTCATAATCTGGACTGAATTGGGAAGCCATGCCAAAGAGATAGCTGCTATCAGCATTTAAGATTTCAAAGTTAACAAGCGGCAGGGTTTTTTAAGTGTGATTTGGGAAGAGATCCTTTTAAAAAAGAAACACCAATGCCAAGAAAAAAAAATGAAAGCAAGTTAGAAGCCTGTCAAGTTAATGGCCACATGCCTCGATGCATACTCCAAAACACCCACAGCGGATGTCTCCATTTCAATCAGATTATAAGCACGACCCTTCAGTACAGAGAGGCTTCAAACTGAACTCATTATGTCCTCATGACTGAGTGATTTGTGCTCATGTAATCACAGCCTCAGAGCCCAATTCAAATTGAGTGTGTGGGAAAAGAGAGGAAGGCTGTTATTAAATTAATCTTTCCTCCTGCCAGGCAGTCAAAACCACTAACCATACCCAAAGGGGAAGAAGAAAGAAAAAAACAGAGAAACATGCTGAACACGGCAGCTAACACCAGCCATGGCAGCAGAAGTGGTAGGGTCCTACGATTAGGGCGAAGCAGAGGAGGGAGGAGGAGGACGGGAGTAAAGGAGAAATCAACATACATCATTGAGTTTTACTGAGAACTCCTTGTTTTCTGCAACATGCTTGGTCACCTTAGACCCCTGTGGTGAGGCAGAGGGGTCCTCGCACAGGCTGTTGGCATTATCCAGCAGCTTGGTGGTGTAAAAGGAGGCTACTGCACCTCCAGGCTCGTACACTCGACGTGTTCCTGGCCACTTGCCCTTGAGAACTGCCTGGCAAATACTATCCAGGCGGTTGATAATCACTCGATCCTAAAGATACAATAAAAGAACATCAGCACTCTCAAACTTAATTTCAAAACCAACAGGGATAACTCAGCACACCAAATTTAAAATGGATTAGAGTAAATATTATTTGTAAGGCAATCAGTGCTATTGTGAAAACAGTTGTTTACCTTTGGCCAGTAGGATGCAGCGAGCATGTACCCTCCTCCCTGGAAAGGATGCGAAGAGTTGTTGTTGATGCCATTTTCAGCCACATGGGTGTCTTGTGTTTCATCCTGTGTCGTGCTCAGAGATGCCACGCTGTCCTCATCGAAGCCCTTTACACTTGCAGCAGGCACTGAGAATGACATGAAGAGAGACAAACATAAAAATTGGTGCAATTCCTTATAGCTACTGATTGCAATAAAACTAATCAGCATAAAAATGCAAAGGTGGTATGCTTAAACCTCAATATACATTATTCATTTGTGCTTATTTCAATCAAAAATGTAAAAATGTCATTTAAAAAAGGCAATCAGGGGTTGTTAAATTGCATCATGGCGTTTTTATCTTTTTTACTTTTACTTTTGTATTCAAAATGAAATATTTACAATATGGGTAATATGCAGTATACATATGTTTATTGTTTTCAGTGAATTATACCTCTGTGTTTACGTGTGGATTGTTGTTTGTTTTATTTATTAATACTCTTACAAATGCAGATAAATGACTGGAGCAGTATCAGATTGTATATCATTGCAGCACACTATCAGTAATATGTCTACATGTTTACATTCTGACACAACTTTTCACATATACAGTATAAAATTAATGAATAAGATGTGCTCACCTTTCTTCTTCCCTTCCTCTCCCTCACTGTCGCTATCATCAGAAGAAGATGAGGAGGATGATGATGATGATGAAGACCCAGAAGAGCAAGAAGAAGAAGAGGAGGAAGAGCTGGACCCGGAATGTGATGAGGAAGAAGAGGAGGATGAGGAAGAGGAAGAAGAGCGTGATGAGGAGCTGGAGGAAGAGCCATCAGAGTCAGACTCTGAGCCTCGCCGTGCCTCTCTGCGCCCTCTCTTGCTGGCCTTCTTGGGTTTCCTCTCGGAGGAGTTGGGTGTGAGTGGTTTGGTTCTTGCTGCCACCATCTTCTTCTCGCTGTCCCGGGCCTCGATCACTGGCTTTTCCTCCAGACCTGTGGGAGTGGCTGGTGCTGGAGGAGGGCTCCACCTTTCCCCAGGCTTCTCCTTGCTCTCCTCCCCCTCTGAGGTTGGTTCCACTTTGGGCACTACTGTGCCAGGCTCAGTGCCTCTCTGAGTTGGTGGAGGCAGAGGAGAGCCTGTTAACACTGAGCTGGCAGCCTGGCACTGAGGGTTTGGAAGTGGGGTGGATGTGTGGGATTGCTGCTGTGCTGTAGCTTTTGTTTGGCTGTAGTTGCGTTGGGCAGCCATGAAACTGAGCTCAGGGTCCCTCAGGATGTGATAGTCTGTGCGGCTCACTCCATGTTTGGCAGCACCGATCAGCAGATCGCGGTCATGAGTACCTGCTTCCCACCACACAGGTAAGTCGGAGCTCATCTGACACAGTGGCAGGCGCTCGTACAGTAAGGGATGACGGAGGACCTGCTCCCTCACCTGGCGGAGAAGCTCCACTCTGTACAGCGTACGAGATGCTCGCTCCTCTGTGATGGGCTGGATGGTTAGAGATGGGTCCACCGCAGAGTCTGGAACAAAGACAAAAAATGAAAAAGGGTGAGTGAGAGGAAACAGAGGCTTCCCTACAGGAACAACCCAATGACCTGTTTGAGTCTGGAGTTTAAACATCAGACCATTTGCCTTTTATTAATGATTAACTTTATCAACCCCTTTGACTCTGAATTGTCAAGCTAACGTTTGATTTCATTATAAAACCAATCTCTCTTTGGGATAGAAAATGTAACACAAACATTAAGCGATCTTTAAAACATTGAACTGGGAAAGAGTTGATCTGACATAAGCTACTGAGAGAAAAAACAGCCTGATGTACAAACATAAAGGATCTGAATACAACCCCACTTGACAGACAGGTAAATAAATGTAATAAAAAAGTAAGGAAATTTGTGTTTTATAGATTATTCTTTGTTTTAACAATGCTTCTTGGCAATAATCTTATACTATTGGAAAGCCTGTTTATTTCCCTTTTAATTTGTAAGGAACATGCTTTTGTGGGATGAGAAGAAGAGCTGAGTCTGTGGATTGCGCCCATGAAAAATTTGCCAGATCATCTCTGCCAGTGCCAAACAGCTCATTCTGCTGTTGCTATTGACTCTTGTTTTGAGCTTCTGGTACCCTCAAGTGATGAGAATCAAGTGCCTGATTTTTATCACAGGAGGCAGTCTCAATGCAGAAAGATATTCAGATGAGATTCTGCAACCTGTGGCAACCCCATTTCTCCACAGTCTGGGATCAAACTCTACCCTCCAAGATGGTAACACTCGCCCCCCACAGAGCAGGGTTTATCAGTGACTACCTCCAGAATCTGGTGGTTTGGAGAGGATGGAATGGCCTGCCAGCAATCCTGACCTCAACCCCATTGTGGGATCAGCTAGGGCATTCTGTTCTTGCCAGAGTGACCAACACAACCACACTGGCTGACTTGTGAGAAATGCTGGTTAAAGAATGGGATGCTGTCCCACAGCAGTGTGTAACCAGGCTGGTGGCCAGCATGAGGAGGAGGAGCCAGGCTGTTATGGCTGTGAATGTTTTTTTTCCACAGGCTACCGAGGCTCTTGTTTGTTCAATGAATACATTGTTAAATTGTCAATATGTCTTGTTTCTTCAGACTTCAGTCATACAATCCCCCAAACAACACCAAAAAGCGTCAATGGCAGAATAAGCTGTTTGGCATTGGCAGAGAAGATCAGGCAAATTTTTCATGGGCGCAACCCACATACTCAGCTTTGCTGCTCATCCCACAAACTCATGTTCCTTACAAATTAAAAGGGAAATAAACAGGCTTTCCAATAGTATAAGATTTATTGCCAAGAAGCATTGTTACAAGAAATAATCTACCAAACACAAATTTCCTTAGTTTTTGTGCTGAGTTTAGATCAGACATCCTACTTACCTCACACTAGAAATAATTAAAGAAACTTTGAGTGACTTTCTGTAAAAGCAGGTGACAGGTGTTTGTAAATAAGCTGGCAGACTACTGACCTCCCTCTTTGGGTGGCAGGCGACACACCCTTCGGCACATGGCAGTAAAAGCACACAAGTATTTCTGCAGGCTCTCGTCAGTCTTCTTGTGCAGCCGAGCCATCGCCCTGAACTTGGTCCAGTCGAATCGGCCGAGGTTCGGGTCAAAAACAACACCAAATGTGGAGACCACACGGTAGAAGTCTGCCTCTTCTCGCCTGGTCCATCTGAGTGAGATAAAGAAATACACATCGATTTCAAAATTTACATGCTAAATAATCTTTGTAACAATCAAATATCCTTTCAGTCACATATCACTTCCTATAAGTTCCATTGAATCTTTATATCAAGCAGTGAACTATTTCATGATCTTACCTTTGCTGGCGTTCAATCTTGGCAGCCATCTTGGGGTTCAAGGTGTCATTAAGAGTGGGGGGTAGTGGGCAGAGTGGAGCAGCCAGTATCATTGTGGGCTGGGACTGTGACTGAGTCTGGTGGATTTGGAGGATCTGCCGGCTCTTGGTGAAGCGCTGTGAGGCAGTGATGAGGCGTCTCAGCCTTGCTGTAAGCACAGATGAGGAGGGCCAGTAGACAGTTTCACCTCCAGTCACTGGAACTGCATCTATATCAGAGTATTACACAGTGTGGGAGACATTCGATTAATGTTTATTAGAGAAGTTATTTCTATAAGTTTGGGTATTGGGTGTTGGGAATTAAAGTATCTAAAACTCACCTCCAGCGTTGTCAGTGACCACCAAGTCTCCAGGGGAAGAGGCATCATCCTGCAGGAGAAGGTCATGGCAGGTTTAAAAAACACACTTAAACATTTTAAAACAATTTTGGGGGCATTTATGAATTTATTTTGTCCAACAATAGATAGAGTACAAAATCAGGGAGAGAGGGAGGAGGGAAAGGAGCCTTGGGTGAGATTTGAACCCAGGTAACCTGCTCTGACGACTATAGTCTCTGTACATGGACAGAGTCTAACAGCTTGGGCATCAGTGTCCAAATTTAACCATTTTTAAGGTTTCCAGACTGTGATAGCTTACAGGACAAAAAAAATCAACAAGCTGAAATAAATGAAATGATATATGACTTACTTCCATATCGTCCTTCAGCAGGGCTGGGGCTGGCTTGTATTCTGGATCATCCACATCCCTACACATGAACAAAAAAAGCATATTTTTATGTAGCTTACAACCAAGCTGCAACAGTCTTAAAAACTTCTAAACTTGAGCCCAGCACATTGAAACAGTGTGTTTTTAAAAGTCAGGACCAGTATGATGAACACACCCATCCATGAAATCATTGCCTCTCTGTTCAGCAGCGATGGCCTTCTCATCTGGTCGTCCCACGCGCTCTATGAAGCACAAAGTCGGGTCTGCACGAATAGTGTTGTACTTCTCATAACCTGAGAGTGCACACAGGGGTAAGCAAATAAAGTTAGCATGCTATGGATGAAACACGGAAACTCTAGGATAGGCATATACACAGCCTGGATGCTTTGTTATTATCAGGCCATATAATTTTGGAACACAAAAAATAATTTTAACACAATTAGTCTGAAAAAAAAGCTTTAAAAAAAGGAACAGTGGCATAGTAATGTTCAAAGTTTGAGACATTCCCTCCCCTTAATAAACTGAGTGCACACACTTGAACAGTAGAGCAAAAACCAGCAGATGAATTAAACCACAACAAGTAAGAGTGCTTTCATACCAGACCTTTTTGGCATGGTTGAAATGAACTTGAGCTCATTGTGAAGTTGGTTCGCTTTATAGGTTATGATGAAAGCTGTCCGCTGGACTCTGATGCGGACCAGCTAACCTGACTGTGTATGCTTGAAAAGGTGGGTCTCTGTCTGCTTTTATTTGGACTCTGGTGCAGTCCATTTGAAGTGAGAACGTGAACGTAAATCCACCACAGGCAGAACTGGAGGATCTTCATTGCCTACACTTTAACTTTAGTTTTAAGGATGAAAATTAGTTAATTTGTTCATCCTCACACTTTAAATTGTGTGTTTTAAGGACTTAAAATGTATATGTTTAAACTACATTTAAATATGGGTATCAATATCGGTTTTGGATAAAATTATTTGGTAAATAATTGGAATTCAAGATATCAGCAAATATCCAATATTAATGCATCCCTAATAAATTTTATATGAATTTATCTCAGGGCAAAGTATCAAACTGCATTCTCATATACTTTTTAAATTTATTCATTAAGTGCATCACACATTTTGGTCTACTGTAAATGCTCTCCTTGTGAACACAGACCAAACCTGATAAAACTATGCAACAATGTAACAAACTGGGCCATGATTGGGACCACAGCAAACATATTGGGGGTGTGAAAATGCAAAGAGTTGAGGTTTCTTACCATGCTTGAAGATGCCCAGTAGCAAACACTTGTCAGCAATGGCATCCCACCACAAAGCTGGCAGCTCTGAATGGTCCGGATCTGGTACCCAGATCTTAATCTCACTGATGAAGAGGAGGAGGATAGTTAAATTAGCATCATATGGTTTGATAATTGCATTTTAATGATTTCTGCAAAAACAGCAGTATGACATTAGATGAGTTCCAATATTGTAATATACGAGGAAGAGTAAATCCATGCACTTGGACTGTTTTAAGTAGCCTTTAGCTAAAGGAAAAGAAGGTCTTCAAATACTTATTTTCTTATCAAATTTGCAAAATAATTTGTATTGTTTTTTTAATTATTATATTGTAAATATTTATGTGTGATAATTGCTCATATTTGAAGTTTTATAATTTAGACAGAGGCCTTTCTATATTTAAATCTGCTTCCATTTTACAAAAACTACACTGCTGTTAATGAAATTCAAAGGTCAAACATTTATCCCCACAAGCTTAATAAAAGTACAAAAAAAAAAAGAAATGATAAAATTATTTGAAAAGTAGCAACCTTCCTAGGCTCTATAGTGATTTTATTGTAAGCAGTCATTTTTATTAACCATCTGCAATAACACTGGCAGGAAGGAATCTTATAAAAACCAACCCAATGCTCACCAGTAGGTGGAGCTCTACAACTGTCTTGCTAATTTAGCTGATCTGTTGTTTCTTTCCTCAACAGGTTGATAACAGATACTAACGACCACATTTGTCACTCAAAGATAAAAATTTGCTTTTTACCCTTGATTTTGGTACAAGCTTATATAGAGTTCTAGCTCATTCTGTTTGAAGCTGTTAAATCTGGCACTCGGTGATTATCACAAATCCAGTCAGATTTTTTATTAGACACATTGTTAGCAGACATCAGCTGTGTTTTTGGACATTCATTGTATTTGTAGAATAAAGTAATCATGCTTTAAGCATCTAAAACAGAAGACAAATCCCACAAATAAGAAACCAAAGGACAGGAAGTTGTAAGTAATGAGTAGGTCAAAGTTGAGCTCACCTGGAGTCTGCACCGTCCAGCACCTTCTGGGCCTGGCTCCCTATCACCTCTTGTTTCAGGTAGTAAAGCATTCTGACCCTGAGCAGCACCCTGCACAGAGAAAACCCACTGGTCACAACAAAGCCCTGACCACGAACAAACGCTGAGTGAGCAGTACCAACACACACACAGACCTCAGCTGCAAACTGATGAACACAATGCAAATGAGAGAAATGTGCAACAATTCAGCTGTGAACCTACAATCAAACCTGGTTGTTTCATTGCTTTACTGGCACATTAAATAAAAGCATACATACATTTTATATATATATATATATATATATATATATATATATATATATATATATATATATATATATATATAGTGATCTTGGATTTTTTGTGTGTGTTCAAATACTAATCATAAGCTTGCCTCCAAAGTGCTTGCCACAACACAGACTAAGCCAGATCAATTAATGTGTATTATGGTTCGAGTGATGTCGACGTTAGTGTATAGACCTCACAGGGAGTCATGAGCGTATCTGAGGACTGAATGAACATTCGGCAGTCTCTCTCCAGTCGTCATGTGGTCGTGCTCTGGCAGTAGATGAAGGCTGGGAAGCCGAGGCTGACAAGGTAGAGGGAGGCTGACTCACAGGGGAGACATTAGCTCTGTGATGCATGATCACACATCACAGCCAGCAGGGCTTTGAGCGAAGACACAGTCAAGTGGTGGGAAATGTGTTTGTGCTGGTGTGCCAGGCTGGAACGTCTGGTATGCCTTGAGATTTTGTATTTTGTCTGAACACATAATGATTATTAAATTCTGTCGTGTAATGTCTGCTGTTGGAAAAATTCGGCGCGGGGGTTTTAAGGGTTTCTGGCATGAGAGCAGAGCCCTCTGTGGAGGATTAGCATGGCTATGTAGTTATTAGCTGTCTTACAATTGTTCTCCTCAGTATGGTGTCATCTCAGAGGATACAGTGTGCTCCTGACACCGTCAAATGATCAGAGAAATGTATGAATGGAGCACCCTACAACCCTGATTAAAAGAACTGTTTTCACAAAGCAAATTAGATGTGAAAAGAATTCTCATAAGACTCCATAACACTCAAAGCCAGGACTGAAAAAGTGTCCACTACCTCACAAAGAAAACAATTCATAGGAGGCATTCCTTTTGCTAATAAGGTGTAATCTAACTAAATATTACTCCAAATGAGCCCAAATCCATCCCTGATCTACAGACAGTAAAATTTTCAGGGCTTATATGTCTGTCAGGGTGATGGATGTCTGTGGTGACCTGTCTGCACTTGTGGCTCAGCTAAATCAAAGTCTTGAACTTCCTCACTACTCCTCCACCCTCCATCTTCCTGTGTGAGTGGACCCGCCCAGGAGCAGCTGCTGCTTCCTCTGCCTGTCAGCACAGCCATTCATTGCTCTCCATCTAAGCTTTTGTTAGTCATTGTGTGTGTGCTTATGTGTGCAATGTGGTTCACTCGGAGGCTGCAGACAATTTCAGCACAGTCATACGCTGTCTTTCAGCGGTGAATAAGTCAAGTATGCATGACATGAATGGTATGCAAAGAATCCCTCATGATCGGTTCTAATAGAGCTACCAAAAAATCAGAAACAGGGAGATACTGAGGCAGTGTGAAAATTCTGATTCTGTTAAACTTTAGTGCTTCAGCCCAAAACTATATGCTAGCTTCATATTTGATATGTATACAGTGAAACTGCAAGAGGGATAACCTGTTGGTTCTGACCCAAACTTTCCACCAATATTAACCATGTCAATCTAAGAGTTTGTTCCTTCTTTAGCTGTCCTGTTAAGGAGGCCAATCAGCACCACCTCTCCACCCCTCTTTGCACCACATCACATTCCAGGTCCTCAAAGTGAAAAACGCAAAAGTCAGCAAACTCAGCTGGCTGTGTGTCCCCATTCGCCCAGCATGTCACGTATCAGACAATCCCTGGATTCAACACAACTGGACCAGAAAACAATGGAGAACTTTCTATGGAAGCTACACTGCTCTGTGCCCATGGCCCAATAAACATGAGCCCCCTCTTAGAACAAAACAGCAGCCATCTATTCAGCTTTATATCTCTGTGGTCTGTATTTTAATAGCAGCCATCTTTTTTCCTCTGTTGTAAATAAGAGAGATCTATGATGGCCATTAGCTGGGCTGAAGTCTCATTAACAATCATATCAGTCAGCGGGTCTCAAAGTGATACGCGTCCGTTAATGAATCGGTCTGCTGTCGGCTCCAATAGATGTTTTAGTGCCTCCTAATTACTATGGCTTGGAGGTGCCAGAGTTAGAATTTGAGACACGTGCAAATTGTATTTTCATTTTTCACTCAGGCTTCATTGTATTAAAAATAAACTGATACAATCTGTGCTGGAAGAGAATAATGACCACCTGCCAGTAGCTATAATAGCACAAAGGTTTGAACACAGACACAAGCACACACACTCACACTCTCCTACAGGCAATAAAACAACCAAAACCCAGACTATTAGTCGCCTTGTGTGCTGCAAGCAAGTTAAAATACTATAAATACGCAAAACAACAACTGTCTCTTTAATTTAATAATCCTGTTTTAAGTAATCAAGAATATTTCCCGCCTACTTGTTGCAGTGGTGTTTAAGGTGTTTCTTGTAGCCATCATCCTGAAGCATGTGCTCTGGGTTGTGCTTCCTGAGCCACTCAGCTTTGTGGATGTCAAAAGAGCTAGACTGTGTCTTCATCTTCTTCCCCTTCCTGCCCCGAGGGACTGGGGCAGATAAACCTACAGGACACAAAGAGGTTAAGGGTGAAAGGGGGCAGCATAAGTAATAAAATCTTAAGAAACACATGGTCTTAACGCACTATTTCCCTATACTAGTTATAAAAAGCTAGTCAGATATATGCTGCAAGTGCTGAGGCTCACCCAGGTGATTCTGCAGCTCTTTGGTTTGTCCATCCTCAGTAGGAGCAATCAGGTCCCACATGAAGCTTTTGATTTTGTCGTCTCCCCGATAATGGACCAGGCAGTAAGCCAGCAGGGCCCTGCAGATGGACTCCACATCCCACTCTGTAAGCTGCTTCTTAAAACGCCCATGGTTCAGAATATCCTTCCAACGACCCCAACTGAGGAACGGAAGCAGGATTTAAGAAAAATCATCTTCATGGGAAAGTTTTGCTTAATTTTTAAGAGATGCCAGTCTAAAGTGCCTATAAAAAGTATTCACCCACTTGGATTTTTTACCCTTATATTGGTTTTATAAATCAACCATGGCCATTATAATTTGGCTTTTTTGACAAAAATTTGAAAAACCTCTTAAATGTCAAACTGGAGTCAGTTTTCTACAAACTAATGTAAATTAAATAAAAATATGCAATGTAAAATAAGCTATTGTATAAATTGGGATCACCTGAGTACAGTGAATGTGTCTCAAATGAATGTAGTATGAAGACACATGTGTCTGGAAGGTCTAGTCACTGGTTAAACAATATTCCTGGCTATCATTACACCACAAAGAAAAAAGAACACAGAGCAACTCAGAGAAAAGACTATTGAAAAGTACAAGTCAGGGGATGGATACTAAAGAAATCCAAGACACTTAACATCCCTTGGAGTTCATTTAAATTCATCATCAAGAAATGAAAGGAATATGAAAACTGAGTGACGGTGCAAGAAGGAGACTAGTGAGAGAGGCCACCAAGACACCTATGACTGCTCTGAAGGATTTACAAGCTTGAGCAGCTGAGATGGAAGAGTCTCTGCATATAACAACTGTTGAATGGGTTCTTCACCAGTCAAAGCTTTATGGGAGAGTGGCAGAGAGAAAGCCACTGTTGAAGAAAACTCACATTAAATCTTGACTAGAGTTCACCAAAAGACATGTGGGAGACTCCGTTGTCAAGCAGAAGAAAGTTGTTTGGTCTGATGAGATGAAAATGGGGCTTTTTGACCATCAGACAGTATGCTATGTTTGGCAGCACTAAACACTGCACATCACCACAAACACACCATCCCCACTGCGAAGCATGGGGGTGGCAGCATCATGCTGTGGGGATACTTCTCAGTCTGTGGAAGACTTGTAAAGGTAGAGGGTAAGATTAACGCAGCAAAATGCAGGAAAATCCTTGAGAACAATCTTATTCTGTCTGCAAGAGAACTACAGCTTGAGAGATGAATTATTTTCTAGTAAGACAATGACCCGAAGCATACAGCTACAGAAAAATGGTTTAAAGACAGGTGGTTCTTCTGGAGTGGCCAAGTCAAAGCCCACTCCCTATCCCTGTGTAACCTGACAGATCTTGAGCAGTTTTGCAAAGAAGAATGAAGTAAAATTACAAAGTCCAGATGTGTAGCCAAAGGTGCATCTGCTAAATGCTGACTTAAAGGGGGTGAATATTTATGCAGTAACTTAATTTACATGAAATGTTTTCTTTGGTAATTGACATTACTTTGTAGAAATCTGTTTTCACTTTGACATTAAATAGGTTTTTAGGGTTTTTCTGTCAAAAAGACAAATTATATTGCCCATTATTGATTTCTAAAATTAATTAAAAGGTAAAACATCAAAAGGGGTGAATACTTTTTATAGGCACTGTAAAATATATGGCTGCTGTGATCATCTTACCCATAAACAAGGAGGTTCTTTTCCACTCTGAAGCACTCTGTGCGTCCATAGCTGTTGAGACGGTCGTAGTTTCGCCTGAGCTTAGGTTTGGTCTCGTCGTCATCGCTATCACCCTCTGAGAGCTCAGCTAACTCATCCTTTGTTGAGCTAAATGGCCTTGTCTGCTTTCTGACACGAGGGGTGTCGATCACCAGGCTGTTCTGCAGAGGGGGGAAGGAGGGCAAACAACAAGATTTCAGGGATAAAATTCTCCATGACACAGCTTAAGACAGGCCTCAACTCTACTGGATGTCCATACATAACATATTTGATATAAATCCTGCTTAGGTCTGTATAAACAATTATTTGCAGAACTTACTCTTCCATTGACCAGTTCCATGTCAATGTCAGCCTTTTTAGCCCATTTGTCCCAAAAGTTAGGGTCATCCAGTGAAATGTCTGTGCGGTTTCCGGACGCCACAAAACTCGCCTGAAAGCAGACATCAGAGTCACAAATAAGCAACATCATCAAATCTGCAATCTATCAGATGCTGCTGCTCATTAAAAATTACATAACAGTGCTAAATGAACACAGCATCAAGTCATCAAAAATAATACTGCTTAAGTAGCATATGAACAGATAAGCATTTATTAAAAATTCATTTTAATTCACTTTTAGAGCACTTTATGCATCTCAAAAGTCACCTTAGCAAAGGTAGATCCTCGTCCCTCAGACTCGATGGTGATGGTCTTGGTCCTGCGCTGGAGAATCTGGTCAATGTCCTCTTCACAGAATTTTGCCCCTTCATCCTCCTCATCCATGATCGCCCCATATGCACCACGTCGCAACAGATCCTCGATTTCTTTCTTAGATAGCTGCTGCTGCACAGCCTGAAGGTATCAAAGGTATACATGAGACAAATTAAGTAAGGCCAAGTAAATTGTAAAATTAAATATGCAGGATAAAGAAACAGCGCAGAAACCTCACAGCACCCCCCCACCCAAAAAAAAACAACTAAAACAAACAAACAAACATATGACACCTGTTGTAATGTATCTGTTGTATATAATTTCAAACCATCCCAGCAGCTGTTTATAAAGTCAGACCGGATGTGGAGGCCTGCTAATAGCTCAACCTCTTTGTACTTTAGATAATTCTCAGAGGACACCAACCTCAGCTAAACATCCTCCTACACACTTCACATGTTGTTGACACACTCCCTCACAAAGAGATTAGACTCTAATAGGATTGGTTACACTTTAAGTAGAAATTTCAAGAGCAAGATCCAAGTTTGCGGGTTTGTACACATTTGTTTTTCACTGTTTGGCATCTTGTTTTCTGCCATCTGTCACAGTGTTTCTCCGATATTACTCAGGGCTGATAATATGGGAAACTGTTGATTTTTGTTATTGTTGGAGAGAAAACTAGAAGAAATATTTGAAATAAAGCAAGTGCAACAGGAATGGTTGTGACAGTGAGACACAGTTTAATTTACTGTTACGATTTTCACAGTAATGATGCAGTGAGTTAAAAATTGGAGCTAAATGTAGAAGATGAGCTTTAGCAAACTAAGCATTTAAGATCCACTTGGATTTAAGATTGTATTATTTGAAAGCTGATGCTAAGCCAAGAAGGAAACATGTATGTATCAAAACAATAAAATAAGACAAATAAGATCACATTTAAGTGGTTTCCTGCTATTAACTGTAACCATTCAACGATGAGGAAAAAAATATTACTGCCCTGCCAGAAAGGATCACAAACAAACTTTCTGTTTGAAAATTAACTGAATATAATCAATATGACAAATGGATTTAATTTACTATTTCTAGATCAGATAATCTGGAAAATTTTTAATCTTACCCCTCCCCCTGTGCCTCCCCCCAGGCTGTTATCTCGTCCACTCATGCTCTGCAGTACTGCTTTGTCCAAGCCCAGCTTGAGGCTGGCTCTATCAAACATTTCTCTCTCGTACGAGTTCCTGGTGATGAGCCGATACACCTTGACCGCCTTGTCCTGACCGATCCGATGGCAGCGAGCCTGGGCCTGAACAACACGGAAAAACTGATTAAAGAAACTACATCTTTGGTTGTTTAAAAGTACGTTTGGTTTAAAATGACTCAAATCTTCAGTTGTTCTGATACCTGGCATGTAAAACACTGTTTTTTGGCAAGTGTTTTCACAAGCAGATGTAAGGCAAGAGACAGAGTGCCAAAATGATTAAAAGCTGAAACAATAATGGCGATTTGTTGAGTGAGTCGGTGTATACATTAATGTTGTACCTGCAGGTCGTTCTGAGGGTTCCAGTCAGAGTCAAAGATGATACAGGTGTCTGCAGCTGTGAGGTTGATTCCCAGTCCTCCAGCTCTCGTGCAGAGGAGGAAAACAAAGCGCTCTGAGTCAGGCTTACTGAAGCGGTCAATGGCTGCCTGTCGCAGGTTGCCACGAACACGTCCATCTATCCGCTCATACAAGTACCTGCAACACAGAGAAGTTAAGCCATGAAAGTTGTGCACAGTATCCTGGAATATGTTATGGGCATAATGGGAAATGAAATGTAACAGGTTTTGTTTTCCTGAAGAGAATTATTCAAAAATATCTGAAGATATCTAGTGTTACTCAATAGCTACAGCACCCAGGCCCTAAAGTCTCACAATAGCTTTTATTTTCCTTTCCTCCCACAAATGAAAACGGTGTGCTCAAAGATAAAACTGTGTAGTTGTTATTCGCTTTCATCTTGTGTCCATTCTCATCCCCTCCCACAATCTGACCCCCTGCCCTCCTCCAGGGTAATCCACTTCCAGTCAGGAGAAGATTCACAGAAACCACCGCTTGTCTCATGTAGTGGAGCCCCGAGGGCTTAAATAACCTGCTGCTGAACCCTGTCTGAGGTCTGTGCTGCACAGCACCTCACATGTTTACAATAGTTAAGGGTTTGTGTCGGCTGCTGGTGGGAAGCCAGAAGAAAAGAGAGACAGAGAAAAAGTAAAAGTAAAGATTTGATAATGGAAAAGACTGAGAGACGGCAGAATTTAGAATGAAAATATAGGCAGGGATGTGCTGAGGTCAGACTGTTTAAACATTATTATTGTGTTTCTATCATTATATCTGTTGTTGCATTCATAACCTAAAGGCTAGTTGTAAACCTCTTATTGGTCGTTGCAAACCACTCACTCCAATTAAGCTTTTTCTAAGACTTTCAGGATTAACCAAGACACGGCATACATAGTGGCGATGCAAACACACAAAGGGAAGCAAGGAGAGAGTTAACTATTTCCCTGTCTCCTCAGAATGTATGAAATATCTTTATGAACCTGATAGATGCCTATCCCTCCAACACTCTGCTTCTTTCCTCTTTTGAACAGTTGCATTTTTTGTCTTGATATTCACATCTATTAAAGGTCCATCAAACATTTTGCACTGTAACATGAAAAGGGCAGATTCAATTAATAAAATCCTAAAGACAACAGGCAACATGTTAACGCTGGGAGATGTTTGCCACTAGAAAGTTGCACAAAAAGATAAAACAGCATGCTAACAGTCTATGGAAATAAACATTTTAGCTTCATTGTGAATTTTGTCAATCCTGTTTAAAAGTTAATTCTTAAAAAAAAAAAAAAAAAAAGTTGAAATGACAGCTACAGCTGCTTTTTGCAATGTAAACTTCCTTAAAAAAAATCATGATTTTAAATTCGGAGAGAGAGATTTTCAGTCCGAGCTTTAAGAACAAATCTATCACCATCTTTGTTACCTTCTCTGAATGAGGTAGTCTTCCAAGATGTCCAGGCAGCGCACCATTTGGGAGAAGATGAGCACCCTGTGTCCTCCAGCCTTCATCTTGGGCAGCAGCTTATCAATAAGGACCAGCTTCCCTGCAGACTGCACCATAGCCTGTAGGTGAAAGTCCATGGCAGTAGGGCTGTACACCTCCCTGAAGTCCTCCAAGATCTTTTCTTCTGCCCCTGATGCAGAAAAGACATGTAAAACTCAGTAATACCCTCTTTCTGCTTCTTCATGACTTTTGATGAACACATAAAAGTCATGATAACAACTGTAACGAAAGCTTTTGCTATATATAACAAATATACAGTGCTTAACAAATGTATTATTTACATTGGCGAACATATCTGTATGCTAGACATTGAACATGTGGAAGGCTTTGTACTATTCCTTTGTGTTACTTTTTCTTTCTTCTTCTTATATTTTTTTTTTACCCTGAACTATGGATCCCCCTGGGTCTGAAATAAAGAATTTGATTTCATTTGATTATTAGACCACCTGTCATATTTGTCTCAAAGACCATCAAGCATCATGAAGTGCTTTAATGCAGACTCTTTCATTTTCAGTCAGCTCTCCACGCTTCACCGTTTTGAACAGGAATGAGGGATTTCAAACTGAATTCACCCAAATTTGAGCCGGCTCACTGGGCTTCTCTGAGAAGTCAGAAATTGATCAAGCATAACATTCAAGCACTAAAACGAATTTTTCTCTTCAGGAATGCTAGTAAAGAACTATAATTTGACATATTAATCAAGAAATAATAATGTACTTGACAATTTTTTCAGTGTTTTTGTAAATCAGTAAATTTGAAAATTCATGGATAACAACAATAATTATATTTTAGCAGTAAAAATATCATTGGGGTTAAAGAGCTTCTACATATTGGTGTATTAACCATTGCAGAAGAACAAAAAATGATTTTGGTAATTACCATTGCTGTTAATTCAGGGCAGCTGTGGTATAAACCTTACTTTGGTTAGGGTTAGGGTGGTCTAATAAATTTGTTAAGCACTGTATATAGTACATACTTAGGAATATTTGCCATAAAATTGAGATTTTTTTTACTGCTAACACCTTTTGAAGACTAAACAGGAAATAGTTGAACTGCTATATCTGTGAAGATTATTTTTGAGGATTTTTACCAACATGAGCTTGTATTTAAGGTAAAATAATCCCCATCCTACCTTTGATGAGGTAGGGGTGGTTGCAGCACTTTCGCAGCTCCATCATGGTGTTGACCAGGTTGGGCATGTTTGCCTGGCCAGCTCCTTTAGCCAGGAAAGAGAAGTTCTTCTCAAGGATTGCTCTGTAGTATTTCTTCTGAATATTTGTGAGCTCAACCTCAATGATCGTCTCCTCTTTCGGAGCCAACTTCTTCTCCACATCCTCTTTCAATCGTCGCAGCATCATGGGCTTCAGTATGCCCTGTAGCTTTTGTACCTGTGGGCGATAACAAGAAAAAATACATGCAATATTTGTCTTTGAATTATTTGTTTGGTCTACAGTGAGTTTTGCATTATTACAGTGAAATTAAATAGTATGTTTCATAGATTTGATCAATATCTGGTGGCAATGGAATAGCAGAGATTTATTTTTCCTTAAATAATTTTCCATACAAATGCTCAACAACATGGATTCTGTAAATACTGACCACCTTAAGATAAACCTGAATCTAATTCAGTTTGATAGCAGTTAACCTTTGTTATATTTATGAACAGCAACTTGAAGAGGTACCACAAAAGCACACTGTAGGAGCAGGATTCATCACACACACCATTTGCTATAGAACTCTTGTAAAATTAAACCCTTTACGTCTGTGTTTACTGTGTGGACTTTGTATATTTTAGATAAGTTTTAAAACCAGTCCTCAGCAGCTTCTTTTGCATTGGATTAACACCCACATATCCTAAAATCAAGAGTTTTTGCTTCCATTACAGCATCACAGCCTTGTAACCACTAGATCCCCAGAGGCAGACCAGCTTTTCCCAACACAGTTCTTTTTTTATTATGCACACACAGGCCCTTGTCTAACATGTTTTGACAAAGTTCAACATAAAAGCATCGGCAACTTTTACTATGAAAAGGATTTTACATTCCCCCTGGCACAATAAGCTGCTAGATTTAGTAGCGCGTGGTGAGTACTACATGTTTCAAATATTTTAACTTTCAGCCTGAGTACCAATCTCACAGCATGTTTTAATGCTCTTTTCTTGGGCATCTCCTCTGCCTACAAATTAAATGCCAAGCAGCAATGTGACGAGGAAAGGTAAAGAGCCTTTTCCTTCTAAGCAACTGTGTCAATACAAAAATTTAACAAAGAGCTGCATTAAAACCCATTATCTGTTATCACTAACCACCATATGATGGGTGTGTATACAAGAATACAAAAATGTCACTGCAGCCTGATTACAAAAAGCTCTGCTTCAAGAGTCCTCTCCATACCAAAGGGACTTATTAAAAGATGAGTGTGGAGTGAGCTATGAAGCAATAATTAAAGCAACCTTTTTATAACTTACCAACACTTTAAACATGTATTTCCTTTAATAAATAAAACACTATCATAGTTTTCTTATCTGAGTGTGGTTGAGTAGATTTCAGACTTTTAACTCTGCATAATGAAATAATCAGTGGGAAATACTGAGATGTAAAAACACTCAAGTTTGGTCTGTGGCTCCTCTCCTGCATGTCTGTCCCCCAATCTCTCATCCCTTTCTCTGATTCTATCCATCACTTTCAATAAAGGGCATAAAAAGCCCCCCCCACCCCCTGCAAAAAAAAAAACAAAAACAAAAACACGCTGAACAAACTCTCTGTATAAGTAGACTAACCTGCTCCTCAGTCTTGAGGTCTCCAAACTCCTGCATGAAGGTGTTTTCTGAGGGGAAGCGTGCTGGCTCCAAGAAGTGTAGCAGGCTAAAGAGCTCCTCCACAGTGTTCTGGAGAGGAGTACCTGTCAGCAGGACTTTGTGCTCCTAAAGGAGAAGAAGAGGAACAAAATCAGATTATTTAGTTTCTGCAGCAAATCCCAAACTAATGCAGTTCCCATGCATCAAAGGGTTGCCAACTGCATATTTAAATTGTACATTTTATTTTTGTATTTCTTCAGAAACTGGTGGCTTATGTACCAGGCTCATTAGCTTGAAGCCCTCTAGCAGCTTGCAGTTCTTGTTCTTGAGGCGGTGAGCCTCATCAATGATAACACAGCGCCACTCTACGGCATTGAGTTCGGGACATCCTCCCAGGATCATCTCGAAAGTGGTGATAACAGCCTGAAACCTGTAGGCACCTCGAATAACTCGGCCCTGGAAAAAGGGAGAAACATTTTTAGATAAAGCATTTATACCAAAAAAGGATCAAGAGATGGTATCTATCATTTTTTAACAAGATATCTGGTCTTATTTAAGGGTGTGTAAAATACCTTTAAATGTCTTGAGTTGTAATTAATGTAGTCTGTGTGGCTTGTCAAAGTCTGACAGTTGTTTTCATAGAGAACATGGTTTAACAAGGACAACACTTAGGGATTTAGTAATGTCTTACTATAATTATGGCATTATGCTGATGTGGTGGCGATGCTGTGCTGTAATCAAAAGTTTAAAGTTTACCACAAAGAACAGAGAGGCTGCAGGTGTAGGCTGTTACTAACAATAAACCAACTTTTTATTTAGATAGCACCAATTGATAATAAATGCCATGAAGACACTTTAGGAGAGAAGGTCTGGACCGTAGCTTTTTCTGTAATATCAAAAATGAAAATAAATAAATAAGTGATGCCAGTCCATTAAAAAATTGAATTAATTGTAAACTTTGTAATAAAATCATCTGAATCAACTGCATATGTCATATGAGAAAGAGAATTACTGGTAGATTTAAATCTAACAGTAATAAAACAATCAGAAAAGATATGCTTCTGAGTGGCATCAAAACGTTCTACTAACTTTTAAAAAAGGAGACGAGGAGATCAAGGACAGATTGTCCACCTACTAGTCAGTCTAGGATGGTGTTAATCGGTAGTAAATGGATTTTTTTCCCAGAAAATTATAAATGTTAAAAGCATTTTTTATGTGGTCTAATCGTAGTTTAACAGCTACTTTAGCCAGTTGTGTGATGGTACAAGAATGAGATTAATAAGCATACATTTTTAAACATATTTTTCAACACTGTGATTACTCAATCAAAATGTATTGAAAATTTTGATGTCACTAATATAAATAAATGAAAATAAAATACAATAACATAGCATGCAGATCTTCATATGCACGTTCAGCCTGCCAGGGACAACAGTGAATTTCATAAACATCTCTGGTGTCCTAAAAGTTAAAAAGAGTAACACCAGGCTTCATCATCAAAGTATTGTTTTCATTTTGAGTTTTTACTGAAGTCTATGGGACCAACCAAGATCAGCCCCCCATGGATCCCAGGCCTGCATTAAAACCTCTCATCACTGCTGAAAGATCAAGTTTTTCCAAGCATTATTGATAATGGAAGAGTAGTTAAAAAAAGATAGACTGTAATTACTTGTGTGAGAACATTTAAAGCTTTTGCATATTTCTTAAATGTGGTCTTGAAGTTGTTGATATTACCTTTCAAACCTACAGCACAAACTTAAGTCTTTAACGGTAAACAGGACGTGGCTTATTTATTGTTATGTTTAATTGCCAATTTGAAACCACACCTCTTACTCTAGGAAAATCATCTATAGCACAGCCAGGACATGAGCGCACATGTGGTAGTGAGTCTGTTTGTTTGTTTATTTGTTTATTCATATGTCTGGGGAGACTCTGCCTCACCCCGCCTTTCCATTTGTATCTATTGCCTTGACAACACTCCTCTAGGGACAGTCAGTTATCCAGTAACCCGCTCCCACAGCCAGCAGACTGCTGTGGAGGAGCCTCTCTACCTCTGATATGCCTGAGCTGTGCTGACAGAGAGCTCCCCTTGGGGGCTGCTGCTGTGACATCACAGGCTGCCTGGGAGACAGCCTGGTGGCGGCATCGCTCTGTTCTGCTCCCGCTTGCCTTAATTCCTCCCACGGTTCGTCTGAACACTAAGAGCTTCTAACTGCCTGTTGTGACACATCACATGGCCCACCAACCGCGGCGAGCCTCTGCCCATGGCTCACTAACTACCTAGCGCCTCATTTAAAGCTGGACATGTGCCATTCTTGGAATCAAGTTAATGCTTTGCATGGACTAAAAACCAAATATTTACATGTTGCATTATTTTGCCCTACAGAGCAAGCAAGTAAAGCCCTAAAAAAAAATCACTCAATTTTTAACAGTAAATTTTTTAAATATTTAGGATACTTGTGTATTTTTTCACATTTGAACGGCTATAACAAGACCTGTGATTATTTTAGGTGTTCTCAGGCTAAATATGTTCAAGATGTGTTGGTTTGAAAAAATTATATATATAAAATCATTTTTCAGCACACATCATCCAAACATACCTTTTATATACAAACAAAAGCATTCACTATCTTTATCTTCTCCCTGCTTTTCTGATTCTCCAGGTAATCTTAGCCTCTGCAACATTTTGCTGAGTAAGTTTGCTTTATTACATCCAGAGTGCCGGTGTACTGAGGCTTCTGCTTTGCTTGGTAATCACGTTCTGCCTGTTTATTTAATATCCCACCCCTATTGTAGTATGCAGGCCTCCTGTTTTCAAACATATCATTATATTACTCATAGGAGTTCCTGTTGTTGCAATTTTCTAAAAAGCACTCTGATCATTTTAATTGAAGTGAATCACTGCTTTCCTGACTGAAGGTAAGCAAAGCGGTGCTGCTTTCTGTTTCCTTCTCTTTGAAAAACAGAGGATTGGTATATCAAGATGAACTCTGTGGCTGTCAGTACTCACATTTTCATTTGTTTTAAGACTGTTATATGCTGAATGAAGCTGAAAGTCTGTATATTTTTAACTATGTTTATGCAGCTCCTCCACAAAGCGTATGTTTAGTTAAATTACTGTGGCAAAAAATACACAGAAATTAGTAGGCAGGAAAATAAAGGGTTTTTTGACCAACCAACTGCACCTGCAGTCCAAAATGTATACACCACAGTGGAAGTTTGCATCTTAAAAGAAGTGTAAGTATAATGAACAACGAAAAAGTGCATTCTCTAATTGCCACTATGAGGGATTAAGATTCTCAGTATTACAATCTTTGCATACTTCTTTGAAAGTGACAGGCTATAATAAGCTTCTTTAAGTATACCCATGTTAAAGAGAAATTTATATGTAATGAAGGGACATATATGTCTTTAGTTTCTGAATTACACAAATGTTTCAAAGACTTATAGTGAAACACTCAAACAACAGTATGTATGTAGGCTGCTGTACTACTATGTTATCAGATTTGTTTTAACCAAAATACCATATTTTCTAACAGGTATCACTGTCTGGGGAAAAGGACTAAAATTATGTTTTGTTCTTATTTGACTTACCTGTGCATCCCTGAAATACATCTCGTACTGCTGGAGCATCTGCCTGCTGACCATGCTTCCATGGTAGACGATGACATTGAGATAAGTCCAGGTACGGAACTCGCGCTCCCAGTTGGCGATGGTAGAGAGTGGCGCAATGATGAGAAACGGCCCTTTGATGCCCACACGATGGATCTCCTCTAGGAATGTGATGGACTGGATGGTTTTTCCCAGGCCCATCTCATCTGCCAGGATGCAGTTTCGTCTGACAAGTGGAGATAAAAGGGTAGAAGAAAAAAAAAAACCTCACACAATTAGGTTTCTTATTTGTTTCAGTAAGCATAAAGTAATGTGTTTTGTGGCACAAAAAGAGGTTAAAAAGTTAAGAAAAAGAAGCACAAAGGGAGGCAAAAAAGAATAATCCCAAGATGCTATAATATAAGCAGTGAACAATGGAGGAGAAAACGACATAATCAGCAGTAATAAGACACCAAAGAGAAAAGATTCAACATAATGGCAAATACAACCGCCTGTGCAGCGTGGTATACTCAAGCGAACCATTTTTTCAGCTGTCCAGTGGGTGGGGGTATTATATCTTGATGCTAATTGCAATGTGCAGATATTCCCACTGGCCTCTTAAGCAGCTCTCTACTTCTGATTAATCTCTCTGCGTAGGCAAACGCAAAGTCTTGCATGCTCACACATAAAGCCAATACTCAGGGTTAATGCAAGCACACTGACACCATGTGCTCTGGATCTACACTGTGCAGCTCTTCTTTTGTGAGTCGTAGGCGAAGAAAAGCAAGTGCTGCTGCAGCATTCTGCACCTTGACAGGAAATTTGACTCCCCTTGCAGGCCTGGCCAAATAATGTGAATACAGCCAAAACACAGCATGGTCCATGCACATGCAGGAAAAGTGATTCAGTATTCATTATCTGCAGGCTCAATGCACCCAGAGGATTCCTCTTGAAACACAAAATACCTGCATAAACATTGTTCTCTATCAATAAACGTAATGTAATGTTTCATTCACATGGGATTACTGAAGCTTTGTGAGTAATCACAGTACGTAAAGAGACGCCTTTATGCTTTAGGTTTAAGATATATGCTAAACCTACGACTTGTCTTTCCATTTGAGTTGTGTGTCTAAGCTATTTAGGCAAGCTCACTTGTGTAGAGTGGCAGCAAGTCCCTGTCTCAATAAATTAGCTTGGTGTCTTTGTGAATGGTCTGGTGCTATGTGCATGTACACAAAAAGTACAAAAACTGACCTGTTGTACCAATTGAAGAGGAGCCAGTTGACCCCTTCGAGCTGGTAGTCCCTGAGGCAGTTGCTGTTCCTGTATTCCCTCGACTGCTCCCTCTTCTTCCAATGATTGGCCGGGGGTCGTTCCTGGGAAATAGTTCAAACAACTGTTGGAATTCTCTCTACAACTACATCTCTGAGGAGAAAATGCAATGTGTATTTTTTACAGCAACTGAAGAATGGGCAGCAAGAGTGCTAATAAGAAACACAAGTACATAGGTAAAAACAGGCAGTATGTTTTTGTTTGTAGCTAGCATTGATCTAAAACATAAATTTGACACATGCATGTGTTTCTTTCACTTTTTGAAAACAAGTGAACCTAGAGTAAAAAAATGGTTTAAAGTGTTAGGTTTTCTAATAAACAGGGGAGTGAATACAGACAGTTAAAATGATGCTTATCCCAGGCAGTGCAAATTGCATACTGCTGTATGCAGTCTTGCACATAAACTGTATAATGAAACAGCTACGTTTTTAGCTGCATGGAGCCTAATCTATGGGTTTCTCTTTATAAATGGGTTTCTTCAAGCCTTTTTTCCCCATCCTCTCAAGTCTTTATTTGCAAGTTATTTATTCATTAGGAATTACCTCCTGTAAAACAACAAAAAGGACACTTTTAAAGTGGCTGGCAGCAGGTTGCTTGCCATTAATTGACATTAGGTTATGATGCCTGCAGTCAGGCTGTTATGCAGCAAGTCAGGGCTTTGTGCAGGCCAGCCAATAACGTTCCCTTTAGTCTTTGAGAGGTAGTTCTTCACCAGGAGCCATGTATGTTTTGGGTTGTCATGATGCAGGACAAAGCAATGACCTCCACAAAGTTTTTTGGCTGACTGCTTGAGGTTTTCTTTTAAAATCTTCACGTATCCGTCTTTCTTCCTTATTCTTTCCACCTTGACGAGATTCCCAGTTCCTGATGCACTGAAACATCCCCACGGTATAATACTCCCACCACTGTGTATTACTGTGGGGATTGTGTTCTTTGGGTTATTTGGACATGCTTCCAGTACACATAATCTTTCTCCTGGTTGTCCTTAGCATACTTCAGTCTGGCTTGAAGGTGTCTCTCCTACAGAAGTGGAGTTTTTCTTGGACTGCAACTCTGCAGTCCATTCCTGTGCAGGGCTTTAATGATGGTCTTCTTTCAGTCTACAATTTCTGACTTTGCTAAGTTATTCACTAGTGTCTTTGCAGTTGTTCTGCAGTCTTTAGACACATCTCTCGCTAGTTTTCTTTCCAGAGTCTTTGAAATCTTTCTCCTCCTACCTCTTTGAGCATTACAAAGCCAAAACACATCATAACACTAACTGGTTTGTGCTATGGCTTAAGAAAAAGGTCAGTTCTAAAGGGGAGTAATAATTTAGACTCTGGTAGATTTTGGTTACTGTGAAATTCATTTGTGTCTGTGTGCAAAGTAAAATAATGTAAGCATCTGAACTAAAAGTAGGTTGTTTGGAAAAGCTGTGTAAAAAAACCCTTGCTCTGTTAAACAGCACTTCGGAAAAACTAACATTTTCATTGAGGGGCTAATAGTTTCGTCCTCATCTGTATGTCAAGATTTTCCTTCATTGCATAACAAAGTTTTATAAAATAAGCGATGTTAAAAAAAAAAAAAAAAAAGGGAAACATTCCTTAAAATCATGTGAAAATATAACCTACTTGAATAAAGAGCAGGAGAGCTGTGACGGGGGTTATAAATACAGTGTTTAGTTGTGATTGTTGGTTGACTTACCATCCTGCGTGAGTCTGGCTTTGCTGCCTGCAGCTGCTCAAACTCCTCTATCTTGCTCTGATCAACGTCATCTTTCAGCTCCCAAGTGCTGTCCTCGTAAGGCAGAGAGCACCACTTCACCAGGTAGTACACCACCTCCTGTAGCAGGCAGACTAGAATTAGCACTGCAAAAGACTGGAGCGAGGCCACGCTCTGCTTTCATAATATTAACAAAGGCTGCAAGGAAGCCCATTAGGATGGCCTTGGGCACTTCTGGTATACAAAGACATCGCTGAAGTGGAGGATGTAGTGAAAGGAAGAGATTTCACAAAAACATGAAAAGTAAAACATGTTCAGGTAGGGAGACACAAATAAACACACACACTGCAAAAAGATATGATTAACAAATGAAAGAAGACTTATTTTACCTCTCCTGTGTCTTTGTCCTCGCAATATGAAACCTCCAGCACTCTGTCTACTTCTACATAGTCAGGGTTAAAGGGCTCCTCTTCCATCTGAGGGAGAAAGAAAGAGAAACAAGCATGAAAAGAAGAGATAATGAACCTGAGTGCCCACTCACTATCTGCAATCTGAGACAAGCATCTCTACTGTAACCACTGAGCAGGTAAAGAAATTCAAATGTATGCACACAGATGTGCCTGCCCACACAAACAAACACAAATTATAAATTAAACATCCACACACACACAATATCTATATGCTTGTACACTACACACACAGGTGCTCCACACACACCTGCTCATACTAAAATTCCCAAATGAGTGTGTGGTCGCAGGAAGACAGAGAATCAGCAGACAACAACACAAACACACATAGTCTTACATCTGCAAAGAAGAGTGCCCTCTGCGCCTGTTTCATCTTGAAGCGTTTGATCTTCTGCTGAATCCTCTTGTCCTTCTCCAGCTGCTGCTCTGTGGCCCACTCACAGTGTAGGTAGGAGCTGATAGCCAGCCACACAAACACAGAAACACGAAAAAAAAACAACAAAAACATATATTAGGTTTTAATCAAGAAACAAAACAACAAAGCATTTCTGTAGTAACAATTAGGGCTGGTAGCTTTCATTACTGATTCTACATGTGGTCCCCGTTTTTATACAGACGTTCATAGAGTTGCTTATTTCTCAGACATATTTGGACCAAAATAATTACAACTGACTCTTAGTTGAGCCCCAACCCCCTTGGCTATGGTTTCTACATCTGTCAAACTTTTGCGATTGCCACTGTGTCTCATTGTATAAGTGGAGAGTATTCTGTAGGAAACAGCATCAAATTTCCACAAAAAGTGTCTGAAAATATCAGAGAAGTAGACGGAATGTCCACAAGATGCTTGTGAAAGGTACAATCACAATATCATTTGTTGACAGAGCAGAGTGAAAACCATTAACTGGTATTTACATGCAGCACTGTAGACAGCTCAGAAACATAAAAAGGAAGCAGCAGCCATGAACCTAACCTCAGCTGAAGGACGACGCATCGACTAGAGCAGGGATTCTGAAACTTTTCAGCTTGCAACCCCAAAAATAAAGGTGCCAAACCAATGACCCCCACTATACTTTAGGGTGGTTAAAGCATAGTTGAACACACGTGCACATTTAAGAATATTCATGTGCAGACTTAAATTGGATTGGAGCGTAAATCTCACCTAATGACCATGACCATGATTTTATTTACATTTTTTTTACATATTTTTTAGAAAATAGTCAAAACATACCATTTGAAAATTTTTAAAAAGAGGTTTTTATTTTTCATAAGGCATCTGGTGACCCTCTCAGTGTCTAGCAGACCCCAAGGGGGTCCCAACCCCCAGGCTGAGAAATAGAAGAAACTACAGGACAGCATCAAACTATCTATAGTGGACGTTTTTCTCTCTTCCACTACTCCAAATTAACCACAATGGTAGGATTTTATAGCTTTCACTGAACACAGCTGCAGCTAAGTTCATCAGCTAATAAGGTTCTGAACGTCAGGACTCCAGTTTGATTCGTGTGTCTAGCATAATCTGACTGCTGGTTATATATTTGTTTTAATGGTTTGTTGGTGTTTTCTGTAGAGGGTGTTATTTAGCTGTTCTATGTAGTGGCTTATGTGCTAACAGGCTAAATGAGAGCTAACGTGAAGCTAAGTGATGTTGTTTACATGTTAAATGCTGGCTTGTATGTTGCAACAATGTACATTAGGAATTTAGTGGTTTTGTTTGAACAGCTTACAGCCAGATGAATAAAACTGTTCATGCGGTTCTCCAAGCCGTTTAGTCTGTATTTGACATCCCTTTTGTAGTTTTTTGGCTTTGGGAAAGCAAAAAAATTCAACACCACATTGTAAACTTGAAACATGAAACCATGAAAACAGTTTCTGACTTGAGCTCTTAACTAAAAGGACACAGCTAAACAAAAACTTACTAGTTCTTGTATTTTACAAAGAACTCCTCCACTTCGACCACAACTCCTGGAGACACCTGAAGAGAGATTTAATAAAGGAACAACACATAATTAGATAAATCAGTTATGTTTTTACAGTCATGCTTTTGGAATCAAAGTGATTCACATCTAAGATTTTCATAAAAGTTCAGTTAAATTATTTGTGGTATCAATATTTCACTTCTCACTTTCTTGCAAAAATAATTCCCATAAAACTTTTCATTCCACTTTTTGCAGGTACAAATGTATCCTTTGATAAAACCAAAAAGCATTACCTCCTTCTTGATGACACGAGAAGACATGATTTTGTCAACGACAGCAGCATCTTCCTCACTGGGATTTTCCTTAAAATAAAGATGAAAAACATTTAATTCATACTCTCCTAGTGCTGAAATTTGTACTAGCCATAATTCTGAGATAAAACTTTTAAATTCAAATTCAACGGCACTAATCCTAGAATTTCCTAAGCCTTCCTATGTATATGTTTAAGTTTTGTTTTTTGTTTTTTTTCAAATATTCTGCCTTTTTTAAATATAGGACCTAAGGTTAGATGCAGTCATATGGTGTAAGTTCTCTGTTCATTTTAACATTTTTATTTACTAGAAGTGCCTCTGAAATTTGCTGATTCAGGCAAATGGAAACCTAATTACAAATGTAAGAAAAGCAAGTTAGAAGAAAAGGGATTCTTTTATGAGGTCTGTTTAAAAGAACTGTCCTCCTAATTTTTCTTTTGTATCCAAATTTCTGAAATCTGCGCTGTGAGTGTTTTCCCTCCTTGTTGAGAGAGACTGCAGGGGTCCTAGTTTGCACGTCACAGTTTGGTTATGAAAAGAACAAGCTGTGCTGCGTTTTACTGAACATGTAGTGCTCTTCCACAAAATGTGTTTGTTGGTACACCAAGTTCTTTTCACTATTAATCTCAGGGATCATTACCTTAAAGGCAGTCCTTAATAGACCTTTCTATGGACAGTTTGTGAGAAATAATCTTAAGATTTATCTCAAGGTATAATCTTTTTTCTCTTTCTGCACTATTTTTTCAAATACATAATGATTTAAATTGATCTCCAAGTCTTGAGTGAAGCTACTTACAACAAAGAGTTGGACTGAAGGCTCCTTGGATGCTGCAGTGTTGGTTTTCTTGGCCTTGACAATAACCTTGACATCTTCATCTGACAACCTTGCCTCCAGCTCTTCAGCATATTTCTTCCTTTTCACCTGACGATTAGATCGCCTCTTCTAGAGAAGCAAAAAGCAGCATTTTTACAGAGATATTCAACTCATCTAAATCATATCATACATAAGAACTGTAGCTGAGGATACAGGACAGACAGCTGTTTCTTTCTGTAAAGTGGATGTGAAAAAAAATCACTGTTAATACATTCCTCACTGTGTATTTCCACTGCTGTTGTAATGTATAACAGAAAAAGGATTGATGTCTTTACTTTATGCTAGTGTAAAGGGAAAGTGACCAGGGAAAAAAGAGAGTTCACTGTCCCCTAAACTGCAATAACCCAGCTACTACTATGCCCTGAGTGTGAGGCTACTTCCCAAGTTCTTAAATATTTTACTTTCCCCTTAAACATTATTGGTATGCCTTATACCCATACCTGTAGATATTCTTAAGTTTCAAAAAGGACATTAGAGTAATAACCTTTCTACATTTAAAAATATTTCTCAGATATCTGTATCAAGAGCTCTGTTATATCTGTATCATATTTCTTGATGAGGAAAGGAAAACATTCACAACAAAATAATTTCACATTACTTCAGCCAATACTGAAAAATATCAAGTGGGTTGCCTTTTCTTTTGAAGGTCATAAAAACACATAACCAACCTCAGTACCTGATTTCAGCACACAAAGGCAAAAACTCAGAAAAAACCTTCTCAATAAGTAATAAAGCAACCCACACAAGGCTCTAAAATCCAGCTTCTCTTGGCTCCTTACTGTCAAGCCTTTATAATTATCACATGCGTGGGCTGCTGTATCCTGCATCAATACATGAGCCCCTCCTAATGATAATATGTAGTTAATTAGGAATAAATGCCACTGAGCTAAAGTTAATTAGATGTGGAGTACAATATCTCCACGGACTTATGCCCTCACATCCTCCAGCCCAAGCTGACCAGAAGCTGCAGAGTCAAAGCCGCCACATGCCACGATGATCGGTCTGAACCCCTGAGGTGACCATGCTTCTACTGGAGCTGTTGGTCATGCTACCTTGACTTCTTCAATGGGATCATCCTTAATGAGTCATCAACAGACTGGTTTAATTAAGGCCAGGGGCGCTACTTAACCAGCATAATTATATTAGAGGTAGTAGTCCGGATAGGATGTAGAGGAGAGGGAAGGGTGAAGGCATGAAGAAGGAGACAAGCAACTTTTTATCCCCTTTCATGAAGACAAGTTACACTGAACACTGAAGATATCTATCGTGATTTAATAGTGAGCAAATGAGCTTTGGAAACAGTATCGTGTAGTAATATAAAGAGGAAGTAATGTCTAATTTTATCATTCCAGATTATATTGCAAGACAAACAAAAATCTGAAAATGTTCATTTATACAGAAATTATATGACATTGACGAAATGATAAAGGGACTTAAGCAGTGCTTTAAGTGGAATAATAAGTGCTGATACTGGCCTTGATTGCCTGCTATCAGTGTCACACAATCAAGGAACTAATTTGGCCAATATGGAACAAAAATCATATCTCAGTCATTTATTAGCCTAACTGCAATAGATGATATATAGTTGGATATATTTTTCTACAGTAGAAAATACCCAATTGTTGAGCCTCGGATACAGGAGGTCAATGCAGATTCCACCCTGACCATGCGAAAGTGGACCAGCTCTTTACCCTTGCAGGACTTCTCAAGGTAGAGCTGGGCAATTAATCAAAAAATAATCAAAACCAACATTTAGAGCCTCTAACCTATGTAAACTTGCTGTGTCAATTATTTTTTCCCTTGTAATTCTCTCTCTACTAATGTACCACCCCCTTAAAAATAAACGGGCTGTGAAGTCACGTGATAGGAAGCCAGGTGTCGCAAGGCATGTAGCCTGCTGTAAACCCAAGAGAAGAAGAAGTACTGGTCATGCGCTCATTCCTATCCAGTCCACTAAAACTCAAACATGGAGCTGACTCTGCAATGTGAGCAGCAAAGTTATTTTCTACTTTTTATACAACAGTATAAAAATAATTTATTTTGTTAGCAAGAAGCACAAGTTGTTTACTTTCTACTTTTCTTGGAAAACTTGACTTTTTTACAAAAAAGATTTTCATTTCAGCTGATGTGCGTTTTAATTTAAATTGTTTCAACAAATAACCATAAATTGTGCCTGTTCCTTTCAGTTATTTGGTTTAAAATTATACAAGTATTTTCAGAAAAAAACAGATTAGGAGGTTGGGGGTGAATAATCGTTCATTAATCATAATCAAGGTTCAATTAAACAGGATTTTGACTTTTGCCATAATCACCCAGCCCTATCTCGAGGGAGCATGGGAGTTTACTCATCCGGTCTATATGTGTTTTGTGGACTTGGAGGGGGGGGGTTCATGTGGGGGGTACTGCGGGAATATGGGGTCCCATGGCCGCTGCAATGAGCCATCAGGTAAGGACGGTTTCTGGTTTGGGGACCTCGGAATTCCATCTCTGCTTTTTGCAGATGATTTGGTGCTGCTGGCTTCTTCAGCTGGGGACCTCCAGCACGCACTTGGGTGGTTTTCAGCTGAGTGTGAAGTGTTCGGGATGAGGGTCAGCACCTCCAAGTCCAAGGCCATTGTTCTCTGCTGAAAAACGGTAGATTGCTTTCTCCGGCTGGGGAGTGAGGCCCTGCTTTAGGTGAAGAAGTTAAAATATCTTAGGGTCTTGTTCATGAATGAGGGTCAAAGGGAGTGTGAGATCGACAGGCAGATTGGTGAAGCGTCAACAGTACTTTGAGAGTTGTGCTGGGCCGTTGTGGTGAAGAGGGAGCTGAGCTGGAAGGCAAAACTTTTTGAATTTGAATTCTGGGTAATGACTGAAAGAATGAGATTGCGGATACAAGCAGCCAAAATGAGTTTTCTCAGGAGGGTGGCCGGACTCAGCCTTAGAGATAGGTTAAGGAGTTCAGACATCCAGAGGGAGCTAGGAGTAGAGCCACTGCTCCTTCAGCTCAACCTGCTACCACCGCGACCTGGCCTAGGATAAGCAGAAGAAGATGGATGGATGGAAAAATAACAAAAGCAGTCACTTTCTAAGTCAAATCCTTGTGGATCAAATGTCACACTGGCACTTCTATTGACAGCAAATCAATCAGTGTCAACATGGAAATGACAAATTAAATAAAAATAAACTACATGTTTGGGGGGGGCACATTATATTAAACAAAAGACTCCTTTAGTAAATAAGAAAATAAAATGCTATTTCCCTTTTATACTCAACATTTGAAATAGATTATTTTGGGGCCAATGAGTCTACTACTGTTAGGGGTTCATACTCCTAGTATTCCTCTTTCTCTTCATGATTTCCTACACCATCCACTACCCTGTCCTCTCCAAATAAAGAAAAAAAGATCCTAAATAAATCTAAAAAATACACCGTAATTAATAAACAAAATAATATAACTGAAAAAAGATCTTAAATGATAAAAATATCTCATGCAGTGAATTTAGTTGTTTTGTCTTGTCTGCACCTTATGTAGAGATTAAACAGCCCATTCACTCACTGAGAGTAGACTACCTGCTGTGTTTGTGAGCTGACTTTGCCACCGTACATCTGGGCTTTTTTTTATCTTTTCCTATGTGCCTGTTGTTCTGAGTGCAAAAATACTGACCACAATCCTCTGATCAACAGTCTAGTCGTTCATTTAGATTAACGCTATTGTTATCTAGTATTTTTATCGTTGACGTCTTATTGGGTGCCATAGGCATTGGTGGATCATCATGCTCCTCGATGGAGGTGGTACCATTTTTATGCTGTGTCCAGTTCAGCACTGGACTATCTGGGACAGGTGAATGTTTCATTTTCCTGCTTCCTCCCAACAACGGCCGGTAAATTCACCTGTATTTCTTATACAGAAATGAATATCACGGCCACGGCGTGCCATGTGTCGTAGCAGCACATCTAATTGGATGCTATCATGAACCATCCATAAAAGCTAATAGGCTGTGGAGAGGACAAGAGAGCGTACCGGCAACTGGTTGGAAGTGCCTGTACGCTAGAGAAAGTCCCAGTATACGCCAAGGGGCAAAATTTAGAAGTGCTGGTACTGCGGACCTGTGCCCTCTGGTCCACTTAAAGCACTGACTTGAGTTTGTTCAAAACTTTCCTTGTCCCTTTAACAACTCAAAGCACTTTTTATACTGGTCACACTTAGCCTTCACTCCATATTCACAGAGGGATGGCATAGTATTGAACAACCCATTTCATACACATCCATACACATCCACATGCCAATGACGCAGCAGTGAGAGCAATTAAGGGTACGTGTCTTGCCAGGGACACATCAGCATGTGACTGCAGGAGCTGGGGATGTAGCCTATGATGATGAATGAGCTTGTCTGCCTCTACCTATTAAGCCACAGTCTCGCCCCCCAGTCATGACTTTTACTAAAGTCTTGCTAGCTTCAAATGAAGATGAAATCAAACCATATTTAACACATTTTATATTAATTATGTTTTCACCACCCAATGGTTAATACTTCAGAATCAGAATCAGAAATACTTATTTAATACCCAGGAGTAAATTTTGGCAGATATCGGTTGAATATAATTTCCTAAAATTAAAAACCTGCCAGTATCTATTTTTCACATTCACTTGTAAGGTAAACAATTTCTCATGTACTATTGTGTTCATCTTGCAGTTTCATCAGGATGTAGTGGAAGTCTTACCCCTGGTGTTTTCTTTTGTACTTTGAAAAATCTTAACCCGAGGAGGGCAATCATTAATATTCCTACAACATTACATTGTGTTAAGTAGAAAGCAGCTATCATCCCTCCAAAGATAATTTAATTTAGATAAGTGTTGTGTTATCAAACTAAATATGAAAAACCTGCGGGTTATTAATTTCCCTGGCTGCTGTGGCAACAACATTTCCTTTTAAATGAAAATCTTGTTAAATTCAGGTGTGGGCATGAGAAGTTTCCATTAGTGCTGTGTTCATAATCAAAAATCATCCATGCAGTTAAGAATGAGAACTTGAGATAGCCACCCACTGCATGACCTCCATGTGAACCGCAGAGTCGATCCTCCCAGGCTCAAAGAGAAGCTGGGAAGCCTTCCTCTGAGCTGCAAGAACAGTTAGGCTAAGGACACCACTTAGCAGTGACTTGTACTGTGGGTTTCTATTTAATTGTTTGTGTATAATCTGTGATTGTGTGTGTTTGCTGGATCTTACAGAGTCGACGTCTTTAGAAGTGTGTCGATGAGGAGGGTCATCATCCGACTCCTCCTCTGAAGACTCAGGCTTTCGCTTTTTCTTTTTTCCAATCTTGATGACAATTTTCCTGTAGGAGGGAAAAGCACACTATTAATATGATAAGGTAAAGAAGACAGTAATGATCTCATTTTAAAGTATATGTTTCAGAGCCTTAACTTTAACAAAATAAAACTACTATGAATGCAAACAAGATTTATCAATGCTGAATGTTGACATCTGTTGGATTGACAATGTTACACTAAATAAGGCAATGCAGACATCCTTCCTCAATTCAGTATGATCATGCTGCACAGGGGAAGCAGTTCATTTTTTCTGGAGGTATAAAAACAGATGGGGTATTTCATAAGTTTCAGCCTAACATTTTATGAAAGCAGTGATGGTGGATGGTCTCCCATCATTACAGAAAAACATCTTTGTGGCCAGCAAGATCAGGATCAACAAACACAGTGACCTATAAGCCAAAAGAAACCTTGAAAAAAGACTTAAAATCCAAACCTAAGCTTGTTCACAACACTTGACAAAACATTAAAGAACAAAGAGGCAGAGATATTTGATCACTGCGTCTTCATTAATGTTAATGTGCTAAAGAAAGGGAATACAATAAAGATAGCCCATATAATCATACACACATTAAAAAGATAAATGCACAGGTAAAATGCTTTAAAGCACAAATAATATCTCCACAAGCAAACATATACAACTCTCAGCCCCCTGCAGGAGCTCTCATAGATTTGCATCTGCTGCACTGCAGTCTATAAACAAAACCTGCATATGCAGCTGTAGCCCATGCTCTTTAAGAATAGTTCTTTGTGAAATTGTTGGCATTACATTTTTGACCCTATCATACCTCCAAGCGCGAAAGTATGGTAGGAAATGCTTAAAGGTATTAGCCTGCTCGCTATGGAAGCTGCCTCAGTTGATGGGGAAAGGAATTCAGTGATTTGTTAAAGCTCCCACAGAGCCTGAGGATTGAGACCAGCATCATTTGATCGTCATTTGGCAAACATTTTTCACTTTAAGCCACCATTGCTAGTTTGTGAGTTTTCAAATACTCACCATGGCCCCATGTACAATTGCAGTACAAAGACAGACTGCTGGGATGTAATGATATCAGATAGCAGCAGATTGCAGCATGAACAGACCCGAGCTTATACTTTTGCCAGTGTTTCATCCTCTTACTCTCTCTTTCACATGCAGTCACATATTATTTCTGTGACCTTTCTCTATATATTTTCTCACCGCATATGCACACATTTCCTATCTTGCGCCTCTCAACATGTATTATCTCTTGGACGGCATAGGTGCCAAGTCTCTGGCGTGGTGTGATATTAATGGGAAAAAATAAAATAAAAACAGCGCTATGATACCAACACATGAAGGCTGCTTTTTTTCTCTCACTGTTCAATGTGCTTGCAAACACACAAGGGCAAACATGCACTGTTCTCCACACACACATACGATCACAAAATCCCAGGCATACTTGTGCATGAAAAGGTATGTCTCCAGTGGGAAAGATGCCCCTGTGGGGCTTGTTCACATGAGATAACATTAGAGTCTCAGAACAAAGATTCTTACCCTAGCCAATATTTCTTCTGTTCGCCAACAAGTCATTATGCTAGACACCAAGTGGGCCAACTTGTCTGGATGTTAGCCCGCAGAACAACAAATGATGGATGTTTCACACATCCATCTGGAAAATCACTTATACACAGCGTTTGGGAAAGGGCAGAGCCTTTGAAAAATAACTCAGAGGGTGATTGGATGAACGTTCTGTCTGTCACATCTTTACGGGTCAATCAGAGCAACAAAACATGTGACGTAGCCGTGAGGAAAGGAGTAAACTCCATTACATCCCACATTATGCGAATCATGGTGACTGTAGGTATGTCAGTACATGACTTTTGTCGTTTTTGAAAAGAAAACAACTCACTGCTGTTCTTTGTTCTTCTTTAAACGAAGAAATGTTGTCAAGTTCTGATAAAGCTGGCACTTTAGCAGCATCCACGCTAATCTCTTCCACCATAATTGCACCGGCCTCTTGGTGCTGCTCGCTTACGTCACGACTTCGCCACGCCTGAAAGTACTGCCCCTCAAAGCTGATTGGTCTTGTCACTTTCTATCTGGACCCAAACAGTTCAGATGGGAGCGTTGCAAGATAGATTCGCCAGTGAGAAATACGGAAACTGGTGGATCCATCTGCTTTGCAAGGTTACAAGTCCGCTGTCATAAAAAGAATTCTTACCCCCTTTTCTAAGCTATGCATGTATTAATGAGATCTGCCATAATCGTCCGGCCCTATATGACACAACAGATAAAGAGTAGGGTTGTGTATTGTGTGAATACTTCCTGAGGCTGCTAAAGCTAGTGTTTTTAAAAGGTGCCAGTGCCTCAACGGTAGAAGTGGGAATCTTTAGGCACCTCACGATTTGATTAGATTAATATTCATAGGGCTACGATTCGATTCTTAATCAATTATTGATGCATTTTGATGCACTTGGTTTTTTTCTGACATTTTTGTTGTTCTCATTGTGTCCAACACAATAAAAACATGACATTTGTGTTTTAAAAAAGAGAGATCATTTAAATTTCCACTATCCTCAAATGGGAAATGTGTGTAAATTTGAAAGTTACAACTGCACTGAACCAAAGGCAGCAGCATCTTTCCTAGTAACTTATCTAAAATTACAAACATAAAATGTCCTTTTTCACAGTTGAACAACCGGTAATCGAAATCTTGCTGTTACGCACTGCGTGTCAGAGTTCCGTCTTTTTGTTCCCACGATTCCACAGTATTAAATATTTAAATAACCAATTATTATTGATTATTAGACATTTCTATATTGATTCACCATCTTCAACCTCCATGTCACGAGGCATCCAAGGATCTATTTTTACTCCCACCTCTACTCAACAGTGCCTGAATGAATACTTTTAAGAGGAAACCTAATAGTCGACAGCTGAATAAAAGCGTTCTAGGTATAGTGAATGATTCAAACATAAGATGTCATGGATATATAAGTAAAGGGAACAGGTGTACTTTCTTACATAATGTATTTGCTGTTACATGAAGAACTGAAATCTGTCATGTACTTAGGTACACTAGGTATCAGATGTGTTGGTACCAGTGCTATGTTGGTATTGGATTTTGATACTCATCCCTAATAAACATCCATTACTGACATCAGTTCATCCCTGCATCATTTGCCAATGGCCAGTGTTTGTCGAAAGGCCCAATACTGGTTGATACTGAAGTTAAATTGATTCATCTGTGCATCCCTAGTAAAATGCAGAAAAAACTGATAGAGATATTTCCCTGATTTTTAATGTTTCTCTTATGTGTCTTCATACTGTATGGACATATAACATCAAATAAAATCAGCATCTGCCAACTGTGCAGGGTTTAATGTTAAATAACCTGCCACTATTACAGACCGTAATTATTTCCTACAATTCTACATATTTTAGTAGTAGTAGAAGACTAAAATTACACATGGGTAGTTTAGAGACCTGCCTGGCATTTGTGAAAATAAAGAAAAGGAATTCAATTCTAGCTAGGACGAGGGCTCATCGAGAATGGCAACAATCAAAGTCACCATTAAGTCAATTTTTTAAATTTTTACCTCGATTATAATTATTGAACCATTATATATTATAATTTGTAAACAAATAACTGAAAGTAGCTAATATCATCCAACTATCATCCATTCATCTATGCTTTAAGGATGATGGCTTTTTTGGCCCTTCACTTTCCAGACAGCAGCATTATCAACCCAAACACATTAAACTGGCCATACTTTTGTAGACTTTCATGGTAGCTGCAGTGTAAAGAGAAGGGTTTGTAAACATCACTGAAACTAAGATCTAGGTGGGATGTCTCTGATTTTAGTGATTTAAATAAAGTCTGCATGCTGTAGAAGGTTCCAACATGACCTAAACTTCCAGTTTAAATTCTACCCAGATACTCTTTTGTTTTTAGGTGATGTGTATCATTTTTAGGAGATGGAGAATAATATGTCAGGTGCTGCAGCTCCATATGGTGGTCAATGGTAGCTGAAACTGTCATATATTCTTTGAGTCCTACAGGCTTCAGGCCCCGTCCACACAGAGATGAATTCAGGAGTATATACAAAAGTTTTTTGTTGTATTGGTGTTTCATCCACATTGAAACAGCATTTTGGGGGGTCGTAAATGCTACTTTTTGAAACTGCGTCCCAGAGTGAACAAATCTGTAACAGCTTACCATCTCATCTTCGTGTAGACAGCCAACCGTATCTTTCTTGAAACAATTACGTCACACATAGCGTAGCCCACTTATGCCACATGCGCATGTCGAACCAAAACAATGGCTGATTACAGGGTTGTGTTCGTGCTGCAGAAGCTATTGAGCATATAATGGCTTTTACAACAAAATCTGATGCTCCTTTACAACCACGGTGAACAACTTACACTATATGTCCTTAAATCCGACGCAGAGAACAACCAGAAGGGCAACTAGGAGAAAGTTCATGGCAGTTTTCTGTAATCTTCTTCTCTCTTTTGGTGTATTTCTGTGGCAGCGCCACTTACAGGCTTGGCATATGTACTACAGCGTTTTCAGTGGTTCCGAGCTTACATGGACATTTCCTGAAACGATCCCGTATTTATGGAAAACTTTTTCAAAACAAAACGAAACTCTAAGGTTTTTGTCTCCGCTTCGACAAGGTATGAGCAGCCTTTTGGTAAACACAGCCTTTGTTGTTGCTCCAGCCCCCTCCTGTGCAAGTCAGCAACTCACTAGCGCCACATGATGGAGAGAAGTTTTTACGTGTTTTACAGGCTTTCTGTCTCTCCACTGCATGGCCAGATTTACGCATGACACAAGTGAATTCAATTATCAGATAGGACATCAACAGAAACCAAATTCACTGGAAGATTAAGGTTTTACTAATTATTTTTCAAATCAACACCCATGTTAAAAATCCATCTTCTACATTAATAAAGTTTGGTGCCAAAGATGGTGACAATGGCACCAGTGATGACAATATTTATGTTTCATTATGATGATGCCAGTGAAACAGATTGTGTCAGATGTTTAATAAGTTGGGCTTTTAAAAGATAACAATTTTGAATTGCAATTAATCTCAGAATTTTAAAAGTCTACTGGTTTGCATTTTAAATTGTTTTTGTGACATTTTTGGATTTTTCTACTGTATTACACTATGGTTGACTCCCCCTGTTTGGATACAGACCAGCTTTTAGAGGTAGATTGAAGATTTTATGACAGACTAAATCTTTCTGAATCTTTCTGTATTTTTAGAGAAGACTGTATGAGCAGATGCCTGGAGCTGCAGGTCTTTCAGCGTGTTTGTTAAAAAGCATGAGTGTAAATACAAGCACCCACACACCAGTACTTGGCTCTCAAAATGCACAAGTGCTGAGCAGGCCACCAGCCTTATGAAAATGTGACTTTAGTGGGGCAAATTAGACTATATGGGGATAGACAAGACTATGATGCTGTGCCAGATTATTTTTTCCAATTAATCACTCAGCACTAGCCACAACCAAAGCAATACATAAAACCATAATAAATTAATTGTATTTTTATTTAAAAAAGCACAGAATTTATTCAAAGTGATCTTATGTCAAATGTGTAGGCCTCTTTTTATCTCACTTGATTGCTGTATATAGTCCATCCCTTTGTAATTTAGTGGGGTTGCTTAATATTGGCTCAATATCAGTAAACTAGATAAAAAAACTGTAAATATCAATATGAATATTTCTGCAGATATTTACTGTAGATATATTGGTGTAATATCAGCCTACATTGGCTATAAATATTGGTCATATGTTGGATTGGACAGTATTCATTTTTTAATACTGTCAAACCAAATTTTACAGGAATAAACGGTGTGACTGTATTGAAACCAAATTAAACAGGTTCTTGCCAGCATGCAGGCGCAAGCACAGCAAGCAGAGCATGTGCTTCTACAGGTGCTTCATTCATTCCTTTAACAAAATTCCTCTGCAACAGAAACCCCCCCAACATTCAAAAGGCAATGTTTACAGGAGTGCAGGAAGGGATTTATAGTTGAAGAACTGTTTGCACACTTTTCACGTAAACTGAATTACATCAGGACAAAGGATCTTATGAAGTTTGATTTGTACTTTCCGTCAAAGACACATTCGTGCTTTCTTTTCCTCCCTCTCCCTCCCTCCCTCCCTCTCAGGGTTAAAATTATCATGGGATCTGGGAATGTGAAGTATTGTTCTGTGTGCTTTATACAGATAAAGATGGACCTTAAATGTTATTTATTTCTGCACTGTGCAACAATGGTGAGCTCTCCTAAGCTGCAAGGTTACTTTACAGGGAGCTTATAAAATAACAATACTTAAGTGCCTCAAATTACCAACAGGCACCTATTGACTTCATCTAAACTTCACATAAAAAGGGGTTAAGATAAATTTAAAGGTTTTTAAAACTATTAATGGTTTTAAATGTGCATGCTGCAGCATGCAGCATGCAGCAAGTATGGTTATTGATAAACTTTACCATTCCTCATAACTGAAAACACTAATTCTCTTTCTGAGAGTCAGCCCAGAAAGAAGTATTAAAGTGTTTTTGAAGTTTCAGGTCTAAACTACATGTGTAAGTATTTGTATTGATATCAATATAAGCACAAAGAAATCTGAATATATCAGATATCAACTAAAAATCTAATACCATACATTCTTATAATCTTGACTTAGGGATATATAATTTTAAATCTGTGCAAATGTTGCTGAAGTTGTTTCATCTAAAACCCCTTAGATGCACTAAGTGATAAGTATAATTATGTGGATGGAACCAGATCCATGCATTAGCAAAAAAGAAAGATTAGAAATAATTGCACAGGATTATTTTTTATTCTCTTTGAAAGATTGTTTTGTAGAAATTCACAGAGATATGTTTGCCAACATTTCCTAGATATTTGGTTGGGAATACTTCAAACATGCCAGCTTGTCAAATAACCAGTTACCAGATCAGTAGCAACACCTGTTGTAGCTTTCAACATTTCCTCACATTAAAGTAGTTTCCATCGGCAAAAGAGTTTGACTGGGAGAAACAAACATAAAGCAGGCTGAGAAGCAGTCCGTATCAAAGACGTTTCTGGACACACAAGTCATACACATCTAATACAATCATAAAACAGTGAATTCCTCCAGCAGCACTGCGCTAAACAGAGTACAATCCTTCTGCTGTCCCTCCCCCTCTGGATGATATTACATTTCACAAATCCTCTTGACAATGACACTTTATGGTTGCCATGCAACGTGCCCTTGGGAGGGTTTTTAGCAATGTGGGCGGTAATGTGCATGGTGACATCACTTCCTGTGGAAAAACAACACCGGTATATGTCCACACACTATGAATGGCCGAGGAATGTGCCAAGTCAGAGAGTGACACAATGGAAAGAAAAAACCCAGCTGTGCCACTAAGAAGAATAGAGTAAAAAAAACACATTATAAGCAGCTGAATGGCACAAAACACAATGTTCTTCCTCTACCAAATAAAAGCTGGCTGGGAAACAGGCCTTGCAGAATAACAGTGTCACATTACCAGGCAGCAGCTCAGCAGCTAACAGAATATAACAGGGCTACAGCATCTCTCTGATCCACATATGGGAAAACCTGGACTGTGAAACAAGAGACTTGAAGGCTGTGAAATGATCAGTTTAGCCACTACAGACATAGAACATTGATGGAGAGGTGGATCTTTGCACTGTGATTAATTGCATGTAAGCATGGCGTTTATGAGAGCAACATGGCACAGTCAAAGCTTAATATGAAGAAAAGCATAAATTCTGGATACACACATGCACAGAAACTCACAAGGCATAAGCCACATCTTAGTGATGGTTACAGCCTGTTCCACCCGCCTGTGGCTGATACACAGGACCACCCAGGGGTTTACTAACGCCAGAGCTAATGCACACGCTCCGTTCGACTGGGTAGCCTCCCCACAAGCTGAATAAATTAACTCAAATGACAGGGAGGAAACGCAGTCTTTCAGATCATCCTCTTACTGCAAAAAGAGGCAGTCAGTTCTAGCCTTCAGGGTCAGAGTCAAGTCTCCTTCATGTAAAGAACTGGATAAAGAGCGTCTGCACAGGAAGATCAAACGATATACATATATTACATTCACAGTGAAGTTAAACTACACTTATAGCTCGATTAGGATATTTAACTGGACGACTGCCCTTGTCCCAGGAACAAGCACCAGAGAAAAAATATTTACAGACAGAAATATGTCATACTCTACTATGATATGCCCTCTTTCAGCTAGTTACTAATGGACCTCTGGTTGGACTAAAATATTTACAAATATTTCAGGTGTCTAGTTTTAGTCGTACTGGTACAACAATTCAGCTATTTCTAACTGCACGCAAACAGACCAAAAATACTGCTGTTCAAGAAGTCATTTTTATTTATATAAATGAGGTTATGTCTCATATTGTAAATTAAACTGTGTGGGAAGTACAAAACAGTCATTAGCCTGTACCCGGTAAACACAACAACCATATTTCTGCACAAAATACTCAGGACTTATTCTGGATTACAACACATTTAGAGCATCAGATATCTTGCAGCATAATCTTCAACTGTTCCCCCAGTCAACCCATACTACACAACAGTATGGGGTAATGTTTAAGTTTGCCTTTGTAACAGGCTAATGTCCCTTGCAAGCCTGCTAAAAACCTGTTTTTGGGTACACCAGGCACATTATTTAATGCCAAACCATTTTTGGCAAGGAGCTTTGCAACAGCTGCTGTGTGATTTTTGTTGAATCAAAATAAAACAAAAAGAGTACAATTGTTATTATCCAGTTCTTGTCAGAGATGCAATGCAAAGGCATTACAGAAAACACAGCATATTGATCCTTACATTAAATATAAAAAGCAGAAAAAAGGAAAATTAGGTGATGGATCATTATAATACAAATCCACTGTAATCCTGCTGCATGTAAATGATCTAATAAGCAAAGTGTATGTAACCTTCCACGACTAAAAGTGGTGGAGAAGAACTATGTTAAATCCTTATCATGCCATAGCTATATTATGTGCAACACTTGGATGAAATACTTAGTTTGAAATGCACTATTTTCTGTGTAATGATGTACCACATGTTTAATGATTCATTGATACAACTGTGGACATCTGAAGTAGTCTTTTATGATAGGAAGCCAAGAAATGCAAGTTGTTCTATTATTAAAACAGTGAATGACACTTGGAGACTGGAGTGTTGACAGCACTGAAGTATCAGTGAGAAGCTGCGTGGTGAACAATCAGTTATATGTTGTATAATATAATGATATCTTAATTTAAATAGTATCTTTGGAACCAAATTGTGGAGTTAAAAACTTGTCCTTTAGATTCTTTTAAGCTTTTCAGATGCTATTATTTTATCTTTTGGTCCTTGATAAAATTACCCTGTTCAGTACTGTGCATAAGTTTGAGTCATGTTTGGGCCAAAAATTGAGGCTGCTATGAGGCCTAGATATGGCGAGCAAGCTGCCTGAGGGCACCATCAGGCAGGAAAGAGGATTGACACAATCCAGGTTGTGCTCTGGATGTCTCTGCATGGTATCAGGGGCATGGGAAAATAGTCTACAACAAGTCTACAACTTTAGGGCACAGTTAGGGGTGGATGTGGTGTATAAGTACGGCCTAGGTTAGTGGTTCTCAACTGGTCTAGCGTCAGGACCCACCACCATCACGAAATAAGCAATCATGAGCTGAACTCCTGAAAATGTTCTACAATTTAAATTTATTTAACAGAGAGTAGTGATGCTTGTATCATGGAACAAAACACGACTTAACAAAGAGACAGGGCAAGCATGTCATAATAGAAACCCTACACTGACAAACTTAAATACAAGGTATTTCATTCCGTACCCCATAGTAAGGCACACATTTGGGCTGTTTCTTGATATTATGATAAATTAACACACTAAATGAGAAAAGCTGTTTTCTTAACACCAGAAAAGTAGTTTAAAAAGTTTAGATCTTGAGAAAACATTTAAAATATACTCGTGTAAAGGAAAACCTCTTAAAATAAAATGTATATGCTGCTTGGATCTTAGACTTTGTGCCACAGTTTTTATCTTCTTTGTGTTTGCTAAACGTAGGGCTGAACGATTTGAGAAAATAATCTTACTGTGATTTTTTCCCCAATAATGCAACTGCGATTTAATATCCAATTATTTTTATGTTCCTCATCTTGTGCATTATTCAACAAACATACACAATAAATCATTCCATATCATAACCAACACAATATTAAAGAAAAAATCGAATTGTGATTTTGCCTTACATAGCAAATTTGATATCGATTGCTATACATAAGGGATAATAATTTTTTAAATGTTATTCTCATATGATTAAGAAAATCATATACACGCACAGGAAAAGTAGGATTTTAGTAAACTATTCTGAAAAAGACACTTGTATCATAATATGCACAGCATAAAATCTCTGCTGCAAAAATCATATCAAATTGGTATTTTGACATATTTCAGGATAAAAAAATATTGCACTGTCTACGATTTTAAAACTGCAGTAGGCCATATTATGATTTAATCTAATTTGCAATTAATTGCCAAGCCCTAGCTTAACGCCATTAAGCAACCGACAAAAAAGAAGCGGGTAAAAAAACACACCTGAAATAGAAAAGTTAGCTCCTGTACATAGAGCTGCAGATCAACCTGCCAGCTTGTGCTCATTCTCTTCATCTCTTTGCTGTTTCTAAAATGCTAATACATTTTAAAGGTAATGCACTGACCTGTGTAAGTAAAGACTACTGACTACAAGTGTGTATTTAAAAACTCTGCTATCCTGGGTTTGTATCACCTTGTCTGTAGTCCTTCACTGGCAAACATGAAGCAGGATTTTGCCCAAGACAGTCTACGACTGCACTGGCTATTCACCAACAACAGCGTCACACACCACACTTTATCAAATAACAAATAAGATACACTGCTCTAAAATGCACATTTTTTTTACATTTTACATTTTATTTCAAATCAGGAGATAAAAGGCAGTGCACTTCTGTGTTGCTTTTTATTTTTCATATTTTTTGTCTCATGTTTAATACATCACAGACTGTATCAACTATTACAGGTTGTTCGAAGTAACAGTAAGATAATAAAAATAATGATAAATTAGGGAATTCTAGAAATATAAATCTGGGACTTTATGTTCCTTTTTTATCAATGAACCAAACTTGTACTGAACTGTGACGGAAAAACCGAGGTACAAACCGAACCCTAACCTCTGTGAACCATTACACCCCTAATAGTTAGGATTACCACAGGCCCCTAGTCATGCTGTTGATGTCCCAAGGGCCGTAAAACCATTGGCAGTCTCTGGCTGTATTAGCAGGTGTGAAAAGGCCCAAAAATGCTGTCAAGCTTGACATTGGCTGGTGACTGACACATATGTGTGTTGAGATTTGTCGAGCCTTCCCTCCTCTGAAATTGGAGGTTGTGGCACATCAGGCCAGTGATGAATCCTTAGCACCATACATGCCTAAAACCTATACAAAATTATAGAAACAAATTAATTTATAATTGTATGAATAAGCATAATATCATCTTTTAGTTCTCACTCACACTGACATCACTGACCTCTAAGAAGCACGCTTGATGTTGACGATTTCACAGCCGCACACCCTTCTACACCAGCTAGTTTCTTCTTTGTGCAGTGAATTCCTACCTTGATGGAACCTTAATGTTTGTTACTAATGAAGAGGAAAATGATTTATTTTCCTTCTCAGCAGGACTTAAAGAGGTCATCCTACAGACACAATCTTGCATCTCTAATTAGACTACACCTGCCCCCACTCTGACATTACAGAGCGATTCTCGATGATAGGCTTATGCTAGCCTTTTTTCCCTGAGAGTGATAGCCTAGTTGCTGCTGGAGGCTCACTTGGCTCCCATCCTCCTATTGTGCCAAATAACCTCCATCCCTTGTCCCCCCAGTGTTGTCCTGCCCTACTTGGCATGATGCCACTGGGAGTGTGTGCGTACGTGTGTAAGGGTTTGGTTTGAACAGATTCAAGTTATGATAGTGCTTTGGGGGCCAAGACTGCAATGTGGTGCTTCAGCATCTCGGAGCAGTCTTCATCGCCTTGAAGTGTATGCACCTCAGAAATTCTGATTGTGTGCTACTGAGTCATCTTGAAAATGGCTACTAAGTGTGGTGTGTCTGTGTGTATTTTCTCATCCTGAGGGGCTTATTGAGACAGTAGCGCTGGTTCTTGACAGGAAATCCCCCTTCTTATGAATGGAAGGCTATAATCTCAGTGCCACACAGCACACAACTGGAGACAGTAGTAAAAGCACCATCAAGCCTCCTCTCAGAGACAAATACTCTATCAGCTCAGCGCACATGGACACACAGGGGACTGCTGCTTTATACAGCAAAAACTTTAAAATAGGGAACACACAAACATACAAACACTCTCACACAAGAGTGTGCACATGTGCATGACTTTCAGCACAAAGACATGCAACACAAACCACCACAAACATGTTAATGTGTCACACACAGGCGCACGTGTGAACATGCACGCATACACACCCTGCTAGGGATTAACAAGGAAAACACTCAATTAAAAATAACAGCTTTAGCCCTGCCTAATGAAAAACTGGGGGAAAAGAGATTAGACGGCTAGCAGGCAGCACTGAAATATGAACAGCTATATACTGCAGCATATACGCCAGACTTGGACCTCCATTTTCTATCATGTAATTGATCTCACGAGCACCATTTTGTTTGATATTTTGCTGCAACCCTGCTGCTTTGTAGTATCAGCATATTTAGAACATGCCTGCTTACAGGAAATATTTGATGCACTTGCTTTGAGCAGGCTGGATCCAAATTTATGTTGGGGAGAAAAATGTACAGGAGGAGGGGGGAGGGAGAAACAAAAAAGGGAATGAGCGGCACAGCGCTTTCATCTCATGATTACATTGAGGTTATTTTTCAGCAGGTAGGCTGCCTAGAAAAGCAAATTCCAGCCTGCAGAGTGATGTGATCAGTGAAGCCTGGCCTGCTAAATAACCCTTTGCCTTGCACAAGGGTAGATTTTGTTGGCAAATCTATTAATCCACAGCATGTACCTGTAAGGAGAAGTCTATCAGGCCTTTGTTGCAGTTTTCACAAACTACGTGCTTTAGAGATCATCATTTGAACAAAAGAAAACACAGGAGCTATGGTCACTGTCACTGACATATGAGCTGACGTTTGCAGCATCATCCCCTCCTCTGTCAATAATAAATCAATGCACACTGTATTAATGTTGATAGTGTACAAAAAACAATCTAACACATGAAAACTAAGCTTTTTCTTTCATTACTTGATCATCCTCAAATACTGTTCATGCAATTAAAAAACATACACTTTAGTAACAACTTAAAATGTCTACAATGACCGAGGCTGTTGCTTTAGTGCATATCTGTTAAAAAGTAGCTTGGATTTTGTGACAAATTATCTAATTGAGATGATTACAAGTTTCAGGAGACAGACAGGTGCATTTTTGTAGGATGTTTTTGAGTGATTCCCCAGGGTTCATTCCCCTTCTTTTGTTGATGTTTTAATTTTTCAGAAGGCTTTTGAATCTCAGAGCCCGTGTCAGCTTTGACAAAGAATTCATCCCAGCAATATATTTCTTGATAAAGAATATTACCAACTAAAATTCACATTTAAAGCTGTTTCTAGTTTTCTACACAAGCTGACTTTAATGCATTTCATTTATTTTAACAAAATGAAACATCGGCAGGGACTACAGAAACGTTAATTTGTTATGTAGTTGTGTTTTCCTCAAAGGCCTCCAGATCAGGAGCTCAATATTAAAGCACTTTAATATCCAAGTAAAGATGTTATTTATTTTTTGTCAGTGATCTTTTCTTGGCTATGTGTCATATTGCTGGTCCACCTGTCAAAGCGGCTGCTGCATCCATATTTTAATCAGCTGCTTTCATTGATGTTTCATCCATCAGACAGTTTTTCCATATGATAATATTTTGACCCCTAACTTGCTTGCCAGGCGACTGGCAGAGTAAACCAGCAAAGTAATCCAGAGGGCATTTACTAGCAATTAAATGGAGCTGATGATTCGAGTAGAAACACAGGTAGTAATGACAGCATGGTGGTCTCAGAGAAGCAGACCCTTAAGTACAGAGACAATTAGGATAATAGTCTTATCTCAGACCCCATTCTCTGCTTAAGGACGGGTCAGATGTAACGCAAGACTGAGCACACAGCGAGTACACACACAAACCGTCTAGCTTTGTGAATACAGGCCAGAAAACCTTCTGTACAGAGTGAAGTAATGACTCCAGCAGAAGGTTAGTACCTCTGCAGCTCAGCTGCATTAATATTGTATGGGGAGATCCTGGGTGGTGCATGCATATGAACAGGACTCTCCTGCAGTACACATCTTTCCCCAGGGCTCTTTTGTTATCTATCATGCAGGCAGGCTGTCTTCATCACCTCACATTAGCAACTGAGAAGCCATCCTTCACTAAAAATCTACACAAACACATAAGCACACCATTTCTCATTGTATCTGGTGGTTCAGAGCCAAATACAGTCAGACAAAACAGACATGGATATGAGCAGCACCAGGTCTCCATCACTTAGATGGCATTGTCTCAACTTGAGAAGTAAAAACTGGAGGTACTGGTATGAGCATAACGGGTACAAAAACATGGAAAAGCAATCATATATAGTAATTAAAATATGTTGCATGAAGCCCCCAGCCTCTATGTAAGAAAATGAATTAAACTCTTTTAGGAAATTATGTGAAACATAAACAGCTATCTTATAATCAAAATCAACAGCAGATGTTTCCCTGTGGCTTGAGTGAGTTGCTACAACAGTGTGATTGTTACACCTGCATCCACTGACTCAGGTTTGTATTACTGCTTAAATGTTTGTTCTGCAAGTCTAGCAATCGTTTCCTTGTCGTCACATGTCAAATCGCAATCACTACCACAGAAGATGTTAAAAAAATCACTTGGTGTGTTTGTCCCAGCAGTTTCTGGAGAGAGCACTTTCACTTAAAATTGTTTTGTATTGTCATTTTTGAGGTGATTATATATTTTAATGATATTTAAATGCACACCTGCCTACTTTGTTTACTGGAAATCATCCTTTTTTGGGAATAGTCTGCAAGACTGTTAAAAAAAGAGGGAGAATGCAATTTTCATTTGGTGTCAAAATCTGTAGTATTTATGTTTCAGTGCTCATGTTTACATTACAGTGCCATTAGCCTGTGACTGTTCAGGCTCTTACTTCTCAGGATTCTGTGCAAAGACACGCCAACATTACTGTCATTTAAGGAACACAACACAGGGAGGGTCATTTTCTACTTTTTATATGATTGAAAAATTACAATAAAAGAGAAATGGTCATTCAACTACTTACATAAATATAATGATCATAAACAGTAATGTTTCCTTGATTTTTAAGGCCAGAGGCCTCACCATGAACACAGCTCTTTACAAAACTCTGTTCCAAATTGTCTCTTCTTTATTGTTCAGTGTCTGACTGAAAAGAAGCAGCTCAGTTTGCATGAGTATTTGCCAGCTATGAATCTTCACACCTCAAATGAAATATTCACACACTCCCACAAGCCTCTTGTCTTATACAGAGATATACATCAGTGCCACGTTGCACCAAGGCCTGAAAAAAACTGAACTTTTTTTCTCAATTAAAACAAACTGAGAAAATGTGTGATCACTACAGCCACATCCTGTAACACAGTGACATGAGTCTCAAGGACACATACGTAATCACTGAAGTGTAAGTTACAGCATCACAGCATCAGGTTTCATTATGTAGGACAAACTACATGTTCACATTTAAATGTGCCAAGTTTGAGCATATCAGATTTTCACAGTTGGCACAAATCCTCCAGATTGGGACAAATACAAATCAGACAATACTGTACAGACTGCAATACCAATGCATCTCTTCCCTCAGTTTCTGCAGACTGCAGTCTTCATTTGATCATAAAATATTAGTCACCATGGACAAGCTGGCTGGGGATTATGCCTGTAAATGGGTACCAATTTGCTACATTTTTAGACCAACATTCACCGTTCTGTGTTTAAAAAAGATTTTCTGCAGCTCTAACATGTTTAAAAAATCAATACACCTGAAGTACATGGTGTTCAAATGTATCCAATTCATATCACTATGCTTGTCATGTACATAAAGCAGCTTTTGCAACTTCACAGACTGTGCACAACTACAATTGTACTGGAGAAAAATAATACAGCCAAATAGGTAGCAAACAAGTAAATTATAAAGGCCATGGCCTCTTGAAATTTTATCTTTTTGTTGGATTCAGGGGGTCCCTCATCTGACCACAGTGAATGATTAAAATGTTTCAAAACGTCTGGAATGCATGATGTAATGAAAGCTATTAAAGGTCGACTGAGATAATATTAGGCTCCTTAAGAGGGCTATGTTTTATCCTGGTCTAGGGTGTTTTCTGAGCGGGCCAAGTATGGTTACCGTGAACAAAAATGGGTTACACAGCACATTACCTATTGTCAGTTTAAAATTTGAAGGCATAATTTAGTACAGTTGCCAGCTGCTTTTAACGTAAAACTACTTAAAGTGTTGCACTTGATTCAGGGCACATAGTTTTGTCTCCATCACTGAAAAGTGGTTAAGAAAGCCTAATAGGGACTAACAGCCACAGATGAAACTTTCAAAAAGTCTTTCTGTCCAAAGGGTAAGACTATTATCAAGCTGAAATCATATTACTTAAAAAATAAAAACCAAGTGGACTCAGAGATGCCAAACAACTCCAACCAAACAGCTAACAGGCCTGGATTACTGTCAGCATCACAGAGCAAGAATATCCAGCCAAAGCTGGAGCTTGTGGGACTGTATCACAATGACTGGCTGCCATCATCTCAATATTCTCTCAAACATCAACACTGCCTCAACTTTTTCATTTATCAAACGCATTGAGTGCATGCCAAATCCATTATGTGCAACAGCTCGTCTCCCTCTGCCTAACTCATCTAATTATTAATCAACACAGCTGCCAGACAGCTATCATTGCTGACCGTTGTCAATCACGCTCACGCTACATAAAAAAAAAAATAAATAAATAAAATAACACAAAAGCCACAGGCCTCCCAAAAACGTAAATTGATAAATGTACCTTTTTCTGCAGAAAACTCTTGACATTTTTGCACCTTAACATCCCTCCCTTTTCTCTAGCTCCCTGCGTCAGGCCTCACATTTGTACCAGCTGATATTTCAATTGCTTGTGTTGGGTGTGGCTTATAGCTACATGCTGCATATAGCAGTTTAAACAGGGGGATGGGAGGTGGATCATGGTATCTTTACATCAGCACTACTTGCATGAATATACTAGACAGCAGTGTCTCACATGTAAATGCAGCCTTTGTTTGCCCCTCCCATGTTTATGCTGGTGACAGAGCCTGCTTTATTGTTATTGCGTGCAGTAAATTCTGTTGAACTTTGAGCTTCCATCTTGACAACCACAGGCAGCAAATGTACCCAATGTAAATAACGTAGCAGCAAAATCAAGCAGAACACTGCGGAGGAAATCAGAAGGCAGGAACTGTGCATGCATCAGGTGTTAGAAAACTGAACAAAACAAAATAAAACTATGATTTCAGTTTTACGTGAGACGACTTAAAGCATGCTTTTTAAGACATTAACCAGAAAATGGATGCAGATGAATTGAAGACTTTGAGAGAATTTGTAATTCTTATGGGAAAAAGTCTGCAGTAAAAAGGTGGATTGATAATTACTGTTTAATGTTCAGGTTTTAATCCATTCAGAAAACATTGCTCACCTTAAAATTAGGGCTTACATTTTGTGTCCTTAATGTGTATTTCTGGTGCTATATTCACATTATTATTCTTATTTGGTTGACAAAAACTTAAAGCAATTTATTCCAACATTTAGAAATAAAATTTTACTGCAGCTCTATGTTTGGCTGAATGTGAGTAAATCACCTCAGGTATGCTAGCACAGTGACAGGGGGTTCACCCTCTGCAGTGCCATATGTCACTTTTTTTATTCAGGCTCATTAAACAGCACAGTGGTTAGGTTCTGGTTGTGTTAAAAGAATTTCTACACTGCTCTGGGCAGGGAAGGGCCTGATCAAAGCACTACTTACTGGATTATATTTAAAAATAACAAGCATTCAGAGCTTTACAGAACAGAATTAACAGCTGCGATTACATACCCGATCTTGGCCTTCTGCTTGGGCTTGGATGAGGGTACAATGCAGACCTTCCTGCAGGCCTTCTCTTTTGGCCGTGCTTTGCCGTTTCCTTTGTGCTCGCGGTCACGGTGGCTCTTGTACTGTGAAGAAGAGCTGGGGAAGCTCTCGGGGCTCATAACTCTGGGGATGTTCTTCTCCCCACGCTGCCGGGCCTTAGCAATAGCCTCTGATATAATTCTGTTGGCCTTCTCCTGCTTGTCCTGTAGATTTGACTCCATCTGATGATGCGTCCTCCGCTGAGTCTTCTTCTCCGCTGGAGAGCTGGATGAGGACGAAGATGATGAGGAAGAGGAGGAGGATGATGAGCTGCTCTTCATTGGAGGACTGAGAACCCGGACCTGGCTGCTGGGACCGTTAGCATTTTTTCGAGGCTGAGGAAAGAGGGAGAAAGACAAAATAATACTTTGCATCTAGAACCGTGGCCCTCTTAAAGGCAAATATCTCATAAAAACTACAGACATGATGTCATCTATTGTAGTTGACACAATCCAAACTAAGATGCAGGGCTCTGCTGCAGAAGGACCTAGTAACACACAGACCTAGAAAACTGACACTTGCCCTTTGAAGCAAAGCTGAGTGACTGGAGCTCACAGCGTAGGAAGATGCACTACAGCAGAGTTTTACAAAAGCTGACGAATAGGTGCAAACGATGAAACTGAACTCAATTTACCCAGATGTATTTCCAAATAATGCAGCTCATCAGTCCAGCTGCACAAGGCTGAGTCTGTAAGTGCATTTTCAACATACAGAGGAGCAAAATAAGTAATTTAAATCCAGTAAAGACAGTAAAGACAGGTATAATGACAAAAGAGTTTATTTATGATTGCTATGAACATATGAAGCAACTATAGGGCCATACAGCTTAGCTATAATGTAAGTAATACATGCAAATAGAGGAAATATTGCCAGGGTCCTGAGATGCCACTTCGCTGTTAAAGCAAAACACCCTTTAAACCACTGTTTCCATTTCACGCAATTACCATAAAATTTGATGATGTGACTACAACAACTATCAGTCATTCAGAAACTACTGCTGGCTGTGTCAACCTCTCAGACAATAGAGCTCGCAGCTGTCCCCATCTCTGATTCTGTGGGTGGGGGGACCTGCATAGCTCCACATGATGCTCATTTCACCTCTCACTCTCCTGTGTAACACTACAGGCTGACTTTCAGTATGAGAGCACCTGCGAGAATTAATTTAGATCAGATCAGGAAGACTTGGAAACTCTGACGCTGTCTGATGTGAAACAAGGGAAATTCTTTTCGGTGTGAGCTGTTCAAAAGGTAGGGTAAACACCAACTCAGTGTGGCAGGTTACAGCGAGCCTCGCAGACATAAATAATCCAGCCTGGCTGATACATGATAATACGTGAATAATAGATGGTGTGACTATAGTTATGCCTACACAAGCGCCTTGAGGTGGGCCTTGAGCCCAGCAAGAGGAAACCCATAAATGGATGACCTAATCTAAAAATGTGTTGTGTATGCCTACACGGCACAGGCACAGTCGGCTGCTTTTTTCCTACATTGCTAGCTTAGTAAAAGAATTAGTTTTTTACCTCACCAACAAAGTGGGGGAGGGAGATGAATAAGTAGTGTTTCATTTGGAAGGAAAGGGCAAAAACAGTCTCACACAAGACCTGCATTATGATTTTCACGTGTGCAACAGTGCTGAGGCTATTAGGAAGATGTTTGCTGGAATGTTCCCATTCGAGTAAAAAGGTAAAAAAAAAAAAAAAGAGAAAGAGAGGGGGAGGGGTTGAAAGTAAAGCTTAAGAGCGGAAGAACATGAGAGCACATGAAAGAAGCAGCGAGAGGAAGAAAAAATATGAAAATAGGCTCCTATCACATGGAGAGAGGGAGGGAGAGGGAGAGAAAAGATAAAATGCACCAAATGTGAGAGCACTGCAGCTGTGTAATACATCTATAAATAACTGAAATTACAGCCTGCCAGCACTGCAGTGATTTCAATCTCTGGAGCAGCACGTAGTCCCATGGAAACAGTAGGGACCATTACAGCCCATGAAAAGGTAGAGTAAGCTCCATTCAGGCCATGCTCTCACCCCTTCATTTCCACATGTAGTGAGCTCTCTGAGTGACAGCTTCAACTCATGGAGGACACACACAGACGCTCAGGCACACACACCATTCAGTACGTAAACTAGAGCGCTGAGCAGCTCTGGGAGTGGACTCCAAAAGAGTACAGTACTGGGATGTATGGAATGATCAGACAGTGGGGGTGGGGTTGAGAAAGCGTGCCTTGATAAGGTCTAGCACAGAAGAGCAAATGAGTATGAAGGGGAGGAAAATAAAGCAGCAATGAGTTCAAGATGGCGGCAGTGCAGCATGAGCCAGTAGCAGAGGAGGTTGTTCAGTTCCTGCCGGGCCCCTCCTCCCCCTCCGTCCCTCCTCCCTCCCAGCTCTCAGAGCAGCTCACTTACCCTTCCTCTTGGCCTCTTCACTGTAGACATGGTGTTTTTTTTCTTCCTCTTTCCTCCCCCCTCTCCAGCCGGCTAACAAAAGCCTTGCCCTTTCGCCGGGTTTTTTCCTCTCTTAGTTGCTTGTTCCCGCTTTCCCCTTTCCAAACACTCTCACTCTTTTTCCCCTTTCAACAGTCGCTTTCTCTCACTCTTCCTAGAGCCGTGGCTGTCCCCCCCTCCCCTCCCTCTCTCCTGGTTTGCCTCCCCTCCTCCTCCCCGGTCAGCTTCTCTCCTCAGGCAGTGCGAGAGCGCCGGAGCCGTGCGTCTCCTCCTCCCCCAGCGGGCAGGGCTCAAGAGGAGCGCATGGGAGCTCTCTCTCTCTCTCTCTCTCTCGCCCTGGTTTGTCTCTTCACAGGGTGATGAGGGAGCAGCGCTGTGGGCGGTAGAGGAGGTGCGTGGCAGTCCAGGAAGCTCTCATTCTGCTGCTGCGTGCTGCTTCGCCGTCGTCCGGCTTCATCCAAGTCTCCCTCACTTTATCAGTGCGTGTGTGTGTCAGAGTTGCCTTCCCCTGCCTCCTCTCTCCTCCCCTCTCATTGATTCCTCTTTCCGCCTGACTTTCGTGAGCGCTCTCTGCTTTCTCTGAGCCGTTTCCTTGTATTTCTTGCTCTTTCTTGCTCTTTTTTGCTTTGCCGTTTCCCCTTTTCGCCTCACTTGTCTTCTCCACCAGCCAGGATAAGGTAGGTTACTCCATTTATTAGACACAAAAAGGCTTTTGTGTTAGCTTGCTCGCTAGTTTGGCCGGTTGTTTTTTCCTCCTTTTTCCCCACTAGTCTTTTTCCTCCTTCTTCCTCGCTGCCCTCCCCTCTCCCTGGCTGGGGCGTGTATGGCGAGCTCGAGATTCTGGCAGGCAGAGCGGCGGAAAATGAAAGCACAAAGCAGCAAAATGCATCAGCATGAATATTAGAGATGTCGTTAAAACCCAGACTCGTTTTTCACTCTCTCTCTTGCTCACTCGCTCGCTCTCTCACTCTCTCTCTCTTTGTAGGGAAGTAGGCCAGCAGATGGTGCTAGCAGTTATTACATTAACTTTCACAACTTAACCCCCAAAGTACTGGATTTCTCTCACACCACAGATTGTCAACACTGATGCTTTTCTCGTACCCATGAAGGTCAATGCCAATGATTTTCTGACTTATTTATGGAACAGCATAAAAGAGAAAGGCTATAAACAAATACATAAACAAATTCCCACAGGCATCCCAACACTCTCAGCACACAGAGCTGAAGAGAGAAGAAAATTAACAGTATATTGGAGACTTTCTTCCCTTGAACTCCATCAGACACACTTTCCAGGGTCTAAAGTTCGGATTCAAGCCCTCAAGAGGTCAAGGCTTTGTCATCCAAAAAAACGCTGGGATGTTTCCAGGACATGCAGCTCTTCCATGTACCTCAGAAGAGATCTTGGAGGGGCAAGCCAGCTTCCCAGGGGACTTCTGACACCATGATGCAGGGGCCATGTGCACCGGCTGGCACATGGTATTGGGAGTATGCAGAGACACAGGGCTGGCCTGAAGCCAGGTACAGAGCACAGCACTTCTGGGTCAGGCCTGAGTTACTGACAGATACCCCATCAGCTTTTTAATCTTACTTTGCTCTGCAAAATCAGCCATACAGGCTTCTTTCCCACTCACCATGCTGTGCACTTAACATGCAGATGCACATGTTGTAAGGTATGTCCTAGAGATCAGTACTGAAGACATGCACATGCACCAAGATTTTAGAAAAGCGTGTGCTTTTGATGCCATATCTTCAACCAAGACATATTAATACTTAGCTTCTGACAGATAAAGCTGATCAATAACTGCAACACAACACAAAATCCTTCCATAATATCTTCAAAACATAAACAAGTCTTGCTTTTATAACAAGGGCCTGACATCCAGAGAGGAACATGTGCTATTCATATTCATTTATTTTTTGTGTAAAACATTATTTGTTCCATTCCCAAAGTAAACTATGCTGGTGTGAAATATGTGGGTGAGCTGTGTAGGCTACAACACAATATGGCTATAAATTTCCTGCTGCACAGACAACCTTAATAAAGTTTGAAGTCACTGACCAACTGGACTGGTGTGGACAGCCTCATTTTAAATGTGCTTGTTTTAAGATATAGAGGTGTGATCTTTGGAAGCGCTCTAACCGTCACCTCCAGGTGTGTGGTTTTACATTTACAGGTTTGTATCTCCTACAGAGATGGAGACTGCCATGTGATCACAACATTGGCCTCTCTTCCCAAACGTGAGCAGCAGCAGGCATCAGATCCACCTGCTAGCCCAGGCCTTGGAGTTTGGACTTTAGCGTAGACCACATGCTTTCAGGGAGCTGAGCAACAGTGTCCTCTCTATACTAAACAAATCAACAGACAGACAGAGGCCAGCAGGGTACACACATGGACTTCTGTCATAAACAGTTTAACTGAAAACAAAACAGGGCCCATTTTTAGGTGTACTTGATTATGTAAGCTCTTCAATCACAACAGAACAAAATGGATTTTCCACTGTAAAGGTGGAGAAATAGCTCTGCTTAGGGCACATAATGAACCATCAAAAATCCAACTAAACATTCTCGACTGCTAACAGTATTTGATTGGTCAAGCAGGCAAGTGATAGACATTTAAAGAGTCTGATGACACGTAGTTTTAAACAGTCTGAGTTGTTTATCATCTGCTGCTACTGTTGACAATAAAACTGTTCTTCTACAACAGTCCGGTTGCTTGTATAACAAAAAAAAGTAAAGAAAAAAGAAAGACAATAACAGTCAACACATGCTCTAACAGTCACATGGCATAAAGCCACTTGGCAACTAAACGGTTAATATGCAAACAAGTCTGGCAGCTCTGTATGAAGGGGTGTGGCTTCCTTTCAGAATAGATGAGGGAGGGGAGAAAAAAGAGGAGGGAGTTGAGTGGAGGAAGGGGAGGGGAGAAGCAGTGCTGGTAAAAGGAAGCAAGTGGAAAAAAAATATGCGTGTATGCACCGAAGTGCATGTGTAAAGAGGTAGGCTGGCGTTAGAGACACAGGTGTCTGTCTCTGAACACGCCATTAGTTCCTCATCAAAGGGACTGTATTAGCTAATAACTACTGCTCTTGTTTCATGCTTGTACCACTCTGAGCGTCTCCACTAACTCACCATTAGGGAAATGAAAGCTTTGAGCTGTAGCGGTGACTGAAAATGACAAGATGGCTTGTATTGTATGTTTCAGAGTCTACACCTGCTACTGTTCCAACCAGGGAGGGAAATAATAGTAATATAGTATCAATAGGTTTGAAAGGAAATATTGGCTTTATAAATTGAATGTCAAAGCAGTAGATAATACAAATGTCTAACACTGCTGTTTTTTTTTTTTCACAATGCTGCCTTCAAGCGATCAGAAGGATTTTTCCTCCTGAATGTTGTCTGATAACTTTGAACCAGTGGTAAAAAAGCTTAATGATAAACTGCAAAGCTGGAGCTCACGTGAGATAAGGCCTTTTTCCTCAATTCCACAAAAAACAACATATATATCAAAAATGTAGGTCATGTAAGTATGTTTTTACATCTTCACCTTAAACTTCTGCTGAACTTATCCCTCACCCTTCACACTTTACAATATAATTCTCAGAACTGCCAACAAACACCACATTAGATTTTACTTTGCTTTCCAACAAACAATAATATCACAGACCCCTTCATGACCAGATCTCATACCTATGGCTTCATTAATAAAACTGTTAAGACTGTGTGAAACAGAGAAAAAAAGTATTAGGCCCTACTAATTAGGCCTGTGACTACAGGCCAGTGTGCAGCCACACTGGAGTGCAAGGCAGTGGCAGGGTTGATAAATGAAAGGAGACATGATGCACAGCAATGGTTCCTCAACCAATTAAATACAGCACCATGCATTAATGATCCTTTATTCAGGGCCAAGGGGAGCTGGGTTAAGCATGTTGCCCTCCGGAGAAGCTGCTGTATGTCTAACAGAGTATTATTACTAATGTCTGGTCTGCTCCACTGTGACTAGGTTGGTTTTAAAGACAAACTGTGTAGGGAGAAATGTGCAACACAAAAAGGGGGGAAAGACTATCATCTTGTGTTTATGATAGCAGGATGAGGGGTCCTTTTTTTTTTTAGGGATGCACCATATTATCAGCCAGATATTGGTAATGGCATGGAAAGTCATTGGTTTTTCCAGAAACAAAAATTTCTGCCAATATTTACAACTAATATTTCGGCTATGAATATCAGCTGTAGCAGCTGTATGTACAAGTAAGATTGTGGAGTTTAAGGTAGGACCAAGACATCTACAATACCTTAAGTCTTTTTATTTGTACACCCAGATTTCTTCAACTTTAAAATGATTTTCAACAACTCAAGTTTTATGTCTGTCTTAACTACAACTATATGTATATCAGTATTGATTATGAATTCATCAGTATGAGAATGAATTTGTAAATACCGGCATATCAGATACCAGCAGCAATACACATTAAAATACACATTAAAATGCCCTCTAGGATAGGAGATGGTGGATTAACTAACAAAAACCATCATTTGAGAAAAGTGAATGTTATCGACAGAAGAATCGTTAGAAGACTCGATTACAAAAATAATCAATTACTGCAGCCCTACAGCATTCATAGAGGATTTTTTTAAAATGAGATAAAAATTCAGTTGTGTTGGGTGCCACCAACACATTGAAAATATGGCATCACTACCTGTTTTCTTGATGCTTATGTGTTGCTCTTTTTTAATGCTGATAAGGCTAGGGCTAAATTGTTCATTTTTTGTCATTTTATTGATCATGCAATTTAAGAACATTTTGTACATCATAATGAACATTTCGGTTATCAGTCTCATGACAACCAGCCCTGGAAAAACAATATTGGTTGAGCCCTACCAAATACTTTTAAAGTAATTTTTGAGAGGTGAGATTTATTTAAGAAGTAAATATAAGTAAAACACAAAAAGCTCGACAATATAAGTTTAGGCAATTTAAAAAAAACAAATGTCCACATGTTCAATCAATTAAAAAATCACAATCTAGTTAAACCACAGAGTTAAAAAAAAATACGATTTTGAACCCAAATCATAAAAATACAACTTGAATGAAATAAAAAGTCAAGTGATGACTTCTCAGTGTAGTCATTTCGGATCTTTTACCCTCTTGCACCTACGTATTGGCCTAGTTTAACTTCATGTGAGGGAAAAGAGAAATTATACATACTTATGTGACTTCAGGGTTAACCATGCATTAAATCGTAGAGATAAAAAGAGGAAGTAAGAAAAGTAAAAGAGATGTTTTGATCTCAGAAGTGTGTTTCCAGCTAAAGCTCAAAGGATCTTAATTCCAAAGACAAACAGCATCACATTTACTTCAAACACCAAGTATCCTACCCCCTTTCTTTCACACACTCACACACACTCAGTAACAATTCTGACACCTGAATAACTGTATGTAAATAAACAGTATAGTAAATACAAGTCCACTTGTACAACACTTTCAGCAGGGATGACTTCCCTTCTGAAGTCTAAAGCAACTCTAATCCAACAGGCTTTAATAGAGACAGCATATGAGCTCCTGATTGTTTATGTAGCTAATTAACTCCCTTATGTTAATCAAGTTCAGCAGAGTTTTTCCCACTGTAAACTAAAAGGTTCATTAGTGCAGACAGATCCTTGAGAGGCTTTACAGGTGCAGCATGTTGTACCCAGACATCTGGCAAGGACAGAATTGAACACTAGGGGGTGACTGTGAGGACACAGCAGGACTGCATGGGAAGGAGAGAAGACATCTACCATCATTACTGAACAATACCGTTTATAAAAATCAAAATACACAAAAAGGAAGTTAGAAAAATAAAGACACAAAGATCTGGAAAGTTGTAAATCAGTAATCCAGCCTAATCTCTGTCTTGTGATTTAGTTTGGAATTTAACATGAAGCTCAATTTGGCCACCAAAACAGAAGCAGTGACTTAAATTGAAAAAAGTAAAGAATACTGAGCGTTGTACTTGTTCTGTGTCAGTCAGGGCCAGTGACTGAGAAGAAGGAGCAGTGATTTTAACTAGGGCAACTGCCCTCTTGCATCTTTAAGTGTCAGCTCAGACGGCAGTCACTCAGCAAGATCTAGGATGATATTTTAGGGGTCAGCACGGTGTGCAAGAATGAGTGAGCATCAGCCAAAGTGAAAAGCAAGAGGCCATCCATCTAATGAGGCACCCCATCACATTAGAAGGTGATTCCTGAGTTACACATCAGCAGGCAGCCCATAATGACTCATTTGTCTGCCTCTTTGGAGTTAAATGAAACACAGACATACTTATGTTCTGAGGTAGTCACAATGGTGCTATGTAGCCTCTGTAGCAATCACATAACAATAAACAAGGGGTACTGCAATTTTGCAATGGCTTTTTATAGGGATTCATAGTATTACTAGCATATCAGTATCAGCAAATATTATCTTTAAAAAGTTAATTATCAGTAGCAGCAGATGTGAAAATTTCTGCCAATATTTACAACCAATATATATCGGCTGTGAATATTGGACAGTGCCAAATGTAAATATTAGCTATTTGTATGAATACGTTTCTTGTGTTTTAGGCAGGAGCAATGCTTGCATCATCAGAAGTCTTTTTCTTTGTTTAGAGCCATTTCAGAAACTTTAAAGTGCATTTTAAGGACTGAAATTTGTTTGTTCATCTTTAAACAGTCAGATTTTCACCTTCACTTTACTGAAAACATGGCTAGTAAAATTTCCACATAAAGTTTGCCTGAACCAATGTCAGAAGGCAGCAGGAAATGTTGAAAATGAGTAAAAGATACAGTCAGATTTCAGGGGCAGTATAACCTGTAATGTCCACTTACACCGGCTGCGCTCCACAGCACCAAACTTTTTGCTTATCAGCTTGAGACAAGAGGGCAGAGATCAACAGGGAACTGAGAGTTCAGACAGGAATAGTATGCCAACAGCGGATTACGTTGCTTTTTTGAAGTTAATTTGCCATTCATTTCAACATGATTCTGTGATTTTATTGCTTCTGCCATGGGTGAGTACATTGTGAAGTTAAACGGTCAATGTTTGCTACAAAGAATCTGTGACTTCATGTAAAATTTGGTGGCTTTTTACCTAAAAAGTTATTGTGTCCTTGTCAGTAGTGCCATTGTAGCTCTGTGACCCACTGACCTCCCAATGATCTTATCCTTGTGCTAAATGATGAGAGGTGATGTTGATACAGTGACGATTTATGATCAGGAATCCCTGCCCTTGTTATATTTGAAGTATACTGGATATTTTGCATATTTTTCCTGCTATTTGGATTGATCTGCTCTATGTGGACTGATGCAGTTTGGCAGTGGCCAGCACAGAAAGTAGACTGGCAACGTATCTACAATGAAGCAGAGTGACGCTTTAGGACGTGCCCCAGCCGGACTGAAGCGCAGGCGGTGGAATTTTGCCACTTGACTAGAGGGGGAATGTTTTTCCACAGAACAATTTGCTTCCAGATCACCTCAGCCATTGTATGTGGAAATTGGAGGTAATATTTTAAAGAGTGCAACTTGGAAGATATAATAATTCTTTAAAAACATTAAAGTGTTATCAATAGGACTGCACAGTATTGCTGATATAATATTGGCATCATCAAATAGTTAAAGTATTAAAAAGGAGGTATCAGTGGATATCTTTGCCATAATTTACTATATATCAGTATGTCACCAATATATCGTCTGTATGTATGAATATGTTTGTGAAGATTAGGCTGGACCAGCAGACCTACATCAATTTTTCTTTATCTTGTTCATCCTTGTCCCTTGAATTTTAAAGTGTGTTTCATGTACTACAGTTTTGTTTCTTTGTTCATTGAAGGACCCAAGTTTTAAGCCTGTATTACGCTGATATATCTTATCATCTAAAGTGAAATTGTAAATATCAGCATATAGGATATCTGCAAAAATAAAGTATTGAGCATCTCTAGTAACCATAATAGTAACAGCAGAAACATATGAAATTTGACTCATTGTGTACAAAAAAAATACTTGTAATAATTTTGTCTTAAGTTCTATTCATTAAAACATTTTCACGCCATAGAAAACTTATTTAAAGAATTTAAGTGTTCCTTTCAGATGAGACTCTTCTCCTGATAACATGACACTGAAAGTACCACTGGCCTTCAAAGTAGTGACAGTTGTGCAGGTGCTGTATGATTCATCTTCCTCTGAGGAAAAGCAGTGTTTTGCATATTTAACAGTTCACAGTTTTTGTGTATTTATCATGCTGTGTCACAGTACCAGTAAACCTTCTTCTATATAGCTCTGGATGATCTGAGTAATGATGCAGTGCTTTCTGAATCAGAGATGGCACAGCAGGTCAGACACCAGGCAGTGAAGTGATGCTGAATTTTGTAAAACAAGCAAGCCGGATGATGCCATTCATTAATGGGAACACTGGTGCAAACTAAAGAGAGGAGCTGAGAGGAGGTTCCTTAGGATGTGAGGGAGAGAGAGAGCCAGACAGAGACCGTAAGCGAGGAAAAAGAAGCGGGAGGGATGAGAGGGAGGGTGAATTCAGCAAGGGGCTGACTGCCAGACCTTTACAACTCCTTCATTATTGAAGCAGTGCAAAGTGAGAGCAGGGCCAATGCCTGCGTAAAAAGGGAACTCACACAGAGACAGCTACGTTCATCCACAAACAAGCAACACTGAGCTGGTCAGTAATCAGCCTGCAGCCTTCAGGATATGATGAAGTAAGGATTCTTCTACTGATTTCAGTCGCTTGCTTAGCAAGCAGCAGGTGTCTTTAGAGTGGGTTCTTACAACAAAAAGAGGAAATCCTGAACAGAAAACATCTATTAAATATATTTTGGGGAAGTTACACGAAAAATAGTGACACAAGATAAAACTGTGAGCTTCATGACTTGTGTGAGGAATGTTGTGCTGTATTTTATTTATATATTTGACCTTTCTGCCATGCAACTCTTAGGCAAACTGCTGCATTAATGAAAACAGAAACAAAGACAATCCATCCCATTATGGTGCAGAGCAAGGATGGGCAAAGTGGTTACTGAGAGGGTAACATTTATTTTTATGAGCATGGCCAAAAGAAGCAAATTTTTTGTAAATTGTAAGATGCTATAAAGTAGACAAAAGTTACCTTTAGTTTAATCCAACAAAAGGAAAAAATACATAGCAACATTTTATAGTGGTTTTACAGAATCAAACAGAAAAATATATAACTTCTTGCAAAGACCAAAACAAACAAGTAATCAGTTATTTCAGGCATACTTCCTTTTTTCCTGTTCTAAAGCTTTATGTCTTTGTGCATGATGTACTGCAATTCAGTTTGAAAGCCGTGTTTTTTCAATGTTAAAAATGTAGATATTTGAGATTAACTCATGGGGCTCATGAATGAAGAGGGAGGCCACATGTTCCCTTGTGATGTGAGCCAAATCAGTATGAAGTCTTATTGTAATTACAGACAGCAGCAAATAAAGACACTGTAGCCTATAATCATTTAAACAAAGAGAAAGCTGACAGAGGTGGACTGGATTGATTCAGTATCCTTGAGTTTCTGCATTTCATCCAATTGTAGCTGCTAATACTTTTAAATCCCCTCATGTCAGTGCAGCCAATCATGGAGATGATCAGAGTGACTGCTGCACTGTTACGCATAGAAGATAATAAGCAACAGTTGATGACAAAATAAGAAAATACTTTTCGATGTATGAATTTCTAAGACAAAGATCAATTAAATAAAGATCTCATTTTTTGTCAGAGGTTCAAAGAAGCCAAACAATAACGACAGAAAAACAAAGGGCTAAGCTTTCATGAATTTATGTAGCATTTAGCAGTTATAATCACAAATTTAAAATGTGAAACAAATTTTCTGAAGTCCATATTGACAAAATGAAACAATTCTCACCAGTATCTTAATCTGTGACTCAAATAAATGCAAAGAGATATATTTTAGGATCTTGATCTTTATATTTATCATTTAAATGAGTACTGCATGACTAAGCCATGACTTAGAGGCAGCAGACAAGTTCAAAGGGTTTATTCTATGAATACAGTGTTAAACACTGTTATGCATTAAGAAATTGCAAGTACAATATGACTCACTGGTGTCCTATGATCCCTGGTTAATATGACAGCATGCTTACAGCTTGGTTCCAGTTTAATTGCTTTCTCTGCTTAAGCACCTCAGTTAAGGTGGACTACAAAGCAATTTTCTCAAGCTTATTTTATGCTTTTACTTTGAAATTGTACTGCCTTAAAGAGAAATTCAGCATTGTTGAAGATGGGTGGTACAAGGTACATGGTAATAGTAGTAATGTTAGCCACAAGGGACTTCAGTCTGCGTTGCCCCCATCAAGGAGACAGCACTCAGAGTAGCAAGGCAATACAGTGTTATGGACGGGGAGATGTTGCACGTAATCTTGCATAGGGCCAAAAATCAAAGCCGGCTTTAATGTAGTGTGCTCTACAGACAAAATGTTGGAGTCTTTAACTTTTACTTCAGAAAGTCTCCATACATTTTTAGATAAAATCCTGCTTTTATTTAAAAATCAATCAATCAATCAACAAATAAACAAATAACAAATAAATAACTCTGGGTGGTAACAACATTAGCTTATTCACAAAAAAAATGTGACAACAAAAAGTAATGATAATAGCTAAAGGGAATGGTAACACAGCGAAATTCCTGATATGGCAAGGTGCAAAATACCTGTCCACTGAGATGCCTACTTCTTAAGAAGTAGCAGTGGGGTCTTCATTTTCCAACACTGTAAGAGCGGGAAGATGTTAAAGTTACTAGCCTCTGGTTGCCGCCTTGCAACTGTAGCTTCTGTGAATGGTGCTCTTTAGATCTGTTGCTCTGTTCGATTCATGCTAACAAAACAAAAGTCACATTAAGCTAACAGGTGCTGGTAGAAATGGTGTATGGTTACACTAATGATAGGCCAAGGCCCATTTTACTCCACAAAGTAAAGAAGACCTGCACATGAATAGGGTTATTAAGTTGGACCCTTCAAAAGAACTACTTCTGTGTGGACATACGGTGAGATTTTGTTAAGATTTAAAGCAATCACTCTTTTCCAAAAGGTTGCGAAGACAAGGAAACTATATTACATTTGACTGTAAATAACAGAAACCTCAATGATCCTAGAGATTCAAATAAAGGTTCGTGATGACTAGGATAAATAGGAAATAAATGCTGAAATCACATCATCTTTGTTTATTAAATGGACCTTGCTTGTCAGTTGACAGAATGGTAGCTTGACTCAGTCAAAAAGAGTGATGACAAACCTATGGACACAGCAGTCCTGAAAGTAAACCTTTCTTTCCTAAAGTTAACAATGAAGTGAGCAAGTCAATTACTCTGTAAATAGAAAGTGACTGTAAAAAATGCCAGCACAACATTCAAAAAACACAAAGTCTCCACTTACAACCCTGGCGTCCATGGCAACGAGCTAATGACTTCCTACTGACATGAACCTGTTTGCTGAACTTAGAAATCAGTAACCAGTAGGCCAACCGTCGTCTCTGTTGACAATGTGACATTAAGTTCTGTCAAAGTCAAACTGTGTAAAAGAAAACCAAATCAAGTGGAACAGAAAGCAGGCTTCACAAGCTTTAGTCTGGCATCCCTATTTCACCTTTCAATAAAGCTTCAGATTATAAATTACAAATTTTCTTAGACGAGTCCTTCCTCACACAACAAGATGAAAACCATTGTGCAAGTTAAAACCACAAGGACAAAGGGGTCATAAGAGTACTTCTTCAAGTTTAAAGCCTTCTGTTGCACCCTAGACAGAGGCTATAGTACAACTGGTTCTCATGTTATCTTCCTTAAGAGAATATGAAGTTTTTATAAATCAAGAGACACTGTTATGGTCTAACCCTCCAGCTTCTTTACTAGTTAGCACAGGTAAAAGAAGGTTGTGGCATGTTACAACCAATAAAATATTACATATCATTCACATATACTTAAAAAAAAACCTCCACATTTGACTAATGGGCAAACACTCACCCACCCATCACTGGTTAAATATATTCAAAGCTATCTAATCCCTGGAGAAAAAGGCAAGAGAGAAGAGGAAAGACAGCAAAGCAGAATAAAAGAGCATACTTTAAATTCAGACCTACTGTGCACTTTAAGCTGGCAGCGTTCCCACATGCTCCTGACACACTCAATCCAAGTACAACTCCCTCCTCCCTCTTTCTCGCCCCAGCTCCTCCTCCACTGAGCCCTCCCCTTCCGACCCACAGCAGAGACCGCCTGACTTCCTGTTTACCTCTGACCCTTCGTTATCCCCCGCCTCCTGCTCTGATTTGGCAGGCTTCCAGACAGGCCAATGGGGCTGCATGCAAACAGACAGCGCACTTTACAGAACGAGCACACCAGAAAGAGAGAGAGAGAGAGAGAGAGAGAGAGAGAGAGAGAGAGAGAGAGAGAGAGAGTATGGATGTTGGGGGAGGTGATCAGAGAAAGTGTGTGAATGACACAGCCTATCACCATGTGGCTACTGAAGCAGCAGGTTTCCCAAGGCTTTTATTTTTTTTTTTGAGTGTGCAAAATGTGTATGTGTGTGGCGCATGTGGGTGGTGGGGTGAGGACGGGGTGATGCATGGTGTCAAGTTTCAGGGCTGATTATGGCATTGCCTGCCCAGTCTGGTTAGGAGTTATATAAACCTCAGAGAGGTCAGAAAGCAACAAAGCTAGTATATCAACCACCAATAATTTGTTGACCCTACTTGCAAGTGCACACACATAAACAAATATATCCTAAGTTTTTTTACTGGCGACACAGCTCAGAGGCCAAGGCAGGGTACAGGCAGTGAGCAGTGATACCCAGTCAGATAATAAATCTAACCCAGCAACACAAGCAGACAGGGAGGAGGCTACTGCTCAGTGTCACTGCCAGGGGGCCTGTGGTGGCTAGAGCAACCCTGGTCATCAGTATCCATCAGGCTCCACTTCCATCTCTGTTTCTCTTCTGTTCAGGGAGAGCACTATTTGCACTATCCAAAGCCTGAGCCTGAGGACAATTACAGTAGTTTTAGGTAAATAGTGAAGGAAAGGATTGCACAACAAATCATTGAGGAAGCTTTCTTAAGAATGCTAGTAGCATGGCTAGAGAAAGATGAAGAAATTTACCAGAAGACATACAGAATAACATTTAATGCCATATCACACATAAAACAACTAACTCTGAGACAGCAAGGACAACTGGCAATAAAGACAAACTTTTATCTTAACATTTATTTAAGCATTGGGGCTGTGCAATTTCACTGGCCTCACAATTGGATTTAATTACCATTATCCTGTCAACAATTTCACTGGATTCATTATCCTATAGCATTACAATAGGATGCAACTTCCTTCTCCTAGATTGCTGCAGAAAATCAATGAGGACAAGCAGTTTGATCTATGACCTCCTTTTTCTATTATATATAAAATACTTTCTAAATCAATGTCAACACATAAATGTCTTACACTGTAGACCAGTGATCATCAACTGGTGGTCCATGGGCCATATAAGGCCCCCAAAAGCTCCCAGTATTAGCAGGAATAAATTTATGCTTGATCGATTTCTTTTCTTTTTTTTTCTTTTTTAACAGAAATTCACCTGTTGGCTATTATAAGTAAAAATTAGGTATGATAAACATGCACTTATCAGTCCTGACTAAATCTGCAGTTTTCTGTGTCAACTTTTCACTTTAGGGCCTTGGAGAGTACGATTGTCCTGCATGAGAACAATAAAAAAAAGACCTGTTTCCTCCATCTGTTCCCCCAATCAGGACAAAGCATATTAGGGTAGAAACCTAGTGATGGACAACATGGCAGTCTAGAAATATGTAGTTAAAATATTTTCATTGCCCATATGCAACAGGGACTGATCTCTGTTAATGCTTGCAAATTGCTGACATTTTGAAATAAAATATAAATACTAAGGCAATAAAATGCTATTTAGACCAAATTGTTTATTTTGTTCAAGGTCATTTAAAAGTCTGGCCTCCAATGTGCCTGTCAAGAGAAAATCTGGCCCTCGTACAAATGTAGTTGATGACGCCTGCTGAAGACCAAAATAAGCTAATTGTGCAAACTGAGCCATGGCTGGCAATTCTCAAAACAACAGCAGTACACAATAATCCATTATGTTCTGTCACAGCATCACAGAAATTAATTCATTTCAACAACGCTGTTAAGCAGCATTTGTTTATTTGCAGTGCACACTAAATCAGTGGTTTTTAAACTTCTTTGCCCAAAGCAACCTAAGATCACACAAAAAAGCTCAAGCTACATCATTGTAATATCTACAGATGCACATTATTGGACTTGCCAATATCTAATATGCCGATATTTACAATCAAATGAAGCCAATGCAGATATCAATACTGATATTTAAATGTAGCCCAGACCTAAAACTTAGGTCCTTAAAACAAAGAATTCAAAGTAGGAGGATGAACAGATCAACATATTTCAGTGTCTAAAACACACTTTAAAGTGCAAAGAATGATGATAAAGACTTCAACTGACATGGGTCTGCCTAAAACTCCACTAACTCATTTGATCACACAGCCAGTATTTACAGCTGATGCAGGCAGAATTCTACTGACAAAACATTAGAAATTTTGGTATCTGATGATACGATAATTCACTTTTTTAGCCAATATTTGCTAATACCGATATCCTGCTCCTAAAATTGTGCATCCCTACTCGTATCCATGTAAAAAAGCTACTTTAATATGTTACATTGTCTTCAGTTGGTGCATAGTATTAATAATGAGGTACAATTGTGCAAATTCCCACAGCACACCTAGACCTGCCTCAAGACAAAATTTCAAAGCATAGTAGAAGGTAGTAAAATTATTCAAGAGAAACGACCATATGACCAGGGACCATTAATTTTTATTTACAATAATACCCTTATCATGACTCCTTATTGCTCAGAGTCCTTATCAATACCACGATTATTCTTTTTTCGTTGTTTGTTGGGAAGACAAAATGACAATATATTTCTAACACCAGAGGTTTAACCTGAGTAGAGATTTAAACTATAAAGTTACAAATGCCATGATTCCATCTGAAACATCGATGTTATACTGCTAAAATAGAAAAACAAATCCGCCTTTCCACAACTGTACTGCATCAAAAATTGAATTTTTTGTTTTCTTGATGTGACATGTAAACACACCATGGCATTATATTTACATTCAGACTTTGTTTACTGATCTGGCCTTTAACACATCCGAATATAACTATGTCCAGTCATTAAGTTCACTTATAAACTTTATTCTGTTAACTTTACCACAGACTCCAACATTGGATAAACATTATTAACTGAGGAGACTTATTGCAAAGTCTGGCAACACTGTTCATCGCTGATCTGAGCAGATGAGTAAGAAATTGTCCTGTAGCAGCTGAAGCCAGTGTCATGATTACATGCTATTCCCGGCACGGCTACAGTCTTCTATCTTAAAGCCAACAGTCAAAGGTACCACATTCTGGATAATTTGATGCACAATGCTGATGTGCTTTTAGCTTATGTTCCCCTCTGCAAAAACTGATGTATGTTTTTGCATGGTAAGATAAAATAATGTTACGTCTCTGAACCCATAAGACTTGATAGCAGTATTGATAAACTTTAATGCTATGATTCCCACATTTTGAGAAAATCCAGAACTGTTTATTAACATACTCCAGGTTTTGACCTCCACCCTTAAATATGACAGGTTCTAGTTATACAGTCTAGTCTAGAACAACTTCCTGGTTTCTCGTGTACATAAACACACATAATGGCCCATGTTAGATTTAAATATAAGTGATGGTTCCAAAGCACCAAAAGGTTCACTGATATCAGGATGCCTCTTTGAGTAAGATGTGAAAAGGTGTTTTGACTGAGCAACTGTTGCCCCACAAATCTCCAGAACCACTTTCTTTGCCTTTGGGGCTTAGTTTAATTTGCAGCTTTATATAGCTCAAACAGATCTGGAGGGATTTCGATCAAGGATAAAATGTAAGAAAGACAAATCTGCCACTGATGACAAACTCCAATCAGATAACAAAGGGTAGATTGAATGGAAAAAAATCCATAAAGAAATGAAAGATGATAATAACTTAAATTGTTATATTTTACACAACACATATGATTAATAGTCTGAATTGATGTCATGCTGCTATGTAATAGGATTTACAACAAGTTTTTACAGGCTTCAGCTGTCTTGTGCAAACCACAGTGCCACACATTTCTCCCTATTGGCTGCCAGTCTTTGCAGCGATGCTGTAATAAAAAAAAATGGTGCTGCTGCTTCAGATTGCACAAACTACAACAAACTTTATAGTAGATGGTAATTTGTTTGACACAGGTCAGACCAAACCACTTCCAGGCATCTAAGGAACATTTTTGGGAAAAATAAGAAAACTCCTCATTTTTATCTGGGCATATTCAAAAGCACAGAAATGTTCTACCTTTGTCCATAGACAACCTTAAGGAGCTTTGCACTTTTATTACCTGTTGCTTACACAAAAATCATTGATTTTCAATGTATTTCACAATGGTCTGATTTTATTTTTTGTTCGCTACTTTAGCATACACAAATAACTAAGGGTGTAAATCACCAGTTTCGTCCCAATACGATGTTGATATTTTGGACAACAATACAATATTTTCTGATATCATGAAATCTGCCATGATACGATTTCAATTTGATTTGATATAGAGGCCTATGATTGATATCAGGTGATTTTATGCAAAAATTTCACAAAGTTACAGAAAAAAAGAATTTCTGCAATTAAATTAGTGACAGGCCTCTGTATTTACTAAAAATATCTCTTTAACAAAAACAACAAAGACCCGATTACCCCTCAGTGCCTTTAAATTAGGAACACAATTATGCACATTTGTGTTAAAACATACTGATTTAAAACAGCAAACATTTCAGTACCAAACATTTTATTTCCTCACATCCCCAGATCACTCTAAAGCACCAATATGGACTTTTTCTGCTACCCTTTATAATAATGATCAAAATGTTTGGCCTGTCTTCCCATTTTAGATTTTTTTCTTAAACTTATTTCCACACATGTGGACTTCACAGATATTTCTGCTCTATATCAGCCCTTCATACTTTACACAGGGGCCTGTTAATGTGGCAGATAGTTTATTTTTGTAGTTTATTCACCTTATGAGATTTAAATGAAGTAAAATATGTGGCATATTATGTTATATAATGATTATCATTGTTTTATTTATTGCAACCATGATTTTAATAAATGGAAAGGTTAGACAGAATACTAGAGCAAAGTTCTATTGTAAAAGATGCTCCTGTGATGTGCAGCTTCATAACAAGAGCGAGGAGTGGGGGGTGTACAGAGAACAGCTGTCCTGCTTGAACCACATTAAGTTTGGACAGCTTGTATTTTCATTATAAATCTAATGTGAGATGGCCATGTAAAATCAGTGTATCACTGGAGACTTTTCCTTCTCTGTATATCTGCGGTCTGCTGCAGACAGCAGTCTCGCTACCTCAGCCATAACGAGTGGTGTTTTTATCCATGAACAATCTCATACAGTGGTTATATACAGATAAAGACATAGATGTAGTCGGCAAACTACGGTGAGAGATCCATCCTGCAGTAGCGTCTGTCTGAAATACATCCACACAGATAAATTCTGACACCTATGTATACCACATTAATTGCCTATGGCCTATGTAAGTTACCAGGGCTGATACCAGGGTTTAACCCATAAATCAGTGCATCCCTTCATTTAAACATAAAAAAACCTGCATCTAGGGTTTCACAACATGTTGCTGGAATCATTATTAGTGCTCAACACACATCTCTTCATTTGATCCATGGCAAAGAACATTATTTTTACCCTAATTATTCTTCAAATATGGCAACCTGGGACAGCTTTTCAGTCTTGAACCATGTGTTCCTATCACAGCTGCAGCTGACCATTAAAACCATTGGAAATCCTAATTAGCTGCATTCACCACGGGAGTGAGGAGTGGGCAGATCCCCTGATGCCTTGCCTGTTCAGCAAACACACTATCAGCAGGCTCTTCACACATCAGTGCACATGAATAGCACAGTCAGCCAGTAAGCATCAACAGAGGGCTGGATGTTGACACAGACAGGGAGAGGCTTGCTCGTACACCTTTGGTTCATGGCCTCATTTCAATCAAGGACCTCTGCAGTGGCCAAATGGCCAGTGTGGATGAGCTCTTGTTAGGCAGACCACCACTTGTGTTATATCCTGATGCATGCTGGAGTGATAATAGGCAGTACTCACCACACAGCTTATGTTTTCTCTCATGGGAATAGGTTTCATTTCAGATGTGTGAGGAGACTAATGTGTCTGTTGCTTAAATGATGACACTGTTGAGAGAGATGTAAAGGAGTACCTCTAATGGAAAATATTGTAAATTTTCTGCACCTCTTACCACCCCCTGTCTTATGTGAGCGTATTCATTATGTTTATGGTCAATATTTAGTTTTGTCCTAGCTTAATATTACATTTTAATACTTTTCCAGAGAGAGCAAGGTTAACCAGAGCCAAATTTCTCAATTGTGTACACATACTTGACCACCCAAGCTGATTCTTATTGGGAATCGCAACACTGGATTTTTCGAGATATTGGACATGCCAATATTTCCAGATTCATTCTAGCTGATATCGGTATTGATACCGATAAAGAAATGTAGTTAAAAGCTTAAAAATCAGTCCTTAGAACACACATAAAGTTAAGGAAATAGGGATAAAACAAAGAAAATAACTTCAGCTGATACAATTCTTTTGGTCCAGCCTAAAACTGCAAAAATTTATTTGTCCTTGAAGCGTAAATTTACAAGTTATATCGCCTGATATTAACCGCTGATATACTGGTTATAAATATTGTCAGAAATGCTAATATCTGCCCATAGCAATAATGAACTTTTTAAGGTGATATATGCTGATACTGATAGTATGCCAATAATTGTGCATCCCTATAAAAAGGCCTTAAAAAATTACAGCAGCCCTGGTTGTCAACTGTTCACTATCATATGATTACTACTCAGGCTACATAGTACGATTGTGACTATCTGCCGTCACCGATATCATGCCAATATTATTGTGCAGCACTCATATTCATGTATACATTTTGACTGAGAAGGTGGGTTTGTGGAGATGCCAAAGAAAAAACCCTGTTGTCAGTAACACTGTCAGAAAAAGTTAGGCTACATCAATACTTACTGGAATGATACAAAAACACTAAATTTTACTTTTGATAGTACCAAAAGTACCAAACAAACAAAACAAACAAAAAAAACACAGGTCTACAATCAGATTTCTTATCCCAAGGTAGCAAAAATCAATGCAAGGGAAAGAGATTAACTGATCATCAACCTGTTGATGTTTAGCTGCAGCATTATATGACCGGGTTCAAAGATTCAAGCAGAAAGACAAATTAAAAACTTGACAATAAGAAGCAAGCTAATAAGGCAAGACAAGTTTGACTTCTAAAGTAATGTCGATGGATATGATGACAAAAGTGTTTTGGGGCAATATTTTGAGTATGAGGAAATTGCACCATTTCCATGCCATCAAAGCCTTTGAATTGAATTGAAGTCATGCTGATAAAATGAACATTTTTGCAGTAAATGTCTCTCATGATAAAACTGGTTAAACATCTTTGGGGGTCAATCAACAACGTTAGAGGTCATTTTGCATCTGGGAAAAGCTGCTGTTAGTTATCCAGCTAGCTAGCTTTCACGTTGGTTAATAATGATACAGATGATAGTGAAGTTAAGATGGCACATGCAGTAACAGATGAGGAGCCAACAAGGTCTGGTTCAGGGTTAAAACCCCAAGACAAGAGATGGGTGGGATAGAGGGTAGGCACTGACCATTTCCACATGAACTGTGGTGGTTTTGTGCCGTAAAAGCAAACTCACTTACCACCACTAGATTATAATCAAGGAGGGTAGCACTTGTGTCGATTAAGCAAGATTGCAAAAACTTTACAGTAAAATTACTTATCAATAGACAATCTTAAGCTGCCTTGCTGTTCTCTGTAATTTTACTTTTAGAGCTTTTGTTTTTACGGGTCCATCCTAGCTATTCAATGAATAAACTCAATATATATTATTCTAAAAAGCACTGCATGTGCTCTGTTCTCCTGTGTTAACTAAAAAAACAACGCTAGAGGAAAAAAAAATTATCATTAATTTTATAAAACGTGAAAGCTTTTAAGAATAGTTAGAAGTCTATTTTCTACTAAAGTATAAATGTTCTGTTACTTTCATTGTATCAGCACTTCAGGTTGTTATTAAAAATAATCAATTAAAAAGATCCTTCTTCTAGGACTTATTTTTTGCCATGGTATTGAAACAGATATTGAATATCTATTTTTTTTATTTGTATCATATCAAAGTTTAAAATTTGAGTGTCGTGCCAACCTTAAGTTGTTAGTGACAATTATGACTATTGGCACTTTTCCAATATTTGTCTATTGGAAACCATAAATCTTACTAATAAATAAGAAATTACCCATTAGCAATTAACATCAATCAAGTTTGAAATACGTTTCAGACTCAGCTAATGCTTTATTGTTAGTAAACAAATGCTATTCTAGTAATGATATTGATTAAAGATTTTAGTTATGATACACAAGGAGAATGATGAGTTGTCAAATTGCAGGCCTTTTTGGTGGGCAGACTGTGAAGAATCATCTGTTGCTTTGCTGCTGGTCATGTGTCACTCGTGGGCCGGGAGGCTGTGTGGATGCTGCTAGGTTACTATCCGACTGAGGTCCAGGAACTGCCTGAAGCCTGTTACAGCCAGCTAATGCATTCTCCCAACCTCCCCCTCTCCTCTGCTCCCTCTCATGCTCTTCCTCTCTGTCTCTTTCTCTCCCTTTCTTTCATAAGCTCTCCCTTTTTCCATGAGCCACTGCTCTCTCCATCTCCCAAACCCCCTCCCCCTCCCTGAAGTGCTAACCACTCTCCTCCACCACACTCTTTTCTTTCCGCCTGCTCTCTCACATGTGCACGTGCACTGAAACACACATATACAGACACACAAACTATGGCAGCTTCCACAACAGTGTACAACCTCCCCCACACTCCAGCGAGGCAGTGTGCAAGTGCCTCTGGCTTGCCCTGACCCACATCTTGATATAGCCCTAAGTATGCTTACAGCTAAGTCCTGAAGACACTCCTGCCACTCTCAGCCTAATCAGGCCTGACCTGCTGTCGGCACACAGGGCAGATACAGGCCAGTCTAGATAGACCATTATCATTTTCAGAAACCTCTGGGATGGCTCTAGGTGCTGCTGCTCCTCCTTCCCCCTCTCCACCACTGATTGCAGGTTTCCGACCAGACAGGCACATGTGCTATCTGGGATAGTTAGTTAAACATTACAGAAATGACCAGATTCTCTGCCATGTTAGCCTGAGAAGTACACATAAAACAGCTTTAAGTCAGCAAAGAAATGCTCTCCAACACTTAAGCAGATTTTTATGCTAAGATAAAATCTAAATCCTTGATTGAATTAGACTTCAGTCTCCTACAGTTCCCCTGAATGAATACCCCTGAGCAGTATGGCTAAAATTACCTCAAATTTTATAAAAATAAAACAAATATTAATCTTTTGCATTGTATTACCTTCCCATCTTTGAACTCAACAGGTGGGGGTTTCCTTTCCTCATCGTTCCCCTCTTGGCTGGACTCGACCCAGGAACAGTTGGATTCATCCTGTTGGCTGAAAGCAGCCTCCAGCTGGGGCATTAGGTCAGGAAGAAGGTCAGGAGGCTCTAGGCCTTCCAAGTCTCCTTCTTGTGATTGCAGGATATTGTCTCCCGGTGCTTCGTATCCATTAGTGTTGATGGCCCCGCAGCTCTGAGGCTGCTCAGAAGGCAGGTGGTTGGTCGTGTTTGGGTAGCAACTCATAGATTCTCCAAACAACTCAGATTGCTTGCAGTTTTCCTGTGTTTCCCCAGAACAGCGTAGGGTCTGGAAAGGACATTCCTTTGCCTGACTGACAGGGGCCCTGGTGAGCTGCTGACTCACCGCAGTTGTAGGTGGAAACTGATGTGCTGTCCCTGGTAGCTCAGGCATTGTAGAAGTGAGAGGTGCATTGATGGTGGTGGGCCTTGACTCTGAGGCTCTGGACAAAGAGTGCTGACTGAGAGCTGGTATTTCAGGCTCTCCAGGGTAGGCTGGGTACTGAGCTGGTTGGTAAGGAGAGGCAGAACTGACAGAACATGTGGGCAGAGAATGGACCATAGATGATGAATGCATGGGAAAGGGCAGGTTAGGGTCTTGTGGTCCTGATCCAGAGAAGGCTTGACCTCCCCTGGGCAGCTGGTAGCTACCCTGCTGCTGCGGTGGCTGTATACACGTCCCACTTAAAGAGGTGTTTTGCTGATCCAAATAGGGTTTATTCTGTAGAGCCCTTGAATGGAACCTGGGTCCACCTGCAGACAGTTGGTGCTGAACCTGTTGAGTATGGTGAACTTGAGACTGACCTCCCTGGTGAAAGGAGAAATTATGATGCTGCTGTTGCTGCAAAGACAAAGTCTGTGCGTTAATTTGGTGCTGGCGCTGGTTTAACAGCTGCTGCTGATGACTTTGCTGATGATGCAGCTGCTGCTGTCGCTGTTGTGGATGATGACATGGGTGATGTTGTTGCTGCTGTGTTTGATGTTGTCGGACATGCAATTGCTGCTGCTGATGACAAAGCTGTTGTTGCTGATGCTGCTGAGACAATTGGTGGTACATATTCCCATTCTGGTCTTGGTTCCCCCACATTGGACTGCTACTGTTGCAGTACAGCCCATTGGATTGAGGTACTTGGCTCATGACATTGTGGTACTGGCCGTGCTGATCTGCGATCATACCCCGACCACCACCACCCTGGTCCCCTGGACCAGAAAATGGCTGACCCATAGGATTCTGTCCTTTGACACCAACGTAGTGGCCCATCTGCTCACTGTAAACGGGCATGGTTTGCTGGGTTGACACTGGTGGTATTATGTCTTGGTGCTTTCCTGAACCTAGAGGCCCCACTTGGAGGGGCTCAAATTCAGCACTAAGGTTTAGCTCATCCACAAGTGAAGGAGCTAAGGGGAAGCCATCCTCATCCAGCCCTTCCAAACCTCCAACAAAGAGGTTGGGGTCATTAAAGAAGTCCATGGCAGAGCTTTGAGGTAAGCTGGAACCTTTGAAACTCCACTGGATCCAAGCTGGTCCCAATGAGCTTCACTGATACCAAAGCTACAGCATGGTCTTTGTGTTGTGCACCTAGCAAAAAGGGAAAAAGAGAACATTAAAATACAGCTTTGATCTGAGAAAATGATTACTGTAAGTGTGTGTGGTTTTCCGTTTAAATCAAGGCGTGGTCAAGATCAGCGACTCTAATTGGTGGGTTAGGGCCCAAAGTTGGGTCACAGCAACATTTTCAGTGGGTTGGGGAAGTGTGGTTGAATAAAAAATGTGGATTAAAGTGTATGATGCATGAAAGCGCTAAATGACCATAATCCATGTGTTTTCTTTATTCTTTTTCTGTGAGAACTAGTTGGTTGTTTTCTTGAGACAGACTCATTCTTCTCGTTATATTGTGATCACAACACTGATTTTGTCCCCAGAAAACACACAAAATGTGCTTGTTATCATGGAAAATTGTGTAGATTAAAATGCATGCATGTCCCCCTAGCATCTGCAATGATGTACTTTTTTTTAACACATTTGTTTTCCTCCAACTCCTTTTCTAATTCTAAGTTTTGTTCTTCCCAGGTCCAAACTACAACTTTGTTTCAATATGAGTGGTTGAAACTTTTTTGAAATATGAGTTGTCATTTCTTATCAAGGGGGAGGTGGTGGGTCCTGAGACTTGACCTGTTGATAATCACTGGTGTACTAGTAGATATTAAGCATCAGAACACAGGCTGCGATCAAATGAGTCATTGTAATCAAGAATTACACACAATACACAAACCCTTTCCATTTAAATGACATATATTAAATATACATTTCTTCATTATAATTGCATCTAAATAATCAATTTCCTTATTGCTTGCTATCTAAAACTAATGCATGAACACCCAGTCAGCTAAAAAAAGCTTTCAAATGGCAGGTAAACGCTGGGTCAAAAAGATGTGAGAGAAATTTGGAACTGTCAATTATCTATCAGCACTGCCTTTCATGTTTGCAGCAAAGCAGCTGGTACAAACCAACCGCCAGCCATCAGCAGGTGCCTCTTCCTGTACCCCCTCCTATTTAACAGATACACACAAACCCTGAATTCAACCCCCACCCCCACAACCAATGAAGCTGCCCTGCTACTGCAGAACGTGTGGGAGGCGCAGACAGCTGATAGAATTTCAACAGCTAGGGACACAGGCGGATGAGGTCCTTAGTCAGAGTGTGTGTGGTTGAGTGTGTGTATGTGTGTTCTCCAACCACAAACCAGCGGAAGATGACAGGAGCTTACCCAGGTCAGTCATTACGCTGACTTGCTATGCACCCAGGCACACAGAAGCACCAATGAACAGACATCCACAACATAACATTGGCGACCAATATCAAAGGAAGGCTGACAAGCACTTCTCAGATAGGAATATGCTGTTCTCTGTCATTATTCTTTTCATAAGTTATTCATACTGGTAAACTACTCTAACTTAATTTTCAGCAGTTTATTCAGATTGTGGTTCAGTAATTTACAATTCTTAAAAAAATTAAGCCTCAACTTAACCTGGATCACAAACTCCACAAAAGAGATGGAAATGCTTTCTCTTATTGTATCATCAGCCTGGGTTCACTGAAATGTTTTTTAGGGCTGAGAGTCACTATCACTAGTAGTACATGAGACAGATAATCTGTATTTTGAATCAATATGCTTTAATGATAAATAAAATGCACTTGATAAATGACAAAAGTAACAGGAAAAGTAAAGAACAATTCAGCTCTAGCTTAGTCAACATGAGATACAATACTGAGCAACAACGCAGCAGGAAAAAGGGAAGTGATGTCGTACATTCACATTGTCAGTGGTACTTAGGCTTCACATTAATACTTGTGTGACTGGAGCAGTTTTTGATTAATTAATTTATTTGAATCAAGTAACTTGGATGCATATCTACTCAACCCCCTTTTTTGTTGTTTATTTTCTTCTTTTAATACTAATTTGATATGATTAAAGCTATATTTCAACAAGCTTTGTCTAGAATTGATTGTTACATTTTTTTACAAAGGTAATGAAAATTGTAAATCATTAATTTTATTGATTATTCTAAAGTTAAAATGCCAATACAGATAGTGGGCCAAACTCCAGATATCTCATGCAATCATGCAATACTTGACACACTGCACCATTACAACACCATTATCATTAGTTACCAATAAAAAAAATCTCACACAGGCATGAAGTCTGTCCTGTTTTTAGTGCGAGTAGTCTTCTCCAGACTTGCATGCTTGTTTACTGCTTGGTTTACTGGGGAATCATGACACTCCTGAAATGTGACTTTCTGTCAAGTCATGTTTCCCTCTTTGAATGGCTATCTTCATAGGAATGATTTGTTTTACATTAGACAAGGAAAACAGGAGAAAAGTGACGACTGCCCAACGAGAGACAAACAATGCGTCTTACATTAGAATTAAGAGAGCAAATGTGCATGAATGATGAATGAAATTTCCAATACAGTTTGAGTATGATAGAAAATGGTCACTTGAAGTTGTCTTAGCTGATAAAAACCATCACTAATGAGTATTTTACAAAATTAAGGCGTTCACAATTGTATTGAGTCAATTTTTCATCTGTTCCAATAACAAGACCAAGTATGATGCAAATTTCATATGCATTAATCTACAAAAAAAAATGCATCTTATTTGTTTTATTTTAAATAATTCAGAAGACTTATTTGAAAGAAATTATAATTTCAATCATAGCTATATAAAGTATGAGACTCAGCTGCACAGAAGTAACAAAGTCAGGGAATGTTGGATGCTCCCAGCTACCTATTCTAACATGGTAAACTAGGGGAAGGTATTATGCAAAATATGAAAACAAGAGTTTATTATGTTAGATATAATACGTTCATCATATTACATTTTAGGACAAAAATGCACTAGTGTGGCATATCCCTGAATTTGCTAGCTAAGCCCCCGCTAACCTCTACAACACCCCCCAATCTGGCCTTGAGGATCAGACTTGTGCAGCTGTTTCCTTCATAATCGTGGCGTTGTCTGCATCATCCAAGCACGTGCAACACAAACCTCATATCAACACCACCTGTGAACTCAACTGTACCTGGGCCGCCATTGCATCCTAGGAATTACACATTCACCCAATTTTAAGCACCTTAGTTCATGGTTTTAAAGCGGCAAGTTTAAACTAAACGACAATTAAAGTTGTATCAGCAGTCTAGCTAAAGAATAAATTGCGTGAAGTATGTCACATTTACATAAAAGTTGTTGAACTGTTGCTGTGCCGCATTGTATTTGGTAGACGTCGCCCTTATTGGTGAAAGTAGTTAAAATAGTGTCAATTAACACTCAGCAACAGGTTTTTCGTGTTTTTTCTAGCTGTAATAACGCCTTCACCAAGGATACGTCGAGCTCACCTCAGAAGTCAGTCGCATCCTCTTCATCTCCAACCAGCAATGGCTTCAGCTCTTGCCAGCGCGTTGTTTGATAAGCCAGCGAGGCGGCAATTTGTTGCGCTACTTTGAGCGCAACTACTCGCCAAGTGGAAACAAATGTAAATGTACGCGGGACATTTGGTTTTAGAATTAATTCCTCCGAGTCGGGTTGTCTTCCACGCGCTCTTCACCGGAGCTTCACTCAGGAAAGCCACGGGATTCAAGAGGTGTCGTGACGCTTCAACACTGGGGAAGAGGAGGGGGAGGAGGCCGGAGATGGATGGAGAGGTCGACAGTGACGGTGTCCATGATAATAAGCTACTACTACTTGGTGCTTGACTGACTTTCCTTTTCATTTAAAGTAGCCATGAGGGCCCGGCTCACAGGTACAGCGGCAAAATCCTAGTGCGGTTCTGACTGAGCCCAGCTGGTCGCTGTCAGTTCAGGACCACCGTGTACCAAGAACCGAGGAGGAGTACTTATTAAGTCACGCGCGTTTTAAATTCGGACGGCAAACTTCGCGAAAGAACAATGAAAAATGCTATTTAAAGTGAGAACGTACGGAAAACTAGTGCGGACAAGTTTGGCAAGTCAACGGTCTTATCCCTGCGAGGAAGATACACATTCAGCAAGGCGGTGTGTCATCAGACAGCTGAGGCGAGCCCCACTCACCGACTGTCAGACATTTGACAGCTCCTCGCCTGAATGAAAACCTAACTCTCCGAGTCTCAAATATCTGTCAAGAGGAACAGAAAGAATTGTTAGTCCTTACCTGAAAGGAACACTAGAGTTGAAGTCCAGACGTGAATACAGGGAGAGTGTTATCGGCGAAGTTGTGACAGTGTTGATAGTTGTACTCCTGCTGGCGACCACGGCACAGCGGCTCTACCGCTGCTGCTGACGTGACTCTGATAACACCATATTTGCATAAAAGTGACACTCTCTGTGATTGGACCGACGACAATTTGCAACAATTTCACCTCTCCTTGTTAAATTAGAAACGGGCACCTCAAGTAGGAATACTTTTGGGGAGGCTCCGCCCCGAACCAGGTCGACAGAGTAGCTGATAAAATCAGGTATTCGTGTGTAAAGTCCTTATGTTGACAGAGTGCATAAGATGGCCGCGTATGAGCCAGAGCCAATCCAGGGAGGTTTTACTTTCGCACATGCACCGGAGTCTCTCCTCAATGCAAACATGACAGGAGTGAAAGAGCTGCTCTGCTCCGTGGGTACATGCCGACCTCTGCTGGCTGTCTTGTTGACTGACCTCAACCCAGTTATTGCAATTTTTCTTGCTATCACTGAATGTGTTGGTAATCTACTTCGTGACATTTTTTTATCCTACGTGGCAGTAAAGTATTTTTCAAACGGTTCTACAAAATACTAATTTTGACAACACTCCAGACATTCTGCAAGGCCACCTTAAAACGAATTTGAAACAAGGACTTACATAAAAGTCTTCGTTGTTTCCCTCTAAAATTAAGTTTATGAGAATTATTCCAGTTATTGCTAGCTATGTGTGTAAAATTTTGTAAAGTTAATGGCCAATATATTTTTTTAAATTGTGCTTTTCCATACATTATGTGCTTGTGCAGCTTGATATTTACAGACTCTAAGCACATTTATTTCATTTCTTTGACTTCAGAGAAAAGTATTTAATCCTGTAACTATATAAAAGTAGCAGTCTTTCACAAACTTGAGAAAGATTGGCTCAAAACCAAAGCCACTTTACTCGTGGTTGAAGATGCCAAAAAAATAGTGCGAAGTACGCTGAGATTTGGTTGTTTTTGCCTTTAATTGCGTTTAAAAATAGACAGGTTTAATATCAAATATGCTTCTGAAATATTGTCATCATGTTGTCTAAGCCAGAACCCGCTACAAATCAAAATATCGCACATTAGTCCAGCACAACAAAAAAGTTTATTCCTGTGGCTGAACAAAGACTCACGTTTTATGCTGTCCATTAAGTAGTTCAAAACTAAATCTTATACATGGTTTTCATTCAGACCTATGAAGAAATTCTGCAGTAACTTATCTGAATGAAATCTTTGAAGAAACTTAGGTAACAATGTCAAGGACAGCTAAGTAACCAAAGCCATTCACTAAAGAACCCGAGCATTGATGCAGACACATCTTAAGTCAAAGCTGAGCACAGCATCCAGTATTTACACATCAACCTTTAATAACAAATGATACATAAAACATTCAAATGAAATAAAATCAGACAATAAAATACAGGAGCTTACTTATTTAGCATCTCATTAAGATCCATACTTTCCTGCTCTGCTTTATATATTAAGAATTATGTAAGACAGTTTACATGGTGGAATTAAAAAGAAATCATAGTCCAATCGTAAGCAAATATAAAACATATTCCAATAAAAGTGAATGATGGGAGAGTGTGGAGTGGATTTGGAAGTTTTAGCCACATATCTGCAACTGAAACATTGAACAGTCCTAAGCCAATTTCAGCTTGTAGTGTTGATTACTTTGTCCACTTTACTTGCCACGCAATTGCAAATTGCTATTCTCATACTTTCAGCTCCTTTTGGGACAACATGTTATATGTCACTTTGTCCAAAATGTGCATGGATCTGATCATCTAAATGAGAAAGCTCTTTGCACTGCATCACAGCCTAAATGATGTTGCTGAGACATCCATTTGTCGTCGTTGATTTACATATGATACAAACTTTGTTTCCTTATTCTAAAGCTCTTTGAAGAGATGCCTACAAAGCTTTTAAAGCTGAGCAATAATGTGGAGATTTAACATAGTTCTGCCAACTGTTTCAAGGACCCAGTTCCCAATAAACAGCTGAGGCAAGCCAATGGCTCGGCATCTGATGCATGTGGATCCCCCTAGTGGCTGCTTTAAGGACACTGCAGGTTCAGCTCTGGGGAGGACTGTCATCTTTGCTGAAAGGCTGCGTCGATCCTGGCTTCACCCAGGACAACCCTGACACCTGCGTTCCCTTGTGGTGATCCTCAGGCCGTCTCTAGAGCAAGAAAAGCAAATTAGCAGTTACATAACAGGCACAGCTAAACCAATCAAAGTGCAGATAGTACCCAATCAGCCTTAGACAAACCCTTTGGGTTTTAATTCTCAGAGGTGGAACTGCAGAGGACTGAACTCTCCTGCTTATGTAGCTTGTTTAAAAAATAAAATATAAGATGTAACCACCCCCCACCCCCAAACCATTTTAAAAACTTAAAACTCACTTTGTATGTGAACATTCGCTCTTTTGCTTCTTCATGAACGGCAGGGTTCCACGGAGAAAAACTATCAGAGAAAAGAGTAGTTACAAATGTTTCCCCTTATGAGTGCATTTATGTCAAGAACTGTCTGTGTAGTAGTCCTGAAGGTTAAACAATGTTAAATTGAAACAGTTCACCAACCTTATTGCGTAGGGATCATCAATCTTAGGCTGGTCAAAAAGATGACTGTTGCATAGTTTCACACTATCCACCACTTTGCTTTTGAACAATTGAACATCCTTTTCATATCTGAAAGTTTAAAAAAAGACAGTTTTAGACAGAATTTCTTACAAAAGATTAGAACAATTTTTCTGGCTGATTTGAAAGCCTGTTAATCGTCCTCCTATATAATTTAGTAGAAGACAACTGAATTTATACATTGCAAGAAAAGTAGAGCACTAAGGGCTAAGTAACTTCTGGTCCATAACAAACCATTAAACATGTTTTTTGTAATCACCACACAGCATTACATGTTCATTTTTTATGGTTTATACCTTCATTTAGAATAAAAGTAAGTTCAAGGATGCTCAGACACTCACAGCACTGCAGCTTCTGGGTTGAGTGGTTCTGTGGTATTTATCTTGTAGAAAATTGTACGTGCGTACATCAAGACTTGCCAGATGTGGTTGTGATTCCGTCTAAAAGAAAACAAGAGTTGACCACACCATAAAACATTTCTCTGTGCCAACAGAAACTCTAACATGACCCCCTTTCATGTAAATAGAGCAAAGAAGAGAGAACAATCAAAACTAACAAGTAAACAAAATACCATTTTTGAATTGTAATTGCATTCTCAACCTTGTTCTGAAAAATTAAATGTGTGTAACTTAATGTCTTATCATGTTTTTTTTCACTATTCCCTCTTGGATTTGAAAACCATACATTGCAGTTAAAAAAGCAAGCTTAATATTTGTATCAGAAAGAATAAGGGGGATAGGAGTGTGCATTGTATGAGCATCAGAGTGTAGAAAAGATACCTCCATTTGGTGAAAGCTCTTCTGACATCAAGCTCTCCTGACACAGGATCAACAAGAGGGTGGAAGACTGGGATGTCAAATACTAATTTCTGAAACAAAGCATAAGGAACTATTACTATTCTGTAAATAAGGTTTTGTTTCCAATATCACTGTAAAGAGCAGCTTGATAGCTCCGGGGAGCCACACTTAAGTCTATTTGATAAACGTTGATGCAACTTGTAAAATATGCATCTGCTTCTTTCTGACCTTTTGCATAAAATTCAAAATAAGACCCTAACAACCCTGAGCAAATACAGGGATGCTTCACAGTTGTAGACATAACCCTTCTTCTTGTGACGAAAAATACACCCAGGCTCTTGGAGCTGTTTTGTGAACAGCACATGTCATAAAGACTGATCTGATTATATGAATTTGACACAAGTACACAATACTTACAGGGCATTCTCCATCTGGATAGTTATCTGGAATATACACAGTGAATTTGAAGACTCCATCCTGGTACAGGCCATGTCTGATGAATATGACCCCAAACCACACTAAACAGTAGGGAACAAGCAGTACATATCAGCAGAGATGTGGCACATGTTGAACAAAAGCACTAGAAATGCACATATTTTTTAGTAATTTCTTTAAGCAGATGTTTAGAAATCTGGGAGGAATCTATGGATAGACTTGTCAGTGCAAACAAGAAAAATTGTTGATTTTCAAAAGGGGTCCTTACTTAGTGCTGATTTGTGGGATGGCTGGACATAAATTCCAGGGAGCTTCTGCTTAATCACCAGTGTGCTACAGGTCACCAGAAGAAAAATCAATATACAATAGATTAACAACCACTTAACTTGTGTGCCATCTTAATTCTTAAAATATGACAACGTTTAAATCTGAAACTGGACCAGTGCTTACAACTCAGCCAGCAGTGAGTACTCCAAGTAAAAGGGGCCATAGGAGGCATGTGTGCCATTGGCAGACTGGACTGGAGTACCAGTTGCTGCAGGCTTGGTAATGGGTGTGGCATTTTTAGGAATAGGTGGAAGCTGTTTCTTGCCGAAGGGCAGCCGGGCAGGGCTGGCTCTCTGCTCCCCGTGCCCGCTTTGTTCCTCGTTGTCAGATCTCTGCTGTTATTTGAAAGAGTAACATGAATGAATATCAACACATCAGCAAAGAATGAAGAAAAAACATTTGTTTTAAAGGAAGACATAGAGAAAGCCCTAATAGCCAGACAGAGCCAAGTGTTTGTTAGCTATCGTGTGCACTCAGAGCAGACCCATAGCCCAGGGTAGTGACCATGTGCTGAGACAAACCTATTAGGTTATGCATCCCATCTAGTATTCATCTTATCAGGAAGCAGCGTCTAGACAAGTATATGCACAGCTATCATCATTACCTTTTGATGCTGCACAGACTGATACAAGCATTTACTGTACAGGGTTACAGCGCACACCAACCACATCAGCAGGAGGCCAGGAATGCAGCAGGAAAGCTCAGCTAAAGTTGCTGATGACTACTACAGGTATGTCAGGAATGCTTACAGTGACTAGAGCAGTTATGCAACAGATCTAGCATTCACGTGTATTCAAGTCAGGCTTGACTACAAAATGTTTTTGGGGTGCTCCTCTGACTGGGAAGGTAAAAATTTACTCACACCCATACTCAAAATGCATTGTTTGCCTCCTCCCTGCCTCATCAGAGTTGCACCACCATGTGACATTTACCCCCTTCTTGTTTTTGTAAAAAGTCAGCCCAGCACTTGCAAAATGGAATAACCACCAACACTGGACTAACTAGTTTTCTATGCACTGACTTTTCAGATAGCAAAATTTACAGGACAAACAGTAATTATTTGAATGAAGTTGTCTCTTTTAAAGATGAATTTCTCCTCCAAAACAAAAGACCACACCCTTAAATTGAGTCCTTGAAATTCCAGTACACTGAGATTCCCAGGAAACAGGTAAGAGACTGAAGACAAATAAAACATTGAATGTTTACAAAATAAAAGGAGAACAGGTGTAAACTTTATTTAACAGCCAGGCTTCACAAATGCTAAATTATTGTTTGGAACTTGAAACAATGTTGTGAAGGCTGAATACAAACACCTTATCTTCCTATTTATGCTTTGTTTGAAACTACCCTATCCCTAATTCAGAGAAAGCCCGTCCCATTTCTCAAGTTGATCTCCCTTCACTTTTCAAATAAATTAGAAACTTTATCTTTGATGTCATTTTAACCTCTGAAGAATCCTTACAGGTCAGTATATAAATGCAGTGCACATTTATGCAGGTTATAGACAGAAAATCTGACACAAGATTTAATACCTTTTAAGACCTTTAGAATACCCTCATTGTAAAGTTAAGACCTGTGATCTTCAATTTCTAACCAGTAACAATGATTTTTACTTGGTTTTGGTCTGATTGACAAAAAGAAAAGAAAATGTCAGCAGTATTTTTACTGTGGTCTGCAAATAGACCTTTCTTAGAGCATTTAGAGAATAGACTATGAGAAAAATAACCTGATACCACAAGGCAGACAAATAGAAGGTCTTATTTTTAACTCAAATAGCCTATAGGTAGCTATACTATACAATCTAGAAAAAACTATTTATAAGCACTTTGATAAAAACTAAAAAGTTGAACAGCCAACAATAAGGTTTAAAAAAAAAAGAAGGTATGACTGCCAATTCCAGGATACTTACCATCTTTACTCTGAATTTAAAACATTTATGTGTCAATGATCACTATACTGTTACAGCTGACCAGCCATAGGTCACAATAATTGAGTTGTATAAATTCCAATAATTTGTCTCCATAAGTCTGGAAAGAATTCAGATCAGATCTAACAGAGTTCTGAACAATTTTATGTGTGATTAAATCTAAATATAGAAAAAACCTAGGCAGAAAAGAATCCTACAACCTCTTAGATAAATGGGCTATAAAAATGATTAAAATAAACAATTAAGACCTTATAGTCTTGAATTTTAGACTTTTTAAAAGCCTTGATTTTGGCTGAATTGAATTATCAACTTTAAAACCTTCAAGACACTGTTCTGATCCATTTGATGGATGAATTAATAGTGCTTGATATTATTTTGAATCAGCTGGCTATCAGATTGGCTTCAAGCATCAGTACTGGGTTGTATAATGTTTGAAAAGGGTCTTACTTTCTCTACATAATATAATCAAGTTTAATGTTATTGGCTTTTTAAGTGTTTCCAATGTTTAATTCTCGGTTCTGTTCAGATGAACACATTTGGTACCATGTGTTTAACTTTACCTTACGACTTGTATTTGCAGACATGCTCCAGAAAGGGTTAAGGTTCATTACTCATTAAGAGGTTCAGACTAATGTCCCTCCTTTTATGTCGGTCCCACGACAAGTGCTGTCCGGGCCATCCGCTGCTGTGATAAAAAAAAAAAAGAGGACAGTGAGGTATGAGGTCAAAAAACACAAACAATAAGCACAAGTACTTGCAACTAAAACTATTTAATTTCTCATACACTGAAGCTACAAACATGTCAGCAACCCGAAAGCTACCTATTGAGTTATGTGACGGTTACCAAGATAGTTGGTAGGCATGTAAATGTTGAATTAAGTGTTATAAAATGACAGGAAGAGACGTTTTAGCTTCGTGCTATACTGGCTGTTTCACCAAGTATGCTAAATGTTTCTCTACCGTCGACACTCAAAGTAGTTTTCACTAGCCTTTGTCAGCTATGGTGTGGTTGTAGCAAAAGAGACCCTAATCTAACCCCTAATTTAATTTACTATTAAAACTATGGCACCTCTAAACAGAAATAGGATACTGAGTTATAGTGTCAGTGGACAATCTTAAGTTATTGTGCTAACGCTGCGTTAGCAAACATTACGGAGCAGCTTTAGGTTAAGCTAGTTAAATTGAGGGCTCGGATCTGACTAAATACTCTGAAAAGCCCTAACAGAGCTAAGGTTGCAGTTAATGTCTGACAACAGTAAAGTTGTTTCGCCGGATTGCATCAACTTACTTTACGTTGCCGTTAACGTTACCCTATAATGCTGACCTGTTTGTGCTAACAACAGGATTATTCCTTTAATTTGAGCACCAGCACGTAAGACAGCTCATTAATATTACTCACCGTGTTTGCTCGAAAGCTTTAAAATCTATTTAACGTGGATTTTTACGTGTTTCCTGGTGTAAATATCCAGAAAAGGATCAGCTAGCGTTGTATAAATACTTTGACAGACACCAATGTCGGTCACACAAACCGGAATTCAATCTACCGTGATGAAAAATGAGAGGCGTTACTGAGTTTGAACAAGGATTGTCATTGGCGTACGCGTCAAACGTCCTCGCTGTTGATTCGCTGGCGCTTCTGTCATTAAAACGATGCCCAACCTCGAAAGGTGTTTGATGGAGAAGTGGTTGTCATATGAACGGTAAGTTGCAATGAAAACGCTTTAATTACCCACGCCGATGAAATCGGCAGGGGTTATGTAAAGGGTTCCGTATCTTTGTTTGTTCGTTTGTTTGTATGTGTACAAGATAACTCCAGAACGGAAAGTCGGATCTTCACCAAACTTTCAGGGAATATTGGGATAGTGACAGGGAAGAATCCATTAGATTTTGGTGATGATCCGCTCACCCGTTCGGTCTTTCTCGGACTTCTAATTTTGAACACCACAGTAATCAATGGGAGTGTGAGTTCCTCGGTGGCGCTGCTGAGGCGTGGGTCTGCCGCCTCAGACGGCCGTTCTTAGTTTAGAAAGAAATGCTTGTACCTTAGTGATATAGTCTGTATTTTGTAGGTTATTCTTTCCAACATTAAGCCCCAAGTCGTGTTAATTGTTCAAAGCAGGACTGCACATGTGTAAAAATATCCCAAGTTGATTTTAAACCACCACACTGAGCTGTCATGTAAAAAATAAACAGACGGGTCTTATCACTGCCCTATGTAAAGGGAACTCTCTGAGTTGTATGTTACACCTGTGTGTTTTATGCCAAAATGTCTGCTTTGAATATTGGCAGAGCTCTCCTTCTTTATTTCACTGCAGTGTTGATATTACTGAGGCACAAATTCATTTCCTATTGCTTCAAAATATTTTTAGTTTTTTTTTTACGACTTTTGTGAAACAAAACACCTACAAAAAAGTAAACAGCCTAAGTGAATGGTACATGAATAGCCACCTATGGAAATTTCAGGTTTTCCCCAAATGTTGTTAAATAGCAAAGTTTTTAACACAGATTTCCAAACATCCTAGATGTATTTTGGATGCCAACCAAGTGGCAACCTCTGGTCCTAAAAAATGAAGCCAATGCCAAGTGCAAAAAAATTGCTGTGACGCGAGTGTCCACTTGAGGCTGGCCGCAGGAACCCCGGAAGTCCTGTCTGGACACATGATAAACAGCTGGTTTTGACACTAGAAATAAACTGGCTTACAGCCTGGTTCAAAACACCAAAAGTGTCTCATTAGCTAGTGTCTTATTGTGCTCCCACTGTATGGGGGTGAATTTTTTTGGACCACAATCATTTGGATTGTATTTAGGATGAAAGCTGATTGGCCCCGTCTCATTTGATTGACAGATAGCTCAGCAGGCAGAGGCTCCGTTAGTGGGCGTTAGGTTGATCCAAAGTTCAGTTGAGACAGCAATTTCAATGTGGAAGCCTCCACGGATTGGCTTCAAGAGCCGTTTGAGTCCGCCTATTGTAAGCAGACGACTGATGTCACACGGGGTAAGTCCAATTCTTTCTACAGTCTATGATGCTAACGTTATGTTACTTATCACATAGAAAACAAAAATATTTCACAAACATCTAAAACTACCAGGGTCAGAATTATTTAAAACTGACCGTTTTGTTCAGCCATAGCATAAGCCACTGTTGTGCAATGATGTAATTTACTTTGTAGCATCAAAGCTTGTAAAATCAAGTTAAAGGGATACTTCAACATTTTGGCAAATTCGTCCATTGCCATAATCCCTATAGTCTTAGTAATAGGTTTGTTACCTTCAGTTGTCGGTGCTAGCCGTTTTTAGATCGGCTGCTGCTGAGTTCGGACCTGCTGTGCCAACTCAATGTAAGCAGACGGTATTCCAGCTTTCCCTCATCAAACTCATCAAATACACAATCCAACAACTCCAAAACACTGTCGTTGACAAGTTGTGACCTGCACATTCTCTAGACTCTGGAAAGAAAACTAGTGAGAGATGTGTTTAAAGACTGCAGAACAACTGCCAAGACACTAGTGAATGACTAAGCCAGGTCAGGAATGGTAGTCTCAACGAAGACAATCACTAGAGTCCTGCATAGGAATAAACTGAGAGGTTGCAGGGCAAGAAGAGCTCAACTTCTACAGAAGAGACACCTCCAAGACAGAGACTAAGACAACCTTCAGAAAGATTGTGCATACTGGAAGCATGTCCTTTGATCAGATGAGACCAATCTAGAGCTATTTGGCCATAGAGATGTCATTTATGTTCAGAGATACAGTAGAAGGGCGAGGCGTATAACCCAAAGAATACCGTCCCCCCCAGTGAAACATGGTGGGGTAGTATGGTGTGGGGATGCTTCAGTGCATCTGGAACTGGGAATCTTGTAAAGGTGGAAGGAATCATGAAGAAAGGAAGATACATGAAAATTTTGAAAGAAAGCCTCAAGCATTCAGCCGCAAAACTGAGTCTGGGTTGTCGCTTTGTCTTCCAACATGAAAACGACCCAAAATACACCTGGTTCCTGATGAAATATTGCCTTCAGAAGACCAAAGTGACTGTTGTTGACTGGCCTGCACACGGTTTTACCTGAATCCCCTTGAACTGAAGACCAAGGTCCATGCCAGATGACCATCAAATCTGGAGGAGCTGGAAAGGTTTGGTAAGGAAGATTGGGCTGGGATTCCTCAGGAGAGTTGTTTAACGCTACAACAAATGCAGGCTGTTATCCAGCAAAACGAGACACAACTGACTACTAGCACCAGGGGTGGCTAATTATTTAAACCCTGGTAGTTTTTGCTTTTTAAAATTTTTTTTTCTTTGTGCAAAATGAAAGAATGTAAGCATCCAAAAAACTAGGATGTTCAGAAAAGCTGTGTTAAAAATTCCTAGCTCTGTTTAACAGCACTTGGGAAATACTTGGGAAAAACTGCACATTTTATAGGCAGGCTAATATTTTTTTCTCATCTGTACATAATCCCATTTAAAAATGTGAATTAAAATAAATAAAGTTATAAAATAAAGTAATGAATGAAGAAGGTTAATATCCAAATGTGATGTAGGCTAATTGGCTTACAAAAAAGCTGTGATTTAAATTAATTATACCTTTAATTTTGTGTACAGACTACATTAAAATCAAATGTCTGGGCTTTTTGTACATTGTTCATATTATCTCTTCCTTTATACTCCTTGTTTTTTTTAGAATCATTGTTCATGTTAAGCTGTCCTAAATTTAAAAATGATTAAAAAAAATCTATATTTTACAATAATTTGGATGTTAACATTGTGAAATAACACAAAAGTCAATGCAGTTTTCTTTCAGTTTATGTGCTCTTCTTCTCAGAAGAGCTGCCTTACATGTAAACTCAGTCTCTCAAGATGTACAGTATAGGCTATATTTTCATCCTTTATTATCTAGTTAGTTTTAAAGTTAACAAAGAACAACTTAAAGCTACTAAGGGGCATCTTAATATACATGAAAATTATACACATTTTCCCCTGTCTTAATGGTAATGTTTGGCTGCACTGCACAGCAAAAGGCCCTTGAGAGTTAGGTGCATCCAAGCCATCTGTGTTACATGTTTCTTTAGTTTTGACCACGCTTCATTGGCAGTTCACTCTACTGATTGATTGATTTCTTAACAATGACTCCTAATTATTTTTCCTGGGTGAGGTAAAAAAAAAACTAATTTAATGCATGGGTGGCTGTATTAATTGGTAGAAATGACATTGTCCAAGTTTCAGAGTAAATACAAATTATTGACTCCATTATTGTTATCTGATTGTATATTGTCCCAAGTACACTTCACTGACAAAGGTAATTAGTGTCCTGCTTCCTCATTGGGGCAGCCAACTGTGCAAGGTCATCATCACTCTTTTGACACGTACAAATCAAAGACCACCTCAAAACAAATAAGTTTATGACTGCTCTGTCTTCATTGACATTGAGATAAACTGTCTCGCAAAACAAGAGTGCAAATATCCACATCAATGCTTTCCTAATGAGTTTTTTTTGTCTTTGCCATGGATTCTCTACCTAATCAACTATTGTGACCTTGTTTGGTCAAACAAATATATTAATGAATGTAATTAAAGTCTGGAGATTGAATTAACTAATTGAAAATGTGACCCATTGAAGCTGGATTGCTGTAAAATCTATGATAAATACATTTAAACTTTTTTAAAGTGTCCAAATCAAATTAGAGGCCCCTTAGCATTTTTTCTTTTAAAATCAAAAAATATATGAAAGTAGATATAAAAAAGTCCCTATTACTCATGCCAATCAAGGCCCCATATCTGTGAAGGAAGTACCCCATCAAGAGTAGATCCTTTTTCTGTTATCCCTTTTATCAAATATACAGTGTTATATTTTATTGTACTTGTCAAAAATTATATATGCTGGCTCCAGCAGTGCTTTCCAGATTCCCCTAAAGCTGGCACATAACAATTTAAATTTAAGATGAAATATGTCCCCGTCTGTCAGCCCATTTCTACCGAGAATTTTAGGTTCACTGATTCAGATCTACAATTCAGTTTAAATGACAGTAAAAAATTATGATTGGCTGTCTCTGGTGAAGCCAGTCCTGCCACTGCAGACATAAAAAAGTGAGAAAAGATGGCCTCATGTCCAGACGATATGTAATAACAATGTTAGTTTGAATAAAGAAAGCCATATCTAGATTCAAATGTGATATTCATTTTAGAAATATGAACATCTGGGGAGTAAAAGTAAAAAAAAAAAAAAAAACAGCCATATCCTCCATACAGCAATAGTATTTCCTCATCCCTGAGGCTATGGCCTGGCTAAAACCTCAATGCAGCAATTATTTGCTGTAATGACTGCGGTTGAAATAAGCCTGGAGATTTTATTAAACCAAATGAGAGAATCATCTGTGTATTATCACCTCGTGATTGACAGTGACAAGTGTTAGGCAGACTCGGATGTGAGCATGATGAAGAAGCTCTCGGCAAAGCTCTCGATAATGTTACCCCTGATAAAGTTGCCTGGAAAACCTCCGCCAACAAATGGAGACGGAAAGCTCCACGCATATTAATTCCAATTGTCAGATCCCTGTGTTGGGGGAGGGGGTAATCTGGCAAGAGGCCCTGGCTGCCCCCTCCATTCACTGAGTGGCATTTTACACAACTAATGAAAAAGAAATCCATTGTGCTGATCATATGCATAGATTTCACTCTATAATAATGACGAAATAGAAATATTCATAATAAAAAGTAAAGGTCACTCGCTCCAGCAACTAAGCTTCCTAAGCTGTGATCTTTGCATGAGTAGTTCTCAGGTTATGGTGATGAAATAGAAAAAAGGGAGAGGCCAAGAAGTGAGACACTGCAAGTCCTGCCTTGTCCTGTTACTTGTTGGTCATTTGTTTATTTTTCTCCTACAGCAAACTATGTAGATGTCAGATCAACGATGAATACAACAGATCAGTCTACTTGGGCATCCTATTGAGAGGTTGAAGGTCAGTCACATTACATACTGTGCTCCTTTCTGTGACAGTCAAAGCTAGCGTCTACTTTCTGCAGGGATTTGTCTGGTCTGGTTAATAAAACACATGGAAATATGAACAGCCGCCTCTCCTCTCCTCAGCACTCCCATTCTGCCTGCCTCTGTATGTAGGCCACCTGGGCTTCTTCAGACATATGAGCAGAGGAGTACAGGGGTGGATATAGGCATGTCTTACCTCTGAAGGGCAGTCACGGCATTATTATTGCCCGCATGCGACTTCCATACTGAGCCCTGTCTTCATATGCATCTTACATTGGCATTTATTAGTGCCATGCACTAAGTACAGGCCATGTTATTGAATTTGAATACCAGCTTCTAGCCACATTCGCAGGCCCTGGAAATATATTATAATAAGATGAAGCAATCTCATTTAATAACACCCAAACTAATAAAAGGAGAGCAGATTGGAAATTAAATTTATGAATATTGCTTGGCAGCAGGAGTGATCCAAAAAAGCCCAGCTTGGTCTGTCATATGCAGATATTTCTCTAGCTGTAAGCGCAGGTGGAGATATTTCTGACTGTCTCCCCATGAGCGTCACGTGTAGAGAGCAGCAGGTATGTTTCAGTCCTTTTGTTATTGTCATCATTGAAAAGAAGAAAGCCATGCTTTGGGCTGCTTCATACTAACCGGACATAAGTTCTCTGATTAAACAGCGATGATGTGATTAGACTTTCCTGCATAAAAACATGAAGAGGAGAGCTACACTGTGATATTTCAGTGTATCAGTTTAATGGCCCTTTTTATTTTGAGTAGCTCAGCCAAGGTTTAGCATTAGCCATAATATTATTAAATGTTTGTATTTTCTTTGTTTTACCTGAAACTGTATATCTTGTGAATAAAAAAGCCCCAAAACTAACATAGGTTATTGCAATATGTTACAAATAATGGAAAATTGACATGTCAAGCTAATTGGAAAGCCTCTGTTTACTTTTTCCTCTAAAGTATTAAATCACATTTTCAAAGTGACTTTCATCCAGCCGTCTGCTCCAGAGCTTACCTGCTCAATTGATTGAACTCTTCACTTTACAGACTCCACATCCCATGAGCTCCTAATTTTCTCTTGTGTGGTTTAGATGGACATCATTCTGCTGGTCAGTTTGCACTGTTGTGAGTGCACCGTAGCCTTATGCAAAGACATCCAGCGGGTCTGGTCCATCTGTGTGTAAGTGTTGACTGTGACTGTCACTCATTGCCTGGCCAGTGTAGTGCCAGTCATTGATCGCTACATATATCTTGCTCTGTACTTCGCAAACCTTCATCAACAGATGCGGCAACAGAATTGATTAGCAGCAAGTCAATGACCAAATCTCTTTGGAAACATTTTTATTTATGTGTGTGTTTATGTGGATAGCTTAGAGGGCCATTAGCGGGATTACCTTTGAGGCTTGGCTGAACAACAGATGTTCAAGGACGGCTCAATCAATTTGACTTGCGGGCTGGAGTTGCCGGAAACAAGTCATAAGTCTGTGTGGGGGGAAGAGGTTCACAGTGGTTATACACAGGTACAGCAGAATTAGGCTTACAGCACGTCCATTATTTAGAGTGATAATACTGAAAACCTACCTGTGAGTAGTACACAGTTTATAAATTAAAACCTTCTTAACATTTACAGCCTTAACAAAATATCTGATGTGACTGATTTGTCGTCTATTGTAAGCTTAAAGCCCATTAAAGTTATTACTTACAGCCAAGTGTCATTTGTTATGGAAAAATGTAATGTTATTTTATTAAAGTAAGCACACTCTGAGGAACTATAGATCACATATAGGTTCTTGGGTCTAAGCTGAAAATCTTCATTCATTTGGCTGAGTCATACACAAACAAATTTACTTTGGCCATTTATTACAATAAATAGGCTCTGCACAAAACATGTTTATTAAATGGATTTCAGCCCAGGCAAAATTGCATGGGTATAACGTTTTCAATATAAGCAGCAACAGCCTCCAGAAAGGCCTGTTTTAATTTGTGCTGATGCATTGTGCAAGCAGTGCATTCAATTATACACATCTATATTGAATTCAAATTAATGTTTGATATGGATATTTTTATTATATTTAAATAATCTCAATTCAGCAGAAAATGTATTATTTCTCAGATCATGTTCTTTCATTCTTTTCAATTTCCCTCCTTCCTCTCATGAATGACAGTGAAAAAATGTGTTGCAGAGACTCACAATCTGCCTTTCAAGTCCCTGCTTATGCTTCCTTATCTGCAAACTTATTAAAATTAAGTCAGAACACAAAATGGTATTTAAAAAGTTTAAGTGAAACAATTTGCATTGGGAGTGTGTGAAAATGCTAATGCATTCTTTCACTAAGCCTCACAATCATTGTCATCCATTTCCAGCTCTGATTGTTTTCCACATGGATGCCTTCATTCATTATTGCAAAATTATAAACATAAAGAAGATCTCTGTATTAATATTTCTGCTTTTTGTTAAAGCTCAATCAACCATAATGTTCTAATTTTTTCTCTGTGAACCTCATTTTAAATTATCTCACTACTCAAGGAATGGATGTCCCAAAAGGGATTTATTTCATTTATCAGGATTATTGAATTAAATTAAACTAGACACTTACCGCAAGCTGAACGAAGGTACCTTATCCACTTAAAAGGCTTGCTCTTCACTGCTATTTAGGCAAACACATTAGGCAGCAAATGCCTTTTGTTGGCTGAGCCTAAGTTACTGCATAATTCATTTGTTCATTAAGGAAAGCATTGAAAGTGCTTGAGGTAAGTGGAAAAGGTCATGTATTGAATGGATCTTTAATTAAGGTACTTTACAACCACAGTTACACGACTGGTGACATATGCATCATGTTTGTTTACTTGTCAAATTAATGTGAGGAAAGACAACAAGTAAGGGAGGAATGATGAAACAGAGGTTGAGCTGACCTAATTATTTGATAGAATATAAAACAAGCTCAAATTTTTTTTTACTATAAAAGATATTACTCTTTGTGTTTGTGTAGATTTTACATTCTAATATATATTCCCAATCTAAGATTTTGATAGTCAATATTCCCATTGAAATAAAGTTAATGCTGATGCTGTCTAAAAATATGAATTACAGGGGCAAGCCTCTTAAAACCTGAGCGTAAAGAGATTTAAAAAGACCCTCTGTTATTCTTGCGTGCAGCAGCAGATGGCAGCCTGTTTCCACTGATCGGCCTACTTGCATCTACAGCACATGCTGAACCTCTGTACCCTGTCGCTGTGATGTTGGCTTCCCAGACCTCGCTGCTCTTGCCTGTGAAATGCATTCCCATTAAAAAGGCATTTTTAAAGCCAACACCAGTGCTTTAACAATCATCTCTCCAAAGCCAAGCCTCCACACCCGGGAGCTCGGCACTGCCACACAGGCAGACATGTGGCGGCTGCCACAAACAAAGGCCCCGTACTCGCCTCCCTATTTCTATTCCCTAAATCTCCACATGGTTACAGGCCAGCCTGCCAGCACCAATTACACCCACCGCCCAGTGTGTGAGGTCTCACAGAGACCCCAATCACAACTAACAAGATCAAGGCTTACACCCTATCACATGCACAGTATACAAACAGGCAGAAACCTGCATATGTGCATGCAAACAGTCTGTCCCTACTGTTTTCATCCATCCTCTGTCTTTTTCTCACCCACTCCCTCTCTGGCACGCTCTAAAATCATAACACATTTTGAGTGGCTTTGGAAAGTATATTGTTTTTTTAAGAGCAACAAAAATAACAGGGTGACAATCATGCTGTCAGATGTGGCTGTCTCATTTCACTGTGTCACCAAGTTCAACACTTTGTATTGGTGAAATGCTGCAGAAATTCATCAGCCCATTTCATGTTTAGACATGGATTTAATATGCAGTTTATTTAAGTCACAGTTACATGACTTGCTGGAAAAGAACCTGGTCCCTCATGCAGAAAAGGTTATAGTTTTCACCCACATTTCCTTATGATATATAGCACACTTTTCTGAATTCATGAAAAATAAGAGAATAAATTGTATCTTTGGTCAAAAATGTTAAACAGTGTTGCCCCCCCTTTACTTAAAAATCCTAATGTTTGCTTTTTACTGAGAAGGTGAGGGTCACTTTTCAAACATTGGTATGTATCTGATCAAGAGTACCCTACTCTCTTTTTGAATCATTCAGCGTGCACATTTTACTTTCCTTATCAGGTCCAACCTATGTTGACAGGCTGGATGGGTGACCATTGAGAGAAAACATTCCCTTGTACCCTGATTCAGCCATCTATACCCATGAGCCTGTGTGTCATATGCCAAGCTGCCTGAGCAGAGGTTCACAGGCCTCCTATGATACCTCAGTGAGAGCCCATTCTTCACATCCTCACACCGAGCACTGATGTGGCAGCTCACTCAATAATTTGTGCTTTTTTACCGGGGTCATTGGATAGAGAATCTGGTCCTTGAATAATTAATCAGGACACAATCTAAGCAGCCCACTTCTGTTTCCTTCTCATTTCAGCCAGATTGTCTGCCACCATCCCCTGCATTTATACCAACTTGCAGTCTTATTCATCTAGGTTTGACTCTCCTTCATAATAATGCCATGGACAGACTGGTGTAACAAAGATCATGTCCTGAGCATGATCCACAGAATGTCAAAAAATAGAAAACTCCACCCAACCACAGAATCTATTTTCTTTTAGTGGATAAAAATAAAACAAAAGCCTATTACTGCCATGGCTTTGTTTAGCTACATAATTGCTTTTCATTATTCAGTGCACAGTTGATACCCACAGTGTAGGTTGAAAGAGCTGCTGTTGTTCGAGTGCGGCTGGAATTGAGATCTTTCATTGATACTGCTGTGTTTCGGATCTGATTCTTACAAATGCTCAGTGATAAAACTGGAGTCTGATCGTCTGTCTCTGTGAATACTAATTTAACTCTTCAGACTGTCAGAAGGGTTCATGGTAGCCCAAAGGATGGAAAAGCAAATGTATTATAGGAAGATTTCCTGTTGAAATCCTGGGTCACACAAAAAGAGCAGATTATGAGATGCTTATGTTTCCCTAAATAAACTGTTAAACATTTAAGAAATATGTTTATTTGTTTGCAGAGATTTATAGGAAATCAGCATTACTCTAATGTTTGAGGCTACCACAGTTAGCAAAGCTTAGCACAAAGGCTGAAAACAGCCAGCCTGTCTTTTGAAAGACAATCCAAAGAGTTACAGAGGTAACTAATTATAAATACCCATGTGTAGGGATATATTTTCAAGAACAGTTTCTGCACAGTTTCTTGACTGAGTCCAGTGGTATCAGTCAGTATCACAAGTTTATACCTGGTATTAACCATAAAACCATAACACGTCAGCTAGGCATGGGTTATGTTTCACACCTATCCGGGCAACAGCCCATATTCTGTGTTTGGGAAGAGCAAAACCTTTTATAAAAGTCTCATAGGGTGACAGGACAAACCAAAGGGACAAGACATGTGACGTAGTGGGCATGAGCAGTCCCAGCCAGGCAGAAAACTACATAACATGTGCTTGAAGGGAAACAACTATTGTTGTTAACTATAAGTGGAGCCAGTTGAAGGAAAAAAACAGTACAAACCAGTCAAGGGAAGAGCAAAAACATATTATCTGCCAAGAAAAGCTTTAAGTTTGGTTCTTTGCTCTTCTTTTAATAAAGAAATGTGGTCAAGTTCGCCACGCACTCAAACCATGTACATTGAGCTTTGTTCGTATTTGCTGCAGAAAATGGTAGAATGTGGCAAATTGTCTCGTACTTTAAAGAGAAAAAAGAAGTGAAGATTCTGTGGCTCTATCAGTCCTTAAACACACTGACTGGATCTATTCATCCTGACAGAGAGCTTCATATGGCAGCAGCTCATGCGTTATAGTGCTGTGCCAAGTTGGAGAGATGGAGAGCAACTTTTTAAGTTTAGTCCCTGTTACGTGACTGTGAGCACAAGCTTTGGCAAATTATCGATTATGAACCATGGTTGACGTTCACATAGTACACAGGCAAATCCTGTTGTGCAAGGTGAAATTTAAGTGTGAGGGAGAAAGAGAGGAGGAGGGAGTTGAGTGAGCAAGAAGGAAGCAGCAGGCACTGTTGTGAATCATCAATCATCCATTTAAATGACTTGGATGGATGAGAAAAAGAGCAAAAACATCAAACCTGTTCTGAATAAAATAATGACGGGTGAAATTTTTGGTGTCTGTGTGCAAACCTAATTCGAACAATGGGAGTTTGTTTTTCTTTTTTAACATACAAACATTTTGGACGAAAAAAAAGGACTCAGTGTGCAAAGGCCCTAATAGTTGCTTGGCTACACCTGAACCTATTGCACACTCATGCTGAGGCCTGTCAGGAGAACAGCAAAAACATCACCAAGGAAAACTTTCAATATGGTTCTTAGCTCCTCTTTTAATAAAGAAATGTTGTTAAGTTTGAGGCCTTGTCCACACAGAGACAAAAACAATCAATTTCTTTTTCATTCAAAAAATGTTTTCTGTATATGCACCACTGTTTCAAGAAATATCTGCACAAGCTGAAAACGACTGAAAACGCTGTAGTGTATACAGTATGTCAGGCATGTACGTTGTGCTGTAACGCGGCCACAGAAATACACCATAAACAGAGAAGAAGATTAAAGAGCGATCACAACCAAAACTTTTCTTACCCCAGACTCTCTCCTGGCTGCCTTTCTGGTTGCACTCTGTAGTTGATGTGGCGTATGCTGTTCTCCATGACCATTTGTTGCTCACAGTGGTAGAGGAACAGAAGATTCTGCTGTAAGAGCATCATAAGCTCAGTAGCTCATGCTTTAAAAACAATCTGCCATTGTTGCTGCTGGAAGCATACTTAGTGCATGCGTATTATGGGGGAGATGATGTGGAGGTTCCAGAAAAGATGTGCTTGGTTGTATACATGGAGACGCAAGGGTGGCATATACATATTTGTTCCCTCTGGGACCCACTTTCAAAAAGTAATGTTTTCGGGCTCCCAAAATGGCTGTTCCTTGTGGACAAAACACCAATACAAAACAAACAAAGTAAAAACTGTGGTTATGGCTCCATCTGAGCTAATGTCTGGTTGCAACCTGTCCATAGCCAACACCTTGGGCAGAAACAATTCATACTGAAGCTTTGCAAGCTGTATCTGCGTCCATCAGCTTTTGCAAGGTTATTAACCGTACCACTGATAGATTAAAGCAAAATGGAGATCCAAGCATTTATGTTTTGATGTTTATTTTCAGTTGTTTCTTAGAGAAGTGGGGCATGACCAGGGCTGTCACCTCAGGATAATACCCAAACATGATTGTCAGGGTCCATGTGCCTTCAGAGCAGCAGCAGGGATAGGACTATAAGTCTGAGGAAAACAGTGAAAAAGGACAGTAAAAGATAGAGCTCTTTAAAAAAGGAATACACCAAGAGGAATGACACTTAGCCCTTAATCATCTCTGTGTCTGCAGGGATCCCCTGTACTTTTGTGTCTATTGCAGATAATGGTCTTTCCTTACTTGACAGCATGTCTTTCTCGAGCCAGAGCTCTGTAACCAATGCTTAAGTGTATCAGGGTGACAAAGCGTTGCTAGATTCGGTGGTGTCACGGCTCATCATGTAGTGACATTGCTGACAGCTGTGGTGTTAAGACAGGGAGGCTGTGTTGAATGGAGTCAGAATGGAGTCTATAGCAGCAGACCTAACTTTCATAACAATGCTTTCCCCAAGGATCAAGCTATGATATGCAATCCAACAACACCAGCTGTAACCACTGGAAGACAGGGAGGGGAAATAATGGAAATCTTGGATTGCACACCAAATTGCTGCTTCAGTTATTGGAGCGCATAGATGCCTGTGTTTCAGGAGAAAAAACAGAGGCAAGAAGAGTACAAGAATGACAATGTTTTCTGAAGGATAGATCTCTCATGCACTATAGTTACTGCCTGGCTGTCTACTGAGTCTTTGCTCAGAAAAAATGGGAGGGAAAAGTCCCCTCCATCATATATAACCACACCATCCTGAGCCTGTCCAATCCCATCAGCTCCTTTTTTTCTCAGGAGCCTGTCTGAGGAGACGTGTCTTTGCCAGGTCCTCCCCTGGTTTTAAGGGACTTCCTGTTTGTTGAGAACAGTTCAGACAAATTGTATAATGACAAATGGTGGCCCAAACATCGTGGGAGCATGCCGTCTCGGGACCTCAAACTCAGTTGCAACTAATTTTGCCCCAACCCCAAAACAAGCAGAACAACATGACAATGACCAGGCTTTGTCTGTTTCCACACAGCAAATGGTCTCTGAGGTTTGGCTGGATGTAAAAAGAACTATACTTGTAGTTATCCACTTTCTGCTGGGTTGTGAACAGTTTTTAGAGCAAATGCATGTCACATGACCATGAAATTCACATTTGCCGTTCTCTTTTTAGATCATTTGTGCAAACTGTTGGATGCAAGGATAGTCAACGTGGCTCCAGTGGCATGATTCAGCCACCTTATTACCGACTGCTGTCCATAAAACCTTCTTTATCACAGTACTCTTACTTGTTCACTCTGCTGTTTATAACTTATCCAATGCCCTGATATTAAGTGTTCGGCTTTTACATAGCCTTTTACTATATCTTTCACTTACTTAACAAGATAAACTGCAATAGTAAAATATACAATAGTTATTTACTTGTTTACTGAAAGAATTAGATCCACTCTTACCCCTTTTCCACCAAGCCAGCTCAAGGGCTGGTTTGGAGCCAGTGCTTAATCAAGCACCAGTTCTTTGTTTTGTATTACCAAAGAACTGGCTGTGAGCCAGAAAACCCGGTTCCAGCATGACACAGACTCTCTTGCTAGAGCCATGTAGACTTACGTCGGGACCTGCGTGCTTACGTAGGGGGCTGTGTACTTACATATGTGGCTGCAGCCAAGATTGGAAAGTACAAATAACCAGGAAAAGCACCATTGTGCTGTTGTAAACAATGCAACAGCATGGATGTTATAAAGCAGCAATGATTCCAGGAGGAGATGAGCTCTCCTGGCTATGTGGGACTTGGGTGTAGTACAAAAAAAGATGGGGGGGACTACATGACAAAGCTGATGTTTGAGAGGATCCAGCATGAGATGGCTGTGGCTGGCTACGAGTACAGGGTCAATCAAATCATACACAAATGTAAAAAAGCTTAAAAAACAGATTACCAAGACCAAAAGAAAATCTTGGCACAAGTGGAAAATGGACAGGCATATTGACATTTACAGTGAAGTAATGTCGTTGCTCTCTGGCCTATTCTAGCACAAGGAAAAGCAAACTAGTTCCCTTGCAGTTCTTAGAGCAAACTGCAAAATAGCTGTAGCTCTAACCCACCACCAGCCCTGGGACTGGCTTGGTGAAAAAGGGGTATCTGGTGTCTGTGTTATAGTATAGCCAGGACACCTAAATGTAGACCATTTGTGCTTCTGTTGACCTTGCACGTATGTTTAGCACTAAACCTTTCCTTCACTCAAGTGAATGTTAGAGCAATCCATCTGATTTCCTGTCATTTGGCAGGTTGGCAGGCTCTCTAGTACCAGGTCAGGCTTCACTTTAGGCATCTGATCATGCCAAGCACTGGATATCCTATTACCCAATGAAACAAGGCTTGCAATAACCATCCCATGGAATAATTGATGTTCACTAACAGTCAGTTCATTTGCATGCAGTTAGAAAAAGTTGAAGTTCTGTGTTAGTACAACTTAAACTGGACTTTTAAAAGAATCTAAAAGTTGTTTATGTGAGTCACACTGAGACCAAAAGGCGTTTGTTTTCTTTCTCACGAGACTACACTTTCCGAAACAGCAGGTGGCGCTGCAGTACATGACCCACTGTTAAGCACCAGAGAAGAAGAGGAAGCAACCCTTGTGCTAAAATTCTAACAACACTGTGGCGTTTATGGCAGGAAGTCACTTAAGAGTCATCATCCTAACGACCTTAAAACGAAGCGGCAACAGCCACTAGCCTCAGCCGCAGGCATTAGGACCGAGCCAACGGCTAATACCAGGCAGAGGGCTGATCGTAAGCAGGCATCAAAAACTGCAGAAAGTTTTTCAGTGCCAAAAGGTACAACGTTATAATAAAAAAATCAGTCTGACAGTCTCCTGATCCATCGCTACTGTCACAGACGTATACCTGCCTGCTCTGTTTGACGTGGTTTCATTCAGTCTGATCGACGTTAGGAACAGAAGTTTAGCCACAGACCACTGTGGACTTTACATTCTTAACCTATCTCTGATATGACTTATGTTAGTATATAGTCTTAATTTTTATGTAAAACATCAGCTCTCTTTAATTCTGGCTAAAGCAGCAACAATAACAACACAAGAAAAAAAAACAGACCCCAAAATATCTCCATTTGTTAAGCATAACAGCCTGTTATCATTTGTTTTTTATAGGGGAAAACCCATGTCAGATGTTTGTGTATGTTGTACTTGGTACACAAATGTTTACCTAAAAAAAGTAAACTATAATAACAGTTATAAAGTCAGAATAGTTCTTTGTTTTTGAAAAATGAGTGATATTAGTAAGAATTAGTTATAAATATCTTTGCTCACTACATATTAACCCATTCTTACCCCAGGATGTGCATAAACACATCAAATAAACTTCTTTTGTTAAATCAACAATTGAAAAAAATAAATCTGTTATTATCGGTTATAGGCCATCAGGAATAGGAAATTATTGGTTATCGGTATCAGTTCAAAAAAATACTTACCGTGCATCACTACAATTAAGGTGTTAACATTATCTTAATGGACTGTATGGACCTCCACCTAAATAATCCATATTCATAGCTTACTGGACCTCCCAAAAGCCAGGGGCCCTTCCATTGTCACACGGCAACTTGTCACACAGTGCATGAGTAAATAAAACATGATTTAGTACATTTTTACCATGTAGCACAGGGTGTACTTTACTTTTACGGCAGCATATTTTGCTTATGATGGAGGGTGAGCGCAAGAGAACTCGAAATGCCTCCATAAATCATTCCTTGCGTTCTACCTCAAAAAGTAGTGCTCACATGATAAATGTGAGTTTACTGGAAGCATTTTAAACCTGAACAATGAGTCTGTGTGTGTGAATGTATGTGTGTGACAAATCTGGAAGCATTTTATGGTCAGCCACAGAGGCCTCTGTGATTGGACAAGCTATGTCACTCCTGGTCTTAAAAGGCTTTGCACAACAGTGAGGGCATCCGCGAGTCATCCCGTCATTTGTGGGATGAGAAATTCTTTAGAATTCACCACACAGTTTGTTTTTATCCAAACCACTTATCCTATCACTTGCAGACACATGATTCAGCTCTGTAACTTCTGATTGTTCTCCATAATCAATACCCACAGCCCTCATGGTGCATCACATTAACTGATCTGGAAATGGATTTGTCAGTGTTAGAGGATGACACATCTCAATAAACTCGCTAACACTCTGATATGTTCGCATTATTGGATACTCTGGAAATGAGCTCATGAACTGCTCTATGAGTAACTTGAACTTCTCTGGTTGCATAGGTTGCACATTTTCTTGCTTTATTTCAGCAATACCAAGATTCCTAATTTGATTCTACTTTTACTGGTCCACAGTCCACGCCAGCGGTTTGTTTTCTCCCTTTTTTTTTCTCATCATCTAATGTTGGGAAAAAGAATCCTCAGCAAGAGTTGTTGTGATCTTTCACTGAAGACTAAGAGCTGAAAACCCTCAAGTAGAACCTTACATTATCTGCATACTATTGTATCTTATTCCTATTATGCTTAGAATTTTTTATTCACGTTATTAAACATTAAAACTAAGACTTAAACCCTTCTTTTTTATTATTTGTAGCCTGTGCAACAAGCTTAGACAAAAGAAAAAAAAAATTGCATTGACCCACAGTTGCTTCTTTACAGAGCTGGGCATATGCCCATTAATCCACGAGTTATTACTTAAATGAGGTATTTCTTTACATCATTTGAATGTTTGAAAAATGCTCAGCAAAACCTGCATAACTTAAATTAGAACTGTCAGAGTTGATACGGAATCTATTTTGAGTGTCCATATGGGTCTAAACCACAGTGTTGATTTGACTCTTTTTTGTGTGCTCTGAGGCTGCTAGAATTAGATTTTTACAGTTCAGTGGCATCTGGTGCATGGGGGGCTACAACAAAATCCCAATTGGATATGTTATGTAACATATATGAAAAGATGTTACTACACAGTGAGTTACATTATATTAACATAGCTTTTTAACTAACACTTATCATAGTCAACTTAAATTTGTAATTTATCACACATGATCACAAATCAACTCAATACATGACAATATAATGTTAAAGTGCTAATTGAATGTTTCTTTTAAATAGAAACATTTGAAAAAGACATAAGGTGCAAGTAGTAACTGCTTCAATAGGGACTAGTTGAGTAATAAAATACACCATATTGCCAAAAGTATTCACTCACCCATCCAAATAATTGAAACCAGGTGTTCCAATCACTTCCATGGCCACAGGTGTATAAAATCAAACACCTAGGCGTGCAGACTGTTTCTACAAACATTTGTGAAAGAATGGGTCACTCTCAGGAGCTCAGTGAATTCCAGCGTGGTACTGTGAAAGGATGCCATCTGTGCAACAAGTCCAGTCGTAAAATTTCCTCGCTCCTGAATATTCCACAGTCAACTATCAGTGGTATTATAACTGAGTGGAAGCGACTAGGAATGACAGCAACTCAGCCACGAAGTGGTAGGCAGAGTAAAATGACGGCGCGGGGTCAGTGGATGCTGAGGCACATAGTGCACAGAGGTGGCCAACTTTCTGCAGTGTCAATCACTACAGACCTCCAAACTTCATGTGGCCTTCAGATTAGCTCAAGAACAGTGTGTAGAGAGCTTCATGGAATGGATTTCCATGGCTGAGCAGCTACATCCAAGCCATACATCACCAAGTGCAATGCAGTGGTGTAAAGCATGCCACCACTGGACTCTAGAGCAGTGGGGATGCATTCTCTGGAGTGAAGAATCGCACTTCTCCATCTGACAATCTGATGGACGAGTCTGGATTTGGTGGTTGCCAGGAGAACGGTACTTGTCTGACTGCATTGTTCCAAGTGTAAAGTTTGGTGGAGGGGGGATTATGGTGTGGGGTTGTTTTTCAGGAGCTGGGCTTGGCCCCTTAGTTCCAGTGAAAGCTGCAAAGGGTGGACTGACATAACATTAAACCAGATTAAGAATTAGGGTGTCACTTAAGTTCATATGCGAGTCAAGGCAGGTGAGCGAATACTTTTGGCAATATAGTGTATATATGCCAGACCTGAATGTACCAAAATTGTTAAAACACACAAAACTATTATTTATTGATTGAATTACTTACTTACTACTTATTATGTAGTATAAAAAGAGGTCAAGTTCATTTAAGGACATTTAAACTCATGAATATAGCTAAAGCACATCTAAACACTTTGCACAAGGACATGAAGAGAAAACTCTACCCCCCAGATTTGAAATGACAGCAGGCGGAGCTTAGATCAGTAGACTCCCTACAGAGCTGGACTAACACTGAATCTATCAACACTGTCCAATAACTCCAACATTGAAAGCCACTGAACTCAGAATGGATCAAAAAATTACAGTTTGGGGTTAAACTCAACTCTGAAATGTTTAACACTGATATTTCAACACTCCAGGTAATACATTTAGTCTCCGGTCATTCTATTATTATGACATGAATTTACTTTCATGAAGAAAAAGGAATAAATCAGGACATGGATTACAGTACATTTGAAACTCACCACTCAGGCCATCCGTCCTTTTTCTACACTGCTTATCCCATTCAGGGTCGTAGGATGCTGGAGCCAATCCCAGCTGTCAAGTCTGGACTGGTCACCAGTCAATGGCAGGGCTGACATATAGAGTCAGCATGCTCACACTCATATCTACAGGCAATTTAGTCACCATTTGACATAATAAGCGTGGGGTGTACATGCAAATTCTGCACAGAGAGGCCTCAAATCAGGAACCCTCTTGCTGTGAGGCAACAGTGCTAACCCCCTGTGCTGCTGTGCAGCACTGTCCACTCAGTGACCCATGGAAATGAATATTTTCTGTCAGATGCCTTAAAAATAGTTTACCACTGTTGTACACTGATTGTTAAATGTGCCGTTGTTTACAGAGCCAGGCAGCTGTCAATCAAAATGTGTCTGTCACTTCAACGCACTCAGGAGACAGTGACATGTCTGCAAATGAGCTGTTCAACTCAGAGTTTGTGGATGCAAGACAAGACTCTCTTTTTGCATTTTAAATGTTTGAAACCTAATTTCAAATGACCTGGTTGACTTTTCACTGCAGTTTAAAAGTTTGTACATGACGGTATTTACCATTGGTTGCTTGTAATAAATGTAGAAAGTACAAAAAAGCACTTTTCCTTCTCAACTATCAACACTGTTAAATTTTCTTTTTTAAAAAGACAGGATAGCAATGGTAAGAAGAAAGTTTGGGAAAATTTTTATAAGGTCCTATTTCATAAAAACAGTTTTGAAATGAAAAACCACTTCAGTAATATGTTTACACATTCCCTATTGCTAGTGGATGTTTGAGTGTTTGTTATAAGCTCTGCAAAAGGCACAAGGGGCTCTGAGAAATCTTCATATCACCACATTGCTCCTTCTGTGTTTCATAAACCCATTCCAAATACCCCCTCCCCATCCCCATTCAAGATAAATATGAAACCAAACGGAGAAATTCATGCTTGAAGCAAGGGAACTAATCTCCCTCCTGCCTGTTTCACTCCTCTGTGTTTAATTGATAGAAATTGCACGCATCAAAGAAAACGCACACTGAGATTTAATGGGCATAAAATGGACATTAGCATTTTAAAGAGGTGGATTAACACATTAATCCGGGCAATTTTCATCCAGCACTTCCAATGAGATCGTCACAGCGCGCAAGCTCCTAATGGGGCTTAACTGGCTTTCTGCTTTAGTGCTGCTCTCAGGGATAACACCAAAACTTTTAGTTTTTGGAGAGGGGAAACGAAGGGGCTTAATTTTGTGTGATGGCTCTTTCAGAACTTAGCTTTTTCTTCCAAGTGAACAGACGTCCAGATGACAAATTACACAAGTTGCAACAGTGCCATGGGTGTATTCTGAATGCGGCACAGAAAACACAGAGATGTGGGTTTGGGATGATGAAATTGCCTGGGCTTGAAAGGCAGTAATCAAAGGGACTGTTGCTGGAAGATCATCATGGGGATGATTCCTCATCCATGCTGAACATATGTGGTTTTGCTTGAAGAGGCACAATGGTCTGCTGGGCGCACTCAGTGTCTTAAAATAATAATATAATACAATAGAAATGAGTACATGATTTTACCTTGATGTGGGACATTGAGTTTTGCCCGATAATAAAGTTATGGTTAATATGTTGCCAGATGAAACTCATTATTTGTGTATCACATCTACAGTTGCACATTATTTCAAGACTGCGGTCCCCATGGAAGCACTGCACTGCTGTGGATCCTCTTACATTTAACTTGTCAAACACAAGAAGGAAGTGGCTGGCAGCTGGTCCCAGAGGAGCCTTCGCTTTGTTTCATGTGTGAGGGGCAAACCCATGATGAGCACACACGTCCTGTATGTATGCATTCACACTCTTGTATATAAAGCATGCTCAAACACACGTCGCACCAGCACGAGCCATCACTGGTGACACGAACCCTCAGTTGCGGTGTTTAGACTACACTGAGCTCTCTTGATGCAGTGGGTCCCCTACAATGGTGCACACTTTCATTTCCATCCTCGTACAGCTGCTCCTTCCTTTTGTTTCTGTCATTTACACCGCAGTTTATGCACACACAACATGTAAGCTCGCTGTACCTCCATGCAAAGAGAATGTAATGTAGGTCATCAAACAGAGCCGACTGGGAGAGGGCTGTTGTTTGTGCGCAGCGAGGAAGCCTCCAGAGTGAAGGACTGATGTGAAAGGAGGGGTGTAAAAAAAACAACAGAGGCAAAAAACACAATGGAACAAACAAAAGCTTCTTCGACAAACTGCTAAAACGTAGAGTGCGTCTGTTTTGGGTGTTGTCACCGGTGGGTAGAGGTAAAGAAATACGGAAACACTGCTTTTTCTCACTCACTCCCCTCCTTTCTCATGCACCCTGGTGAATAGTTTATGCTATGCACCTCCTACTCACCTCCGCTGTACTTTCCGTCCCATTATCACTCAAACATGAGATTGCACTCAAGACAATGTTGGAATTTTTGATAACATGGATTGTGAAACCGAAACACCATTTTGAATTAATGAACAACACAGTCTAGAGCTTTTAGAGTTGAATCCTCGCTTTTTCATTCAGCTTGCTGTATTATTAGTAATATTACTTTTCATCCTCCGCCTTTTGTCCATTGCCATCTGAGAGATATTAGAGAAAGCTCTCAGCTTCCTGGATGATGACCGGAGATGCTTGTTTCCTGAAACACACTCTGGCAGGGTGCTGTGATTTGAGTCACCCATGAATCTGCAACACAAATGACATCTGAAAAGAAATGCTACAGTCAAAGCATAGTTTCCCCATTCTCTCCCCGCTACATTTGTCTAAAAGCGTGGGACATCTCCATACATAGATGCAATTCTGTAAGTGTCTGACTTGCTCCTTGGCCTAGATTTAAAACAGAGTGAATATATGGCATTCTCAGTGACAGAATAGACTCTTTGGCCAACATATATGAAGTTATAGCAGTTTTATAACACTCCTCTGCTCTGCCACAACCTCACACTTCACAAACAAATACGATAACTAAATCGGCCACACTGCCAACATGTGTTTACCAAATCTCCCTTTTTAGAGATACAGTAAAAAAGTATTTACCTCTTTGGATGTTTTATGCTTTTATTGATTTTATAAATCAGTCATGGTCAATAGAATTTGACTTTTTGGACCAAAAAATAACAAAAAAAGCCCTTTAATGTCCAAAATAAAACAGATTTCTACAATGTGATGTCAACTGCACAAAAATATGTATTGTAAATAAGTGACTGAATAAATATTTATCCCTTTTAAAGTGGCTGATCCAATTCGGCAAAGGTCCAGCCAATTGGCGCCAGTAGTCTCAAAATTAGTGGAATGGGGTTCACATGAGTGCAATGAATGTGTCTCAAGTGATTGTAGTGTAAAGACACATGTGTCTGGAAGGTCCAATCACTGGATAATCATTATTCCTAACTACCATTGCACCGTGAAGACAAAAGAACAGCCCAGGCAACTCAGAGAAAATGATATTGAAAGGTATAAGTCAGGGGATGGTTACAAAATAAATTCCAAGGCACTGAACATCCCCTGGAGTTTAGTAATATCCTTCATCAAGAAATGGAAGGAATACGGCACGTTTTTGGCCATCAGATAAGATGGTATGTTTGGTGGACAGCAAACACCACACATCACTACAAACACACCATCCCCATTGTGAAGCACGGTGGTGGCAGCATCATTCTGTGGGGATGCTTCTCTGTATCCAGCAATGGAAGGCTTGTAAAGGTAGAGGGTAAAATCATTTGGGCAACATATAGGAATGTCCTGGAGGACAATCTTATTCAATCTTCAAGAGAACTACAGCTTGGGAGATTTATTTTCCAGCAAGACAATGACCCAAAGCATACAGCGAAAGCTACACAGAAATGGTTTAAAGACAACAAAGTGATAGTTCTGTAGTAGATGAATCAAAGCCCAGACCTCAATCCAATAAAGAATTTGTGGCTGGACTTGAAAAGGGCTGTTCCCACCCAATCCCTTTGCAACCTGACTTGAAGGGGTATGAATATTTAAGCATTCACTCATTTTACATTACATATTTTTATGTGATTGACACCTTGTTTGAATCTGTTTTCACTTTGACATTAAAGAGAGTTTTTTGGTTAATAAAGCCAATTATTTTGACCATGAATTATTTACAGAATCGATAACAGGATAAAACATCCAAGGGAGTAAATACTGTAAAGGCGCTGCAATGTTCAACTCCTTAGGCAGCTGCTCTCTCATGGTCAGTGGATACTTGCAAGAAAATAAAACACAAATAATGCATGCTGGCCCACTTTGGTTACCATTTTATCTCAATTTATTTAATGTTAATGACTATCTTAATGCTATTTATTTGATTAGAAAGAAAAATAAAACCCAACATAATACAGGAGATTTTCATCCAGAGGCTCGCTGTGGCCACTTTTTGAAACACCATCAAAGATCTGGTCCTCTCCCCCTCTTTTGAGAATTACTACACTTACTGTATCTCCTGCTCAGTCTGATTTGTGTTAGCAGTTTGAGAGACAGCCAAGGCACTTGGACGAAAAGGACAGAAATTCACGGTGCAACGCTTGTCTTCTCATTTGCCTTGGCCAGGCTTTCGACAGCCTGAAAAAAAAGCTGGTAAGCTGGGATACTTTGAACTGTATGATAAGGATCAGCTCAAGTCAGACAGACGCTATGCTTAGAAGAATCCAATTTTACATAAGGGCTTGCAAAGATGTGTGACATGCGTAATTGAATATAGAGTACGGCGATAAAGTGATCAAAGCGGGGAGCTTGCAAAGTTAATGAAAATAAATAAAGCTAAAAAGTGCATTTCTCTTTAGTGACAGACGGGTTTAAAAGGATGCTGTTTTATCCTCAGTGCTGAGACCTGTCTTTTAATAAGGATCATAATGAGGGGTTTCCTTTTCTATATATATATATATATATATATATCTCACAAGCTTGTGAACAGGACAGAATTTGATTTGGACAGCCAGCGCTGTTCGCTGTGTATGTGTGCTCATGTATGAATGTGAGTGCGTGGAATAGATCCATCCGTTCCTGATGTGGCTCCCAGCAGTCGACAGCTCTGCCAACCGTTGTCATTTTCTGGCAGCCAGATTACTCTTGGGGTGGCATTTTCACAGTTGTCAAGTGAGGATTTAATGGCCAATTATCCTCAGATAAATATATCTCTGCTGAGAGGAGGGAGCCATCGTAGGAGTGGGAGACTATTGCTTCTAATTGTAGGCTAAAGAAAGAGGAAAACATGTCTGGTCAAAGCCTCCAGAGACTGTCCGACTTCCTATATATCAGCACTGCTGCTTCATCATCACCCAAGGAGGCAGTTGGATCCCTTAAAATAAAATCCAGTGCACTGTAAATCATGTGTTACACTAACAGCACAAAGTACACGTCGTCATTAAACAGGGTGTCGCCATCCGCACTTAAACCAGAGTCTTTCTGTCGATAGCTTTTTTCCTGACTGGTTTTCATGACAGGGAAGGAAATCTTTCACTGAGGAGACCGCTTAGGCCAGAAGAATGACTGAGAAACAAAAATGATGGAGTTATGGAGCAAACATGTTGGGGAAAAAAAACAGATTTAAAGCTTTGCTTTAGGCCTGTGATGGTGGCATCAAGTGACTGAGTAGATGAGCAGTTGTTTTAAAGCACAACTGCAAAAACATCCAAACTATCACTTTATAAATAAATGAAACAAAAATGATAATAATTAAAATATTTGCAGTGGCTTTTTTGTGCGTGTGATTAATTTGCAGGTTTTTTTTTTTGAAGTCCAAGCAAAGCAAAGTGAAGCAAAATGTAAAATTTTTGTCTTAACATACTAGATATGCTGGAATAATGTTGCTGTAAACGTGTGAAAACTCTGATCTATATGTCACTAGTGCCTAAAAAAATCCCACCCCACCCAATGCTACAACCTCATAAAACTATGGAGCAGTTCATCTCAGTACAGTCTGTTGTCAGCCGATGTCACCGAAGGTTAGCATCCACCCACTAATTTCCCAAATCTATCAGCCATGTTGGCCTACAGGTCATTAAAAGTATAATAACAGAGAGATTTGTACCAGAAAACAGTAAATTTAATCTCCAACATCTGTCTCGCTGCTCTGGCACAAAGCCAGGCAGCTGCGCTCTGATCAGAGTTCATGGCAAGGTCAAGGGGGAAGGCTAATTGCTGGAGTGCTTGTCTATTTTTTACATGAACCAAATGTGGCAGGAACAAACATCTTACCAGCTGGAGGTGTGTTTTAATCCATATATCACTTGTCTTTAGTCCTGGATAATTAAAAGAAGCACACTGTGACTGTCTCTCTACAAGCAGACACATTTTAATCCCTCATGTCCGTCAGTGTAGCAGTGCTAAAGTTTAAAAAGTAGTCGATATTAGACACGTTCTATTCCTGCCAAGTCTGCCTCCATTCAATGCCAATCATCATTTAAGACTTTTATTTTGAAGAGTAACATCAGGAAATTGAGTATTTTCAGCAGCAACTTAACAACAAAGACGTCTCATAAACAGTAGAGAGACATGACTTCACATAACTCAGAAAGCAAGATATTAGGAATAGCTATAGTGTAAATACAGGATGAGAAAATAAAAACTTAGACTTTTTAGCTCTAAACTGTCTGTCATGATATAAATGTGACTGTTTCTTTTGCGGCTGACACAGTGGACCAGATAGATGATTCCTCCATTCAGAGGATTATATGGGTGTGGCTTCAGCTCATTCAACCAACAAGCCCATAGCATTCAAGAGCAGATATTATCGCCTCATTTTTCATGATTTTAAAGCTTAACTTTATGTACTTAGAAATGTTTTTCATGACTGAAATTTGGCCCGGTGGTTCATAACACAGTGTACTGTCATACAACAAACCAAAAAATACAGATTTTTTAAAATCACTTTACTGGGACTTTAAGCTAGGCAATGCAAGCTTTCACAGCTGTGCAAAATGGTGGCTGATAATTTTTGGATCAGGGTTGAGTTTTTAAAAGTTTGCTTCTGACAAGCACATATCTGACTTATCAAAACACTTGTTTCCTATAGAGGAGGTTTTAGGCAGAGAAAAAGCATAAATGTGCTCCTCTCCATAATGTTGCATGATGTTTTTTCCTCTTTTCATGTAATTTTTTGTCTACATCCTGTGCCAAATGATTTTTTATCTCTAATATGATAAGTAAATGAATAAATAAATAATAATAAAAAGTTCATGTGAATCAGCTAACTTTTAAAACCATTTATATTATTATTTATATTATCTAATATATGTGAAAGAAAAGTTCATCCTTCAGACTGACATGGCTGAATAGGGGAATCACACTGATAACAGGGAATTACAACAGCACTGACTGCATTGTTATGCATGGAGCAGGAGGAAAAAGAGAAACAAAAACTTCTTTTTATCTTCTGTTCAAATTTATCTCAGGATACTGCAAAACACACTGCAGACTTTAGCAGCACTTTGTTAGAGCATGGGGTGATGGGTTTGCTGATCAAGACTGTATGGTGCTCTCGGTATCTAAGCATGCGAATGAAAGTCAGAGTCTTTCAGTCCTTGGTCCCTCTGGTCTTACTGTACTCTTATGAGGCCTGGAAGTTGACTGACAGCCAGAGGCACCGGCACATTTTTAGGTACTGTTGACAAGACCATGTGTCTAATGCAGTCAAGAGACTGGACATCGAAAGGATCAGCTTCTTGAAATGGAAACAGCAGCTGCACTTTTATGGACACCTAGTGCGCTTTTGCAGGCTTGATCGAGCACACAGCATACTGGTTGCCCAGGATCTGGTGGGCAGCTCCAGATGCTGGGACAGTTGCTTGTATCGTGGGAGGATACAAGGATACGTGGATATGTGGGAGGAAAGCTTTTACTAATTTATTAAAAGCTTTCAGGTCAGGTCTGGACAACAAATCCATTCCTGGTGTGAATGGACACACGTCAAAATTTGCCTCTATATTATTTACATTTTTTTACATTTATCGCATCACCCCCGATGTGTAAAGGCTTAAAGTTTTACTCAAGGCTCCTTTCCTGCTTGTCCTTCCCACTTCCTCTCACCCATTCCCCATCTCTGTGCACTGTCTGATCAAGTAAAGACAAAAAAAAAAAAAAAAAAACCCAGCCAGAAAATAAATTTTCAAATAAAATCTCAGCAATCACTTTGCAGAAACCTCAGCTTCTTCTTCCTCCTTTAATTCATAACCCCTAAAGGTTGGACTCATAATGTAAGAGGTAAAGTTTTGGTATCAACACTGCAGAAATAGCACAGTTTCAGTCCTCAGTATTATACAGACATACATCTCAGTTGCTGGCAGGTTAGCAGTGTGTAGATGTCAATGGGGATGGCGGCTAACAGGCTGAGTGGCCTGTGCTGAAGTCACCTCAGGTTAATGACAGTGACAGTCTCAATCGCCGGGGTGGTGGAGAGGATTTAATGCTTCCCCTTTGGCACCAGGAAGTGCCTATAATGATGCTGGGTGGCATGGAGCATGTCCCTTCTGACATCAGCAATGATTTAAACTCCTGCAATGGTGAGCAAGTTCACGCTTACACACACACACACACACAAAGAGGCAAAAAAACACACAGTTATGCTTTCCATTTCCAAATACTGCCTCACATAACCCTATTGTGTCAATGAACAGATAGTCCAGATTTAACATTGCAAATGTCATTAAAAGCCTTTAAAATGTCCAAAGACCATGCAAACACGTGATAATGCAGCAGTCAGCAAATGCATGTAGGAAGTGATCTCTTGCATGCTGCAATTATTGACCCAAAAACAATCCATTAACATGTACAGTGCCTATGAAAAATATTCCCCCGTGGATGTTTCACTCTTTTATTGATTTTATAAATCAATCGTGGTCAATATAATTTGGCTATTTTGACATAAAAAATAAAACAAAAAACTCTCTAATGTCCAAAGGAAAACAGATTTCTACAAAACAATGTATATTAAATTCTTCTCTTAGGTAAGGCTATAAGTGCCTGCTAGGTATAACGTAGCGGGGCTTTAAATGCATCATTGGCCCACGGAAGCCTGTATCTTCCACCACGCTGAGAGGCTGATTATCAAGAGCTATAGATTCAATGATTTTCCTGTTAAGCTCCTTACCTTTGGGTGGTCGCTGCTGTATTTTTTAGCTTTGTCGAATGACTTAAGTAGAGGCTGTTGACGATTTTTCCCTGGCACGAAGTTTTGTAATTTTTTATCATATGAAAGTCCTTGTAGTCATCAAGGTGACAGTTTTTTAAGATGCAGAATTAAACTTTTGGTGTTAAAGGCATATTTTCAAGTCCTCCTCACATCACATGTACTTTACAAGCAATGCAGCTACTTTGTCTGCTTCCCCACCTCAAACTTCACATACGGCTGACAAGCTGAGTTTGTTGTTGTTGGAGTATGTCCGGCGTCATCGTGTGCGCTTAATTATGATGTCACATTATTGGCCGTACTGATTGGCGTAAATTTTCTAGACCAGTAATTAACTTTTTAAGCTATTATTGACCGATACCGATATACTGCCAATAATATCGTGCGGTAAGTAAAATGGGGATCACCTGAGTACAGTGAATGTGTCTCAAGTGATTGTAGTATGAAGTCACCTTTGTCTGGAAGGCCCAGCCACTGGTTATCAGTGTTCCTGGCTGCCATTACACCATGTAGACAAAAGAACAGTCCAAGCAACTCAGAGAAAAGGTTATTGAAAAGTACAAGTCAAGGGATGGATATGAAAAAAAAATCATCACCATCAAGAAATGGAAGGGATGTGACACATGTTTAAATCTGCCTAGATCAGGCCGTCCTAACAAACTGAGTGACTGGGCAAGAAGGAGACTAGTGAGAGAGGCCACCAAGACATTTATGATGACTCTGAAGGAGTTACAAGCTTCAGCAGCTGAGAGATTCAGCATTATCAGTCAGAGTTTTATGGGAGCGAGGCAAAGATAAAGCCACTCACATTAAATCTTGACGAGTTAGCCAAAAGGTATGTGGAGACTCCATGATCAAGGTGGTGCTTTTTCACAATCAGATAAGACTCTATGTTTGGTGAATACCAAACATTACACATCACTAAAAACACAAAATCCCCAATGTGAAGTACCTGTGGTGGCAGCATCAGACCATGGGGTTGCTTCTTGGCTTCTGGCAATGCAAGGCTTGTAAAGGTTGAAGAAAAAAATGAATTAGGACAAAATATAGGACAATCCTACTACTGCTGTGGAGAAGATTTATTTTCCAGCAAGACAATGACTTGAAGAAAACAGTGAAAGCTACACAGAAATGGTTTAAAGACAACAAGGTGAATGTTCTGGAGTGGCTGTGTCAAAGCCCAGACCTCAATCCAATAGAGAATTTGTGGCTAGACTTTAAAAGAGCTGTTCATGCCTGATCCCTGTGCAACCTGACAGAGCTTGAACATTCTTACAAAAGGGAATGGAGTAAAATTTCAGTGTTCAGATGTGCAAACCTGATTAAGACCTATGTACACAGGCTCAGTGCTGTGATTGCAGCTAAAGGTGCCTCTACTAAATACTGAGTTGAAGGGGGTGAATATTTATGCAGTCACTTATTTTACATTACATATTTTTGTTTATTTTGATATTACTTTGTAGAAATCAGTTTTTACTTTGATATTAAAGAGATTTTTTTGTCAAAAAAGCACAATTATATAGATCATGATTGATTTATAAAATCAATAAAATTGTAAAACATCTAAGGCTATAAATCATTTTTATAGGCAGTATATCTAGGCTAACAAAAGGTTTAAACTTGGTTCTGCTATTTTTTTTCCTTCAAAAATGTTTTAAAAAATATGAATTGGCCAAAAGCAGTTCTGTGGCTGTCTGTACTCACATTACTAAGCCCGGCGGCAGCAAACCAGCTCTGACTATAATATACCAACAGTTAGAATACTGAAGGTGGGAATGGCTGTTTTGGATATGTTTCAATGCTAGTAATTGGCTTTTTGTGACAGGAGTCCTCAGCTCTAGTGCGCCATTTTTGAGCTAACAAGCTACTTTGCTTACCAGCTATCAGATACAACCATGTGCAATGACCTGTGCTACACATGTCACAGTGTAAGCATGTCAAGCTAGGAGCCCTGACACATTTTATACACATAGCTCATTATCTGAGATTGTAACATAAAATTGAGTGGTGTTTAAAAAAATACCAATTACAATGCAACATAAGGTTGTCACAATGCACATCAGAAAAACGCAGATATGTTTGATTTTACTTTTCGGTCTGTAATTGAACAAATTGTAATATTGTCTTGGTAGAACTATTAATAGCACAGTGTGGTCATTTAGTAACATGATATTTCTAATTCTCAATGGTTAAAACATGATTCATTTGTAAAGAGAATACAGACTTGATTGATTGATTTTACCTGTAGCAACCATATAATAATGATGTTTTCTAAAGGTAATTCCTTAAAGTTCTACCCTAAACCTGAAATGGTACATATGATCCGTACTTTGGCGCAGGTATTCTGTTTTCACTCCCTACCACTGTATGTGAAGTAAAGTCAGTATAACTGATCAAAATTAACCTGAACATTTTCCTCCACACTGCTACGTCGTTCATGCTAACAATCACCATTTCTACTCCCTCAGTTAAGCTTTGCCCATCTTTCTGTGCAGTTCTTCCTCTTCTCTCCTGCCTCCACTCTTTATATTTACATTATCATCATTGACACTGTAATGATTGGTGTGATTATGCATGCGGACGGGGCTGTGAACGGGTATGTTGACACGGTGTTGACAGGCTGGCGCGGTCACATCTCTCCCGCTGTCTCAGGTGGGAGCTCTGGTTATGCACAGCCTTCATTTAGATTCGATTACAGTGATGCACGCCTTATGGGTGTCACTTCTCTTCCGCTTCACAATTTAGGGAGAGAGGATGTGCAGTAGGCTCATTGTGCTACCTGGGTTCCGAAGCCCCGGTGGCAAATCAAGCAGCGAGGCTGCGTGGTGGCATAGCGTCTGGCTGCCTTTCCCCCCAGCTCATTTATTTGCCTCCACTTGTCAAAGCAGGAATATCACTGTGTGCAAATTAGTTAGCTGGGCCTTCAAGAAGTCACAATGCCTTTTTCCCCGCCCACCCCACGCCTGTGATGCCTGTTTTGTCCATTTACACAACCAGTAGTTGTGATTAGACTGTGTAGCCACTGGATTTGCATAAAGGCCTTAACATGCATGCATTAAGGTGAAAACATACGGGTACCTGCAGTCTTCTCTTGGTCTTCCTTGGGACTTCATTGTGCTTTAAATAAGCTGAGAGAATCCATCAGCTAATAAGTGACAAGCTATGTATACATGCAGTTTAATGTACATGTTTTGCATCCCATCTGAGCCACATCACTTGTGCATAGAGAAAAAAAGAAGATCTCAGACATCACTCTTACAAACAATACTATTATGTGACACACGCCACTATGACACATATTCCCAAAGTAAAAGAATCTGCAGGGAACACTAAGATCACAGTTTCTTCTCTAGTCGACAGAGCAAATTCTCATCTTACCAGCTCCAAAGCCTTTGGGTATTGCATATTGCAAATAGCCCACAGCAGTGCAGTTATGTGGAACAGAATAAAAAAGCGCACTGGTTTAAGCTTGGTTAGAAATGAAATGTTAGATCTGCTACGTTAACTGTTGTACAGTTGTTGTTATTTCAGGCCTTGGATTTTTGTGGTGCTTCTTCTCTTCACAGCCCCGACCAGAGACGCTGCATTACTCAAGCTCAGGCCCACATGTGAGCCGCACATCATGACGAGCTGCGCTAGCCTCTGACCACCCCTGCTCTTAAAACTGCAGCGAAAACAAAAGAAGACAGCGAGTTCAAAGTGGTGTCTGTTTTGTGTGTTGTCATGGTGGCTTGTCTCTGGATGCTTTTATCCTATCTCTCCGTGATGCCACGGCGCCCGGAGGGGGTGATGTCACAGCAAGGTCAATATCACATATGAAAGAGGGAGAAGTGGCTGCCAAGGACGTGTGGGAAGAGACAAATTTAACCAGAAGTGTCCTGAGATGGGAGGCAAGAAGGCACCATGTGGCACGTTCGCCTACACGCCTGCATGTCAGGCCTTTTTTTTCCTGTCAGCCAACCAAGGCCTAGATGCCTGGGGCTGCAGATAGTAAACCACATGCTTCCGTTTATGTCTCTGTCACTCTTTGTCTCTTCGTATAGTCTATCTGGAACGCAGTCAAATGGACAAAGTACTCCATGAACAAAGGGAGCATTGCTATATCCTCAGTTCGATGCTTACTGCTCGGAGCAGCTGTGGAAATGTCAAACAGGGCTAAGATGAGAGAAGTGTCTCGAGTGGAAGAAACTGCTGACACCTCATTTCCTTTCATTCCCAGTTCTGAAGCTACTCTTGTTGCAGAATGTTTTATATATACGTAGTTTCTATCCTTCGTCACTTGTGCCTTTCACCCGACATCAACCGTAGAAACACAACACGTACTATCACGCAAAAAGCTCGTTGTGAGCCATTTGTTCTGCCGTGGTGGCGTGCTCTTTGTTTGAACCTATACCTTCTGTTTCCCCCTAAATCTCCTTTTTAGTGGGAGTACAGAGGAAGACACTGTTATTCAGCCCGGCTCAGGGTTGTTCAGTGTGAGTGTGTTGTGATTGCTATCACTATTCTTCTCTTCCCCAAAAAACGTAAATCTCATGTTTTAAAGATTCCTTTAATGGGAATCAAAGTCTAAATATTTCAATACAGCTATTTTATTATTCAGTAGACTCACAGGCATTCCCAGCCTGTGAGAAATCCATGTGCCTTGCGTCTTAGCGGCACAGGTACATGGCTTCAGATGGCAATATTACAAGGATTAGCATGGCATATGAAATATTTAGTGGATTTCTTCTCTCCTCCCTCTAAAACCTAATAAATCAAATGACTGCCAAATGTCATTAAAGTGATGGCCTTTGACTTGGTAAGAGAGAGTCCCTTTTTATATTCAAATTTGGACTGCAAGAAATGAAAGAGCGTAAGGTTACTTGGTTTAGCCAACAACCCCCAGTGCCCTGACGCTGGTGGGTGAAGACTCAAGGAAGGGCAGATGGAAGAGGAAGAAGAAGTAATGGGGCGCTGCAACAGAGAAGGTATTGTCTGACATGCCAGTCAGGCGTCCTCATGGCATTGGTCTCCTGTTGGCGCAGGACGCCTGGCCTGCTGTTCTGATTAGTTAAAGATGTGTTTTTTTCCCACACTTCCCTTTTCTTTTTTCGAGCGAGGTGTCACCTCACAGTGGATCACAGGCAGGGGCTGCGGGACAACCAGCTGTCTCTGTCACCAACTGTCACCAACATTGTCTCTCCTCCCTCTCTGGCTGAAAAGATGACGGACATCTGAATGGCAGGCACATTTCTGCAATCCCCCTAAACCCGGCATACAGAGGCATCATCGATATTCATCCACACACCTCCAGCCTCCCTGTCTGTGTTTTCAGTCATTCATATGTAAAAGCAGAGATAAAACCTATGGTGCTAATTTGCAACAAATCAACAGTGACCCATGCTGACTTTCTGCTCTGGATATTCAGAGTGAGAGTAACTAGACACCCAGGACTTGTCTGTCTTTGAAGCTTTGCCTTATTCATTACCAAAATGTGTTGGCAAAGCGTGTCATCAAAGGCGCAGCAGGCCTATAATTTGCATTCTTCCTACAAGTTGACATAATGATGTAAATTATCAAAGAAAACTGATTTTGTGTAAGACACTGAGCTTGTTGTAATGCCATTGGCATTGGTCTCACGAGACTGTTTGAAAAAGAAATTATAATAGATACACGAGGCACTGTTTGTTACCTTAACTCCAAAGGGAAATCAACTTCAAAATCATCTTGATGTGAACTCACTGAATGGCAGCTGTCCTTGTGTCGACACCTCATCAGAAATGACAACACTCATCTAAGAGCGATACAATGAGGCAAACAAACTTTGATTTCTCTTCACTTACATCATTAGAAACCACTCATAAGGTCACTGCATAGGGAATCTGATCGAGGAACTTCAGGAAAAACATAGCCAGATTAAAAGGAAACAGCATTGACAAAGTTAATATCCATTATACATCAAATTGATAATGTTAATTTTGAATAAGTCAGAGGTGTGAAATATTCATGTGGAGCCGTCCAAAGTTTTTTTATATTCCTTTTCTCTCCTCCTTCTTCTTCTCTTCCCGTTGACTTGACTTTCTTCTCCATTAATTATCATGCCCAGGAGGTTTTTCAGGGAGAGGAGCAGCCATCAGGCTGAATCATCTTGACAAGGCGGCATGGCCCAATTACACCAGAGCTCCGCCGGGCTTTGATGTGGCGGAAAAGCGGAGAGATAGGGGCAAATTGCACAGCCATATTATGGTAATGATCTGATTTAATCCTGCCACTAAACTTTATGTAGCTTGTTTAAAGAAGATGCTAACGCTAATTACAGAGGTGCACAGAGGTGCTGGGTGGGATCGGGTGGAGAAGGCTGAGCAGAGGGGGCTTGCGGAGATGGTGCCGCCACCGTGGCTGCTGGGAGTTTCAAGTCGACAAAGTGCAGCTCATAAATGTTGTAAATGAAAATGAGACAAAGTGGACTCATTTCCGTTTAATTATACATCCCGCACAGGTGAAAAGGTCAGGGGTATAGGAGGGCGTGAGCGCGGGCTTGAAACCTGTTGGGCTTCCTTTGTTAATTAACACATCTGAGGACGGGAGGCAGAGCAGGTTTGGAGAGAAGTGAGACACCAGAGTTAAGGGAGAAGTGGGGAGGGGGGTTAGAGAGGGGTGTTACAAGGAATGCACGATAATATCAGCCTGTAATTAACTTGTCACTTCAATTACAGACCCTCAGATTGGAATTGTCTTGGGTTATGGCGTTGGGCTCTGTCTGTATGGTTAATTAGTCTGACGAGTAGCCACCATGCTCCTCTTCGCTCTCCATGCCGTCACGCCCGCAGCAACTCAGTTTATTGTTCCTGGTGATTGACTAGCATGCAGAGGAGAGCCAATCAAAATCAAGAGGAGATGCGCCATCAAAGTGAAGTGACTCCATACTGTCCTCTATTATATTTTAATAGCTGCTGAATTTAACCTCCTTGGTTGTTTGTCTTTAACCATGTCCTTTTAAAAGGTGTTATGACTTACAATGTGCTTGAAACAAACTTGGGTTGAATTTTATCTTCAAACTGGAGGAGAAAGACTGACAGAACCACTGAGGGATGCTTCAACCTAAAAGTTTTACATTTGAAGAATTAATTGATCAGTCATCAAGAGCTTTTAAATGAAAGTACAGCTCAAAAAACTTTACCTGAACCCACCTGCTGCTTTATTCACAATGTAGGATCATTTTTAATTGGGAATAATAAAAAGGGACAATGAAAGGAAAGGCATACAAAAACCGACAGATGAGTTTTTCTGTGTTTGTCGGACCACAAGCCATCAGTGCCAGTGGAGACATAAAAGCGAATATAAATATCACACTGACAAATTGCAGACTAGAGAGCAGGTACGAAGCTTCCTTGTAAGAGCAGCCTTATCTTTGATACTGTCTGATATACTCTCAAGGAAAACAGTGTATATATCAATAGGAAGAAAAAAGTAAACATAATTATCGGTTTGCATTATGCTCAGAAGCAGATCAAAGATATTTAGTATTCTGAGAAAGGTTTTTAAACTTTTTAAACATAAGTGAAGTGCTATAAATATACATTAGAGAGATAGTAGCAGAATCCGCGATGGTTTGTCCTCTGTGTTACCTCTCTCCGTGAAGACGAGGACATCTCCAGGGACGCTGAGGGCCTCTTTGTAAGGATTCATCACTTACACAGGCAGTTGTGTGTATTATCACAGCTCGTGGTGTAACTCTTTGAAATCTCACTGTTATGCAGAGCTTGTACTTGTGAAGTGCTTGTGAAGATGTGTCGAGCATTTTGACACAGGTATAATCTGCACTGGGCCGCAGTGGATCCGAGTGTTTTCACAGAGTCTCAGAGGAAACTTTGACAGTTCTCGCTCCATCAGATACTTGGCTCATGCAGATATTTTAAGGAACAAATGTAAGATTAAGATTCAAATTAAGGCATTAAGCTTTGCTTGATATTAGAGGTACAGTTTTATACTGGAAAATGTCACATTTTGGTAGTTGGGGAGATTTTTTGTTCATTCCACTCAGTCCCACAGATGTAAAGCATGTCTTAGTCAATTCGTGTGGCTCTATATTCAACAGATTTACTGTTTAACAGAGTGATGCCTTGTGCTCCACATTTCATAGTCTATCTCAAGGAAATAGGAGATACTTTTGCTTTTAATTGTGGAATCAGACATTGTTGAAGTGAAGAGGTGATGTTATCTTTCAGTGTTTTCCCGTTCCTGCTTGCAAAATGATTCAAACTCTAGTCAGAAAGATTCTGGACATCTAAACCAGTTCAAAGTTGTGATGAAGCTGCAGTAATTGTAATTGCCATCTGGCCTCTCACCTTTATCACAGCCATTTTAAATTTCTCTTCAGCTCTGCATAAATTTTAAATGTCAATTAATTCAGCCTAGTTATGAATAAAGGAATAAGATCTGTAGCATATGCAAAGTTAAATCATTAAAAAATATTGTCACTGCCACAAAATATTTTAACTTATATTCATTTTCCACATTATTTTTTAGAGCCCTGCTTCTCAACACAGTAACAGAATCAGATGAAGCAATATGAGCTTACAAGCATGCTGGTCAAGAATCTAGTGTCTAAACTTGCCAATATTTGCTGATAGCAGTGCCCAACATGAAACTAAGGCTGATGAGAATGTCAATGGTGAAACAGATGCTTAGCTATAAACCAAAATATTACACAAGTTTAAACTGCTAATGTTAGAATGTCTCCAGCAGAAGTTCCTAACCCTTATCCCTCAGTGTTCCTCTACTTGTTCCCAAGACAAGCCAAGACCCACATGCGAAAAAGCTGCCGCTTTTCTGTGAAAAGCTACATTATTAATGTTTAATTGATTAGACCCCAAGAAAATAGGTCTATCTTAAAAAAAAACTTGCATAATTTATTGAATATTCTATCATGATTTTGGTTAGTATGTGCAAATCTAATTTTACAACCTAAGCCCCTTTAAGGGGTCATGGACCCCAGGTTGGGAACCAATGGTCCATACTGTAGGTTGCCTTTATTTTCAGTGTTTCCTGACAGGGACTGTTTTTAATTTTAATGCACAGTAAACTTATAATCAAATCCACCCAGTAGTTTTTGTTATTGTTGTTATTTTGTTACCTTGAACAGCAGATGGATTATCCAGAATCCATGCGCCTCCAAGGTAGTATTAATTCTTACTAATACACCAGTCTGGATTTCTTCAATGGTCTGAATGCCTTGGCTATATTTTTTCAGACTTGATGTTCCATCCATGTGTCTTAATTCAACATCCTCTCACAACAAATAGTTTAAACTGCATCTCCCATAGTGACTGACGAGCACAGAACAGGTCAAAGATGTTTGGTTCTGCTGTGATTGTAACTTACTGACTGATTAAAAAAGCAGATGTACTCAGTCTTAGAGCTAGGGTCCAAGCTCCTCACCCTAACTCTAAGGCTGAGCCCAGACACCCTCCTGAGGAATCATATTTGACCACTTGAACCTACCATCTAATTATGGCCGCACACGACACCAGGCCAATTAGCAGTTAGTGCCAAGAGCTAGGCCTGCTGCATCAGGCTAGTGAGTGTTGTCCCAACCAGTAATGAATATCGCTTTAAAGTAAAATGTCCTTTAATTTCTAAATGTGATCAAAAGATCACAAAGAGCACTTTAATGCTTCATTTGAATAGCCATGAGATGTCCAACATGGCTGAACACCAAGCAGCTGCTTATTAAATGTGACTCGCACTGTTTAATATTCATCAGCTTGTGTTGAGTTTAATGCAGACATAAAGCAAAAATACATTTTTGCAAATATAGGACTTGCAGTAAAGTGAAACAGGATGCCGTATCAAAAACAAAAGCAAGAGAGACTACAGAGAGGGTGAGTTTAAAAAATGTTATCATATTGTAATCCCATGTACTGTTAACAGGCCAGGAGTTATAAACTGAATATTTTAATTTATTTTATCTGTGAGAACCTATTTTTAAGTGTTTTAAGTTGTTATCATCATTAAAACTGCACATTCCGTTTTCATTGGCAGTAAAGAACAGCTACTATAGTGACTTCTATGGTAATCATCCAAACTCAATGTGTTTTAAGTATGTTTTGCACTGTGGCCTCTGTATTATGATACGTATTGTATCATGGGGCTGTGGGAAAAAATAATAGTTGGATGGATGGATATCAACTGTCTGACAGACATTTGTAATCTTGGCATCCTAAGTTTGACTTCAAGGATTTTGGAAACCATCATTGGGGCGTAACAACCCTTTAAAATACACTACAGTTAAACAAGGACTCTCAGCTTTCCTACTTTGGTTACTTCTACATATTCTCCTGACCACTTAGATTAAAAAAGGATTGAATAAATTCTAGTCCAACACTCACTACCACATGTTTCCAGGCGTCAAGATGTAATTGGATGCACTGCTTTGAATTATCGTAACTTTGTAAATCTCAGGTTAAGTAATACCTTAATCAACCGTACAGTGAATCTGTTTTTAAGTCATGGTAGCAAGACTGAAACGACCATTTAAAGGAGAATTTTGATCCTTTAATCCAATTCAAACTGCAGACATGTGGTAATGCATTTCATCATACTTCATCAGTTCAAACTGCAAAGCTTCAGCGATGGATGGATCTTAGTCTCTGTGGATTTGCTGGTGATAAAAAAGAGCAGTTACACCCTTGAACAAAAAACATTATTTTTCTATGAGCGCCTGCCATCAGAATATGTCATCTGTTTGAGGTTATGCTCTCCCGGTCACTGAAGAAGTCTTGGCTATGAGGAGCAGGGGTGGTTGCACGGAGTCATGATGAGGCTTCCTCTCCGCCTTGTTCTCCAACATGTATCTGTCAGCCTGCGGCCTTCAGAACTCGAGCCCAGAAAGTCCTCTGAGGCCTGTTCTGTCTGACATTGTCATTACTGGACAACATACAAATGTTGTGGTTTACAAGACTGACAACAAAAAAGTAATCATGTTTCTTTTTCTCATTTTGGAGAAGCAGCGTGATTGTGCACATATTTACTGGAAGTGTTATGATCCATGACAGGATGGTGGACCTATCAATCATATCTGGCAACAGCGAGTAAATGGAATAAGGCTTGTTGATTAGACTCAAACCAAAGAGGGGATTTATGATTCATCTGCCTGCTATTGCACACTCTCTGTTTTTTTTTCTCCTTCAGATTTTGTTCTTTTTTACGATCTGGTGCTTTTCAGTCAAATAAAACCCAAGGCCACAGTAAGAGAAAGTGATAATTGTCCGACTGCTCTGGTTCTGATCGAATGGCAGTCATCCATGTGAAACTTGCCTCACCAGCAGTGACAGCAGCAATGGGGAATGCACACCTCATGAATACACTGGCATGTATTTAGACAGCTACATTCAAATGAGCTCTGTTATCAAGCTCCTCCATGGTGGCTTGCCAATGGCTGGACTGTTAGCATGGCCGCTATCCAATAATAAAAACCCTTTGATCCAATACTGTAGCATCATAAGAGGGCTAACTGAGGCTCATATTGTTCTTTTTTCCTTCTTGCAACTTGTTTACTAATGATTAAGAATCCTCCTCCCTCTTTGTTGCTGTCAATCTGTGTAATTGTCATCGACAGCACAGTTTGGCCCGCGACACTTGGGACATGACTAAAAATGTTGAAGACAAGCCTTTGGAAATTTATAAAGCTGCAGGGGTAAAAGGCAGAATTAGTCTGACAATTACTCTGCACTGGTGCTTTGAGCCCATGTGGAAAAAAAACAAAAGGTATTGAACTGATTAGAGAATTACCCTTTTTTTTTCTCCTCCCTGAGAGGATCAAGCATTGAAGTTCAGCCAGATTCTTTTAGTGCTGCCATAAAAGTGTCCCTTCCCTTGCAGACATAATGTGAAAACTTGAGAAGTGAAATACCTCATACTGTTTGAAGATTGCAGTATTTTATGTGCATGCAGCCACAAATCTGTGGACTTCTTTTTCAAATAACCAGTGGCATTTAAACCTGCCCTATGTGAACCTCCATTCCATTTTGGGACCGTTTAAAGTCATTTTAATGCAGCTTTCAAAGCAAAAAATAGCAATACATCAAGTACAAAAGGGTTTACTAATTTTGTCCAGTCTATTCTCAGTCCTTTCTCATGAGTCAGAAGAGTGTTCATCTTGAAAAAAGATATCCTAAAAAGAGAGAAATACAATCATAAAGTTGTTGTCACACTTCACAAACTGCAGAGCTTCTTTATGAGATGACGCAACAAATACCAAATCTGTCTGTTATTGCAAGTGACATTGTCATTATGCACTGACACAGCATCCCTGCTCTAGTGGGGCATAAAAATGTCCTACTAAACCAGCAACATAAACACGCTGATAAATTACATTTATATGCCATCAAGCTGCAACATTTGCTGACACCAAAAATGTTTCCCCAGATCTGCCGAGGCGATGGTTCTCATTATCCAACTGAAGAGTGAGCGGCGCTGGGTTGTTAATGAAAAATACACAGACAGTGACCTTTGTAAAGTCTCACTGCAAATGACAGAGTTAACAAACTCCAGTCAGGGTGGAAGAAGGGAGGAGAGGGTCGATCTGCTCAAGATAAATAGACTGAGCTTATCCATCTGAATCCTCAAGCCGTCCTGTCGGACGGATGCTGACGAGGTCAGAAAGGTCACAACGGTCATGTAATCCTCTCTCTGCTCCAGAAATCCCAGCTGCAGACTGAGAAAACCTCAGGCCTGAGTTCTGCCCAGGCAGCGGGGGAGTTGGAATGAGTCTAAAGACTACGGTTTAGCTCCACAAAGAGTGTGGAGGAATTTTCTATAATGGCTAATGTCTTAATTAGCCCATAAGAAATAATAGAGCCCAGGACTGAAGCACAGCCCGCCAAATCATGACAAAATGGCTGTAACGGTTCACTTGGATTCTTAAAAAACATGCAACTCATTAAGCATCAGGGTAACACGCTAATTTCCTATTTTGCAGACAAGGTTTATAGGGCTGAATCAAATGCAACATTTTTATTAAATATAGGTGTGTCCAGCAGACAGCACATAAAATTATATTTTGTTTCCTTTTATGTATTAAGATATTCAATTTAGTTTTCCTGTGGTTCTATTGTACAACTGTAAAGGCGGCTGTTACAATCAGACAAAGTACTGCCAAGTATGAAATTAAACCACTGCTGACCTCTGAGTTCACTCAGTCCATTTCATAAATCCTTACATGGACTGATTTATTGAAAGTCCTACTAGACAACTGCTAATTTGCTGACTCGATGGTGGCACCATGTTTTTTATACCACAACCTATTTGGCCCCTTTAGAGCTTTGCTGATGATGCTGATGGAAGGGTCAATGCAATGGCAGATGTTTCATAAGATGCAGTCAGCATTGGGGCAATTAAAGCTGGGGTAATCATCCTTTATATTGGTGCTGTTTGCACAGCAATACAAGCAGACTGTGCAAAAGTGTTATTGTTGATGCAATCAACTTAGACAACCATTGGTGGAGCTGCAACATCAGGGTTATTAAGATGGTGTCCACTGCATATTTAACCTTTATGACTGTGTTTGTACTGTCTGGTTTGATTGTCAGATTCACCCAGAGCACAAAAAAGTTTCAAAACCCTCCAAAAGTACTTCCAGATCTAAGCTCATAGGGTCTGTGCCGCTGGCCGCTTCAGAAGTTTTTGGGAAATGTTTCAGTACTTCGCTGAGTTGTTCTCTGCTCTGTGGCAGGTGCCCTTTCTCACGCTCTCCCTCACACCATATGGGCCTGTCCAGCCTCAGCCTCAGCCTGCACCGGGCTCACTGTCTGCCAAAGCCCTGTCACACCTGAGTACAGAGATCAAAGAGCCCCGCGGTGCCTACAACCACACAGCTGCTACACGTGCCAAACTTCCTTCTCTGCTTAACTTCCTTCACTTTCAGCACGTGTTTCCAAGGTTTGACCACTAATCCTCAATTTATGTGCATTATCGGCTCTGCAGAACCTGCCTGAGTGACAGCTCTGGAAACTCTTAGCCATGTTGTGTCTCTGACATGAATACCCCATCTAGTTCCTTCAGTTTTTGATCTTTTTGTCACTTTGAATGTTTTTTTATTTGTTTGTTTCCACTAAACCATGGAAAGCCACATTTGGAGAAAAAGGAGTGTGAGTAATAAGCTTCTGCAATCACACTCGCCAAACCATAACCAGTAAAGTATAACTGTCCTTTGGGTTTCCACTTGTAAAACAATGGCTTTGGCCAACTTTTGAAGCAGGTTTTTCTACCATTCAGCTGAAGAGAAAAGTGTTTTTAGTGCTGAATTAAAGCTCTAAATTGGGACTGTCATTAGAGAATTCCACAGGGACTGCTAACGATGCAAAACTCTGTTCGAAACCAAAGTAGAAGAAATCTCCAGGGTGCATAAATATTCTAGATACAGCCATGTATCTAAGCTACAAATAAACAAACAGATTAAAAATATTGCTGTTTGATTAAATAGGAGAGAGAACGCTATTGATTATCACTTGGCTCCAAGAGTTTTTTTAATTGTGTCAACCATTCAAACAGGCGTCGGCACAACTTGAGATTAAGTTCATGTCTTCTGCAGCTAAGTCCTCATTTGGCAAGTGGTTCGACAATCCTATTGACTTTTGCAGATGCACTCAATCTAAGTTAACTTTCTGAAGCCATGATTGATTTAGGGAAATCACCAGGGGTCCTTTGAATACTCTAAGCCAAATTAATTTCCACTGGGAAATCCATCTTTGTCCTTTCACATCAAGCAAAGGGAAGATTTATTTGTACTTCCTGTCCCCATAATGAATCTAACCCTAACGAATATTGCCAAGTGTAGTCATAATGAACCAAGAATACTGTTATATCCGTTTTAAATTCACAACACTTCAACTCTGTTGAAACTGCCTGGTCTGGTAAAAATAGAGAGCTTGCAAAATTTAGAATAAAGTGCAAAGTGTCACACAGAGAAAGTCTCAAACATTGCCAACAAATTCTTGTTGCAAGCTGGACAGTGTGCAGTACAGTTTATCTTGTACTGAAACAGTAATGGGATAGTTTTTTTCTTGTAATGTACTTTAAAAAAAATTAAAGGAAAAAGCTCTTCCTAAACCCAGGCAAGAAAGATTGGGGAATTGTTGGGTCTTCTTGAAAAAGTTCATGAAGAGTCTCAAGAGTGTCATGTTTTGGCATTTACTAGGCCCCGAGGACCAACCTTGGCACTAGGACCTTGTTGGGAGCTTTAATATGTTCCAAAATGTACAAAACTTTCCACAAAATTGTCCCCAGTGGAAAGTTTTGTAGGAATTGTGTGAGTCTAATGCATAGGGCCCCATGGTGGCCCCAAATGTGAGATACGGGACTTGGAAAAAGCCACAGGTACAGAATTTGGTTCATATATTTAACATGACAAGTTGAGATAAAAGTCTCTTGGGACCATCCTCTAAAATGTATAGGAAGCGCACTACAAACAGCTAAAGGTCAAAATTAGTTTTTTTTCTCCAATGGAGAGGTAGCACATTTTAATTAACTAGTCCAAAGGATTTTCTGCTGATTGACACCAGAGTGTTTATTGTCATTTGGGAAAAGATGAAGATCAAAAGTTATAAAAATGTTGAATTTTTGCCATTGTGCGAGGCTGTAACCGGAGCCCAAAGTTGGCCAATTTTTGCTACTTTTTTGATGTTATTTCTGACCAATAAACACCACAGGGAATATTTCAATTATCACCACACCTCACAAGGATGATCACACATTGATCCTGAGTACATTCATGCATCCCTATTTTTACTTTGTCATAGTGCCTCCTTCTGCCAAATGAAAATTTCCTGCTCTGAATTTTTTCCCTCAAAAACAACTTCAATCATTCAGCCCCTGCACACCATTCAATCTAGGCTTATGATTTGTGGTCCTCTTATGGGTTATCATAAAACCTACGCAAAAGCCTCTTGGACCCATACCCAAATCACAACAGGAAGTACAGCTTCATCTAAATTTCAAAATCATGCCTTTTTATGGTGCCAAATAACCTATATCTGTTGTAAGCTTTATATACAATATTCTGTATTCTTCTACATATGACAAGACAGCACTAAACACTCCCACTTGCAAACATCTCATCATAGTGCCCCCTAATGGCAGCAGGAGGTCACACAAATGGGTCAATTTTTATTTCTCTTACTGTGTGGAACCTATCAAGCTGAGATTTTGAACTGAAGTCCTCACTAGTAGAGTATTTCTCCACTACACAGACATGTGTCATTAATGGGCACCTGTCTAGCAATGGCAAGCATTTCCATATCTCACCAGTTTCACAGGAAGCTGGTGTAACTCTCACATCAAACAAATGTTTGGCTTCAAATATCATGTCTGATCAAGGTCTGCCCCTCTTCACATTCAAAGATTAATTTAATGGTTTTGCTATCGCACCACCTACTGTGTGGAGCCAGTAACACATGTAACACGAAGCCTCTGAAATAAAATGTCCAATCTTTGAATTTTATACGAAAAATATCAGTCCTGCCCTTATCACATCTATTAGCATCTAGCTTTGTCATACTTCCACCTAGTGTTGACAGCCAGTACTACATCATATAAAAAGTGCAGCATTCTGATTATTTTTTTATTATTTTATTTTCATTTATTATCATCCAATAGCCCTGGAGGATCTACGTGGTCTCTCTGATGTGCTACAGCACACTGCACAGCTTATCAACACCCAGCGGTGCTGATATCTTCACAGTTGCCACCCCAACATGCGCAGGTTGTGAGGGGCCTTCAGTGCTATTTGCAGCACTAATTGTTCTTGTTTTGTTCTGCATTTTATTTATTTTCCTTTACCTGCTTTGCTTTACTGTCTTCTCTTAGTTCTTTCTTTCACAGCCTTATGATTCGGGCCCTGCTCATATTGTTATCACCTGTAACTGATCTGTCCCTAGTTAACCCAAGGATATATCGTCTCCAGCTGTGTTTCAGTTCAGAGTATCATTCTTTGAAGTATTCAGGTTATGAAGGACCCAGCTTTAGTAGCTTGCATAGATGGCTTACGCTGACCTGAAATGAGCAACTTTGGTTCAAAGGAGCCCCATTTTGTCACCAACTTTTCCTGTCCTTATCCTGTTGCTACTGCTGCTGTTGCCAAGCAACCTTGGCAGCTGTACCAAAACTAGCTAACATTTCAAATGTCATGTAATAAAACTTCAAATTCAAATATGTTAATACCTGAGAGTTTCAAGGCCCATTATATTTTTGTTAGTGCTGTCAAGCAAATAAAAAAAAAGAATCAAGATAATTATAGGCTTTATGATTGATTAATCACAATCAATTGAATATGGATAATATGAGCAGTGCTGCATTACAGGTAGATTAAATGTATAATCCTGATTTAAATGTATATATGCATACATTTAAATATATAACAATTTTTAGCCAGTATTTACTCTGTTCTTCACATTATTAACAGTGAATTCACAATTTACTGTGTCTGATTTGTTACTATATTCACATTTGATCCTCTTTATCACATGCTGGATGACAATAAATCCCGTGTTGCATCTGATCCAATTTATTTCAGTGTATCTTTGCTTTGACTAAGGTTTTCTGAGATATGTGCAATCAGCCAAGAATGCTAATGCATGGACCCTACACAGTGCCACCTCTTATTCCTTTAATGGCCCAGCTGGCCAAGGCTAGCTGACACGTCTGTATTTACACTGCAAATTTTAGCTTTTATTCTTAAGACCAAAGTCTTTTTCTCTTTTCATTGTGCCACTGAACACACAGGACACTGTATACGCTGTATAAAATGTGATGATGGAGAATTTTAATAAAGCATTCCCACAAAATCAGAAAAGATTAAAAAGAACACTTCTGCATGATGAACAAACGCATAAACTTCTAAACGGTCAAAAGCTCCGGTAGGATTGAACACTTCAGGGTTGTTTTATCAAACTTTATAAACTCAACTATTAAATTAGAAAAATCTTCTTTTATGGCACAATAATAAGCTAAAATGTGGGCACTAAATCATACTTACATCAGTTAGCCTTGCGTGAGAGTTTAACATATTGTTAACACTCTGTAGTATATAAAAGAGAAGTAGAAAACCTCTATTCTCTAAGCTGAAGGTACACAAAGGACAGACTAAAGGGAAATTTAGATCAGCTTAAGGACCAACTTCTTTTCTTGGTTGTAAAAAGAATGTAATTCAGATGTCTGGAAGGGAAATAGATGTATAATAAAATCCAAAGATATTCATTTAAATTATATACAATGGTAACAGTGTTTACGGAACTGCATGCCAGAGAAATCATACTGATAGTTTCTAATCACCCCATGTAAAAGTGGAAACCATGACAGAGTTCAGTCAATCTGTGCCCAATATTTTCTATCAGCTGCAGCAGTATGCTTTGAATAAACTATAATTCACAGGGAGAAATTGCTTGTGCGCATAACTGATATTCACTGTACCATAACCAAGATGCAAGCAAGGCCACGCTTTTATTTTACGATGCAGATGTTTATCACAAATGAGTCACCACTCCTTGGCACTCAGAAGCAGCGCTGTGATGTACCGCTGTTACTGTCCCTCTGCCAGATGCAGTGGTCTCATTTTAATGTTTTCATGACAACTGTTAAATCTCTGCAAAGCCACAGCGTTAGCATATCCACAGGGTCAGATATGGACCATCGCTGTGGAGTTTTCCATAGAGAGACGTGTTCAAGATGTTACAGCTTTATCCTGAAATCTGATATCTTGTATTTAAATAAAATAATGCCTAACCTTGATGTGCTTGCCTGCTTTCCTGAAAGTATGATATGTAAAAGTCTTGAGGAAAATGACTCAAAAAAAAAAAAAAAAATGCTCTATGGAGCATTTTATCTTAATTCTTAGTATTTGATTGGAAATTACTTTTAATTCAAGGCTAATCATAACAGGTTAACATGTGAAATGTTTCAGTATTTGTGGGATTTAGAAATACATTTCTTTCAACTTTCAAATGCAATACTTCCTAGGTTTAGGTGTGTGTTTTTAATTTCATTGCATCTTGTTACAGATTTATTTTATTTTATCATTACTTACATATAATAAAGTTACTACACCATATGTAACTTTCAGATCAGATGTCCAGTATTTCCCACTTTATCACCAGTCTCTCTGACCAAAACAAACTTCTTTTCGTCATCCCTCCACTCCTGCCTTCCTTCTCCACCCCTCCCTCAGTATCAAGACCTCAGTCATTGTTGGGCCGATGCCAATTTAAGCATGCACCCTAAAGTTGGTTCAGTTTTTTACTTCTACAAGGATTTTTGACCTAATAAAGCTTTTTTCAGTTGTGAAAGTCAGTTGGTACGCCATTGCACCTCTAATAACACTATCGCTGAGTTGTCTGTGCTGTCACTTTCTTTAAATGGTGGCAGTGCTAATGATTGGAGAGGGATGTGTTTATGTGAAAAACAACTATTGCAACATGTTTCTTTTTATAAAGTCAGACAACAAAGCCAGATAGAGTTGGGCTTTTGGCTCTTAAAAAAGTCATTACTTAATAATATATTTAACCAGAATAGAGTTGGTTTCTGCTGTCATGGTTAAAATTTTGCATATAATACTTAAAGCAGTAGTCCCCAAACATTTTCTGCTGGGCACCCTTTGGTCAGACAAAATATTTCCAAGCCCCAGAAAACCATCAAGTTAGGATTTGGCGGAATCCATTTTTAATACTGTCAAATCTTCCCCAAATTTTACTGGGTGATATAGTATTACCTGCAAGTGTTAGAACCCCACATTATGCAAGCACCTTGCTGATGTGCATGCACAAGCATATTGAAGTGTGCAGCTGTGCCGGCTTTTTTTTTTTTTTTTTCCCTTTAACAGAATAACAAAAAAATGTTTTCATACTCACGTTGAAGTGGATCACATTACAACCTGTGGTGCACATTTAACAGTTTGACTTTAGAGAAGACCCAACACGGTGCCAGGCCATGACATGCTGCTAGTGAGCATATAAGCGCCAGTATGTGCATGTTTGTTGTTTGCCAAATTGTCCCGAAATCATGAGCAGGATTTTATTTATCACATTTAAAGCATCTTCACACACTTGCAGTAGTGCTGCTGGTGGATATGGACACATATTATTATATAAAATATAATTATTATAAACACGCGCTCATTACACAATGCCGTCTTCATGATAGCAATTAAAGCAATACCGTGACTATTTTTTAATACCCCGGGATATAGTGTTAGCGTGTTTCTGCCCACTCTGAATACAAATATCAATATATGAAGAAAATCCTATCTCAAGCAGGTAGCATGTGTCAAAAGGAGGGATATTTCCAAGATTACCACTTTTCAGGGAATGAACAAAAGCAATATTTTTCAAATCATTTAACACTGAATGGTGATAGCCAGCATCTTTCTCTCTTAAAACCCACTGACTGATGTAAAGGGTGACCAATAGCACTGATTTATGAAAAAAATTAAAACTATAAAAATGGAGATATGAGGTTTTTGCCCAACACCAGAGTTATGTACCAATGTACATGTGAGGCGCATGAGAGATATGAACCATCATATTTTCTTTTAGTAGTCGTAATGTCTGTATAGATGTATTATAAGCCCAGCATTTACATGCCATGCTTGGTTAGCTGCAAAATGGCATACATTGTTTTTGATCTAATTTTGAAGAGACCCCATTCATCACTTCAGGCACTCCCCAGGGACCATGGGCCCTACTTTGGGAACCACTGCTTTAAAACAAGAAGTTTTATCAACAATTTTAACATGTCTCAAAGTAAGTGAAGAGAACAGAGATAAAGGTAAATGGACCTGAACTCTGTTTCTATATTAAGAGTTCTGGACACCATACAGTAAAATTTAAACCATAAATCTAGTGTTTTGATGCATTTTAGATGCTGAAAAGGGTCTAAATGAGGATACACTCAGCTGGGGTTTAAAGTAATTTGATATTTAATAATCAATGTGTGCATTTTGCAAAATCCAAACCACTAACAGTACTTGGAAGACAGGAGACATGTCGTCACAGGAAAAATGAAAACCATTAAACTGGTAGTATTTCTTCATAACTACACTTGAGTAAATCATGCATTAAGGAAAAACTCTCCTAAGAGAATTACAGCAGAAATAATGACAAGGAATATAGTAGAAAGAAATTTTATCATATCTATCACATTTCCTTTCTTTTGTTTCATGAACATGTTAATAACTAAGCTGGGATGAGGTAATAGAAGCCAGAAGCTTTCAGGGTCATTTGGACAGTAGTGACAACATGCCACTCACCAAATCATCTCTGGTCCCTCTAATGTAAAAATTAACCATCCCCTTTATGCAGACCACAGCGGATTTGAGAGTGGCCTGGCTACATGGTTGTGCAATGCTCCTTTCATAATTCAATAAGGATCAGTTTCACTACAGAGAGTGCTGGAGTCGGCAAAGGGAAATCTTTAGAGCAACACATGAAGTGCAAATGCTGCAGCTTGCCGAAAGGTTTCGATTTTGGATGTCATGCGTTCCGTGTTAGACTGAGGCTGAGAGCATTTGGTCCATCGCCTAATGTTTTCATGTTGGCACTCGCCGTCTCGCCCCAATGGGTGCCAGATGTCTGTTTTTTTCAGAGCGGAGGACCTAAAGCACGGTGACTCGGAGGGCCTTTGCAGTGTTCCAAAAACCACCAGCAATGTACACGCAAACTGGCACCATTTAATGAGTCACACAATTGCTTCAAAGTGAAATTACATCCATTTAAACCTGTCTTACACATCACCCAAAGACGCTCAGAAAAAAGTGTCTACCTTCAATTTATAGCCCAATGAAAACCGCAAAGACAAAAGTGAGACATGTGCAAGTTATTAGGGATACACTGCATACACTGTGATGAGAGCAACATGTATAAAACGGGGCGGGAGAGGGAGGGGTGGCAAATCTCTGCCCGGCATATTTGTATCATACCAGACTTTGAAATGGAAAAATCAAAGGAAAGCTTTTTAGAACAAAATGTGAACTCTATTGCCATCTCCTCATGACCGGCTATGGTATATAATCATCATTTCAGCTGTTGTTTCAGGCCATCAAAGGCTCTGTGCTCTATTACTATATCACAGGTGATCACAGGAAAGTCAGCAGACATGCTCTGTGAATAAAAAGCAGCCCAGGAAAAGTACAGTCTGAGCTGCTGACAGAGTACAAAGAGGGCAGATTGTTTTGGCATGTAAAGCCTATGCTCACATTTATAAGAATATAGGGCTGTAAAGCCTTAATACAACACTTGGGAGTCGTGAAAAAAGTCAGTGCATGGCTTATAGTTAAAGACAGAGGGCCAACAGGTCTGAACAGCTGTCTAAAGGCATGTGGGTGGCTGATACAGTGGCAACAGGACTCACACTGACATCGGATTTATCTGATATAGTTATTGTTCTTTCTATAACCTACTTCTCTGGCGTGTGCACAGTTGTAGGCCTTGAAACCAGTGTTAAAAATTCAATATGTAACTTTCCCACCTTTAAATAGTAGTCTCAAAGTCAATCTAATAAAACACTAACTTTCAATGGGAAAATGGCATCTGTGCCATTTCCACCAAACCATGTCCATGTCTTTCCATGTCTTCAGCAAAAATACATAATCCAGTAAAATCACCTTTTTGATACAATGGCCAAGGGTAAGAGCAAAAGAGGACAGTGAAGGGTGAAGCTCAGAAGGGAACAAAAGGAGTGACCTAGCAAGAAGCCAGACAAAAAGCAGTATTCATGAAGGACTGTGATGTAGCATTAGGCTGTATCAACAGCATTGTTTTCTTATGCTCACAGCTAAGAACTTGACCATATTTCTTTATCAAAAGATGAGCACAGCACAGCACGTACTTTGGCATGAAACATTGGACTGACCAAATGCTTATCCAAGCATCTTCCAAGATTGTTTTTTCAGAAGTCCTGCCTTCCTGGAACACTTTGTATGGGGGGGTTCCCAGATGAATGTAAACAGTCAATCTGGTGTGTCAGGTTATTTACACCAAGGACCAAAGTACATTCGACCCCAAGGTCCAGTTTCATTTGGTCACCATGAATGCAAGCGTATTAAATTGAGACACTTTGCCCTAGTCCTCTTGAAGAAAAATGGAACCAAATGGAACCTAACTTTGGAGTCAAGTTAACTTGGATCCAGCCCAGGTCCCTGATGTAAAAACAACCCTATAAACCTTTGGTAGGCCTCAGGGAGCCAAACTGAAATCCTTCACAATGATGCTTTAAAAGACATTCCCAGATTTCAGAAAGATGCTTATTTGATTTCTTTGATTACCAACAGCAAAGCTAACAAGGCGAAGCAATAGCACTTACATGACAGCCAATAAAAAGATTTACTGGACACCAAAAACATGAAAGAAGTTGATACTATTTATGCTTGGAGAGAATTTTGTTGCCAGCCCTGAAAATGTGCAGACACCTTGACCTAAACAACACTTTAGGCTGTGTAATAAACTGTATAAAACATGGACACATGCTTTTTCTCAAAGCCAAGGATCCCTGAAAAGCAGTTCCTGAATGATTCAAAACCACTGACCTCCATCAGAGGACTGTTTCAATGTTGGGGATCCTCAAAATTCTTTAAAGGACTGGGTCCTTTGAACAGAACATTCACAGGAACTACCCACAATCCAATATGCACCGTTTTCATACTCTTAAAAGAATTGAAAAACAAAACAAAACCAAAAAAACAAACAAACAAAAAACACAATATTGGGAGGAAGCTGGCTCTTCAACCACTATCATCATATTCATATCATCATAACTTTCTGGCATCACAAGTAAAGCTGGATAGATAAATGTAGCGCCATAGGATATGATCATATTATATGATTTTATTATATTATATCATGAATATGATTTCATCATTATATACTGTATATGATTTGACTGTTTGATGATATGATAGGATATTACAGGGGTGTCTAAACTTTTAAAGTTAGTAAGACTAATCCAATGTAATTTAATACATGCTTAGTGACTGAGTATGCCTAAATGGCTAGTTATTGGCTGACAGGGCAAATACACAGTCATTTCAGGATTTCTTGGAGCCAATCCCATTTCAGGGAGTCCCGTTTAGCCCTGGCTACCACTGGCTCTACCCCTGAAAATTTATTGGTGCTGCTCTTTGCTGTGGTATCCATCAGGACATTATTAATCAAGATATCTTCTTGTCAAAATATTTGTTTACAGATTTAACATGGTAGCACTGCCTCGTGCCAAAAACAAGAAGTACAATATAGTTAAGCACAAGCGTCATGTTTTAATGCGGGCCATATTTCATTTTATCTCTGGAATTTGCTGTGGGCCAATCAAAATGGGCTGTGGGCCGTATTTGGCCCCCAGGCCATAGTTTGGACACCCCTGGCATATTAGATGGTGCTGGGTGAAAGTTGTACAACACTGTTATCAGAAGTATCACCATTTTGATTTCTGACATTGCCGGGTATATGGTTGCGACCATTCGTGACCAACCAATGGCGTAAGGACACCCCCCAGCCTGTCCCAAATGTTTGTTTAACAGTTGCCAGGCAGTACTCTTGCCTCTCCTCTGTAGGACCCAGCGGGGAAGGATCCTTCCTTCAGATGGAGGATCCTAGACTTTCAGAAACAGCAACAGTCTCAGTGACATCACCCATCGTTTGCTACTGTAGTATTCTGAAGTTCAACGATGCTGGTCGCCATGTTGGAAATGCTGTCTCACACAAACATTTTTCTGACGACGTAAAGCTAAGGCAGGCATTTAACCTAACACATTTAGCATAGCCTAATTGATTTTGCAATGTTGGATTTATCTCTTTAAAAACCCACAGTGTGACATGAGCTACTGAGACTTGAACTGTTTTTTAAACCAGGTTGTGAACATGTTTATTTCTGCTGTTAAAATGTCAATTTTAATATGGATGTTGATTTATCCTGGGCTTTGCTGCCAGCCTCAAGTGGACACTGAAGGAACTGCACTTTGGCATCAGCTTTACTGTTTAACACCAGAGGTTTCCACTTGGGCCACATCAATGGAAACTGACTATATGGCTCCTTTTCTCACAAAGGTAATAGTCCAATAAATGTGCTGCTATGCTTTGATATGACTTCACCCTTCTCTCAGTCTCTTGTGTCAAGCAGCTGGGCAAATACATTGACTTTAATGCCTTAGCTGGCCCTTAATTTCTTCCATCCCCATGGGCTAGCAGTGCAGCCTCTATTGTCCCTTCAGAAGAGAAGAAAGAGCTGGAGGAAGTAACACCTGGCTCCCTGGAGGCCCATTGAGGCCTCTGGATAGGTATAGCACATGCGGCGGCACTCTGAGCGACTTGGCGGAGCTCAGCTGCAGCAGAAATGATGCTGAAATACCTTTCCAGAACAACCAGCTGAACAGATGATCAGAGGCAAAAAGCACTTAGTGGTGACATTTAAACACTCAGGTGAAAGGTGGGGTCACATGGGAGGAATGGATGCATATGTGTATCTGTGATAGAGAGAATGTGTTGTAATTGTGTGTCACAGGGCTCACAGGGTGAAATCAGGTAACCTGTCACTAATAAATCTCAGCATTCCTCGCATGTGCTCCACAGACAGCTCATATCTCTTTGGCTGTTTGTGTAAAACTATCAGCCACAAGGAGAAAAGTCCAGCCAACATGTTCTCTGAAATGCACACACACATATGTGACATGAGGGTTGAAATATTGACAGTGATACCGTCGCACATACACACACATGCGAGCATATGCTGGACTTGGAGCATCAACTTCACAGACCGCGCTCCTCTCCCACTGCGTTTAAAGTGGAACCACACAGGGCTGCAGCCCCCGTCTGCACATCTGGAGGTGCTGCTGCTGCAAAAGGCCACAGTCCCCCTTTTCTTCCTCCTCTTCATCATCCTCAGCCCCGTTATAAATCCCATCTCACTGTGTCCGTAATTATTCCTCACATGCTTATGCAACAAAGCAGTAGCGTAGCCAAATAACAAACAGACCCAAGCTATAAATTAAGACTTATTTCTTACTTTAATGGGGAGGGCTCTCATAATGTTTACCGCTAATTCTGTTTTGCAAAAAGTGGCAACGTTGCACTTTTTCCTGTCTGTGCATCACTCTTAATAACGCTATGTATTCAAACAAATATGTGTGCGGAGATATAACCATTACAGTAGTTTTCCTATTGTTAATCACATTCAGTGAGGGGATTAAACAGCTCTAGGACTCAGATACCCATACAATATTGTTATAATTAGTGCTGTGAATCTTCATACACAAAGTCAGTCATCTCACTTGAGACTAGTATTTATAAAAGCAGCCAAGAGAAAAACATTTCCTTGGGTGCTATAAATCCAAATCAAGTGTTGAGCACTTTTTCAATTATGTTCAATTACACAGAGAAACATAAATCCTCCAAATCTTTCCGTTATACCAGTTTGTTTGTGTCGTAAAGTATACAGTACACGCTGCTGTTCAAGAATGTCCCCCACTTGGGCTCCTCTAACTCTGAAAGGACAAAAGTCCATCAGAACACTGGACAATCTGCTGCAATTTACCTCCGAATTACAAGAAAATGGGAAAACAGAGAGCAGTACTCTGGCTCTTCCCCCTGCCCAAGGCCCGTCACTCAGCCGTACCCAGCACTCACTTAATCAAGCAGGCATGTGGCATAGTGTGGCAGCTGCCTGGGCTGCATAAGTACATGTCTTGTGGTTTACGCTGGTTTAAAACAGGACGGATGTGGCACTAGTGGCAGCCTGTCCCAACTTGTTCCTGGTATGTTTGTTTTGACAGTCAGCTTAGACCCCATGGCCAGGCCTTCCTTCCTCACTAAGGCTGATCCAAAAACATAATACATTTGGTTTTCATAGACAGGAATAGAAGCCACATTATCCTTCAAATATGGAAAGCTGTTTCTGAGAGAAGAAAAAATACAAAAACTCATTTAATTTGTTGTTTTTTATATCCGTCTGCCTTCTGGCTTTTTGAGGAAGAGAGCGTCGATACTCGCGCACAGGCGGTTCAGCCCGGCACACCATATGCATGAGCATTAATCAAGTTTTCCCGGGCCATGCCTTTGGTACCCAATTCACAATATAACAAATGTTCCTTCAAGCTGCACATCTGTAGAGGATGTCAGAAAAGGACTTTGAAATGTACACCAACGCCAGCACTCAGTAGACAAGAAAAAGGGGGCTTTGAAACAGCTCCCATTGGAGGTGCTCGCTAAAAGGAAGACCAGCAGGGTTCTGAAAAGATGTCCATTTTGCCATTTTTTTCCATATGTAAATCCACATTCCCTACGGGTTCTGATTCTTAGTGAGGTATCTATATATGGAGCCACTTTATTACAGACAAATCCTCTTTAATGTTCTTGTCGGCGGAAGAACAGCTGGAGCGGAGATAAAAATGAGGAAGCAATCTGCACCAGCTGTTGAAGTATTAATACAAAAATTAACTACTGTGTGTTGGTTAATTGCTTTCTGCTTAATGTGCTTTCAAAAGCCTTGATTCCTCTTTTCTGTTACACAATCGCAACTGCGGCGGGATATCAAGAGGCCTGTGAAATTAAAGATTCCATTTAAAGGAGCAGCCCTCCTCTCTCCCCCCATTCTTCTCACGGCTCAGCGACCATAATGGACTCATGTGTTGAATAACCAAAACGGTCACATTAGACACCTGCTACTGTGGTCTTTGTAGACGCAGATACACAGCTCTTTTTTAGGCTGCAGCAAACACAAGTGCTGCTCATCTGTCAAGAGCCCATGCAAACATTTCCAGAAGTGAGACTGTGCTCTGCTCCGTCCCATTCCAGCAGTCACATGCCTACACGACCGGCTGAGTGACGACGAGTGATTTCAAATGGCACAGCTGGTATATTTGCTTTAACTGCCATGCGTTTTATTTGCGTTATTATCTGTTGCCACCTCACTCCTCAGATCCGTGCTGACTGAGGCCACATGGAAGCAGTTAGGAGCGACGTGTCCCTTTACAGAAAACAAAGAGATTTTTTTTTTCCCTTCCCCTCTCTTAAGGAGTCACAGCTCTCCTCCTCTGGGGCCCATACATGCACGGGTTGTGTCTCCAGCACATTTAATTCCACGCTGTAAAAACATTAATCAAAGCCAGATGAAGTGGGAAGAATTCTAAGACATTAAGTTTTTATGGATAATTTGAGGTTATTTATGCAGGATAAATAAGAAAATAACGAGCCACAGACTGCGTTGCAAAGGACACTGGTTGCTGTTTGGACATTCATTTGCAGCAATTACTACACTCCAGAGCAATAATCTTTATGAACCCTTTAAACCCTATAAATTCTGTAAAAGATGGATAGATGAAAAAGATAGATATAGATAGTTAAAACAGTTGACACCAAAATAGTTTCCATTGTTGTCCATTAGATGGCTGACTTGTACTACAAACTCGAAGCACATCACTTTAGTTGGGGGTTCGCAGTTCATGATCAGGCCACAGTCGACATCTTCCAGGAAAACAATGCTGGATACGAACGCTGTGTGACATATGAGAGGTCAGAGAGAGGCCTGCCACCGCAGAGAAACAGCCAGAAGACGAGAAGGGTGCAAGCCAATTTAACACACATTATTGCTCTTTCTCTCTCACACACAGACAGACATGCAGACTAACTCTCACAAGATAGGGACTGCACAACACGGCCTAAACACAACTGAAACACAAATGATGAACTGCTCATCTTTGTTAAGGTGACTTTATACAGCAACAATCATTAGAAAAACACATTTAAATACTGTAAGCTTATTTAATAAAGCATATAGCATTAGTTCAGGCAGGCCACGAAGTCAAGCGCTGCCATAATAGAGATCAGCTGATCTCATCAGCTTACGGCCAGCTGATTTGCTCTAAGGATGTTATTGGCTAATCACACTTAGGCTACTCTGCCTGGCTATGCTCTGCCCCTCTCTTTGCAAGCTGCTTTAACAACCCTCCTCCACCCCAGCTCACCCTTTCTGTCTGCTTCTGACTTAATCAGTGTCAAGAATAGTGAAAAGTGGTTAAAAATGAGCAAAAACTGATCAAAAGAGGCAAAAATTGGTTAAATAAAATGGGGAAAATGGGCAGAAACAGTGATGAAAAGGGGTTAAGAAAGTGGCACACTTGACACACTTTTCAGCTCCAGAATGAACTGTTAGCCAGAAGACTATCACCAATCTGATGGATTCAAACACACATGCATCTGATATCAACAAATGCCATAAATCACAACTGGGAGGACCCCCTCCACTGGGTTTTTCAGGGGCCCAGCCAATAATCTCAATCTGGTCAACTACCAATGGTTTGTGTTTGGGAAGGGTGATTAGACAAACATTCTGCCTGTCACCTTCATTACGGGCCAATCAGAACAACAAGACATAATGTGGTGAGCATGTGCAGCTCCACTGAGCAAACTACATAATGCGAGGTTGATGGGCAGCAGTTAACATAGTCCACTATCACTGGAGCCAGTTGGTGAATCAAACTCAAGTCAAAGAAAAGCAGAAAAATCTTCCAAAAATGTGTTTCTTTGCTGGTCCCCAGATAAAGAAATGTTGTCCAGTTCTGACAAATGAAAGTGCAGCTATAGCTACCTCTATTGTTTACTGGCTTGCAGTACAACTAAATCCTGTCTGTAGCTACCACCTCATTCTCTAAAGATGACACTGATTGACCTATTCTTTCTCAGATCTAGCACAATAATTTCAATTTGGAGTTTTGCAAGATTGATCTGCCTGATGACGGACATGGAATCGGGCCAATCCATCGGCTTTGCAAGGTTAGTCTAGTGGGACGCCCTGACCTGATGTACATTTCTGATGGCCACTCTCACAGACAGTTATTATTATTATTCATCTAAGACATCCTTTATCTCAGAAATGAAATACAGTGATTTTCAGGTGCAACATATTTCATGTTCTAGATTTTTTTTTTAAATTTATTCAACTTTTCATAAACAAAGTCTGGGAGTTACAGTCATGAAATAAGCACACTGAAACATGGACTAAGAACCATTTCATAAATAAACAGAAAAACTGGTCAGAGGACAAATCTGGTATTAAATTATGTATAGACCTGTTTTAGGAGTAGTTACATGAAGGGTTTCTTGCTTTACCGTCATTAGTTTTTGCTAAAGCTAACATAGCTATGCTAACTATGTAATAAGGGTTTCTACATAAGCTAATGTAGCCAAGTTAGCTTTAGCAAATATAGCTAAAACTAACGTAGCTACATAGACACCATACCTGTGTAGCTTACATAGCTGTTTATGCATTTAGCTCAAGCTACGGAGCTACGTTGGCTATGTAGCTTATGCAGCTAATGGAGCTACGTAAGCTGTACTTGCTGCATTAGACGGTTTTCAAGGTTGACAAGCTTTTTTCCTATAAGTAAACTGCTTACTCAGCTATATTAAATGTTTTGTAATTAGGTTTTGCTTGTCAGGGTTTTGACTCTTAATTTTTAGCATTATTATGTTTACCTAAACCCTTACCCTCACCCTAAACGGAAGTGTAATCCAATTTTATTTTGAAAGTTTTGGCATGTATTTCTGTTCTGAGATAAACAATGTCTCAGATGAATGGCCCCGAGAGTGGCTATCACAAATGAACAGACTGCAGCCAGACTGTCTCGAGTTGAGGTGTAAATAAAAATTATGTGGAAGTTGCGTACAAAGCAACAGAGTCAATTATATAATGTCATAATGAGGATTTTTGCCATTAGCCTAAATGCTTTCTGTTGTTTGATGAATTTGTAAATCCACAAATAAGCAGAGAAGAACATACTGGTGTAATGAAGTAGAAGTAGTCTGATTAAAAGGATAGAGACTGCACAGGTCCGGCTCACAGCCTTTGGCTGTGTACCAGTCTTAGGCAGTGTTGGGTAGTGATACTTAAAAACAAACAAAAGAAAACAAAACAAACAAACAAACAAACAAACAAAACAAAACAAAAAACACGTTACTGCATTACATGATGGGAAAACTAAACCATTACATGCTACGTTACATACTCCTCTCAGGTAGATTGGTTTCAGGTATTTTTTACCCAAGGTTGTGCAACCAAATATTAAGTTGAGGGTGCCAACAATTTTGTCAGGCCCATTTTCTGAGTTTTGTTTAAAATTGTGTCATTTTTGGCTTTTTTCTTCTTTTTGTTGTTTTTGTTTTTGTTGTTCCAATGCACATACATTAAATTACACGTGTATACCAAAAAAACATTTGTAATTGCAACAATTTCTGGGAGAAATGTTGTATTTTCTGGAAAAATTCCAGGGGTGCCAATACTTTCGTCCATGAGTGTATGTCTCGTCCCAATCTCTCATCCCTTCTTCCGACTCTATCCACTGTCCTCCTCTCTAAATAAAGGCATTGATAGCCCAAAAACCTAATAAATATAAAAGCTACATAATTGGGATATTTCCACGTTGTGATGCATCCTCCCTTTCATCTCACAATCTTGTTGCGTTTGCCATATAGGTGTGCATGGTCAAAACTGTGTTTTCTTTCTGCTGGCACACAGCTATGTGCCAACAGAAAGAGAGAAATAGTAACAGGGCATATGCTTCTGGATTTATTTTTTGCCTTTTCTACCAGTAACAGTTTACTTTTGTGAATAAAAGACCTAATATTGGAATCCTTAACTGGCAAAACTAATACATGATGTTAACTGTCACAACAAAAAAACCTAATCTGAATACTTTAACATATTTCCTTTAAATGTATTATCCCTAACGGGATGTGAATGTCGCAACCCCATCCCTCTAGCTTGGTGAATTTCCTTGAGTATGTGCTGCCGTGTCCCACATCTGTTCACTACAACTTTAAGACGAAAATTTGCAAGGAGGTCAGCAGGAAAAATTCCAGATGAAGTCAAAGTGAAACAATAGGCTGTTTGCAGTCAGGCATGGAGTCCACCCTGAAACTTTTAGGAGTTTCTGCAAGTATGAAAGCACCAAATATAGAGGCTGTCCTGCACGATAAAGTTATGCTTATGAGTAAAGCATGGCATTGAAGGTGGAGGATAACTTAATGAAGGTACATTTTTCACTTAATCCTAGGGAGATGTAAAAAATAGGATAGGATAGAGAAAAAGCCTGACCTTATAAAGTACAAGTTTTCTGGGGAAAGCTTCCCTCCTCTGTGCTTTGATATTGCATGTGTTGTGAACATGGAGTCTGTGTCTCTGTTCCAGCAGCAGCACCTCAAACTGTCATTAAAGCGCAAGTCCTCAGGTGGAAAATGACTTCTGTGGGGGAGCTCCTCCGATGATAACATGGATTTGCTCTAAAATACGTTGCTTTTCTCAGAGCATCATGAATAAGTAAACATTGATGAAAACCCTTTGCATTTTCACTATCGTTCCTAATGCTTTTGCTTTTAAGATGCATATTGAGGCATGCATAAAACATCCTCTTTCCCCCTCACCGCAGCCACAATGAATGATGGAGGAAACGCTGCACACAAAACCCTCTTCACAGCAAAAAGAAAACAGATGAACAAACAAAACACTGGGGTCTAAATGTGTCCAAGGTGCAACTCTGAGGCCTAAAATTACGTGTCTCTCCGTTCTCATTTAGCCAAGCATTTGTGTGTGAATTGTTCTGGCGTCACTACAGCTTACTTTGGTTGAATGAACTCCATGTGATTTTTTAAAATTCATCCAATTGTCACTATAGCCCTGGAAAACTGGGCTGTGATTTTGGCCCCGGCATTGATAAGTTTTTCACTTAGCATTGAGAGGATTAAATCAATTATGTTGATTCTGTATTTACTGCTTGCATGCCCACAGTCGTTTGTAATTAGCTTATTGCTTTTGATCTGATGTAATGTGATGAAATGCCTGGAAGCAGCTCTGGGAACCCGCTTGGCTGGAGTGACTGGGGTGGGCGCCACTTCCAGGCCCCCACTGAAGCCCATCCGATTGTCCATCACGGGGAGGGCGGAGGGGGATCGGTCGTCTCGCGTGAGCGGCCGCAGACAGAGAGGCAAGGGGATCGGTGTCAGAGTGGAGGGAGGGACCACCCGCTGAGATGGCAGCATCCTCCAAACCTCATTACCCTCAGAGGCCTTTTCAGTCACATGCATGTGTAATTACACCCCACCCTGCCCCACCCCACCCCCCACGAAAGCTCCCACAACACCTGATACCTGCAGGTAGAGCGCCACAGGGGGGCCTTTTGCAATGATAGGGCTGCGGGGCCCAAGGGCCCGCTTAGAGTAACTAGCATTCAACTGTGGCCACCCACATCAATCAAAGACCCTGTAACACAGAGACTTATCGTCTGTTTTTAGAGAGAAAGAGCTGTTTATTCATGGAAAGCTAATTGTTCTACCTAGCCACTGTTCTGCATCCAAGACTGCACTACAAAGCACAAAGGATGCAGGATTGGATTAGAAATAGTCCCCAGTATTTGGACGTGCCTGAAGGACTTGATGTTGCCTGATAGTTTGAGGACAGGGAATCCTTCTCAAGTTGATTCTGTCAACCTTCTGCTGAACAGACGGATGAAGTCTTTGGCTTAACTGATACAAGAATTAGCTGGACCTCAATTAAATGTAGAGTTTCAAGTGCTGCCCATCTTTCCTCAAAGGGGAATGGCTCCAACATGACTCCCATTCAAACTACCTTTAGAGAACCCCTCCCAAAACAGCCCCACTTCACTCCACCACCCCCTTCTCTTTCTCTCCCAAACTGGTGAAGCAGACCCATGGTGCTCTGCAGACTGTTCTGTTTATGAAAGAGGTCATGGTGCCACATATGGCCAGCGCGTTAAAATACACACGGCTCCTGCCGCGGCTGCTAAAAATGTATTGCGGCTGTCTGTACATGCAGGAATAAAATAAACTCTGAATGTTTCAGCGAGCAGTGCTGAGAATTTAATGATTGAGTACTTGAAACTCTGGTCAGATTTGTACATGAAAAAGTGGAGGAAAGCACATGTCTTTTAAAAGTCCAAAGATATTGGGTTAGACGTCAGCAATATACAGAGAGTTGTTTGATTTGGCAGGAGGGGACGCTCAGATCTGCCAGGGATAAGTGTGTGTCACACGCCATCTGAGAGGAAAGCAGGGCCACAGTAAGCCGGAGGAAACCAGCGGTGAAACTAAACACATGCAATGACAGCCACAGGCGGTCCATGTGTGCCAAGGAGTCTTAGCTACCAAAAGGCCAGCCCACAGGGAAAAAGCGGGGCTACTGATAAGTTGAATAAAGAGTCTAAAATATGAATACTTTCCCCTTCAAAGAAAGCCATTATGTGCCACTAAATTCTGATTATTTTCAGTAAGATTTGGCCGCTTATTTCTCTTGGCTGTGCAGCGCTCTCCTCTGGCTCTGTAGCAGATGTGTGGCTCTTAATTCACCTCTTTGGTAAATACACTTTGTGCTTAATAAGACAGAGGCTGGCGATTACACTGTAGATAGTGTGGGCATTCACAGCAATGTTTCTTGTGGGGTTTTGATCAAAGTTGGAAAAAAACTATTATACTGCTGTAAAAGTAAATTTACCCTGGTTAAAACTTATTAAGGTAAAAGTAAAACTACTGATCTATGAATGTACTCAAGTGAAGTTATAAAGTATTTAATTCAAAGTTTACTTTCAGTACTGAGTACTGAGTAGCTACCAAGGAGTTGTACAGAAAAATATGATCTTTCCTTATTGGCAAAACCAACAACATAATAGATCTCCAACCAGATTGTTCAGGTAAAGTTAGAGCTCTATTGACAGTGTACACGAAACTCATATATAGCTGAGTATATCACTTCAGAAGTATCTATATTAGTCTACACTTCTCAGGATTAAACTACACCTTTGAAAGTGTTAAATATTTTACAGTCACAGTTGAAACCCTAACTCAGTGGATAACTTCACTCATGGTGCAAATACTGTATGTCCCACAAAAAAAAAAAAAAAAAAGCTAACCACAGAAACATGAGCAAAAGTTCCCAGTTACAGGTGGGAATCATAACTGAGTGGATAACTTTGATCATGGTGCAACTATTTCTAGTACAAAATATACAATTCACCAGAAACATGGGCAGCTCACAGTCACAGGTGGGAACCCCAACTCAGTGGATAACTTCACTCATGGTGCACATGTGTCTCACACAAAAAAACTAACAACAATCCACCTGAAACATGAGCAAAGAGCCCCAGCAGGGAATCCAAACAACAGGGAATCCAAACACATCTCAAACACATCTAAAAATATGTGGAACCCTGCCCACACATACCGCCAAATTTGAAATCGCAGTGGGAGGAGAGTATTTTACTCAGAATGGACTTAAAATTACACTTTGGGAGTTAAAATCAACTACGAAATGTTGAAACTTGAGATATTAACACACCAAATTTTGCTGTTGGGATGTGGAATCCTTTACCATGTGCTACTGTGTAGTCAACAGAGGTGGAGAAAGTAGAAGAGTATTGTACTCACATAAAAGTATATTTACTCTGGTTAAAATTTACTCCAGTAGAAGTAAAAATTCTGATGTACTCAAAAAAGTACAAGTACCCATAAAACCTACTCAATTACAGTAATTTGAGTTAATATAATAAGTTACTTCCACAAATGCATCGTTCCATCTGCAAAGCCTCCTTCGACACTACAGACAAATTTTTCCATCACTGCGCTTCTCCAGGCGCCAGTGAGAAGGTCAAGGAGGGATTTAGACATGTAACTCGGTGTTATTCTTGTTTTCAACCACATTTTGTGACTGGATGCTAAGTTCTAAGACTTTAAAGTTGATGGTTTGTTTCCAGAAACAGCCAATTTATCCATCACTGTTAAGATTCAGTTAACACCTAACCGCTCCAGCTGGCAAACACTTCAAGCCGCCAGATTCATATTCCTGTTTGCATTCTGAGATTAAAGTGCTCTGCATTTCATAGAAATTTTAAATAAAACAACCCAGACAGCAGAAAAACAAAGGCGCTGATTGTATATGAGGCGCCAGTAAGTGCAAATTCAAGTTCAAGAGGGCATCAGTGGGTGCAGCTCCTGGGTGTTGCTCTGTGACGCCCTGTCTTTATGAGATCAGGCCAGCTTCGGTATAATCTACTGTGACCTGTGGCAGGAAGACTGTGTCCACCTCTCAGCTCTGTGATCCTTTCTTACACCTAACACTTGTGGGTAATAACCAGCCATAATTCCATCTCCTGCTGGGCAATGAAAAAACCTCCCCCGCTGCTCTATGGTTTTTTCCAGTTGCAGGGTCATGAGCTAGCAAAGCATTGTGGGAAGAGCAGGGTGACTGCGGTGGAGGAGGAGGAGGAGGCGAGGGAAAAGTTTAGGGGTTGCTAAAAAAAAAAAGAAAAGAGTAAAAACATGTGTAATGAGAAAACATGTGGTGTGTAACTATTGGAAGTCATCAACAACAGAAAATAATAATTAAAGTGCAGGATGAAGAAAAAAAGTGAAGCTGTCTTTTCGTGGCTGGGAGACCACTGTCATCATGTCTCAGGAATTAGGCAAACATATGCTGGTCTGCTGCTGTTGAAACCGAGGCGCCTTGCTCAGGCTGCGGTTTGGGAACATGAAAGGCTTTGTGGGATGAGCAGGAGGACTGGCCCTAATTCAGGGCCTCATTGCCAGGGAAGCTGGCAGCAAACTCCGATTGTGGGACAGGGAAAGGAATTTGGTTACATATTCCAGAGAGGACCACAGCTCCAAACAAACTGAAGCAACAGGCTGCTGAGCTAACCATTCTGTCCGCAGTCAACCCCCCAACACCGCAGTCAACCCCCCCACTGTAGCTGCCTCTGTAGGGGGGAGAGGGACTCTCTCCCACCTGACTGAACCTCAGAAGAGGCTGAAGAGGGAGAACACGGGTAACAGGAATGCATAAGGTCAAGCCCAAAGCTGAACTCATAGCCCTGCTTCCCTGCTGAGATCCTCGGGGTGCTGGCAGCACTCGCACTTATTTGGAAGCAGCGTTTGGAAAACAAAGCAGGCTTTGTGTTGTTTTATTGCAGCCAATTAAACTCTTAAACTCAATATCTATCTTTGAGAGGATGCACGGAGGTCAGCCTGAGATGTGTGAGGGAAAACACAGAACAAATAACAGGTCTCCATACTCCCCAGACAACACATTCTCCTCTGTTAAACACAGCACGCCTTTACTGTAACTTGATCAAACTTAGCAAATTGGATAAAACTCTTTTACTTCTATCTTTTCACAGCCGTTGCGATGCATATCCAGAGGGCGAGCCCTTCTTGAATTCCCTCCAGAAGTGAGACATTTTCTGGCATTTTCAGACAGGCTGGGATTAGATTAATCATGTCTCCGTTCAGGGTTACATATGATTATGGTTGACTGTTTACAAGTTTTCTCAGATATGCTCCCAGTGCCAGGACATGGTGGTAGAGCTCAGAGCCTGAAAGCCATTTGCGCATGTGGTGGTCTTGATTTAAACTGAGCTAGAGTGAAAAATCATTCATTTTTTGACAGACTAAAATACAGATGTGAGGCAACATTGGATTTGCACCTCCTTGTTAGCATTTATTTAACTTCTTGGTGTTCCAACTGGTTGAGGCTGACTTTGTGAAAGTGATTTATCACAGTTCAGTGACTTCTGAGTTGTGTTGATGTAGCTAACTCCAGCACAAAGTGAATAACTTTGGTTTATTTTGCATCAAAAGAGGATGGAATTTGAAAAGTGTCAGTTTCATACCCAGCCAGCGGGAGGCAGCACAGACTGGAGGAAAATAGCACTGCAGTGCACGCTCTCAGGTTTTCTACACTAGAGTGAGTCACTTGAGTGGTTGGAGGTGACCATGTCGCACATCTGGGCTGCAGACCCAAATGGCCGGTGGCAGAGGAAAGGACGAGGATCAGTGGCCAGAGGAGCAGTGACATGTGGCACACAGAAGAGAGAGCACAGAGTGTGCCTGTAATCCGCTGCCTGAGAGAGAAATGTTTGGTTATGGTTAAAGGCGCTGTTGTCCCACATTTCCATCCACTTCTAATTACAACATAGCTGAGGCTCAGCGGCAGCCAGCGTAACTGTTGTTGTTGTTGTTGCTGTTTGTTGACATTGCACAGGCCTCCCCCACAACACACTTGTCACACGCACACGTTCAGATGTGTACAATCAAGACCGAGTCGTTCACACCCACGTGTAACGCCACTGTATGTGCACACACACAACTATAGGAGAGTGCACAGGCTGTATTTAGAGACACTCAAACACACACATGCTAGAGTCACACAAAGAAACACACATCCTTCCACAGAGTGATCAACATAGTTGCGTGGTAACCATTGCAGAGCCCAATATAGAGACACCAATCTGTTTGGTGCCACTGGGAGATTAGTACAACCACAGTGAAAACCCAAAAACACTATGTAGACATTTCAGTGGACCGGATATCACAACTTGTACATATGTGAAGGAAATTCAGTGCGGTGAAAGGACAAGTGAGTCAGTTAGATGCCACATACAAACTGTAGAATACAAATGGGTTACCACTAACTAATAGCTGCCAGATAGAAAGTAACCCAAATGAGTTTGTGTGATGATTTAACAACATCACAAATGCCAAATTACCACACATTTTATTATTCATGAGAAAAAGGCATGATTCTATAACTTCCTGAGACCTGAGCTTTTTTCATTGGAATGTATTTTAGCTTTTTCTCTCTTTTTCATGGATTTGGGATAAGTAGGTCCACTCCAAAATCCACACGAAATCCCTAAAATTTCCCCAAAATCATCTGAAGATTCTGTAAATATTCTTTAACATTTTTTACACTATCCCATAAAAGGCCTTCCAAATTCAAATATTCCCCAAATGTTTCATTGGAATTTTATCATAAAGCCTAAACATTCCAATAAGATTTTCTCGCCATGCAAATTGCTTAAAATTTTCAAGAACATTCCCCTGAATTTCAAAGTAAATTTCCCCTAGAATATTTTGTCAAATTCAAATTAAAAAAAAAAATACCCCAAATTCCATGAATATAAAATAGATTTTCCCCCAAACATACAGACAAATTCTAGAATTTACATTAAAATTCATGGAAATTTCCAAAGACTCCTGTCCAAAAATTACCAAATATATCCCCCCCCCCCCCCATTAAAATCAAATTTGCCAAAAATTAAAAATTTTCTCCCAAATTGTCTTGAATATGGAAAAAAAAATCCTTTTTGAAATCTGCATAAATTTCCCATAATTTCAAAGGAATTATCTTATCTTGACATTTCTGAAAAATTCTTAAATATTTTTAAAGTATCTCATAAAATGCACCTGAAAATTCAAATATTCAAATATTTCTAAAAGAAAATTTTCTCAGAAAATTCCATGAAATAAAAAAAAAATTCTAGTAAATTCCCAGAAATTTCAAAGCAAATTCCCTCTAAAATACATTTGTTAAGTTCCCCAAATTCCCCTGAAACATCTTCCAATTCCATGACAAATGACAGAAATTTCCCCAAACATCCAAACAAATTCTAGAATTTCCTTGAGAAATCTTGGATATTTCAAAGGATCATCAGCATAAAGATCAGCAACTACTAGGTTGTACTTTTTAGTATCTTAAAGCTGCTTTTGTGGGGTAGGTGCTTGACAAAGTAATAAGGCTGCCTTTAAACATTTGTCTCTGCAAAGGTTTACAGCCAGAGATATGTTTGCTTCTAAAAAGGAAACTTTTGGGCACCAAAATTGACCCAAATGTGAAGTTCCCAAGGGGAGCTTTAAAACACCCAAAAGAAAGCTAAGAAATGAAAGATTTGTCATAAAAGTTAGTAATAAATCTCAAATGAGGTGATGGATAAAGACCTGTATCTATGTGTACCCCCTCCACATTTAGAAATCACACATCATAAACAAGTCGATGTCTTGATGACGCTGACACTTATCGAGACCAAAGCTACAGCTGCAGCTCTTTCTAAATACATACTGTACTGTACACGCCACAATTTTCTCAGTCTGTAATTTAATGTTTGCAATTAAAAACTTCTGTGCTGCCTCTCGGAGCGCGTAATTTACTGAATCAACGCCTTTAAATCAAGCGCTTCCTTCTGTGACAGACTTGTGTCTCCCTGAGGAATTTGCCATTCCAAACCACAGTCTGCGATCCCCACATTGTTTTCACTCCCAATCACACACTTTATCTCCAATTGCTGACTAATTACCAAAGGCAGAGGGTTATGGGAAAGGCCCTGAAATGACAATCTGATGTTTTTGTGGTTTCAGCATTTGGATTGCTGCTCTTCTTGTGCTTTTTTTTAATTGTCTGACAATTTACAGTGTGTGATAGTGGGGTCATATACCAGATGGGTCAAGAGAGGGTCAAATCTGATTTGTATCAGAAGAATCTGCAATAGAAAATCATGAAAAGTGGGAAATAAATGCTGTACTTGTACATAAGTATTCAGATATTCATTCTCATGTGCATTTGTTACAGCAGACATATTTGATAATGCATACCAGGAGGGTATAATAATTTGTGAGCCATCCTACCACTTAGACATGTAGCCCTTGAGCAAAACAACTTCATTCCCATTTAGCAGTGTGTCATCAGCAGGGACAGCCATATAATTAAATGATTTACATGGATGGAAAAAATGTCTGATGAGAGCTTGAAATTTACTACCAGGCTAAAAATGGTTTGCGTGTGAATTTAATCACTGGCAGGGTGGAAATGCTCTGCTTCAGCTCTAATATTTTGTCTAGGTCTTACAAAATAAAGTAGCTAATATGGAGATCCTCAAGGCACTATATCCTACCCACTATCTCTTTGGTGAAGTACACTTATTAATAAGGTTTATAGCATTGTTTTCTGGAATTATCATTATGTGCTCTCCTCTGTGATTTCAGATGCTGTGAAAGAAGCACACGCCATGCTGGTACCGATGTGCGTGCGAAACACCTGAGGTGACTGACTCATAGAGAGGCACTGTGCGGTGTGACATGTAAGATTCTCCAGAGAGAATGAAGGGAAGGGGGCGTTTAATGCCTCTGTTCATGATGAAGCAGCAAATTATAGAGACAGGGTGTGTCATCTCATTCTCTGCTCCTTTCATCATAATCTCCCGCTCTATGAGGAGAGAAAGACTCACTGGAGGCCATCAACGGCCTGAACTGCAGCAGAGGACTTCCCACAGAGATCTACCTATGGACCTTTCACAACAGTTCACTAAACAGACTGCTTAAGGATTAACAGACAGTTTTTAGAATAGCATTAGGAGAGCTGAATGTATAGAGGTGATTGTGTTGTGTTTGTGAGAGTGTCACCTGTCGTACAGCTGTTATTGTGGGCCCTATGTGATGACTGACAAGTTGCACGGAAACACACAGACACACAAAAACCAATCTTGGAACCCTTCTACAATCATTGCCTCATTGTCTGATAGATGCTTTATGCCTCTTGGAACGGACATGAATTTCTCTGTACTCTCTGTGAAGCCATCAGTTGGTGTTAAATGACTTCCAGATGAGATTTTCTTTTCCATGGGACGTTTAGCCTGTAAACATTAAATTCTTTATCCATATTAATCTCAAAGTATTGTCTTTTTAAAATGGTTTTATTTATTTATTTATTTATTTATTTAGAGAATTTTGCCTTTATTTACAGTGCCCATAAAGAGTATTCACCCCTTAGGATGTTTTACCCATTTATTGATTTAAGAAATCAATCATGGTCAATATAATTTGGCTTTTTTGACCCTCCCCCCCCCAAAAAAAAAAAATCCAAACAAACAAACAAACAAACAAACAAACAAACAAACAACTCTTTCAGGTCAAAGTGAAAACAGATTTCTATAAAGTAATGTCAATTAAACAAACAAAAAAAAAGCTAAAATAAGTGGCTGCATAAATATTCACCCACTTCAAGTCAGTATTAAGTTGACGTACCTTTGGCTGCAATCAGAGCACTGAGTTTGTGTGGATAGGTCTCAATCAGTCTCACACATCTGGACACTGAAATATTACTTCATTCATCTTTGCAAAACTGCTCACCTTGTTGTCTTTACATCATGTCCGTAGCTTTCCCTGTATGCTTCGGGTCATTGTCTTGCTGGAAAATAAATCTTATACCAAGCTGCTGTTGACTTGCAGACTGAACAAGATTGTCCTCCAGGATTTTCCTAAATTTTCCACATTCATTTTACCTCTTAGTGGCTGAGAAATATCCCCACAGCATGATGCTGCCACCACCATACTACACAGTGGGGTTGGTGCATTTGTGATGATGTGCAGTTTTTGGTGTCTTCCAAACAGCATCTTATCTAATAGCCCAAAAGCACCATTTTGGTCTCATCAGACCAAATAACTTTCTTCCACTTGACCATGGAGTTTCTTTTTGGTGAAATCTAGTCAAGATTGAATGAATTTTCCTCAACAGCGGCTTTCTCTTCGCCACCCTGACATAAAGCTTTGACTGGTGAAGAACCTGACCAACAGCTGTTGTATGCAGAGTCTCTTCGCTGCTGAAGCTTGTAACTCCTTCAGAGTAGTCATAGGTGTCATGATGGCCTCTCTCACAAGTTTCCTTCTTGCATGGTCACTCATTTTGTGAGGACGGCCAGATCTAGGCAGATTTACACGTGTGCCATATTCCTTCCATTTCTTGATGATAGATTTAACTGAACTCTGGGGGATTTCAGTGTCTTGGAACTTTTTCGTATCATCCCCTGATTTAAACTTTTCAATAACCTTTTCTCTGAGTTGCTTGGAGTGTTCTTTTGTCTTCATGGTGTAATGTAGTCAGGTATACTGATTAACCAGTGACTAGACCTTCCAAACACAGATTTATACTACAATCACTTGAGACACATTCACTGCACTCAGATGATCGCCATTTCACTAATTGTTCAGACAAAAAAGGATGAACCCTAATAGTTAAATATTCAACTATTTGCTCATGAGCCTGATTTGACTACCAATCACATAGTCTAACATCTGCTTATGAAAAGGATGAATCCAATGGGGGTGTTAGTTGTGTTGTTTATTTAACATGATTTCAGTTTCTACTAGTTAATCATGAATCATAGCCCATCTTGTTAAAAATATCAGCTTATTAATATTTTAAATTTGGGCTCTCAGCATTAATGCTAAGAGCCCAACATTTAGTTTTTTCAACATTCCCCCTTCAATCTTTAAAAAATTTAAAAAGTTTCCTTTTCCATGGCTAAATAATGTTAGAATCTTAAATCTACCCAGTGTTTCTTACTTTCTTAAAAGAAAAAAAAAAAACAGGTCAGTGTCCAGGCAGATATCCTAAAGACTAAAAAAAAAACAAAAACAAATGAAACAAAAGCACTCCAATGCAAAATGTTAGAATATAAAAATGTGAGTAATAGTGATTAACTGTAGAAATACTTTGATTCAAAAATGTCATCTTGATTCAAACAGCTCTTGGAAAAGTCCTGGTTGTGCCAAACTTCTTCCATTTGAAAATGATGGGGGTCACTGTACTCTCAGGAAACTTTAGAGCAGAAGAATTTTATTTGTAGCCTTCCCCAGATCTGTGCCTTGCAACAATGCTGTGTCTGAGCTCTGTAGGCAGAATCCTTGACCTCGTGGCTTGGTTTTCTTATATGCACTGTCAGCTGTGAGGCCTTCTATAGAGAGGTGTGTGCCTTTCCAAATCATGTCCAATCGATTTCATTTACCACAGGTTGACTCCAACCTTGGTCAAAAGACTTAATTAGTGAGAAAAAGGATGGTTCAAGTATTTTTAGAATACATTGTTGTTTCAGATCTAGGAGACATTACTTAGTTCAGTTGGAAATGAGAGCATGGGAAAAAAATGAAAAAAGACATTTAACAATAAGTTGATTACAGGCAAAATCTAATCATTCAGATACGACTTGAGTCGAGAACATCCCTAGTAAACACACAGGTTTCTTCCATCCAGTGTGTTAGTGTGTGGCAGTATACTGTTATCAGTAACTGCAGCCCAAAGTTGGCCACCGTCCATTACACCCAAATTGTTGCCTGCTTTTAACATAATTACATTTCTTTCGCTTTGATTCCAGTCCGAAGTAATAAAACACCTCTTTCCCAAACCCCAAAATCTATCCACAAGTACAATTAAAGTTAAAAGTGCAGTTGTTTTATGATAAGAGCTGCAGGGTTTGAAGCCACCAAGTTCTACCACCTGCTTCTGATTGGCTAGCGGTGCATTTTTTTTCCACCCTCACACATAACCCAGCATGCACTGGGGTTTATTTAGTAGGAAGAAAAAAAAAAAGGAGTTACTAATCTGCGCTCAGTTCAGACAGCGGGCTCCCCCTACACACTCGCTCACACACGCACGCACACACATCTGCGTACCAGCTGAGCAGGGAGCAGTCCCACTGTTAGGCTTTCACATATCAAAGGGCCTGGGGTGCTTTGGCACTGCCGGGGTAGTTGTCTCTTTTTTTTTTTTCTTCACAAAAGACAAACAAGCAAAGAGCTCGGGATACGGTCCAGAGCCGTCTTTGACACGGTGTCGAAATGGGGACTTGGCTCTGTGACATCTATCATCTACATGTGTAAAAAAGCTGTGCAGCTTTTCTTTTCTCCAGACAGTTGCTTGTCTTCAGCCTATAGTGAAGCAAATCCACACTCTCTATGAATCTACTTAAAGGAGCACCACAAAACAACATAATTTGCAGAACTGTTCAATGGCTTCAGTGCCGGCTCCAGGCTGCTTTTATGTCAGACGTGCATGGAAAGAATTAGCTCTAGGTGTGTGGTACTTCTGTGATGTATGTTACACAAATTCTCCGAGGTCAGAATGTAAGTCTGACACTGTGACATCACCAAAACATTAGTAATTACACACTGTTATACATCTAATCCTCGGAAACACTTTAAGAGACTAATATTCCCCAAACACCTTGTCATTACAAGTCATATTTCAGCAGTGAAATCAGTTACTGATGGTGCTAACAATTAGATTGAGATCATGGAGGATTGTAATAAAGATGACAGGATTCCTGTGTATCTAAAGACCATCTTGCAAGACATCATAGTTAACACATGAAAACAAATCACAAGGGTTCAATCCATTTACCACAGCCCATACACAGAACACTATTTTCAGTAAATGGAAACAAGGCCCATTTCAGGATCAAAGCATCTAATGGGTTCTGGATAACCAGAAGCTGCTGTTCATTTTTGGCCAAACCAAACAGACATGCAAACACATGTGGCACTGCGTCCAAAAGATTTTCAATACTGCTCAGAGAATTAAAGCAACATTACATCTAATCTGTGTCTGGAAGTGTCTTTAACAAAAATCCAATTAAGAAACACATCAGTTAGGTAAGCTGGCAGTAAGGACACACAACTTTGCAGGGTGTAATGCATGATAGATGGTTTTCAAATCCTTTAAAAACCTGGGAGACCACAGCCACAAAGATGGTTTCAAACTATTTTTCATTTTATAATCCTTTGAGCACATAGAAGAGACAAAGCCAGACCATGACACCACATATCCAGGGCCTGGTTCAAACCATTGGGGTCTTATGGCATGGTCCTATTAGGCCCTTATATGTGTGACTTTTTTTTCTCTTTTTTTTAAATTAATTTTTGGGCCTTTATTAGTTAGAGAGGACAGTGGATAGATTCGGAAACAGGGAAGAGAGTGGGGAGAGACATGCGGTAAAGGGCCACAGGCTGGATTTGAACCCAGGCCGCCCATGTACATGCACACCTTAAACCACTTGACCATCTGATTTTTTATGCATAGATTTTAAGTCCTGAAAGACATGCATCATGTGGGGTAAAAAATAATAGTTTCACTTAAGAAAAATAATCCCTCAGAGCCAGCATTTTCATATCTAATTGTTCTTAAACCATCTTTATCATTCTAAAACCATAAAACAACATGTTGTCTTGCCTCCTCAAAAAACTTTAACAGCAACATCTAGTATTTGATTGGTTGCCTAGGTTAGTGGTTCCCAAGGTGAGGGTCACAAGATGCTAACTAAATAGTGGTGTATTTCATCCATTATTATTTTGAAAAATCCTAAAAATTGGTTTAATTTGAAATAAACACATAGTTACAAAGTGAGATGTACTTTGACTACATCAAGGATGTTGAGGGTCCAGGTCTCTGGTGGTGTTATTTTTGGGGCGACAGGCTGAACAGTTTGGGAACCCTTAGCCTAGATAACGAGTTCTAATGGTGCCAGTAATGTTTTAACAAGATAGGCTTGGATGTTATGAGAGTAGGGCCCACAGCATTATAACACACCTGAAGAGTTCTTTAAAAGACACAGAGGATTTGCTCCTGATTAGAGACGGAAGAAGTACAAAACTATTGTACTGTAGTTAAAATAGTAGTTATTTTTATGAACTCTACCTATGTATAAGTAAAGTATGAGTCTCTAAATGCACTCAGGTAAAAGTAAAAAAATAAGTCATTTAAAGTTTACTCAAAGTACTGAGTACTTTGGTAAATTATACAAATACACAAAAAGCTACTCTGGAACAGTAACATAAGCAAATGTAATTAGCGCTGATGACTCTCTCTTTATTGGGAACACTGAGCCTTACTTAGCATGCAAGCTAACCATAGCTAACTCTAGCAGCCTAACCAAGGCTAACGCTAGTAAGCTAACATGAATTCATACACTGTTTCTCAAATGGCACACTTCTGTTGGTATACTATAAAACACTTCCCTAGCTAGCAGGCTAGCTTGCTAACAGTAATTGCTGCTGCATTATCAACATAGCATTCATTGAGGGTGTGAAGTGGCCACTGTTTTTTATTTGATTCTTGGATGGTTTCAAGTGCATGAGTGGTACACTGCATTTATGTACACTTTGTCATTGTGAAGGCATTATGCACAGTTATTCTCTCAAAATGTGAAGTATGTGATTTGGGACACAATGATGGACTCTGCTGTAAACATGCTCACTATCCTGAAACAAATCTCCTATTTCACTGGCTGATGATGATGCTGCCTCTCTGTGGATGGCAGCTGATATTTGAGTTCTTCATTTGGAAAAACACTAAGTGCTCATTACAGTGGATAAGCCGAGAGCCAGTTAGCCAGCTAGCTGTCTAATTTGCTAACCAGTATGAGACAATTGAATGCAAACACTCAAATTCTCTTTCCTACTGCTACTACTTGCTGCATGCTCTGTTAGTTCAAGCAGGGCAACAGATGGCAATATTTCCCCATCTACACATTTTCCACTGACTTGGATACCAGGGAGAGACAGGGATGGCACAGATTTCAGGTTAGTACTTACCTGTAAGATGTGTAGAGACTGCAAATATGAGGTCTAACAGAAACCTGCAAATGTGAATTCAGAAGAAAAACAAACATGGAGGATGACTGAAAGGCTCTGTTGGCTGTCCTAGCATGTATGGCATCACTTAATGATGATGTTTGAATACATCTCCAGACATAAAACTACCATTGTGTGAAGTCTTAACCAATCAGATCAGGCAAGTTGACACTCCCCAGATTTGTCTGTAGGTGCCAGTCAAAATGGTTGTGTCAAAGACTAAAACTAAGGATATTTTGTCTCCATTTTTATTTTATTTTAGTTAGTTTAGTAAGTGCACTATACAGTTTTAGTGAGTTTTTGCTTTTATGGTAAAGCTTAGTTTTCATTTAGTTTCAGTTAACTAAAATGATTTTTGGATTTTAGATTTAGTTAGTTTTATTTAACTATAATAACCTTGATTCAGTCTTAAAATGATGTATTGTGTGGCCAGTTTAATGATGTTACAGTTGAAACACAGAAAATTTCTGCACCAAAAACATTCTTTTCTGAACCATTTTACACAGTGTACCTTTTCTATTCATGTTCTCTTCATACTTGCAGGAAAGCGAAAAGCTTGCTAAATGAGAAGCAAACTGATAAAGACAGAATTTGCTGCATGCCTTTTATGATGAGAAAGGCCATTGAGGGTGGGCTGGAGAGAGGAGAGTAAGGCCTCCATGTCTGAGTGTAAACTAACCTGCCATTCACTTAAATATACAGTAATCAGACGTGAAGGCGGCCTCTGAGAAAGTGTAAAATCTCTGTATACAGGAAGTTGGGTGTGATTTAAACTTTTCAGCTAGTGTTAAATGTACCTGTCACCATCAGCACGCTTCGTAATGTCAACTCATTTGGACACATGGAGAAACATGCATGGATAAATAAACATGTTTCAGCGTTCATTTCAGTGGTCAGACTCACACGTTCAAGTATCGTTTGGGCTGTCAGATGATTCAAACATGAATCACTTTCATCAGCCCACGCTTTTTACATTATTAGTAACAAATGGGCTAATTAATTCAATAAGTATGTGTAGCATAAGTGCACAAGTGAAATGTCATAAAATACAAAAGATTCTTATGAACCTGGGAGGGGGGTTGTTTGATTTTTTACATCAAAAGCCCCCCTGGATGTCGTTCCACCCACCAATATATGTCCTGAGTGTGTTTAACAATCACTATCTTATGTGCGCCGTATGTGAGTCTTTCACTGAATTCAGCGAAGGGTCAAACAACAAGAAGACCTCAACCCGGTAACACTGACTCAAGGGGAAAACATGCACATTAAAGAGCAGAAAAGCCCCAATAAAAATCCCCTAATATAAAACAGTCCCCATCAAAGAGATTGAGCACAATATTTGTTGAGCTCTTACATATCATATTAATGCCATTTCAGCCATTGTTCTTCAACCATGTGGCGTTTGATCTGCCCGGTTCCTATAACTCTGGGGTAATAGGAGTGCTAATGAGAGGAGTTGGCACTTTGTTAACACTATGAGAAGCAGGTGGAGCCAGGGGTCAAACTAGGCCATTGTGTACACCTCAGCTGTTCCCATTCAGAGAGACTTATTTCCTCAGATCATGGTACATTTTGACAAATCAGCGTATTTCAGGCAGACGTCTTTGTTATAAGTTAAGTCCGGTCCTCTGTTATGCTGAACAAATGTTCCAATAATCTGCAGCATGGTACAGAGCGATAGGGCGCAGACTTTTCTTGAAAACAGGTCGTTTCTGCTCTGACAAAAGATTTTCCCTCCTGATGGCCCTCGAGGCGAGGACACACACAGAGGATGTACGCTTCTGTATAGAGTTTTATGATGCCTTTCAGCTTGACAATGTGCGTGAGATTTAAAAAGGGCCCCTTTTGTATGTCAGAACCTCACTTTTAATGGGGTTCTTATAAAAATGCTCAGTGATCATGGTATTCAAATCACAGCGATAGCAAAGTCCTTCCTTATGTCAGGATCTGAAAGTGATAACAGGCAAGGAGGTACCGTGCACTCTTTCTATATGCTAACCAAGGGCGTCTTTCCTGTGGAGCTGTACAGTTTTTAAAGTTTAATCAACATGTATTTAACAAGGTAAAGTATGAATTTTTTATAATCAGAAACTAAACTTTATACTAAGTACTTATACCTCTGCAAGGTTTACAAGTACTAGATAGTGTGGTGGGGAAAGATGGCATGAGGTAGGATGGTTTCTGAGTTATTGTGATTGTGATATTGTTTGAGACCCAATGACCTTGACCTTAGACCTTCAAAATCTCATTGATTCATCCTAGAGTTAGAGTAGACATTTGAGCCAAGTTAGAAGGAAATCAAGGAACATCAGAAACATAATGCATCTAGTCTTTGTTCTCACAGACGTGAAGGCATAAGAAATGCCCCCAGTGGGCATATTTTTCCAATATTTATTTTGGGGAGCGTTTGCCTTTAGGATAGAGTCAGTAACAGGGATGAGAGAATGGGGTAGGCCATGTGGTGAAAGAACCACAGGCCGAATTTGAACCAGGGCAGCCCGTATACACGGAATGCAACCCAACCAGTAGACTAGGCCATCTGTGCCCCAAACAGGTATTTTTCTCTTGCCCCATTAGGAGAATTTTTTATTCATTGTAGCAGTTCAAGGCCTTTTTTTCTGGCATTTTATGTCTTGTCTCTTTACGACGCAACAAGACCAATCTAAATGTTGCAGGAACTGAGCCGTAGCTGCTTGAATCAGGCTGGCTGATATTTTCTGCAATTTAGTTTGTCAAGTTAGCTGAATGCTGTGCACCTAAACAGGCCATGTGGTGCTCTATTCACTAACACATGAGGAATTAAATGTTGCAGAAGCTAAATATATCTGTGGAAGAAAAATATTGTCAACACATATCTGATTATTAACAAAACTGATCTAGCAAGCATCTTCATGTTTATATTTGCCCTGACTTTGAGCTGCAACACTAACATGTTGAAGACCAGTGTTGGGAGTAACGCATTATTATGTAACGTGTTACAGTAACTCTGTTACTTTTTATGGTAACGTAATGAAACACGTTTCTTTTTTAAATCATTAACCCCATTACCATTACTGAGAATTTAAATCCCTCGTTACTTATAGAGCCGACAACTTGTTGATTAAGGTTAGTTAACATCCGGTTTGGCAGACAACATGACAGGACCGTACGCACATCAGCATCCTGTGACAGAGACTAGCCTCCGCAGAAACACACAAACACAGGCACTGAAGTACACATCATGGCTAAGCACTCGAGTGTGAGCTCTCTGTCTTGGAAATACAAGCATTAATTTTCCCCCCTCGGGATAAAGGACGAAAAAGAACAGGGAAGTAAACTTATCCACCGCCAAGAACAGTTATTCCGACCTCACAAAGTACCGAGTTAAAGACACACTTCAACTAAGTTAGAAAGGGAGAAAGTCATTGTTTTGCAAGTCTCAAGTAAGTCTCAAGTCTTTAATCCCAAGTCTTGAGTCAAGTCACATGTAAAGACAAGTCGAGTCAAGTCCAAGGTCATAGGCTTGAAATTTTCGAGTCCTTACAGGTCATAAGCACTGTTTACCAAATAAAATGCCATTTTAACAATGAAACAATCTATTAAATTTGACAAATACAATGAATGCATTTTGAATTGTTTTATTTTTTACATAAAATAAGACTAGTGTGACAGAACTTAATCACACAGACAAAGAGTGCTGACATAGCATTCAGGATAGATTCAGTGCTAAGCGGTGCAACAACAAATGAACTTCTGAAGACGTTGTACAGTCATTTTAACTCATCTAATGTGGGTGTGTGTGTGTGTCTGTATGGTGAGTGTGTGTATATGTATAGGTGTGTGAGTGGATAGGGTTTGTGTGTGTTTGCAAGTGAACATGTTTGACTGGTCAATATTAGGTTTAAGGTTTTATAACCAGTTCTTAACCTTAAGTTATGTGTTATGTGTTACGTTATAAGACCTCAAGTTATGTTAACACAATGACTGCCTCCTAGTGAATAAACAAAAAAAAAAAAAAGAGCTGATGAATCATGGGTGTCTGTTTGGGTATTTATATTTAATATTTTGACATTTACTGTAGTTCTGTGACTCTGTTAACTTAAAGTTATGCTTTCTATTTTTTCCTCTCATTATTGCTTTTAGCTAAAGGGGGAGGGTCCCCATCTTGGTCTTTGCCCTGGGCCTCCAAATGGCTAAAACTTGCCCAGCCTCACACCTGCAGCTCCCCCTCATAAATCGTTCTGTCCTGCCAGTTTGTTGCTTTCACTTTTCTGTTTCTGCCCTTTTGACAGTATTTATCATTGGTACGTTTAAGATCAAATGAAACACCCAAGTTTTACTCGATTTTGCCTCGTTGATGATGATGAGCATCGTAAAAGCCATCATCAAATATGAGTATGGGAGAGCATCGGCAGGGAGTGACTGAAGAAATGTGTTAAAATGAGGGCATTAAAAGCTTCACTTTGAACACAAGACAGCACACCTCTATGAATTAACTTAATGAAGAGACGCGCCACCAGCGGACTCCCTCTGCGCAATTTTACACACTTTCCTCCATCCAGCGCACATCCAACGGTAATAATATACAAGTTTTTATTTGAATTTGGAAGTTAAGGTCTGTCTTCTTTGTGTGGACTTTTATTTATAGAGGATTTCGGGAGGATGTTTTAACGTAAGCCTTAAAAGAGCCGCAACTGGTCACTAAAGAGCCACATGCGGCTTGAGAGCCGTGGGTTGAGTATCACTGCGTTGGTTGAATACTTTGAATGGGAACACATTTTACTCAACACAGTCACTGAAAATCTCAAGTATTTTCAAGTCATCAGACTAAAGTCCGAGTCAAGTCCGGAGCCATTGATGTCAAAGTCCAAGTCAAGTTGCAAGTCTTTGATGATATTGTCAAGTGGAGTCCAAAGTCATCAAAATTGGGACTCGAGTCTGACTCGAGTCCAAGTCGCGTGACTCAAGTCTACACCTCTGCTACAAACACCGCTAACCCAGGTGCATTTTCCCTGTTGGCTGATTTAGGTATATAGAGATCCCTGACAGTTCAAGTATTAAGAAATAAGCAACTTTTTGTTGAGTGACTGTGAGAGTTGTTGCTATGGAAGCAATACATCATCTCTCCCAGTTGCACTGGTGTAAACAGTATTGTGTTAAAGCATTATAATGAGTGTGTTCATTGAGCGTGCTCATATTTATGGTGAACTTTGAACTGATTAGCGGCTTTATCTGTTCATAAAACTAGACATGCAGTAAGTTGTGTGCAGTGAGAGCTACAGTCTGATCTCTGTGTGTATCCTGTCATCCAGTTCATTTTAAGCTGATATGTGAGGTACAGTACTCCTCTGGTGTGTTTTTCAAAGCATAGGCCCCATCAGTTTTTTTCTGTGGTGAAACTACCCTCATTTTCACACAATGTTTTTATTCAGAAAAGGGTCGGAACCACTGTCTCAGAATGAAATATTTTGACTTTTTGAATATGACCTAAAACAAGTGTAATAAAATGGTTTTGCCTTGAACTTAATCAGTTAAACATTAAAGATTTTTTTTTACTGATGTGTCTTGGAAATAAAGAAGCTTTTAATCAAAGATAAAGCAAAAACAAATGAAAGATGTTACTAGTTTATCACAATTTTTGTCTATTGTTGTACAAATCTGGTGTTTTTGGTCATAAGGGGGCTGATGTTGCCGAGAAAGATCATTGTAATAAATCTACATGTGGTTACGGTTAGGTGAAATACTGTTGTAGAATCATTCTAAAGAGAAACTCTTTCCAGTGTAGTAATCCTTTACTCTACTTTGCTCTTCTCACACCCTCTAAATCGAGCACATTAATGGTGTATAATACATGTAAAAGGACCATTAGCTCGTACATTTTGCACTGCTCAAGTGAGACATTAACAACTAAACATTCCCTAAATCTGTATGTTTTAATCTCCCCGTTCACTGCTGCAGTAGCTCTTTTATGCCATGTAACTAATAGGCCACCGGGGGCGAGCCACACAGGTACCCTGGTGGTACAAAGAGACTGTACAGGAGTGATGTGGGGCTGCTTCAAAGGAACCAGACTGAAGTGGTGGGGTATGTGGGATGGAAAAAGTCGGCAAGACAAAGAAAAGCCTCTTCTGGATGCGGACATAATCGCTGGTAGGACTACGGTGCAGAACCTAAATAATACATTTCAGGTTTTGATATAACTATTACTGCCTGCAAAGAGTTCTTTGATGTTAATTGAAACCACTGGGCAGCAATCTGCTTTATAGCACTGACAAATAACAGTTTCCTTGCACTAAGCAATGAAGGTTAGAAAGCAGAGAAGGCACATACTTTCTCCATATGTGTATTCGATATAAATAAAAATAATAAAAAAAAAGGTTTTCTTCATGGAGGCAGCACAATGACAGGATACTCTCTGGCTGAATTTGTGGTGAGCTAAAAATGATGTTCAGTATTCCTACAAAGTCCTGTGTGGTGCAGGACAAAGCCTGGCTGTATTGTCTTCAGTTTCCTGTTTGCTTCCTCATCTTTTGTAGAGAAAACCGCATTTTAACTTGATAAAGTAATAATAAAAACTAGGTGGGCCTATAAAAACTTCTACTCAGGAAGGATATCTTACCAAAGAGTGTGTGATTTTATTTTTTCAGATATTCAGGCTGTACAATAGTCTCAAACAGAGAGATGGGCTCTGGCTTTAATACAGGCAAAACACAATGCCTTTTTTTCTTCCTCTGCTACGCTTTACTACACCCTGGCACTGTGCTCGCCTCAGGTTTTATTCTTTTTTGAATTTCTTTAAAAAGGAGTCTTGTCAAATGGTCATCCGGATCTGAAACAATGTTCAGTAACAGGAAACATCCCCCCATCATGAATGCAACCAGACCAGTAAAGAAGGCTATATGATGATAGAGGAAGTTCAAAGTGACTTTTTTTCTCCTCCATCCCATCTGATACCACATCAGAGTGAGAACAGGAGTGACCCTGACTCATACTGAACCCCACAGGCCAGACATGAGAAGAGAGGTGTCTGTTTTAAAACCTGATTCACTGTAGGACAAATGACAGGCATTGTTGGAGAGAGTAATTGGCTTGTCTCCATTTAAAGAGCATGTACACTATGATTGTTCACAGACCCTAAAATCTGACCAAACAATGAAAAAGATCCACATAGCTGCTCCCTCTTGGACGTGCAACCCATCACAGAGACTGACAGTGAGAACATATGAATGATAGTGTGGCATGTTTCTTGAAATGAGATACACTACACTGTAAAGCCAAATAAGTTCAAAATACTCACATCTTTTAGAAAACTAATAGAAAACATTAGAGGCAACTGAGCACGTAAAAAAAACTTAAAGTAACTGAAAAAATGCTGCCAAAATATGGTATTTGTTTAGTCGCTGGTACTCAGCCATTTTAAGCTTTGACAACTCAATTTTACTCTTACACTTAATTTGTGTTAACTTAGATTTTTTTAAGTTAAACTTCACTGTCAAAACTTTCCTACACTTAAAAGATTCTGTTTAAATATGACTCAAAATACCAAGTTTAAGTACTTTTATAAAGCTACATGTTCTTCATCCACTGTAATTACCACTCAAGGTAGTCCAACTACAAGTTACTATAACTGAAAGGTGCTCACTACTCCAGAAAGTCCTCTTCCATCATGTTCAGTATTCCATCCACTGAGTAGATGAGGTTGCTTCCCATATATGGCACTTCTCTAATTGAGTCAGAAACTTCATTCATGGTGCAAAAGTGTTAAGGCCAAAGGGCACTCAAAGAAAATTCTTCAGATTAAGGGATATCTATCAAATAACCTTTGTACAATGACAAAAAACTTAGAACGGTTGAGTGATGTTTACTTAAAACTAAAAATATCTTCAATCAAATCAGTGGTTTAATGGACCTGAAATGTCTGTTTTGGATTTTTAAGGTAAAACATCTCATTTTTTTAAATCAACATTCAACCGTTCAAGTTTTACAGTAAAAGACTGAAAGGTGCATCTGATCCAGAAAGTACTCTCCCACAGAGTTCAGTACATCTTCCTCATATGTTAGAACTGGTCCCCACAGGCAGGACTTGTCTAACTGAGTCAGTAACTTCACTCATGGTGCAAAAGTGTCTAATGCCCGAAGACGTTCTGAAAAAATGCTGCATGTTAAAAGATGGTTGTCTGATAATTTGAATACAACTTATATAGTTAACACATTTTTTTAACCTTCAACTGTGAAATCTTAGAGCGTACAGCTTGAAGACTCAAGAGTTTTTTTTTTTAAATTGTAATATAAACAGTGCTAAAACCAAAGTAACCATCACTGGAAAACCCCAAGAATACATGATGGTACCAGAGAACACACGTTACACATAAAATCCTGCAGCCATATCTGGGCTCTCTTTACAACATCATCCATATCAAGGATGTTCAGCTGATCTATAAGAAAGATTACTAAAGTGAAGCTAGCACCCTATTTTACTCTCATCCTCTGAACATGTTGGGTAAGTGAGTAGGCTCTAGCGCTATGCGCTGAAAATGCTAAACTACATTTGTTTTGAGTTGACATTGTGCAAGAACAGCAGCTGATGGACCTCTGACACACTGCAGTCAATTTGGTCCTCCTACCCTGTTGTTGGCATCTGGTCTCAGAACATAAAATAGCAAGACCTTTTCTTGTTTCTGTTTTCAGTTTCTTTTTGAAATGGAAAATGAAAATCTAACCACTTTTGCTCAGTTGTTTTTGATGTTAACACAGAAAATTTAATTGTATTTTCACTGATCTTTTTATGATTTGAAAAAAGCAAATGAGAACTCTTTATTTCAGTGTCAGAAATGATTGTCCAAAGACTGAAAGCCACGTTAACTAACGGGACATTGTGTTATGAAGGATTGGGCTAGGGGAGAGTTTAAAAAGACAGATTTTGGCTTTGTCAGATAAAAAGAAGACATTTTTTACAAGCTGTGGAGAGTATTCCTTCATATCCAAAAAAACTTTGGGCTGACAAAAATTTGCTTGAAAAAACTTTATATATGCATGCACATGGATCTGGTTTTCACAGAATTATTCCAAGGATATTTTTCAAACATATTTTACCCTTGGACGACCAGGGCAGAGAAGAGGAAATGTAAGTTATAAATAGGAATCAAAAGAACCACATCCGTTTATTGGTAAGGGATGCCAGAGACACCGGGTTCTTTGAAAGTGGGAGAGCTTTTTGGCATTTTACAAGACAGGTGAAAGAAACATGTGTGTTAAATCACTGTACAGGGCTCACTTGGGTCAGCTCTACCATAAAAGAAAAGAGATTACAAAGGAAACTAATGAAGACACTGATCAAAGTCTGTACTGGTAATATGTAGCAGGTGTTTCAAAGCCCTGCAATACACCCTCCAAATCACCACTGCTGCTCCATCCGTGAAACCCTCTCATGTATTTCACATGTGCTTTGATAGGAACAATGGACAGAACACATTTCAGCACTATTCAAAACATGTTATGGGAAATCTGGATGAACTCTTAAGGAGACGTCGGCTGTGGGTGATGCATTAACGCAGCCATACTGACATTGTAAGTTTATGGTGCTCTTTCATGATTGGTAGTGGGTGGAAAAAAGGCTGACATGGCTGAAGCCCACACCAGCAGAAAAGCACCTGGATTTGAGATGCATGCAGGAGTTGAAAGAAGATTGGCGGGACATGAGCTGGAATATGTTCAAAGCGTGATTGCTATTTTTACACATAGTCAAAGATGAAAGAGGCACTGCTTTTGATTTCGATAAAGTGGGAAGCATATGGAATATGCAGGTTGAGGACCAGATTATTTTTTGTTAAAATAAGTTGATTTTTATTTCATAGAACTATTCATGACAAAAAATTATGACATCAACATTATTATTTTCATGAGTTTTCTAATACCACAAACACACGTCTTTTGGGTCATTCTACAGAAACTTTTAGGGTTGCAAAATGTAAAAAACAATGTATTTCTTTAACTTATTCCTAATTATTAAATGACTTTTTGGCTTTGTGGATTTGCATAAAAGAGTGACATAAGTCCACCTTTCCTTTATTCTTCAACAATATTTACAGAATAAGTCTAAATTTCACAATTAGCATAAAAATCAAAGACTGGGATTGACTCTAAGTGTAGCACCTATTGAAACTTCATTTAAACAGATCGTAAACACATTTTGACTCAATTAAAGTTTTTTCCTGAATCCACCAACTTCCATATAGTGTCTGTAGAGATGCAGTTTCTCAGCTGCACTTAAATTAGCCAAACCTGACCTAAAGAGGATCTACAGTGATAAAGAAAGTAACACTTGTGAAAGCTTGGTGCCATTTTAGGTAAAATACTATAATAAACAGCTTTGAATTAAGTTAATCTGTTCACTGTTGTCCCTGGTCTTACTGGTCATAATTTCGTCACACATGAAGAAGGTAAAACCAGTGTCAGTAACACCAGTGACATTTTTAGGGAAAAATTAATTAAAAAAAAAAAGGCTTCCACATGGATTTAAAGCACTTAGTGTAATAGTGGTAACACCAGTGATGCAAAGCTTCATGTGCAATCAAGAGATTTTGAAAAATCTCTTGGAAAAACAAAATAAATAAGGGTCAGCTGATTTATCCTGGGCACGTCTATATAGAAGGTCTACAGAACAAATTAGGATAAAAACATATAAAAGAATTTATCACTCAAGAAAGGTTGGTTGTTCTAATATCATCTTAATATATAAAATCTTCTTAAGTAATTTTTCCAAGTGAAATATTTCAGTAAAGGCGAAGGACAAAAAAATGTTTGTTTCTGTAGAATGACCTCTTTGTCAAAGTGAAGATGAAACCTAAAATGCAAATATCAGTTTTATTTGAGTAACAGAATGCAAACATCCTTACAAAATTTAATAGCATTTCTGTTGTTGCCTTTTGATTTTTAAAATAACTATTTCCTGTAAATATGAAAAAAGAGCATTTTTTTTGAAAATTAAAAATGTAATGCTTTTTTCTCTTTCTTTTTTAATAACGCCAAAAATTTTTTGCAAACTTAAAATAAAAATTGATTTAAAAAATTATATTATTGAATATTTTCCATTTGCTTTTGAGTCAAAAATGCACACACATTCTGAAAATAAAAAATAATTTCTTCTAAATGCATTTTAGTTTATTTAAAATTGCCAAACCATTTGAGTAATGAGAGACGTTTTCCTTGTTTTGGTTGAAAATTGGAAATAAAACATCATCTTCTTTTTCAAGTGGATTATCCCAATAAATGTACATGTTTGAAGATAAAAATTAAAATTTTATTTGAGTCAAAAATGCATCCATTATTTGAAAATTAAAATTAATTTCTGTTCATGTATTGAAATTTCATTGAATTTCGATCACTAAATGTTTCCATACTTTGTTTCTATTTTGTCTGATAATGGTTGTGTGGGTTTATTTTGCAAATAAAAGCTTTATTCAACAATACATACATACAGACTAAAATACAGTGCCCAAATAGTGCTCAAAAACAGTTGTGAAAATAAATGAATGATTAAAAGACAGTATAAAGGATAAATAAATAAAGAAAACATTGGAATGGTCATGACATAGTAATGTACAAAGATTACAGAAATCCAATTATTCAAGTCAAAGAGTCTCACTAAGATATCAACTATTCTGTTATTAAAATTGTTATTTTTTTACTGTCTATATGTTTTAGAGTCTTATTGTTGTAGTCATTAAAGAAAACAGGAAAGTTAGGCATACATTTTCTCATCCTGCATTGAAGAATATGGAATTTCTCATACAGCATCATTAAGCAGACTGTAAGTTCAATGTTACATTTGTCATGTTTGTAATACATTATGCCATTTTTACGATTAAAAAATTATGTCAAATTTAGTTTAAGGTTCCAGACAATAATAGAATGTATACAATGTTAAAATAAACGTGTTACGAATTCAATATCATCACTACAACAAGTACATGTGTGATCTAAATCTGTAAATTTAGAAAGATAGATATTGGTGGGGTATATGTTGTGCAATATTTCATAATGGTTGTTTTTCCTCCTCAATGCTTACTTTTTAAACGTCACAGCCATCTTGAGGGGTGTAGAATTTAATTCGCTGATATAAAACCTTATGGAACAGCATATTTTCAATTTGTAGATCTGTAACTGCGGTGCAGTTGCACGTCGCAACTTGTAGATCAGGTCAAAGCTGCTTCCGCCGCGAGCACTCCTCTCATGTGGGATTTGTAGTTCTCACTGCAGCGCTGTAATCTTTTCCTCTAAAAGTACGCCACTAAAGGCAAGTTCACACACAAAACACTGATGGGTGAGCTTCGAAAAAAAGAAAACAAAAGGTTAGACTCGTCTGGCAGTCGTATGTGAGAATAGTTGGAGATATAGTGCATTCGTGTACTACATTTACCAGCGTCGCCCCCAATGAAAGCGAGGCAGTGTAAACACAACTCCAGGAACATGAAAAGATCGGGTGACAGTGAGGGGGAGAAGAGAAGAAAGGTATTGATAGCGTTTTTCTCCGTTAGGTCTGGCATATTTCTAAGCCCTGTCGCTCGTTGAATATCTAATGCTCCTTATGTGATGCTGCTGGCTGCATTTTGAAGGCTAGGAAGCAGCGAATGTCAGCGCATACCTCACCTTGCCTGTTTCCTTTATTGTGTTTTCCATTTTCCCCCTCAGTCTACCACAATGAAGAATGGCAGTTAGATTTAAGAAACAGGGATTTATCACGCAAATACACAGATTATAAGAAGCTCGAGCTTCCATTATCGCTACTTGACAACATCCCAAATCATATCGAAACACATTTTGAACTGCAGCCAGGTGTCTATTTGTGGGAAAATAGTGAAAGGCGTAACTATTATATGGGCACGTTATTAACATTTAACGAAATACCATAAACAAACAGACATGAAGAAACGTGGCAACTTCTGAGTTTCATTTGGGATTCTGTTTTAGTAAGGGCGGTTTAAAATGAGGCAAAAACAAGTGTGAAGTTGCAGGGGTAGAGTGAAATAAGATAGTTTGAACAGTGTTCAAGTTAATGCATATTTTACCTCCTAATTGGCAAGGTGCCAAGGCCAGCAGCCTGTAGTAGATTTGGGCAAAGGCATAGATACAGTGGATAATTAGTGCAGCTCTAATGTACAGTAAAATGAAAGCTTATAAGCTATTCTTGTGATAATTAATGTTAAATAACACATCTGGCTAGGTTATAAATGTGACTGCCTTATTTTCAAATCTGTGATCAGTTTGTATGTGTTTCTGACCTGTGATGACCAACTGTTGCGTGCCCTGGTGTGTTTAACTGTGTTTTATGCTGATTTGGTCCAAATAATGCCTCCACATACTGAATAACCATGACTTTGTTTCCTGTGGCGAAAGTAAAGGAAGGAAAGGACTCTCATGTGCCCAAGGCATCCTGGGTTCGGTTTCGTTTAAAGTCCTCGTGTCTGTCTGTCTCCCTCTCTGTCTGCTTCTTCTCTTATCTCCTGACTTGGACGCTGTCTGCTGTGGCACATGTGTTTGGATCATGTCAGACAGCAGTGAAACTATGTAGGACGTGGTTCCTCCTGTTTATGAAAGCAGCCATGGCGGCCAGATGAGGGGCTCAGAGAGAGAACTCATTCCAGCTGGCCCTCAGGCAGTCAGGCAGCAATGCGCAGACCTAATGGATTAGCTTCCTTTCTCTTTAGATAAATAATAGGATGAGCAGGAGGAAGTCTAATCGCAATATGACTATATGATTGTAGAGCAGCCAAAGGAGGGATTTGGGTGCATTTTGGCCCATTTTTTAATATATGTGCTTGTATAACGATACAGTTCTTATGATAACTAATAACTTGGATATGATGCTTGTCTTATCCTGTAAGCAATGAGTGTTTGCAGTGCTGCACAAAGTGAGAGATGCGCCATGATGGGTCTACTGTCATTCTGAGTTAGAGAAAGCAAGCACTGACAGATTAGTGCCAAATGAATACACAATCTCCTCAGAAAATCCAACCACAGCAGGTCTGTACACTGACTAGTCATAGTCAATATATTTAAGTCAAACAGAATATGACGCTGGCCTCACTGCACAGAGAGAACTAACCACAGCTCAGCCACATGAATAACTAGTTAAAAAACATGTAATAGTTGTTGCTTTTATTAGATCAGGTTTCATCAAACATTGTCAGACATGCTTGTTGTTTTATCACTTGCCTATGTTCTCAAGTAGCTACATTTGTCATGCTTTTCCCCTCAGCCACATTTGTTTCGCCTTAGACCCTGAGGAATTAAAAACATTTGATCATGTTTTATCAGTGTTTTCATCACTGTTTAAATTTCCACTCATGCCTTGGCAAGTGTGAAAACAGTTCTTGCCCTGTCCCGTAACCCGATGTTCTAATGCTGTCTTTGAAGCAAGCTCGCCACTTGGACAGTGATGACAAGTATAAAGTGCTGTGTCGAAACAGGAAGTGTGTGTGTGAGCAGCAGGCTAAGTAATGATCACACAGGGTCACCAGATGTTGTGAAGTCCTGGGCTCGGCCCAGCCCATTGCTTAGATCAGCCTCATTGGTTTGCTCTGGTCATGGCATCTAGTGCAAGCTGTTTAGGGTATTTAATTTCTGAACACTCATTAAAATGGTTTGTGTTTCCCTTGGCAATTCAGTTAAATTAACAACTACCGAGGTAAAAGCTGATTATGTGGCCACACATTCCGACATGGTTAATCAATTCTCCCACACAAAATGTTAGCCGGTGAATTAGTGTAAAGGAAACGATTTATGGCGACTAATGCCGACGTCCTGTCATGTCAGGTCTGGTGTTTTAGCAAGAGGGGGGTGTCACATTCTGCACATTCAGCAGCTCTGCACTCTGCCAGCCATCTTTTCTCCCTTTTAACCCAAGCTACATGCTGCTTGCTCTATTAATGAGCCAATAATGGAGAAATAGTGTTTGGTGCTGACATAAAACATGGGTATGGATACCTAAGGCAGGGTAGCACATAAGCTCCAACAGAGTTAGATTTACACCTGTGCTCTGTTGAGAATGGTAGAAAGGGAAAACTCAACATGGGGGCTCTCACAGCTTCATCAGACCCCCGCCAGTCTAGCTGTGGAAAAGCCAGGGCTCAGAAAAATACGGCTGTGGCAGATAATGATACCATTACACTAATGGAGCTGGCAAATGAAGGAGAACCCAGATGCCCTGCTTTATTACCGGAGGGGGTCATTTCCTCGCTGCATTCCTAATGGCCTGAGCACACAGTATTGATCAGGCTATCATGCTGCTAATCCTCTACAGAATTACTTATCGCTGGCTAGGTGTCGATCGGCCGCGTGCCCTGCTCTGGCCTTGCCGCTGGGCGGCTGCTGTGTGTCCAACAGGGACCCAAAGGGCCATTTATCCAGTCATGATTTAAGGCCAAGCAGGGATGGTGAGTAGGATGTCTTTAGCAGTGGGTTGGCCAGCTCATTGTGTAAAAAAGGAGGCAAATGAACCTTTCAGCTTTCATTTAATTAAGGAGCAGGCAATGATGTGGGTCCTCTCTCTTTATGGCCCTATTGGCTATCGAGGAGCAGGGGAAGCTGTGAGATTGGGTGTTGTTCTCAGTAATTGTGTTGTGCAGTAAAGAAGAACATGCAGCTCTTAACCCATCAGTAGCAGCAGGTGCAAAATTTTACCAGGCCAGGTTTGACTACCTTGTGCTCTGCAAATTTACCTCTACGTCATTCTTGCTTCATGTGGCTGTAAAATAGAGGAATTTCACATCAGTATTTCTGGCCTTATTACCATAGAGCTGTTTAAAGTCTGTTTACTACACTTAGAAAAATGACTTCACTGTGAAAGCATGGGAAAATATTTTCTGAATTATTCATAGCATGCGTTATTTGAACATGACTGTGAATGGTGTAGCTGGGGTCCATTATTGTTACAAATGAATAAGAGGGTCAGGTAGCACAGATCACTTTGCCCAGGGCTTGTGACCTGTCATATACGTGGCCCCTTTACTGGACCCATGTGTGCATTAGTGTTCCCTGGCTATTGGAGGCATGGCATGGCAGCATAAGTAGACCCTTCTTGTCACCTCTGGCCTTGGCTAATCAGAGAGTTTACCTTTAGGCGGGCATTTAGCCCTGTTCGTTAGGGCCACTCCAGTCATCATAAAGAAGTATTTATATATTTCCAGCTGGTACAACCTGTCGTGGCTAGGGAAACTAGTTATTGATCCAGATATTTAGTCATTTCTTTCTGCCTGCGCCATCAATATTGTGCAAACATCCATCCATGCAAGGCTTGACCTCAGCTACGGCCTCTATTTTTCGTTCCCATTGGAGTTCAGTGATATACTATTCTGAAAAGTAAAATCAATGAATGAATATGAAGTTTTGGCGTGTAATATAGTGCAGGCCCAGGGCCCCAGGTCTTTCATTGATCTGCTATGTGAGCATTGGAGGGGGCTGATTAGTCTGCTGCTGAGCTTTTCCTCTACATGTCTTTACCTTGTCTTGCCTTTTTGATCTTTGGCTCATATGTTTCAGCTGAGTTGTTTACAGGTCAGTGTGGCTGTGCAAACCTTTCTCTGAATAAACCCAGTCAACATACAATAGCATATTCAGTCTTGTACCTGCAACTAGATGGTTTTTCATGATGACGTTCTCTTATCTGTCATTTAAGGGTTTGGTTAGCCTTTCTTGATCAATGTGAGAAATCCCACACATCGTTTCCTTGCTTCCTACCACCTTTTTTTTTCTTTGAGTTGCATGATGTCCACATTTGGTTTGCATCTGGATGGATATCAACTTTTATGGCTTGGCCTGCATTATTTCAGGGTACATGGCTGAGATGACCTGCCATGGACTCCCACATGTGCTTAGAAGGATGTGTGAACTTACTAAACATTTAAATGGAAAAAACAGAGGTAGTCTCATACTAGGCTTTATAGTTTGGTGTGGCTATAGGATTAGACCCAATAATGAGTCACACTGTAACTGAAAAAGAATCTGCAGAGGTGTTCTTTTAAGTACCATCTGCCTTTTAACCTCCTCTCACAGGTGAGCCAGGTTATGGCATGAGGAAATTCAGTTTTTCTTTTATCCATTTATAAATTGCATCAATAGTTTTTAGGTATATAATGTGAACATATTAAATGATGCAGATGTGGACAAGTCCAAACTTTTTTAAAATTAATTTTCAGACTTTTTGCCTTTATTTTGATAGGAGAGCTGAAGAGAGACAGGAAATATGGAGAGAGAGAGTGGGGGAAGAGGTGCCCAGACCAGGAATCGATCCCATGACCAGTACGTTGAGAGTTGTAGCCTTGGCATATGGGTGTCTCCTCTACCAACTGTTGGACTGGCGCTCGGTTAGAACTTCAATAAAAAGTTGACAGATAAAGTATAACAGAAGGCAAAATAAAGTCCTGGATTTGTAATTTTAGGTTTCCCTCATTTATTAGAATAAGGATAGTAGAGCAGCTTACTGATTGATCCATCAGGACTTGTTTGTCGTGTGACTGTGCACACCGAACCGTGATGTTTTTGGGATGAAGACAAATACCATTACCAGTAGGGTAAAGCTCTTTGAATTAAAAAAGGTGTAACAGATTGTACTGGCATTGAAACACAGAAAGCTCAACTATGTGACACTCTGGATCACGTTATATACATTCTTTAGACGCTTGATCATTATGTTTGTACCTGACCCACCAGATAGACTATTTTATGCATTCAGTGCATGGTATGTATTTCACATCAATCTGGGAAACCTCCCATACACACAGTATTTGAGAAGGGCAGGACTTTTTAGAAATTCTTGGAGAAGACTGGATGAACATTCTTTCATTCTAAATTCATTACGGGCCAATCAGAGCCAATCAGAACAAGACAAAATGAGGTAGCAGACATGTGCAACTCCAGTAAGCAACATGAGCTTGGAAAGCAGATGCTGTTGTGGTTTGTGGTGGCACTAGTTGGATCAAACTCATGCTGAGAAGAGCTAATAAATATTTTCTAGAAAGGCTTTCAGTGAGGTTCTTTGCTCCCCTTTAAAAAAAAAAAAAGCTGTCCAGATCTGATAAAAAATGCCGCTAAAGTTACATCCAAGCTAATCCCTGACTGGTGGCAGTCATTGCTACTGCCTTGCAATACAGCTAAATCCAGCCAATAACTATTACAAATATTTATGCTGAAGCAGGCAAGTCTGTCTTTCTTCTTCAGATGCATTGACCTGATTACATCAAGGTGTAATTAATACCTTTGCAATGCCTAAAAAGTCAGGTGATGTTAAGAGACATATTAGTTAAGTAACAATTTTCTTGCTATTGGCAAATGTCAGCTTCAAAACACTATCGAGAACTTACGTCTTTTTTGAGAAATGCTGTCTTTTTTCTGTTTTAAATAAGTATTATCCAACTTTATGTATAAATTTGGTAAATCAGACTTGACAGGTCAGAGTTAGCTTCCATCTGTCATCTGAATTCACATTCTAAAAATAGTACAAGTTTCAAGAACCTTTTTGTAGCAGATGATTAAAGTGCTATGCTACTTTTGTTCTGTCTAGTTAAACTTTTGGGTTGGCTTGTATAGCAAATGTGTTGAAGTTATTTATGTTATTAAAATATTCTTTGTCAAGCCTAAATTTTATATTATCTATTATTTCATTTTGTGTGTCTTTTAACATCACATTTTCTGTCTTTTAATGTCTCTTTGGATTTCAAATAAAGCACTTCAAATTGTCCAAGTTTATATTGAAACTTGTTTTCCAAAATATACTTCAGTATTGGCTTGTTCTCAAAATATTGATGCATTAGCTCTGTATTTGATTCAGATTGACCTCTCTGAGCCACCGTAGCGATGATAAACACTGCCAAGCAGCTGTTTTCTCAGTGTTATGTTTCAGAGCACACGTGTAAAATTTTATGTCCTGTAGTTAAACAGAGGAGGTTGATCTGTGTCAATAAGAAAAAAAAAAAAAAATATATATATATATATAGATTTCTTTGTCTCATTGATTTAAATCGTCCACATTTATATCAGGTTTTAATATTGCAAGGTATCAGCACACCTCTTCTTGTGTCTTGCATGTAGTTTTTCCTTGTAACATTACATGAATAATAGCAAAAATCTCTACATTAACAAATAAATAAGTCTATTTGTTGATTTCTGCTGGTGAAATACTAGCTCTTGAATCATTATTGGTCTAGTCTCTAGTATGTATTCCCAGGATCATTTCTTCCTATAGAAACAGTCATTAGAGTTGTCCAAACAGCCCTTGACAGCTTATGTGTCTGACAGCCCCTACCGAGCACCTCATATTAGTGTAGAAGCATTAGCCACAGATGTCATTTTACTCACAAACAAGGCCGCGATGTGGATCCTGCAAACTGTCTGACCAGATCAGCCGTCAGTTTCAATGAGATTACATCGAATGTGACCTGCCCAAGTAGGGGTTCATCTGTCATGCATGTGTCCTGTCACAAGAGAGACATCGAATAATCAGTTCAATCAATAGATGGTGGAGGCTCATTGGACGACTGCTGAATAAACATGGGAATGACCCTCTCACCTCATACACAGAGGCTAGATCCTCCTGGGGGTTCATTAGCCACTCAAGGCTATGATCCGTGTGAGTCGTTATTTTTTGTTTCTGTTTGTAGGGATGCAGTCCGTGTGTAAGCAGTGGGCCTCTGAGTATCAAAGACACTTATATGTTTGCTCAGGCTTATTTAGAGTAGAAATAAAGAAAGCATTAAGCAATTAAAAACATGAATTTGTAGCTACATGGATTGTTTAATAATTAAGAGGAAATAAAAAAAATCACACGTTCAGTCACTGCTTTTCAGTCTAATCAGACTCCATCCTTGCCACCTTTATTTTTAGCCACATCCAATAAAAATGCCTTACTTGGCGAAGGTGCCTGCCAATGAAAGACAGTTAAGTCCTTTGGCTGTTTATTTGTGAATTTATTTTTCTTTGTAATGACTCACCTTTCCAATAAAGTAAAAGTGCACACTGCCAGGGAGTTGAACAACATCTGGTACCAATGGAGAGCCCAAAACCCTTCATTCACAAAACCTGCAGGAGACAAGGTAATGAGGCGCTGTAAATACTAACTGTTAATTTGTACATCATAAGTTTTTGTCTCATAAATCAGGCAGTGGAAGTGTGTTAAAATACCTGGCGTTATTTTGTGGCTTTGATGAGGCTCAATACAGGAAGTGCCTCCTTTTGCCAGAGCCCGGGTTTAGATATTGCTACTAGCTTAGCCAGTTTGAGCTGCACTAGGGCTCCTGTACTGACCACCACATATGAAAATATTTTCGTCAAGCACTCACTTGTTTTCTGTGGTGTTCAATCTTTAAAGCATGGAAACACTAAAACTACCTACAAAAGCTCCATACATGTTCTTGAACGGTGGTATCCATGATCGTGAGTAACTGTTGGGTTGATTACCAATCATTAATCAACCAACTATGAGTGAGATCAGCTAATCACAGAAACCCCTACCGATACTGATCATATGTTGTGTTTTAGTTGATGTAGTAGTTGGTTTAGTGGTTGATTCTGCTGATATTTACAGCTTATGTATCGTTGTATATCGTCCATATGAATACGTTTGAGGACTTTCAGGCACCTACATCAGCTGAAGTCGTCTTTGTTCATCCTTAAACTGTAACATGTTTTAAGGACTAAAGTTTAACGTCTGAACTACCCTTTTAAATCAGTATTGATGTAGGTGTAAGCTAAAAATGATTTGTTAATATCTGCATTTTGGATATCGGCATTCCTGATTTCAATGCAGGTTTCAACATTAGATTGATATTTCTAACAACGGGACTGAATAGAAAGTTTGGAGGATTTTGTTGATTAAATTTTGACCAAAAATGTTAGTGCCAACCTTTTTCCATGAAGAAGACAAGACAAAAACTATGTAAAAGAAGATTTGTGGTGATAAGAACTGTGACAAATAGTTTAATTTTTGCCAATGAGGCCGAAAGCAGACTTAAATGTTTGTGCTTAACTGCTGGATGTTCAGTATCCATGATACTTCTCTACTGTGTGAATAAGGCAGTGGCTCCCAAAGGGGGTTTGGGACCCCTTAGGTGAGGTTGTGGCACACTGCAAGGGGAATGCTTTCCAAAATGATTTAAAAGTGGTGTATTTTATCCTTGTTGTAAAAAAATCTTTTAGATAAGTTCAGTTAAAAATAAACCGTAGTTATTAGATGACATCCGTGCTTAAATGTTGGTAACAAATACAAAAGCTCCTTTAAATGTAAATTTGGACATGATGCTTTGTGCCAAATCTTACGTCTAACCTTGTGGCATGGTGGGGGTCCCCGGCCTCTGGGGATTTTGTTTTGAGGGTTACAGTCTGAAAAGTTTGGGAACCCCAGGTATAAGATTTGTCAGTATTTTCATCAGTGCATTTTAAATCAATCAAAGTATTGATGTGCAATAATATGAGTGTTTTACAGTTTGGCTGATTACAAAGAAAACAACTGCCTTGACTAAAGGACTGAAATATGAGGACTACATTTTAATAAAGCTGAAAAAATGAAGACTGATTTAAACACAACTGCTTCAAGTGGATGATTGAAGAGCAGCAGCTTAACAATTTGGTCAGATTTGTGACTCCAGGCATTATTTTGATGTGTTTGACCATGTATTTTAATGAATGTCGGCTGATTCAATCAATCAGGTTATCCCTAAAGTGGGCGTATTTATTGGGCTATCTTGGGGGAACTACGCTGGTTTTCTAGAATAACAAATTTTAACATAATTGAAAAACTGAGTTAAATTAAATTTATATGAGCTAAGGGTTCTAGTAGTAAATATAAAGGCCTCTCTTGGTTTGAAAATGCATAAAAGCAGAACAAAAGCATTGAGATAGCCTTCTTACAGTCTAGAGTTACTTCCTGTTTATCCTGGATATGCTTTTTGCGTTGCTCGTTCCAGCATTTACTCTGCATCAAGTCTTTGAGAAGTGTCTGCTCACTTCAGGTAGTCAGTTCATGTCTCAGTGATTCTTCCTCTGAGCCCCCCGTGTGTTTTTTCTTCATCAGCCTAACTTTTCTTTGCATATGCGAAGAAGCCAACGACAGCTTGACTGGCATGTTGTCAGACAGGCGATGCCTTTCCAACGGTGGAGCATCAAGCCCTTTCCTATGTGTGTGTGTCGAGAAGTGGGGGTATTGTCAGGACGTGACCGGCACACTTTGCATGTTCTCCTCGAGACAGGTGCTCCTGGGCGCGCACTGGTGCATGACAGTTGCCTTTCATCGCTGTCTTCTCTACACTTAACCCCTGACCAGCCCTCCCTCCTTAGTCTTCCTCTTCATCCTCGTCTCCTCTCTCCTCCCACCCTCTTTTTTTCCTCCACGTCTGACCTCTTCTCGCAGCACCTCCCTCGGCCGTCTTGAGTGATGGACTGCGAAGGCTGGTAGGCGGGTTGCGCTTTCTGTGTGTTGCTGTGGTGCGGCAGGCTTGTCACAAGCCTAACACTGTCAGGCCATAGAAACCCAGCTGTCCAGCCTGAACCACACATACACACACTACAACTTTTTGTTCAACAGTCCGTAATTCCATCCACCAGCGCTGTCAAGCACTTGATCAAACGTGCATAAAGAAAGGAGCCCCTTGGCTGAATCCCATCGTCTCTCTTCCTATCATAATGTAGGCAGATTTTCCCTCCTCTGCCTGTTTCTTCAGCTCTGTTTATTCAGATGAGCCTGACTGGGGGGCAGCGGGTCACATCCACTTGCCTGACTAAAACGGTCCTGAATTGAGGGTTGTCTCCAGTGAGATGGAGAGAGAAAAAACACAAGGAGGGGTTAGGGAGGGCTGCAGAGCGGTCATGTCAGGGCTGTTTTCGGGCCTATTTGTGTGTGTGTGCATGTGCCATGGCAGGGGTAGGGGTTAGGGAGTTTGAGGGTTCAGTTGTCAACCCCTGTGTCATGCTTGCCCTGGCCCTGTTATGTAGAGGGCATCCACTGTCATTTGTTGCGGGACTGTTTGAAGGGGAGTGAGCCACAGAAGCATAAAAAGCAGTCAGCACACTGTGAGCTCTCAGGTGCCTTCGTGTACCACCCATTTATTTAAAAGTCTGACGCCACAGTAACTAATCCCCACATTTATTTGACAACCCAAAGTTTTTGTCTTATCAAGTCGGTGTTTTTAGACATTTGTTTTTGGGGTTGGCCTTCTAATCTTAATCACACTTATGCTAATTCCTAACAGAAACTTATCCAAATGTTTTCTATGGGTTGTTCTTAGTTTATTTGTTGTTTTACCTTTGTTCTTAGAGATTCATCATGTTCACTGAAGTAGGTGGATTAAAGTCACGCTTGAGGCAAACTTAAGAGAACACATGCACAGGGTAAGCTTTTGGTTTTCATCCAACAATCAGTCTGTACTTAAAAGTTTTTTTTTTTTAAGTTTATCCCTGTGTCCCTGTGTTTTGTCAGTGTAGGTGTATGTGTGTGTTTCATCTGACATACATCTCCCACGTTCTCCCCACTTTGGAAAAAAAAAAAAACAGCGATGGCTAAGACTCCTTAAACTTGTTGTTAAAGTGTCAGAGAAGACATGAGCACGGCACACACCATGAGCTTAATCCAACAACAGCCCATCTGCCATACTGTACTCCCTCTATCTGCCTGCAAGTGGACCCCTTCCTCACAGTCATTGTCATATATAGAGGGGCATTGTCACGTATGAGATGGACTCATGTAAATGTGGTGACAGGCTACTGTCTCGGCTGACTGACAGCACAGAGGGATTGGGCTAATCTGAGTGACTGATTCAAGGAGCGCAGCGGCTCGGTTGTCCCCATAACTCCTGAGAAATAGACAGCTTCGGCAGAGTTATCTGTGTTTGTAAGTCCTTCTGCTGCGCTGGGATGACAATAGGGATTAGTGCCAAGGTTCTTTAAAATGTTTTTTTATTTTATTTTTTTGGAATGGGGGGGTAAGGGGGCCTCTTATCGGCGTCTTGGCAGGATGCTGCCGCAGCCAGTTTTCCTTGACTGTCAATTAAAGAGGGGATCATTAACTTCAAGGGTATAAATGTTCTAACACTGGTATTACGTTGGGAAGCTAAGTCGCTGACAGATGTTCCAACTTTAATTCTCCACTTGTTTTTTTGTCCTTTAATTAATTTATGTATCACTATTCAGGCTTTAAATATTTTCTCCCCCTGTCTGCTCTTTGTTAGCCTGTAATCTCAGTTACCATGGTAGGCGCAAAGACGATTGGGCCTTGTCACTCGGCTGTGTTTCTTATGAGGTTCAATCGGCTAATGTATTCAATATCACCCAAACTGAAAGGTAAACAGCATCTAATGGTGCGTGTGTTCCTGCACTGCCTCAATGAAGCCTGGAGCTGCTGGGAGGGAGGGGAACAGCATGTCTGCCTATATTTCTCCAAGCTTTTCAAGAGGACCCAACCACTTAGAGAGATGCTTGATAAAAACAAAACGAGCGCAGCTTAAATCTCTGTACATGTGTGGCTTTTTGGGAGGTAAACAAAAGTAGTGTATGGGTTTTCTTTTGGAGCTATTGTTGGCGGTTGTGAAGCTTGAGCATGACAGCTCTGGTAGAGATTTCCAGAGCAGTGATGGGATCCAGTGAGGTGTATACTGTAGGTAGCCACAGAGAGAAAGAAGGAAAACAAGAGGAGGAGAGACATTAAGGGGAGTGGGAGAGAGATAGGCGACAGAGACCGCTAATGGGCAAAGTCTCTTCATCCAGCGCCACTGCCATCCCCACCACCCTGTTCTCCCGTGACAGCTCTTTTCCTTTGTTCTCCCCCTCGGCCCACTCTGCCGAGGATTCGTGACAAGTTTTCACGGGCTGATCAAACGCCGTGGTGACACCTGATTAGGATATAGTGCGTGTTTACAGTCGTGCATGGGGAGGACCCCCCCATTCTCAAACAACAAGGGAGACTTCACCTTGACTAATTAAATTTGCACCTGCAATGCCAGCTGTGACAGCCACTGGAGGGCTGCATTTATTTATGTCACTCCATACATACTTCCTGTGACGATCATGGAGGCTGAGTTTGTAGTAGATCCTCTGTTTGCCCACCGTGTTGGTTTTAAAGGACTGTGTGAGGAATCATGGCTGTCAAAATTGCTTATGACTGAAAACAATTACCTTTATATGCTTTCAAATTTAGCAAACAATACATAATTTGAATTACTACACTGCTGGATATTTTACTGGAACATTGATCTACTTTGAAAAGAAAAATCTAAATGAGCTCAGGTTATAAAAGCATAATGTGCTGAATCAAATATAATAACTGGCATTAAATAGAAAATATATAAATATGTACACAAAATATATAATAAAAACATATAAGATACTCAAAATAAAGACAAAAGCATTTTGTAGAGATGTCCTTATACTGATATCAGTATCAGTCAACAATACAGCTTTAAATTTGCATCCGGCCCTATAATAAAATGATTAGCCCCCACACAGATGATCAACATAACAGACGAAAGTGCTGAGAATGTGACTTAAAGCTAGCATGCTGTCAGTAATCAGCATCAGCCAACCAGTAATACGGTATGTCCTGTAAAATCTGGAATACAAGTTGCCCTGGTTTATAAGTCACTGCCTACAAAAAATAAATATTACACTGTATTTTACAAAGCACAGTTTTTGCGTAGCTGTATTGCTCCTTTAATACCATCTGTTTTCGCCGTATGCAGTTTGCGTTTCAAATGGCGAAGGAATAATAGTTAATCGAATAATAGTTAATCTCTCAGCCGGCCTTGATTGTTGTTTGAAATTGTTGTTTTTTTAAGATCTTTTGGGTATTTTTGCCTTTATTTGATAGGACAGCTGAAGAGAGACAGAAACATTTGGGAGAGAGAGTGGGAAATTCACCAAACAGTGCCAGCATCAGGATACTAACCCGCAACTAGTATTTTGAAGACTGTAGCGTCAGTAATGATGCCTGCTCCACCAACTGAGCTAACTCAGTATACTTAAAAGTATACTCCCTGTTTACTTTAAACGCAGGATTACGACCTAACGAGGTAAAAGGTGGCTAAAAGTGGTGTGGTCTGTGTTGTTATGTATTCCAGCACTTTCTGTTTGTGGTAGAAATCAGCTCAAAATCGATGCTAATTTGGCAGCTATTTTCCATAAAAATCTTTTATTTTAGTCACTCTTCAGTCCTTCTAACACTTACAGTTTCAGTCTAGATTTAGTCGACAAAAACTTAAAAACATTTCAGTCCAGTTTTAGTCAATAAAGTCGTTTCATTTTAATCTTTACTTTTATTCAAAACAATGATCAATGTTTGCCAGGTTTTCTGAATAAAGATCTGTTTGTAGCTAGTCTTAGCATGCTTGCTCATGTAAAAAGGTAGTTGACAAACATTTTAAGTTGTAGTTCTAGTCAACAAAAGTAACACTGCTCACAATACACAATTAATGGAGTGAATTATGAATTGCATTAGGTCTCTTCTAGTGTATGACAGTGGAAGCTGTACCTGCACTTGCTGCAATGTCTCCGCATTGCACCAGTTAAACTGGCATACAGGATCCAGGCAACATTTTAGATGAAAAAATTGGTATTACAAGTGTGTCTTATACAATGGATTTTACAGTATCTTTTTTATCTAGCATCATTAAGGTTGTCAAAATTTCCAAAGCTTAAATACTATCCAATATCACATGTTTAAGAGGATGTAATCCTAGCATTTGGTAAAACTTCATATGAAGAAGTATGCATAAGGCTGACATGTCATTCACATGGAGGAGGCTTTATGAATGTTTATGAATGTTGTCTTTCAGTTTCATTTGGTCAGTTATGTCACCTTTAATGCAAAGTTGATGTTGTTTGGGGAGTCATAATAATTTGACCTGAAGTAAAGTGAGACAGTTTGGATAACTACGAGTCCAAAGGGACTATTGACTCCTTGATCCCTAGTTTCTTTAAGTTTGATGATCAGGTCTGCTATGACATGTGAATGTCTTGACATAATAAAGAAATTGTTAGGTTGATATATCCTGGTTAATGTCAAGTTGTCATGACAATGACTCCCAAAACAATGTCAACTTTGCTTTAAAGGTGGCATTATTGACTGAATGACACTTAATGACAACATTAATAAGCATTCATTAATGTTCAATAATGTTCATAAATGTTCATAAAAGTTCATAAAACCCTCTTTTATATAAATGGCAGCTGCCATATCAGTGTGCACAGTGTGCAGGAGTTTACTTGAAATTTTTGGTCATTAAAATAAAATATGAGAGGGTATTGGATACCTAGGTGTTTATGTTTGTTGTTGTGGAATCAAAACATGTTGCTTTTATTACATTTTTATTGGTATCATGTGTAGGATTAAAATTCTGGTTCCATGACAACGCTACTGGTAATAGTTCAGAGTTAGTTTTTTGGACACTTGTTTGAAATAATGTAATTTATGCTCCTGCCTCATTGTGTGTGTATTTAATCACAGATTAATGTGCGTACATGTGTGCTAGTAGATGATCCGCCTACTCAGAGCGTGCATGTGTGAGTATCTATCTAAATCAGTGTTGAGAGTGCTAAAGGCCACAGCTGAAGTGAGCAGGACATCATTCACCCAGTAACAGGAGACAGGGCCTGGTAATTTGTGACTCTCTCCCCCTTTGCTTTCTCACCCACTCCCTCTCTGTCTCTTCATACCCCCCCCCCCGCCTACTGCTCCATCCTGCCCCCCCTCCAGCCTCAAATTGACCAGGCTCTACTGCTGGTCATGCTGTATTACATGGGTTAGATGAAGTAATTATTTCTAGGCCACTGACTACAAGCAAGATTAATAGTTTTTGAAACGGCCATAATGGAGGGCTGACCCGCCGTGACATAAGCATTATTTCAAGCTCACCTCCACTCTCATCCCTCTCACCTCTGGGCACTGGCAGAGTGTGATTTATACCTGAGTTAATGAGGGGAGGGGACCTCAGGAGACCTGGGCCGCTAGCATACTTCTGCAGTGTTACAGGCCTGCTCCCATAGTGAACAGACAGTTGGGTCAGATCAGGAAAGTTTCTTATACTTTTATTAGGTTTGGAAATAAGAAGTTGTAACATCAAAATCAACACAATTATCTGCTTACACATTTGTCTTTAAATTTGAATGTTTAAGGATGTTCTTTGGTTAAACTTTGTGCTGCTGAGATGCCATTGAAAGAAAATAATAATATGAAATCTCTCCGCCCTGTTTTGCTTCATCTGTCCAGCCCGTCGACCTGTGATGCTCTTGAGCCTTAAGGACTAGAGAGGCTTAAAATGTGTCACTAGGTGGCACTTGGACATCATGTTATCAGATGCTCTCTCCCCCTTCACCCCAACCCCTCTGCCCCATCCTTCCTTCCTCACTTCCTCCCTCCCCTCTGTGCTAAGTACACCTCAGATGTCAGGGTGTTTTATTTTTATTGGATGAGGGCAGTGTGTAATGCATTCACCTCCGTTCCTGCCAGCTGTTAAATGCCCCTGAACATGGTTTGGCTGGGCTCCGCCCCGTTAACCCCTCTGATTGGCTGTAATAATTAGCAGAAGTGAACAGTAACTAAGGCGCCTAGTGAGGGTTTGGGACAGCTTGCGACTCCCTGATAGGTACGTGACAGAATGGTCTGTCCTGCTTGGGCTTAAGTGTTTTTGGGTCTGGCCCAACCTGGCAACATCCCTCCTTACTTGAGTGAATGTGTGTGTTTTTAAAGCTTTAATATTAACCCTGAACTTAAACACATGCATGCAGTGTGGCACCAGCAATTACATTTTCAAATGGCTGGGTTTGTAAACCTCCAGGATGTTAATCTGTCACCATTCAAGCTACTGGGAAGAGTGAAAAGAGGATTAAGCTATTCAATTCCTGGTAGAATATTTCCCTTTGTTCAGAATGAGTGAAGGAAAAATAAATAAAGAAACGATGTGGCTTCTCAAGCAAGACAAGTGTCGTCTGCTATACTTCAGGATTTGGCTAATGCCATTATAGCGAACTTATCTTCTTCGGGATTCCAGGGAGACGGGCTGACGGTCGTGTAAACATCTGCAAATGATATCCGCTCCATAATTCAGAATTAATCTCAGGTCACATCATAATGCCAGTTTATCTGGGTCAAAGACTACATGAGAAAGAATTAGACCTGTCCTAGATGTTAGCTCCACATCTGTTTGGAGCCATATGTTTTTCTACTGGTTAAGGTGATTGTCAGCAAATACATTTAGGCCACTTGATAATACCGTATTCTAAATCTGTCCCAACAGATAATCTTTAACAAATAATTCATAGGGTTGTCATTAGGAAAAATTATGATATAGTTGATTTAAAAGCAGCAAATCAGCTCGTCATATTTTGATTGGTTGGCAGCTTACAGCTGCTCTTGGAAACATTGAAGGAGACATGAGTGTCTCTGATTTGTAGGATGATCTTGTGATAGTCTCTTCCTCCACTATGGATCATTTCATGCGTTGCCTGCTTGACATACAGCTGAGTTGATGGTAATATACCCTTGATGTGTTTTGTCAAACAGCATAATGTTTAACGTAAGGTTATAATATACCGCATGATAATTGTCAGAGCTGTCAGCTGATCCAGCACAGTCCCCCCTGTCTTAGCCCCTCGTTTACCCTTGACTCCCAGCCCCTCTGGTCGGATTGCACATCATCTTTATCCCAGATGAAGTACCAGACTCGGCAGTGTCAGAAGATGATCTAATATGGAGCCGAAAGGACACAGAGCTGGGAAATCATCGTCATTTGAAGAGCTTGCTTGTCACATGATGGGTTTGATCAACCCGTTCCGCAGTACACAGAGCCGGGTCTTTGCACTGTCTAACAGTGGTACCGGATTAGAGACACAAGCCACTTCCACTGTGATCAGTCACTCACACGAAGAGACACGCGGCAGGACTGAAATCCTCCTCGCACACTTCATCCGCATCATGCGCAGGCATCTCCGTCAAGCCTACTGTATGGAAATGAGGAACGCTGCTGTTGACAATGATTGTAGATGCTCTGGTTTTCTCCTTTTTTTTTTTTTTTAAAGCCATTTTATTCTCTAAAGGTGCACAGGCCTGCCCGCAGACTTGACTAGGCCCCTGACAGACCCAGAGAATGGGCCCTCCTCAGCTGTGATCTATTACATGTGTGTTGGATCTGTAGCATTGGTGCTAGCATCCTGGCTAACAGTTAGCTCATTTGGAGCTGAAGATGGTGTCAAATTTTTTAAGGTTCTAATGTTGAAATTATATATTCATGCCATTTTTTTACCTCTTTAAAGCACTTTTCCACCCATTTTTCTAACTATTCTTTGCAAATTTTCATACATTTTGCACAATTCTCACCCCATTTTTGTATTTACTACCCTTTTTTGTCAATTTAAACCATTTTTTGCTACACTTAAACCCTTTTCATCATCTCTTCCCCCTTTTTTGCCATTTAAAACTTTTTTTTGCTACTTTTAAAATCCCATTTCACCTTCTCCCATCCATTTTGTCTCTATTATCCCATTTCTGCTACTTTCAACCTACTGTTGACCTATTTTTGTAACTATTGAGCTGATTTCACAACTTTTAATGCCCACTTTTTGCCTCTGTTACCCCATTTTTGGCACTTTTGACATATTTCGCCACTTTTAATCCATTTCTGCTATATTATAAATCCACTTTCATCCCATTTTCTGCCCATTTTTGCCACATTTAACCCCTTTTCATCACTTTTCCACTCATTCTTGTCATTTTAAACACATTTTTCCACTTTAACCAATTTGTGCTACTTCTTTTAACCCATTTTACTCATGTTTTTAAGAATTTATATTTTTAAGATGTCTTTATACTACAGCTTAAATAAATTAAAATAATTGTTTTTGCTTTGATTAGAGTTGTTCAGGTAAAAATTGAATATGGTTATCACAGCTGAACTTTATAGTTGACCATGATTTGTTGTGCCCCAGAAAGCTCTCCCCTTTGTGACCTTGAAGGTGTATATATATTTATATATATACTGGCTGACCTGCCTGAGTGCCACTGATCTGTGACATGTTGAGACAATGGCATTGTGTGTGAAAAGTCTGGCTCTACATCACTCAGACACTGTGTATGGCTAAGTGCTATTGAATTGTTTATTGTCACAAATCACAAACCTTTCAATGGCAAGGTGCGACCACTGTACACCCACTCATCCATCCAGCTGCTCCGCCCTGAGCGATATGTTGGTCTACTGTGCTCCTAGGAGCATAACGTCAGCCACAAGAGCTGGGGATTTTAAATGCTCCACCTGCTTATCGATCTCTTCTGCCCCACTGAGCTAGCCAAGCTGGACCAGCAGCGAAGGAGAGAGAGAGAGAGAGAGAGAGATGCAGAGAGGAAAGGCAATGTATTGGTCTCAGTCCTTTGGTTCTCAGGTCTGTCCTTGACACTGCCTGTGGGACAGGCCCGGAGGACGCCTCTTGTCCTCCCTTTAAGCTCGGCATCCAGCCCCTGCAGCTCGCCCTCCCCCTTGGGCCGAGCTGCACTTTGCACAGCCATATTGATTTTTTTGGAGGGGAAGGAAAGTGTGGCTGGGTGGTGAGAGCAAATGAGGGAGGGAGGGGGAAAATGGAGGAATTGAGGGAGCTTTCTAAAGCACTGACTTCTCCTTGACTGCACCTCGAGACGCGACAACCCTGTTAGAACAACTCAGCGACCCTGGTGCCCTGCTGAAAACTGCTAATCACAGACTTTCAATCAGTGTTCTCCTTCCTCTCCCTCTGCCCTCCATCTTTCTCCCTTCCTCATTTTCTCACTCTTTCCCCTGACTTCCCCCATCACTGCAGACCCTGCTTGAATACCAAGGGACTGCGTCTGCATTAAAAGGGCCAAACCACATGGAAAACAGCTGACCTCATGAAAGCATGTTGTAATTTGAAGGTGAAAACTAAAAAGCCTTTCTCGATCGACATAATCTTAATGGAAACATTACAGCCGGGCCACAAACCAACAATTAGGGCAAAATGGCAAGCAGACCATGCATATCAGCAGTGATAAAGCCTCTCCTAAAGACGGGTGCTAGTTTGAATCCTGCACTCAAGATGCCCTTGAACAAGATGTTCCTCTAGCTGAGAACAAAGAAACTTTTTATTGCCTTCCAGAAATTTCAGATGTTCCAGACAGCTCCTGTGTGTGAAATTGTGTAAGTATGCAAGTGTGAAACGGCTAGTATGTTTCTGATAAAGAGCATGCTCAATCATTCTCTCCCGGATAAATAAAAAGGTTATGTAAGGCACAACACATTGACAGATCTCTTAAAATGCCGACTTCTCCCTCAGTTTTTCTTTTCCTCTTTATTCTCCACTCCAGATTTGACACCTGCTAAAGGTCACAGGAACATCCTTTTTTTCCTCCCTTTGAGCTGTAGATACGTGTGAAATAGATGTTGACACCACATACACACTGAAAAGCACTTCAACAGAGTGACCATGTGCCAACTTGCATGTCTGTGTCTGGCTTTGTGCATTTGTAAATACTTTTGAATGATTGATCTTGAAATCTTGTGGTCTCCCTGTAAGCCTGTCAGGGAGAGAGGCGGAGAGTGAGTGAGGTCAAAAAACAGATGAGTTCAAGTACTTTCTTTCTTCATCTCTCACACTTATGCACACAGACCCTCCACCTGTCAAAACTGAACATACAGATGCATCTCAAAAAATTAGAATATCATGTAAAAGTTCAAAAAGTTACACTTTATCAATTCTAGATTCAGCCCATACAAAGTGAAAAATTTCAAGCTTTTTTGTGTTAGTCTTGATGATTATGGCCTACAGCTCACAAAAATCAAAGTTCCACTATCTCAATGCATTACAATATTATGAAAAAGTCCAAACTGCAAAGATTTCCCGAGCCTTCATTCTCTCACTCTGGTTTAGTACACACAACCGCAATCATGGGGAAGACTTCTGACTTGACTCTTGTCCAGAGGACAGTCATTGGGGGGTAAGCCACAGAAGGTCACTGCTCAAAGGGCAGACTGTTCTCAGAGGCTGTATCAAAGCATATTCATGGAAAGTTGACTAGTGTGGAAAGAAAAGGTGCACAAGCAACAGAGATGAGCTCAGCCTTCAGAGGATTGTCACACAAAGCAGATTAAAGAACTCAGAAGTGTGGTGCTCCCAGTGCTGAGCCACTCCTGAACCCCAGACGTCATATATGTCTCACCTGGGTGAAGGAGCAGAAAAACTAAACAGCTACTCAGTAGTCCAAAGTCCTGTTTTCAGATGAAAGTAAATATTACATTTAATTTGGAAATCAAGGTCCCAGAGTCTGGAAGAAGATCAGAGATGCTCAGATTCCAAAGTGCTTACAGTCCAGTAAGAATTTTTCAAAGTCAGTGCTGGTTTTGGGTGTCATGCCATCTGCTGTCGGTCCACTGTGCTTTATCAAGTCCAGAATCAACCATCCACCAGCTGATTTTGGCGCACTTCATTCTTCCATCTCCTGAGAAGCTTTATAGAGATACTGATTTCCTTTTCCAGCAGGGTTTGGCCCTACAGTGAAGCCAAAAGCCAGAAACTGTTTTTCTGACCATGGTATAAAGGTCTTCACATGCTGTGTACATTATTTTCAGGTGGGTTTTTTGGCTCCATAATCCGACACAGACTTGAACCTTGGGGGGAGTCCATCTTGGACTGATGCAAAAATTGCAAAAAAATCAAACCCTTTCAGAAAAAAGGATGACGGACAACAGTTTTTCGTCAGTGTGCAAACATCATTAGAACAACACAGTATAAGCTTGATTTTCCTTTTTAACATACAAAAAATGGGGCAAAAAATACGGACTCAGTGTGCAAAGGCCTTTTCTGTGCTTGATTGCCCAGCCAACTAGTCTGACATGAACCCCACAGAGAATCTCAGGGGAAATGTCAAGAGGAAGATGAGAGACTCAACAATACAGATGAGATGAAGACTGCTATCAGAGCAACCTGGGCTTTATAACACCCCAGCAGTGCCACAGGCTGATTGGCTCCATGCCTTATCGTATTGATGCAGTTCTTTGTGCAAAAAGAGCTCCAACCAATGACTCAGTGCATAAATGATCAAAAGGTCCCAGAAGGTCAATCTTTCTGTTTTTGGACTGGTGTTTTGTGATTTTTTAAATATTTTGAGATGGTGGATTTTTGTGAGCTAAAGCCGTAATCATCAAAATGAAGACAAAGTCTTGAAATATTTCACTTTGTATGAGATGAATCCAGGGTGTATGGAAGTTTCACTTCTTCAGTTAAATCCAAGGAAAAACAAATGTTTCTACTGATACTACAATTTTTTTGGATGAACCTGTTTTCATGTTTTCTGGGATGAGTGTAGAAAAAGTAAACGTGTGGTCATGAGCACAAAGAAAGAATACAAAAGGGAGATGGACTGGTATTTCACATGTTAGGTCATTGAATCACTCTGATTATGTGTTAGTGTTTGCTATCTTGCACTTGTGACATTTTTCAAATGTGACTGAGTGCCAGTAAATGTGGTCACATCTGTGTGTGTGTGTATATGTGTGTGAATCTAATTAATGACTGGCAGTTGCCCCCCGCAGCTCTGCTAATGTGCTTAGATCAGTGTTATAAACAGGGCGTGAAAGGTCTCCCCTGCACCGACCCTTTAAATGACTGGCTTCTTGTTCAGGTAGATGGATGGAAATGTTGTAATATTAATGATCCTGTTCCCAGCCAACCTGTCACGAGGTGAAATGAACAACGTGGGCTTCAGCCTCCAACAACAATTAACGGGCCAGGGCCGGCCTGTTTGACATTTGTCATCACTTAGCCCACCTGCAGACCCCCATGAACACATGCTAAACATATCTGTCAATATATACACAATGAACTCCTCACAGATATGACAAATGTGCAGTGGTAATGGCCTAGCTTCGTTCAGCATTCATCTATATTTTTCTGTTTTTCCCCGTCTTGTATGATTAGAAATATGTTATTAATATTTGACTTGTAAACATAACATGTTTAATTTTAAATGTATGGCTGACTCTCATTCAATCTTTATGAAAAAAGGTGAGGATTATGTTCTTTATAACTGACACAAACATCTGATCCATACTGTTTGAATGAGCTGGTATGGATGACCTTGCCTTAAACATGCTTTGTGAATGTAGGTTAGAGCTACATGCTGGATTGATTGTGTAATTACATCTCAGGGTAATACAGATTATTCTGAAAGCCTATTTTTCTATTGTTTCAGGATACATTGTCCTTCTTGACCTCTGACTCTAACAGTACATTCATATTCATGGGTTTGCCCATATACACATGGGGTTACACATTACCGACACCCCCACACATTCCAGTTAGCCATTGACCAGTCTGCCCAGTTAGCCATCACACTGAGTCACAAAATTCAAGCTTGTATTCTTAAAATAAATGAATGCCACAAGTGGCTGTAAACAAAACGTCACAAAGAAGTGAGAAATGGTTAATCTTTGACCTAATTGTTTTCTTTGTTTGGCATGCATGAAATGAAGATGCATAATCTGTGTAGAGATGCAAAGGTCATTCTCAACATTTGAGCTGCTCTTGTGCACTTTATGAAAATGCAAAGTTTGACTGGCATATTTTACTTGAATAATCTAAAGAAAAAGGTTGCTAAAGTGTTAATTTTTGCATGGGTGCTTGTGAATCTGTGTGCTTAGTGTGTGGTGGCACCAGGGTGCTGTGTTTTTTCACCATAGTTGAAGTAAATGTCACGCCCTGAAGATGAGGTAAACTCCAAACTGTGGAAACATTTCTGGAACAATCCCAAGTCTTGATCCAAGCACTAAAATTGCATTTTTGTGTCTTTCCTTTGTCTATTTTCGAAGTTTAAAGCTGACTTAATGGCTACTTAAGATATTTTCTCTCAGTGTATCACCCATGCTGATGTTCTGACACTCCCTTGCCCTGCTCTATGGCCTGTGTTGCTTCACACAAGCTCCCCACATTCTCCAATCCGGTGCCAAATGGACCAGGGCGGATGCACCTTTGATATACTTGTCTGGTCTATCTGTTAGAGTCAGGGCGTTTTACAGCTGACTTGTCAAAACTGTTGACTCACCATCACTTTTGAAGGGCACCAGTTCTGAAATGGGTGTCACACAAGTCCCAATAGCCTGCTGTTTAAACACAGAGCTCTATTACACAGCTATCTCTCATCACGTCATCCCTTAGGGAGCACAAAGCCTTTTTGAAATCCAAGGTTTTCTGTTTGTTTGTACTCTGAAACACCTGAGAAAGTGCTGCTATCTTTGGTCGGAGGTCAGATGAAATGTGGAAGAAATCTTGCATCAGGTTGCACGATAAAATGAAAATACAGATACACCAAGTGGCAACCTTGAGTTTTAACAAAAATAGCTAGTGGAGAAGTGAAAAAAGTGCAGGGCCTTTAGCCTTCAACAGACTGTGCGTTTTTAGCAATCTTATATGTTTCTGGCACGCTACACTGTGAGACATGAATCTCATATGACCAGTGCCATGGTGAATAATGAAGCAAAGCAACAATAACGCCATTGTAACTGTTACAAAAACATCTGAGATCAACTTTTTCCTTTTTGTTGGAATCCCACAAACTTGTGCGTTTTGGCATTGTTGCGGTAAACATTTTATAATTTCTTGCTACATTCCTATTGGTTGGTTAGTTGATGTAGGTTGTAGCAGCAGTCACACTATGAGATGGAGTATTTTCTGATACTTTCAGAATTTCATCCCAGGCTATCTTTGGTTGCAAGACCATGACAATGTCTGTCTGTCAGCCTGTCTCCTACTGTGATGTAGGATCACATTTCAGAGCCACAAACAAAGATATCACCACGGTTGGTCATCTTTCATCCAGGACAGCTCGAAATCGCAGGCTTTAAGTGTTCTCTACAAGTTCTCAAAAGTCAAGAAATCTCTGTTAGGCCGGGTGTACACTGTGTGATTTTCCTGCAATTCAGCCACCAATTTTGAGTCACACGACTCACTCTGAAGTCAGGCCGACTTTCAGTCGTATCGGGCATTGTTTGTCATACTGTGTACAGGGGGGTACAATAGCCGACCACGGCCCGACTACGACCCTACGACCTGCTCCCGACTGGCATGTTTGATATTTTGGTCGTACGGCTCCAGACACTTCACAGTGAGAGCAGAAACGCAAGCAGAATGAACAACTTTGGGGGATTGTTTTACAATGGTCAATGTCCTACATTACCATGAAAACAGCTGGTATCACTTTCTGATGAACCCCCGCTATGATAAAGGAAATAAACGAGCAGGAAATATTCCTACCCGCACACCTACAGCTGACATAGATGTGATGCAGTGTGTGTGTGTGTGTGTGTGTGTGTGTGAGAGACAGAGAGAGATAGCGAGAGAGGGAGAACAAGAGAGAGAGAAAGTGGGAGCGATAAAGGGTGGAGAGAGAGAGCAAATATGACTGGAAACACTTCAACCTCAGACCCTGAGACTTTTTAATAAGGAAACTCCGCCGGTTTCTGTCACAGTCCGTCCCGACTTCAGTCGCACAGTGTGAGCACTCAGGTCATGCACGACCGTCGGATCAAGCGTCGGAAACGATTCATTCGCACAGTATTAGATGACATTCTGCCACGGCTGTTGTATGGTCTGCTTGAAATTGCGCAGTGTGTACTTGGCTTTAGAGTCCATTCAAAGTGCCTACTTGACAGCAAAAATAAACTTGTTTAGAGCAAAATCCTCAACTTTGGTGCATTGTTTTCTCTGTAAACTGTCAGACAGCATCTTAACTCATCATGACAACAGCAGGAATGACTTTCTAATGCCCTTCCACCCCTGCTATAACAAAGGAAATAAACAAGCTGGAAATATTCCTACCCATGGACCTCCAGCAGACAAGGATGGTAATGCTGTTGGCTTTAAATTGCACAGTGTAAGCCTGACTTAAGAGTTATGTATGCAAAGGGATGTGACTGACAGGTGCGGAAATTGTAGCTGTTATGTGTCCCTTCACAGCTCCATCTCTTGCTCCACTGACCAGAAATTACTTCGAGACAGCATTTCCAATATGGCCACCACCATCAAAAGCTTCAGAATGTCTTCAGAAACTAGTAGGCTACATCACTGTGACTATGTCCATTTTTTATAAAGTACGTGATATACTGTACATCAAGAAGGAGAGTATAGAAACAAAAATTGTGCACAGCAAGTGTCGACACTTGCACTTATCTAACAATATTAACTGTCCTTTTTATCTGCAGTTGATGATGCATCAACCAAGTCTTAACAAGTCCAGTGGGACTCGAGTCCTCTTTCAGCTGCTCTGCCACAAACAATGTGTTCCAATGGACCCTCTGGAGCAGATGCAAGTTAGCCTGGAAGTGTTTTTATCCCTGCAGCAGCAGAGTTATCTGGCTATTTCGAGCTATTGATGCTAAGCGCTGGACATTAATCTACTCTGGCAAGAAGAGCTTTGAAGAAAGTGTCTGTTGAAGTGTCACAGATGGGGAATAAATGAAATTAATAAATATATGTTACACAGTTTGATATCTCTCATAGGCCAAGATCAAAGCAAACCAATTGAGTCCCATTCTACCTAATATGTTTTCCTGTGATAAACAGTCCGGCTGAGGGAATAATCCCATCAAGGAAGAGAGAGATTAAAAAAAAGCATCAGATATATCAGTCAGCACAGACGGTTGGCACGGCTACCGTGAAGCATCTGTGTTATTATGGGATTGGTAATCTAGTTTCTTGGGTCTGGTTGGAAATGCAGACCTTTTTGCGCCTCGTGGCTTTTCTTTCTAGAGTCAGGTGCAGACACAGAGACAGGAAGACAGACACAGCGGCTCTGTGATACTGTGAGGCTCCATCTGCTTCAGAGGGCTCTGCTAACTTCTTGTCTTTCTTTTTTTCTGTGGAATTTCCGAGCAGCTTGATGTATTTGACACGTGTGTGACAGCCCTGGTTGTGTGCGATTGGGGCTGAGGCATCACGGTTGCTACTCTGGCTGTGTGTTTTCTAAGGATGTTTGTGTGTGGAGCCATGCACATACACACAAACAGTATGAAGACACTTTATGCTTTTGTGGTTTGCACACTTTCACTAAAGCAAACAGTTATGATCTTACTTACGAGCACACATGCGCAAATCTAGATGGATGCAAGGATACGGACACATTCACAGCACCGTACCGCTAAAAAAAACACACCCACTGATACACACAGATGTCAACACATACACAACACTAGCCCAGAGCCTCACCTTGATATCTTGAGCTTCTGTCATGAGTCAGAATTTGACACCATCCAATGTGTGTCAGGTTGTCAATTTCTTCCAGCAGCCTTTGAATGCAGTCTGGCCATGAATAGTGCATGTTGTTTTTATTTTTTAGATTCCAACTGTCTGCAAGTCTGTTTTTGTTTGTTCCAGACTAACTTGGAAGGCCTGCACACTCATGTGCATCCTTTAAGAAAACTTTCAGCAGGTGTTGTGTTGTTGAGCCTAAGGTAAAGATTTGGCCCTGGAAGTAAATTTGCCAAACTGCCTTAGATCTTATGCCCTCTTATTTCTTCTGTCTCTGTTATTGGGATCTCTTTGTCCAACCTTCTGTCTTTAATTCACATACTTACAACATTTGTCATCTTTTGATCCAGACTGGACACATATAATAATAATAATGATGAACTTTATTTGTATAGCACCTTTAAAAACAAGTTTACAACGTGCTTTGACATATATTATTCACTATGCTGAAAGCTAATTTATGCTCCACCTTAGAAACAAATTTCATTAATATTTCTGCATATTGTCTCATAACTTATAGATGTGTACCAAACATTGCAATACCACTGGTGATCTTATGGGCAGTGTTTAGCAATGAAGCAAACAGTTTAAGCCAGAGCAGCAAAATATAAATCTTAATATTATATAAGTTGTTAGAAACTACAAATATACCGGTAATCAGAGAGCCTGACCCTACAGTTACTTAAATCTACTGTTTCTCTCATTAACCTAGTCGGTATCCCATAATGACAAGTGCAACCTGAATTTTAGATATTTTTGGAAATTTATTAGAACTCTAAAATATCAGATTGACATATTCAGACCCTTTACTCAGTACTTAGTTGAAGCACCTTTGGCAGCAATTACAGCCTTGAGTATTTTTACCTCCACCAAGGAGTTTATGTGATCGGGTGGGTTTGTTTGTTTGTTTGTTAGCAACATAACTCAAAAAGTCATGGACGGATTTTCTTGAAATTTTCAGGAAATGTCAGAAATGGCATAAAGAAGAATTGATTAGATTTTTGGACTGATCTGGATCACTGTCTGGATCCAGGAATGTTTTAAAGGATTCTGTACTGTTGGGAGATAGGGCTAATGGCAGAGGTCTGCACTGTTACCACTTTACACCAGGAGCTGGCGGACATGAGTAACTTATTCAAAGTTTTGGAGTTTTACTGTTTGACAGACACACGCCCGGTCAAGGAGACGAGTCGAAGCGTAACAGAGAAACACAGCGAACTGTAGTGAGAATACTCACGACGCTGGGAGGAATAGAGGAATATTCACCCTCTGCCATGACTTTCAGTCATCTGGTGAGCCCATGGGTGCTTCTGCCATGACAGTCTACACGTAGCGAAGCCACTGCTTTGCCTCATTGTGTCTCCACCCCACCGGGGAGGGAGTAATTGGCAAATTCGATTTTGGGAGTGATCCGGATCACTGTCTGAATCCAGGAATGTTTTTAAAGGATTCTTCACTATTGGGAGATAGGGCTAATGGCGGAGGTCTGTGCTCTCTGAGTGCTTTTCTAGTTGAATATATTGCGACAGCTTTTGCAAACCTGGATTGGGGGATTTTCCACCATTCTTCTGTGCTAATCTTCTAAAGCTCAGTCAGGTTTGATGGTGACCATTGGTTGATGGCTTCCATTTTCAGGTCCCTTTGGAGATGCTTGATAGTGTTCAAGTCATGGCTCTGGTTGGGCTACTCATGGATATTCACTGAGTTGTCCCCAAGCCACTTCTGTGTTGTTTTGGCTGTGTCTTTGCCATGTTGGAAGGTGAAGCTTTGTCCCAGTCTGAGGTCCTAAGCACTGCGGAACAGTTTTTGATTGAGAATTTCTATGTACTTTTCTTCATTCCTGGATTGTCTGCCAGTCCCTGCTACTGAAAAACACCCCCACAACATGATGCTGCCACCACCATGCTTTACTGTTAGGATAGTTTTGGGCAGATGAAGACAGGTGCCTGGTTTGCTGCAGACATAACGTTTATAATTTAGGCCAAACTGTTCAATCTTGGTTTCATCGGACCAGATCTTGTTTCTTGCAGTCTTGGAGTCCTTCAGGTACTTTTTTGTGAACTCCAAGTAGGCTTCCATGTGTTTGCTCTGAGGCTTCTGTCTCCTGCCATAAACCCCAGATCAGTGGAAGACTGCATGGTTGTCCCTCTGAAACTTTGTCCCGTCCCTACACAGGACCTCAGAGTGACCATGGGGTTCTTGGTCACCACTAAAGCCCTTGTCCCTTGATTGCTCAGTTTGGCTTGCTGTCCAGCTCTACGAAGAGTCATGTTGTACCAAGCTTCTTCCATTTGGGAATCATGGAGGCCTCTGTGCTCTTGGGAGCGCTCAGTGCAGTAGAAACTGAAAATGACTTGACTTTATGACTTTATGGCTTAGTGTCAGCACTGAACTGAATAGAACTGTGAGATATTAAAATAATCACACCCCTACTGCAGAGGCTATGTATGTATGCATCTGCAAACAATGAAAAAACGGTTCTGGACTACAACTTGCATGACAACATACTGGAAGACAGTGTCACAGTGAGGAAACAGTTGTGAAATTTATTTGGGCACATCGTTTTTATACCAGTTGCCATTGGATTTACAGGTTTGAATGGAATGCATCCCAATGAAAAGTACTTTTATCCCTTCAGCAGGTTGACGTTTTTACTGTGGGAGCTCTGTATGGCACAGGGCATTTTTTATAAGGTTCAGAGGAACCCCACAACTTCAACAAAATCATAAAAATTTGAGACATTTCAAAAAAATGCCTGGTCACTAGGTGCCTTTGATATCTCAGCTAGTTATGAGGTTGTCATTTGTATGAATTTCTCTGTCATCTTTATCCTTTTGGTAATTCAGTTCATAGGATTTAATAGGTTAAGTTCCCCTTCTTGAAAATGTATGATATTGTACATTTTAGCTTCCTTACTGTGAACAACAGCAATGATTTCAGTAATTTCTGTAAAGCAATATCAGCATTTTGTTACACTTTAGATGAGGGTCAGGATTATTTGTGCTGGTATTGTCCAGGTTTCAGCATACTGCAGTATCTTTGACCATGCTTCTCTGGAAAGCTGTCCATGTGAAGGGCAAAAGGCCTGGAATGCATTGGTAGGGGTGCAATCCCATAGGCTGACAAAGCTGTAAAATTTTACTGAACCCTATAAACAGACGTCTGGAGTGTGTTGGAACTTAAAGCTATTGCTTGTTTTGCCTTCGCCCTGGCAATAGGCATAATGTTTTTGGGGTTGTCAATAAGTCCAGGCCATTCTTGTACACACGATATCTCAAGAATACTTTGAGGAATTTTCTCAAAATTTTGCACACTCTCACCAAAGATAATCTAATTTGACTCAAATGCATATTTCTTATATATTCTCATCCCAGGATGCAGTGTTGTATGTTTGTCAACTGAAGGCTCAGTTGAAGTACTTCTTTAGTAGAGGGGTGTTAAAGCTATTGCTACTGTATGATTAGTAATTTCAGCCATGTACACTTTTGTCTCAACTCAATTTTTGCACCTTTATTCCAATCAATAAATGAATAAATCTGATTATGAAGCAAAAGCTAGGGTGATAGATAATTAAAGACTCTAGATGAAGTATGTGAAAACACACAATAGATATTACAGAAGCTACTAGACTGTTACATCCTTAAACCTTTTCTCCTGTGTTGTATTCCACAGAGGCGGAGGCTCCTTCAGGAGTTGGGGGATCAGAAGATCCCTTTTCTGGGACCTCCAGATCGGGGCTATCAGCAACTTGTGAGTTGATAGCACACTTTAAGATTACACAAACAAGTCTAGACCTGTACTTTCAAGGCCTTCCAGTCACCTTTAGGGCCTGTGTCCACAGCCAGGGCTTTTAGCAATCATTTTCAGTACAAAGGCAAATAGTCGAGTGTTTTCAGCACTCAGTGCCCTGAGCAGATAAAAATGCCATTGGCTACAGCTTTTCTGAGCTCACAGCGCTCTCAGCTGAAAACAGTTCAACTTTGGTAAGCCCCACTCTCAATAATGTTACTTGTCACTCACTGCCAAACCAAAATCTAGAAGGACAGGATGTCTAATACTGACACAAGGGAAACAAATCTGACTTGTCTTTTTGAAGTAAAGTTTCCAGGTCTACACCTGCTGCCTATGTCAGCACGAGGTTTCTTTTTTATTGTTATCATGGTTTTTTAGTAAAAATTTCCTTCAAATCCATTAATATGGAACACAAAGATCTATTTAAAAAAGTTATAGATATTATGGAACAAATCAGGAGTCAACTTTCATAACCTATAACCGCTAAAAGCACCAAAAGCCCCTACTGTGGACACAGGCCATCATTCATCATATATTCTACAAGAGATCTGAGAGATTTTTTTATATAAGATTGTTAGTCTTAAGACTATTATCATAGTTTATTCAATATTCATCATGTTTGTAATGACATGATCATCCTGTTTTGTCTTCTGTCTTGTGTTTCCAAGTGGGACTCCAGTTATTCTGGTCTGGTCCTGAGGAAATCCTGCTCACTGCCTGCTGAGCTCCATGGCCGTGTGCAGGCAGCTCTGCTCACCCTGAGAAGGAAAGGCTGCCTCCTGAGGGACTTGGTTCGCGTCCGGGACAGAGACGTATTCACTGCCGTGTCCCGGGCTCTTCTTGGTGAACCAGGCCACACCTATCGCTATCTGGACACACGGCTCTTTGCCATTCCCTGGCACAGTGAGGACACAGACACCAAAGCACAAAACTGTTGTGACCCTGACTTAAGGGGTGCTTGCAAGGCACTGTGGGAGCTTAACACCTTCTTATGCTCCGATGTGTCTCAGCTGAAAGAAGGAGACAGACTCACACAGGGTGTAAAGGGGGAGGCGGAGGTCAAACAAGGGGAAGAGGGAGACACAGAGTCTAAACACAGTGAAGACTCCAAGAATAGTGAAGGAGCAGAATCGGAGTCCCGGCAAAGTGAGGAGGGGGACACTGAGTCCAAGCACAGTGAGGAGTGGGACATTGAGTCAAAACACAGTGAAGAAGGTTTTTCTGGGTCAAAACTAGAAGGAGAATGGGAGACTGAGTCAAAACACAGCAGTGAGGAGGGGGAGTCCTCGCAGGCCAAACCAGGTGTAATGTGTGTCACATCAGGGACTGAACACAGTGAAGCAAAGCTCCCTGGATGGTCTCCCAAAACTGTCAGCAGCACAGAGACTGAACCCCATGGAGTCCATGAGAAGCCTGTGACCCAGCTCAAGCACAGTTTGTCAGATTACCACATCGAGGACAAGGAGGAGCAGCCAGGTGGGCAGGGCTGTTCCCATCCCAGTCCTCTGCAGGTTTGCACCGGTCCTGTCAAGTTCAATGTCACCTTACTCAACTACATGGACCCGGCTGCTATGAGCCAGCTCAAAGAGGAGCCGTACTATGGCATGGGGAAAATGGCTGTAGGGTGGCACCACGATGAGAATCTCATCAGCCATTCACCAGTGGCTGTTTACAGTTACAGCTGCCATGATGACAAAGGTAAGGATCAGAACTCATAAGTGTAATGATGGAAAACTAAAAAGTGAGTCACTTCCATTTTCAGTTTGTTTTACCCTTAAATGACTAATTTCCAAGAAAATACTGATGGTTGAATTTTGTCTGATGAAATTAAGAATCCTTTTTTTACTTGAATATCCAATCAGCTTATCTCAGTTGCTTTATGGTGGATCAGAAGCAGCTAACCTTGTGTATTATGGCCCCAAAGCAGCACAGTAGCAGCTGTAGACATGGCCTCCAGTTAGGCATCCATTAGATCTATCTATGTGATAGTGTCAGGGCATTATCAAATGTCATCACTGGCTTGCTGCTGACAGCCTTATGGGCGACGTGCATCAGGAGATCACAGACATTCAGATCTGAGCTCTAAACATCCCCTCATTGGTGCAGTCTTACAAACAGGGCTTATCACACACATCGCATCTCATCTAAATCATTTCCCCAAGAAATGATCGATGTGCAATTATCTGATAATGAATAATGAACCCTGCTTTGATAAGTGTTCCTAGACTGTACAGGACGGATAATACAATGTCTCCTAATTAGAGTTTGCGCTCTCTTTCAAGAGCTGATGGCACTTGCTGATTGAGTTAATAGAGAATATAAGTAAGAGATGAACTTTGCTTTCAAGTACACTAAAAACAACTCAAGACAGAATACTCTAACAAAACGTTTTATTTAACGAAGATCTTTTGAAAATAATGTTGGTTTCAACTTTTAAACATATTCTCCAAAGTGATACTAAATAGAGATGTTAGGTGACTTATTTCCAAGTTGATTAAATATGAAATTCTTTGCTGTTGCAGATGACATCACTGACAACAGAGAACTCCCATAAGGGGGCAATTAATGATTTCTGCATAATGCGACCAAAAAGGCCATGTTTAAGCTGTCTACAACTATGCCAAGCATAGCTATATTCTTAAAAGATGTTTAAAAAACTTATGAAGTGGGTGCGCAGATGGTCGAGTGGTTTAAGGCGCTACCCATGTATGTGGGCGGCCCAGGTTTGAATCTGGCCTGTGGCCCTTTACCGCATGTCTCTCCCATTCTCTTCCCTGTTTCTGAGTCTATCCACTGTCCTTCCTCTATCTAAAAAAGGCATGAAAAGGCCCAAAAATAAATCTTTAAAGTAAAGAAATAAATAAAAACTCATGAAGAAAAGCAGCTGGTAAGAATTGAAAAAGTCTCCATCTAAAGCCTGGATGAGCAATGAAACCCAACACTCATGTAAGGTCTGTTTCCACAAATCGGTCAAGTTTGGTTCAGTATGGTTTTGTCACGGTTTATTAAACCCTAGGGTTTCTTCAGCTGATGTCCGTCTCACCAGCCTCCAGCCTTTCTCGTTGTAACGGGAAATCTGTCTCTTTTAGAGATCTGGATCATTGGCTAAGCTCAGTAGAGCTGATTTTTTGGCTGTATGCAACTTCACAGTTCACCAGAACTGTGAAGTCTTGTAACATTTCAGTAGGAATGCAAAAACTGTAACACCCCCAGTTCACTTGTCTAAATGTTTGAAACCAGTGAAAATTAGAACGATTTATTTAACATTGTTAGAGATAGGAAAACAGCGTCTGCAGCTAAATGGTGTTAAATTGGTTTGCAGATTTTGGCTAGCATCACCAGCCTTGCAAGTTAACACCCACATGCCTGTGCTGTAGATGGTTACACATGTTTTAGAGTTTATCTTACTTTTTTGTTTTGTTTTTTGTTTTGTTTTTGGTCTCAAAAAACTGCCAAACCACAAAGTCCCAAGTGCTGTTAAACAGAGCAGAGAGTTCAAAAATGTAAAAAATGAAACATTCCTTGCTCTGTTTAACAGTACTTGGGAAATACTTGAAAAAAACTGAAATTTTCATAATTTGGCTAGTAATTTTGTCCTCATCTGTACACTGAGCTGATTTATAGATCATTATGGTAGCTACAGCCCAAGTTAGTGGTGGATGGCTGTGTTATAGGTTACACACAACATTTAACAGGCATTACAGGCCCGAATAAAAAAAAAAACCTTGTACTATTTTGTATGATTAGATTGTTATTCTCATACTGGCTAGTAATGTATATGTCATTTGATTGTGTAGTTGCCAAATCATGAACATCCCTAATAAGAAAATAGAATTTCTTTTAAATTACAAAAAAAAAAAAAAATACGTATTAGAGCTTTTCTATGTGTGTCTAATGGAATATATGTTAAAAAATAAAAACTTTTATTCCTTGAGCAGCTCACCAGTCCATCCCTGTACCTTGAAATGCCTGGAAGAAAAGCCAAAGGTACAGATAAAGCTTAGTAATAATATGGTACTTGTATTGCTCTGTTAAAGATCGGGCCTCAACACAATCTACTACTTTGCCCCAACAATGTCGTCCAGTTTTACAAGTCAGCCATCCACTCTGACATCCCTGCATCCTTTCATAACTGTGTTTTCTTCATTGGATTTTCTTAACCAGAAACACCTGCTCCAGAGGTCTGCCCCTAACGATTTGTTCTAGGCCATTACAACTTTGACCCTGTGAACACGGGCTTCAAACACGATGCCATAACACCTTGCTGTGCTTAGCAGCTGTGCCTTTTTGAGTCCTAAATGACCCCCACAACTTTGAGACAGACTTTGGAGAGGAAAGTGTGATTAGAGCCCCATCGAGGTCTATTCAGGGGGCTGCCTCTGAAAACTCCCAGAACTAGGCTAATCAAATTGTTACCTTGAGGAGCATTGCACTTTCACAATAAGTTCAAGCTTCTTTCATTGACCCTGAGAACAAAGTGGCAAGTCCCTGAGAGGAAAGAAACATGGCACATTAGATGTCTTAGATGCACAGAGCTGTTTTGCATGACACCTGCTTCCTCTGAGTACCTCTTTTATTTTCTCTTTGAGCAGCCTCACCTTTTTTTTGCTTTCTTGCTTCACCCAGAAAAGTGTTGGGAGTGTGTTTCCCAGCTGCACTGATCCAAAGGAATCTGCCATGAATTAACGTTTTTCCGGCACAGAGGATGATCCTCCGCCATTTCTGAGGCCTTGGGGAGTACTGTCATTAGCTGGCTCTCAGAGCACAATGGCTGGAAATTAAGTTACTATTTATCCGTGCTGAGCAAAGGAAAAGGCAGCTGTGGGGCAGATAGGCCCAGAAAGACTTTAGTATTGATTTTGCTGAAGGGTGTTGGCCAGCCGAGCTAAATCTTGTTTTCTTTTTTGTGCCATGTAAGAATGGGAAGAGAGGGAAGAGCAGTGGAGATGGATCCAGTGAATGAGTTCAGAAACAGGAATATCATAGGATACCTACTGGCCAATAATACACTCTCACACACTCATTTAACAACATCAGGGGCTTTTATCCAACTATTTCCTCTTGCACAGCATGATGATGGCATAAAGATCCTGCTAACAGCCAATTTGAACACAGCAACACATATCATCTTTGCTCTGCTGCTAAGTGATTCTTACTTTCTGGAGACAAAGGCTTACATCTTACATCCTTTGTTTGGGTGTTATGGATTAAATCACACTTCTACTTGTGATTTGAAGTGGTAGTCCTTTATATTATTTTATTTCTTATGTTACACCTTTGCTTGTAAAGTAGAATTTCTTCAAAAGCACTGCTAAATTAAATGAACACAATTTGAATAGCCATTATACCAATGCGATACACCCAAGGAATTTAAACTTGCGATGTCCTAAGCTAAACTTTAACTCTAAGTTTACATCAGTCTGGCTGATACTTTAAAACTTAGACTCTGAAATGTGAATTTAAATGTTAAATGCAAATGTTTCAGTGTGTTGGCTTGTGTTTGACTGACAGGTGAGGGCAGTGAAGGAGGCAGCAGTGAGAAAGCATGCTGGAGGATTGGGCTCAAGGTAGCCTGGGACATCCACACACCTGGCCTGATGCTGCCACTGGAGTCTGGAGACTGCTACTACATGAGAGGTCGAAATCTTCTCTATAAAACTCTACATTATCCTGTATTTTTTGTGTCCCAAAAACACCCATTCTGGCTGCTTCACTTTTTCTCTCATGCTCTATTCTCCTCTTCTCCTCCTCTATGGGATATGTGTGTGTATGTTTGCACCTGTGTGCTGGATGCATTACTCAGCCTGAACACAGAACTTTAAGGTTCCATGAAATCGTGAGCATTAGAGAGGTTAGGGAAACCAAATGTTATTTTTTGAAGTCCTGTGACCCACTGCTGACGATGTCTCTATGGAGAGGACAGACAGTGAGCCACAGGGGTGTAAATCATAGCTTAATGCCTTTGGCTGCAGTAGACACCTCCACTCCCCCTCCTCTTTTGGCTGTGTGAGCCGTTTCAAAGGTTTCTCACATTTTTGCGAGGACATCGATCCACATCAAAGGAGGAACTCTGGTTCAGCTGTAAAAGTTAGGGCTCCTGGTTGGATGTTTTGGCGATTAGGACTTTTTATAACAGAAATCTGCTTTAAAGATTTCTATGGACATACAGAGCAATCTTTGGACAGTTGTTCCTTTATATTTTGGAAAAATCACAACTTAAAAACAACTGATTATTTATTTAGGTACAATTTACAAGTGCCTTAATTCATCATGGCATAGTTTCAACAAGGTGTTGGAAACATTCCTCAGAGATTTTGGTCTATATTGACATGATTGCATTATGCAGTATAGGTGCTCTATTGGATTGAGATTTGGTGACTGTGGAGGCCATTGGAGTACAGTGAACTCATTGTAATGCTCAATAAACCAGTTTGAGATGAACTGAGCTTTGTGACATGGTGCAATATCCTTACAGTGTGGTCAAAAAGGGATGGACATGGTCAGCAACAATTCTCAGGTAGGCTGTGGTGTTTAAACAATGCTCAGTTGCAACCAAGGGGCCCAAAGTGTGCCAAGAAAAAAATTCCCCACACCACCAGCATGAACCTTTGGTACAAGGCAGGATGGATCCATGCTTATGTCAAATTCTGACCCTAACATCTGGATGTCACAGCTGAAATCAAGACTCATCAGACCAGGCAAAATGTTTCTTATCTCCTATTGTCCCATTTTGGTGAGCCTGTGTAAGTTGCAGCCTCAATTTCCTGTTCTTATCTGACAGGAGTGGCACCCAGTGTGGTCCCATCTGCTTCAAGGTTCAATGTGTTGTGCGTTCACAGTATATGTATCTCCATGGTGCATGTATCCCGACATGTTGGCCTATGCATTTTTTTATTTAATCTCTTATTTATGTTGGAGAAATTTTCATGACATTATAAAAATATGTTTTTTAGCGAGAAGTGTCAAGGCCAAGACAGCCAAAAGCACTTTAACAGGAAGTTTCTAGCAAACAAATGCTATATTCACACTGCAGTTTTTTCCCCCCTAAATCAGTACTATTGGTGAACCTTTACATCTATGTGCAAGTTTGAACAAATTTAAAAGCAATAAAAAGTGTCAAAGAGATGCTGACCATGTCCATTCAGTGTTGAATTTGTTCAAAAGTGCAGTGTTTCTTTTCATTCCTTAAAAATTGATAATTTGGGAGATAGGAGGTTCTGGCCCAACGCCAGCGATATGTAACTCATATCTGATTATTTTCTGATGGTGTGTACAGCACAAGTCACACCGAATGTGACATTTTCGTATCTGATTCAGGCCACTTTCATATGTGGTTCTAAATCAGATCCATTTCTGATCTTTTGAGTTTTGACTGCAGAATCTGATCCGAATAAAAGAATCCGATCCTGGGAAAAGGTGAGGATGGAGCTTTAAGGCCTGAAGTACATAGCTAAAAAGTAGCCAAGTGTTGTAATATAGTACAACATAGGGAAACTATGGCAAAAGACACAACTAGTAACTAGTAAAACTGCAAATATTTCTCAAAATCAAACAGTACCCCGGCTAGGAGGACAAAAGATGGCTATTTTTGTGTTCTTTGTTGCACAAGACAAAAAAAATGGCAAAACCTAAATATGAACTGGTTCACCCCACTTTGTTTCATTTGGATGTATCACAGGTGAAAAGAGACATGAGCTGACCAGATGCTGAATTAGCATACAACCTGCTACCTACCTAGGTGCACAATATCTATGCTGCGTTGTACTGTATTTGAAGGAACTACAGAGAAAGAAATTAGGATCAGTTTTAGAGATAAAAAAAACATTCTTCTATTTCCTTATGAAAATGTGCAACTGGAAGCTGATTTATTTCTAAAACCTAATTTTATCCCCATGTCTGTCAGTTTAAAGGTTCACCTCTGCACATTGTTCTTACTTTACCCCTACATAATTATCAGGTTAGCACTAGGGTTAGGTATCTTTTTTTTTTTTTCCAGATACTTGTGCTACATCAAACTTTTAATATGGTGCTAGTACCTAAACAGTTCCTGAAATAATACTTTTGAGAGAAAAAAAGAGTGTTAAAAGTCAGCATGAGAATAAAATCTATCTTGAATGATTTTCAGAAAGATCTTCATCAAATGCCAGTCAAGCATGGGATAAGAAAAGGAAAGCAGTGCAAATTAACACATAAATAACACAAATTCCATAACCTATTTTTCTGCCTTCATTTGGGGTGGCAGGATACCAAAATGATGTATTGATATCTGTGTTGTAATTTGCTCTGGTAGGTATTGGATGTGGTACTTTGTCTGTACTGGATTTCCATACTTATCTCTAGTTAGCACTTTATTTACACTGATTTTATCAAATTAAACAAATAAAAGAAGGTTTGATAGGTTGTTTTTCAGAGTCAAAAATGAAAGCGGAAGACCATCCTTATGCTGTCTAATTCATCAGTCAAGTGACTTTAAGGCTACTGGTGCTAAAGTGGTTCTAGTGGTTTTCAAATAGACTCTTATCCAGCGTTCATCAATCAGAATCTTTTTTCCTTTAAGAATAGAAATAAGAAGGTAAAAATGAATTCCTGAAGTTGACTCTTTGAAGCTGCTATGTTTTATCTGCGAGCAGCGATGTCTGTACCTAATATTCAGCCTGACAGGGCTTGAAGCTGACCTCCTTTAGCTGGATAAGATTTACAATAGAACAGTCAGTTTCAGGCCAGCCATGATAATAGAGTGATGGGCTGTTGTGCAGACCATTCTAATGGGACTTGACTGTCGCGGATCAGTGGGGATTTATGCTCCACTTGGTGAGTACGCCCTTGAGAGGCCAACTGCTGCACAACGATAGCAGCTCGCACAGTCCTTGGCTGTCTGTCGCTTTGTCGGTCTACCTGAATTAAACACTTGGCACAAAGCGATGAACATATGCACACACCTATAAATTTGCACAGCTGAAAAGCACAAAAATACACACTCTCACACATGCACAGAATTCAGTTTTCTGCTCTCTAGAGGCAGGACATTCCCTCCCTCCTCCTGTTTTAAACACACATACAGACAGAAAGGGCGGCCACCACTAAACCTTATGTTCAAATATATTGCCCCAGTGTTTCAGGAACATACACCGTGTGATAGATAGTTTTGTGGTATTAAAAGAAAACTACAATGGTGTCTAACCACAGACACCGTAATGTCTTTTCAGCACCATTTGTCGCCGGCTGGCCCTTTTGAACTGCTAATGTCTGAGCTGCTGGAGGCAAATTGAATCACCATCATTTCCACCCAAATGGAATTTCAGTGGTTAAAAAAGAACAATGCAAGTCTTGACACCGGGCCTGTTCAATAATCAGATTTCCAACTCCCAATGCACAGGGGGACTGGAGAAAAGAGTTGACCCAATATATTTAAAAGCCTGCTTCCTGGAAAAGGAGGACAAGTGGCAGCAGGCGCAGGGGTTGAAAGAAAGATAAATATTTATTACAGTTATCGAGTTTGCCTCGACTCCCTCCTGATCCCACTGACGCATCAGACGCGCCAAGAAAGGAGCAGATTGATGGAGATAATTTGTTATTGGATATAAACAGTTTTAAAGACGCAGAGTAATTCTGCCCAGAGACCTAATCCTTCACAATCTCATCAGGGTGAAGAAAACACCGGCAAGTTGTTTTGTTTGTCACCATCTTTTTTTCTCCTCCTACCAAACAATAATATCTTGCTCCCAAAGCATTTGGCTGTTTGACTTTCAAATCACGGGCATTAGCCAGTGTACTCTTGCTCAAGGCGGGTGTAAATATGCACATGTGCTGTGAATGACAGCTCTGTCATGGCTAAATTAATTATTGGTATGAGGCAAATAATGGCAGAGCTGAGAAACATCTATACACACAAAGAAACACATGGAGGGATACACAGGAAACAGCAGTAAGGCCTCTTTGTAAAGCTTCCGAGATATTGGACAAATGTTTGTTGGTATGGCTCCTCCATCTTGACAGATTGAGAGCGATCTGGTTTTGTTTGGTAATTAAAATTATAGTACAATGCTGCTCAGTCTATTTGATTGGATGCTGGACTGAGCGCAATCTGTCTGAGCCTACAAGATGATTTAGTTGTCATGTTTCCTCACGCCCTGCTTTTCATCTGTTTTTCTATCGTAATGAAGTCTTTTCTTTTCCTGTTCCATTTAATTCTTTATTATAATTAATTACAACCAGGAGATCAAAATATTAATTCTTATTCTCTTCTGATGCATTTTTTTGTGCTACAAGGTGTAATTAAATAACTCTCACTCTTGCTTATGAGACTGATCTCTTGATTCTTGTTTGTTTTAGCTTCTGCATGTTCTCATATTCTGTCTTTCCTGTGTTAACCAGATGACCTGAACAGTACTCACCAGCACTGTGTCCTAGCTGGAGAAACTGCTCGCTTCAGCTCCACACACAGAGTGGCTGAGGTAAGAGGCAAACAGGCAGTCATTGAAATACCTGGAAATTCAAATTCAAAATATTCATCTTACAAGACATGGTGAGGTTGTCCTTAGATTCTGACCTCTTTAGAGGCAAGACATGACTGGCTTCAGTCAACTGTTTATATAATGGTGGTAACACCAGTTTTATCTTGTAGTTCCAACAGGACACCTATAACAATCAAAAATATTGAATGACTAAGTGAATTTTAGCAATGACAAGGCTCACAACGAAAATAAGAACTGATTTATGTCATTTAAGTTTAACAAACTGTAATACTGTTGCAAAACTGACTAAAATCGCATATATTTCACTATTTATACCACTTGTTTTATATTCAATCAGAATTGTAAACAGTTTGGATATGAAATTGAACAAAAAATGCAACACTTTTTTGCCACATATTTGTTTTGAGACACACATCTGTGACCCACTGTAAATGGCTTTGCAGCCAACTTTTGGGTCAGACCCACCAGTTGAGAACCAATGTTATAGTGTGCTGTCATCCTACATTATAATTCCCTCAGTATGGCCTGCCTTACAAGTTGGCTATATGTCTTAATTTAGACAACAATTTACAGTCTAGATAGGCAAATGTCCAAACATGTTTCTTCCATTTTTGTTACAATTGCTAGAAATCCTACACAAACAAAACCTATCATGACATTTAGCACTACTTTTCACCTTTAGGGTGTGCGAGTTTTATCAACTAATCATGGTCAGTCATGATTTTTGGACCATTTTTCGGGACCAAAACAGATTTTAGATTCGGGGGAGGGGGCTAATCATATAACTGTCATTGTATAGCATTAAAAATAAAAAATAACATACTAATGTTATAAAACTTATATGGCCCACATGTTATGTAACAAATATACATATATTGTTTACTGATTTAAGCCCATCACCCTTTGTGAAAGTTTTGTGTATATTACTAGCTCTGTCTGTTTCTTTTCAGTGTTCCAGAGGGACCCTGACCTACATCCAGTCTCAGTGCCAAAAGGCCCTGTTGAACCTGCATGCCGACCCAGAGACGGGCTCTCACAGCCTGCAGGCCGTGGCACCTGAAACGCTACAGCATTGTGAGGAGATTCACAATGAGGTATGGACATGTTTTTCATGTATAAACATTAACATTTGTTTTTACTATGTGTAAGTGTTAAATTTTGACTTCTAGGAACCTATTTTTAAGTTGTTACTGTGTTTATGCAACAGAAGTAGACAGCGTTGTTGAATATCCAAAGTTTGTTTTTGCCCTCCTTAGGGTACCGGATGAGTTAGGTTTGCTACGTTTGACTAAAGAACATTAGCCACTGAAGTTAGGACAATAGCTTGATAGTATTTAAGATTACAGTTTTTATCTGATCAATAACCCGATTTCCATTGTCTGAATTTTTATGATGCTGGTCTATATTAATACTCATCTTAATTTTTTCAAATATTTTTAAGCACACCTCACATTGGGTGCACTCCTTTGCCAGTGCCTGAGGCCTCTTGATGCACAAGTCCCTCTGCAAATGTTTCTCTCTCCCTAATGTTGAAACTGCCTTTGACTGAGTGCAAGCTCTCATTTGAAATGACGCCAAGAGTACAATTAATACTAACCTGACATGTCAGATAGAGTGTTTCATATATCCATTGCACGGATACGTTTCACATTCATCACTTTTAACCTCCCATACAAAGTGTTTGGGAAGGGTAGGACTTTTAAAAAAATTCTTGGAAGGTGATTAGATGAATACTCTGTCACGTTAATGACAGGCCAATCTGAATGACAAGACAAAATGAGGTCCAAAGCTAACCTGAGCTAAACAGGCTAATGCTACCTTAGTGTAGCGAAGCATGTTGGTGGCTAAAATTTATGATGAAGACACATGCAAAAAATCTTTCATTGTGGCTTTTTGCTTTTCTTTTAATAGACAAGTGCATTGGTCTCACGTGTCTTTACCTCTCGGGTCCATGGTGCTATTAACAGAGACAGAGGGAGGGTGCAGTCTGTGGCCACTTTGGGGAGATCCTTAGGCAGTTTGAGGCAGGAGTTGGCCATGCAGATATGGCCCGGACGTCAAGCGTCATTGACAGAGCTCTGGGCTGCACTTGCTAAACATGCTTAATTATATACAGTGCAGCAGCAATACTGAAAAACCTTGTGTATAATAGAACAGCATAAGGAAAGGGACAGTGCCACGAGTGCCACCCGTGGAAGTGAAAAAAGAACAGAGAGAATAGAAAAATAAATGGATTACACAGGGGAAGTCCCTGAATTATGACTTGGCACAAGATTTTAGGATTTAATTGAAAATCGGTGCATAGTTATGCTTTATTCATGGCATCAGTTTTGAACCAGTACACCCAAGAAGTCTTCTAAGAAGTATCAAGCACAACTGGAACAACGGTTTTGTGTGCTAATCGAGACAGACACAGACAGACACATACACAGACACTCTGCCAATTAAAGCAGTAAGAAATGTAAAAAAGTTAAAAAAAAAAAAAAAAAACAGGAAGGAGTGCTTCTAGGACTCAATAAAACATTTGTTTGAGGTGCTTTTTGGAAAGGGGATTCATAAAGTTAATAACAAACAGGAAGAAAACTCTAGGGCACTCTTTTTACGCATTAAAATGCCTTTATTTTAACGGCATGGTCATGTGTAGACCTTAAAAACACACTTCAAGGCGTTTCAGCATCAAGCCTTCGTCATTTTTGTTTGACTTCCTGATGAAGGCTTGATGCAGAAAGGCATTGAAGTGTGTTTTTAAGGTCTACACGTGACCATGCTGTTAAAGTAAAGGCATTTTACTACTTAAAGAGAGTGTCTTGGAGTTTTCTTCCTGTGTTAGTAAGAAATGTAGATGAGGTCTGGTTAAACTGCTGCTTTTCTACATTCAAGCTAATCGCTATGGTGGCAGTAACCATTGTATACTCCAGCTTACAGTCCAACAGCACCTAACTATTTCACACTCATGCCAAAACAGGTCAGCAAAAGAGAAGACATTTTTTTCTGATGTGAGAAGCTTTCCGTGCTGTTCTTTGCCCTTATTTAATAAATAAATGTGGTCTAGTTCTGATAAAACTGCCGCTATACTTCAGCAGCATCTAAGCTAACCACTACACTGAAAGCAGCCTTTGCTAATGGCTCACAGTAAAACTTAACCCTGCCTTGTTGTACTCAAATGATGCTGATTGGTCCAAAACCTTTTCAGTTAAACACAAATGTTGTGGATTGGAGCTTTTTTTTTGGTGGATTTTGCTGATGATGGTCTGGAATATCTGCTTTGGGAGGTTAAATGAACACAGTACATTAAACAATAAGTATTGTTAAAAGAGGGCAGCAACAACAGAATAACCATATAAAGCTGAGTGCAATTAAAAACAGTTCTTTAGCATTGTTCAGTCACTCAAGTGAGTGTGAGTGACTGTTGGACAAGTTCAGTAAGCGGGTGATCTGTGGTGATGGGTGTCCAGACAGAGCTTCACAAATAAAAAGCAACTTATGACTGTGACTGTCCCAAGCAACCCATGCCCATCATAATAAGGAATAAAATAATTTGAACACCATGTGCAGTTGTTCTTTTAGGGAGTCAAAAACAACAGTACAGCTACTTAATACTTGCACTTGGAGGCTCTTTGTGACAGTGGCCTAGTTAAAGCATGTTTGTGATATGGCGTCAACAGCATCACAAATTAAGTTGCTCTGGTTATTATTTTTGCAGATAATCTACTTGTTAAATTTAATTTCATGGTATAGCAAAATCAAAGTCTATGAAACTGCTCAGCAGAAATAAATACTAGTGAATAACTGTCCTTTCCATTTCCTCATCAGACCGCACAGGCAGTCATCTGATAGCTTTTAGAGCTGTTGACTGCAGAATAAAAGCTCACCAGATTTCCACCTTATACTTACCTATTTGTTTAATGCCTCTAGTATGAAATCCAGGTTGTTCTCATTTGTCTTGGTCTGTGATGGATTGTGAAGCAGTAGCCTCTCCATATGTTATCTAAAGATGGAGTCAGACCCTGCTCCCCTCTCTAACCCCTTTTTACACACAACAACGACTGATGCTGACTTGGGGTATTGAGGGCTACAGTGGGGTCAAAAATGTGGAACTTGTGGGGCCGTTTGCAGAGCTGGTAGCCCTCTGTGCTAGCTTGCCGCAGGCCAACAGTTAATATAGCTCTTCACCTCTCCCCCTTTTTACACCCCTGGGCTCAAAATGCACATCCTAGCCAACGCAAGCACCCAGACCCCTCGGCGGGATACCATAACAGATGAGTCTGACGTAAGGTTGTTTAAAGGTTGTAGACAATATTAATTATTCAGCACTGCCAAACAATAGGCCTGTCTGTGTGAGGAGGAGCACTGTGCTAGTTGAGCTAGCAACATCTGCTATTTTGCCACATAGCACCACAGGATTACCAAGCAGAGGCCCTCAGCAGGAGATCAAGGCAGGTTAATTTAGGAAAACAGGCTGCTATTTATAAAGGAGCAGGTGTGTTTAGGTACAGTATGTATGTGTGAATGTTAAAGTTCCTGGGTGGAGGAGGGTGCCGCACCCAGAAGGCTCAACCCTACCCTACCTGGCACTCATAATGATCGATGTGGCCATTTGTTTGCAGTTGCCCACGAGAGCAGAACAACCACTTAAATGATGTATTGTTGGTGGGGATATTTATGATGGCGGTCTACTTTAGTGCTTGGCGGGTGCATATTGCGTGGGTCGTGTTTGACATGGACGACCGAAGAGCGAACAAGCCTGAGACACACAGGCATGCTGACCTGAGCACTGCCTTATGGGCCCCCTTCATAAAAAATGCTTAAAAGCAAGCTAGCACCAGCTGACTAGCCATGGGTATTGTGCAGTGTGCTGCAGCGGGAGGATGGGATGGAGGTTGACACTTGTCAGAAGATGTGGGCGAGCTGACGATGATGAAGCAGAATGTCTGCCACCTGAGTATGAGTGTTCAGGGACGGGGCGGGATGTCGAGTTGAAGTAGGGGTTGATGGGAGACAGAAATAAAGAAAACTGGAGTCCCCACCTGTTTGTTAAGCACCGTCCCTCTCTCTGTCTCTTTTTAATCTTACCTCCTGTCTTAGGTTGCAAAGGGGGGGAAGTCGAACATAGCATCACCGTGCAGCCCCCATGTGCACGTTTGGCTTTGAAATGCTAATCCCAGATGCAAACGTCTTGTCTCATTTAAAGCCACTGTGTCACTTCCCAGGTGGGTGTGTGACAGAGTGCCCTGAGGGACCCCCTCTAATGATGCTAGTCCCCCCACAGTAAATATTGAAGGGAGGGACAAGGTTTTCCCACATGTTCTGGCAGAAAGTAAACTGTGTGAAGCAGGTGTGTGTGACCTTCCAATGTCCTGTTTTCAGGCCAAAATGTCTCCCCAGGCGACTAGGTCTTTGCTTGGCTTTGAAACACCTTTCCTGAGGGGCTTATAGAGGTGATATGATTGTAATCTTATAAATCAATTTCCCAAACACTCACTGCTGACATAAGACCTGTGCTGTGTATAGTTTGTGCTTTTTATGTTAAATTTCACAGTTTCCAACCTCAAGAACAATCTTGTTGCTGTTTTAATCAATGTGAGACATTTTTGTTGTTAATTCTGAGAGTCCAGTTTGATATTTAAGCTTTTTCTTTTCATTTGCCCATATTTTTGTTTCAAAGTGCTATGCATATTAATCCCAAGGGAGGAAATGTTTATGTTTTTGATTGCATTTTTTGTTATACGGACCAAATTATAATATGGTGAGGTTTAATTATAAGCCCTCTGTGGGTTTCAATCCTCACCCGCATAATTCTGTACTCCTTAAAGTCTTGAAAAAAGTCTATCATACTGCTTATGAATAAATAACTACATAAAAAATATTCTGGAAATGAAGGTATCCAAGCTTTACCAACATCATTCTTATCTATATATTAATTTTTCCCACACACTGTATATATTTAGTGCCACAATCAATAAGAGAAGCATTACATCTTCAGATATTTGCAGGTAAGATGTGCCATCAAAACGCCTGCATGACAACCACCCTCAGAAAAAAATATTTCTATAGATGCACAATATATTAGGCATGATGTCATTACCAGTAGATATGAGCTTTAAAAGGTCAATTTCAGGACTGGCATGTCTGATTATTAGGCTGTTTAAAACATACAGCATATCAACCTTAAATTTTGGCAAAATGTACAACAGTACTATCAGGTATAGGTGGTTGCCTAGAGTGCCACACACTCAAGGAGGCCCACTGTGAGCCCTGAATGTTTTGAATAAAGCCCCAAATGTGAAAAAACTACCAGGCTGTCTATTTCCCTACAGTGTTAATTTCCTCAACTAAAACTACAACTAAAAATGTTTGTCAATAGCTGATTTCCAAAACAAAGACAAAACTAAGGCTAGCTGAAAATAGATCTTTGGGGACTAAAACTAAAATAAGTTTAGTTTTTGGCAGAGAGACTTAAATAAGATTAAAATATAGTTAACTTGTCCATTCAAAATCTGTGATATTTCTTCACTGTCTAAACTAAGCTAAACTAAATCAGTAGCTCTGCTACTCCTCAGCTGTAAAAAGCAGGTATCTAGCAAAGTTTATAGAGCACACTAATATGATTTAGCACCAGATTAAGCCAAATAGAAGAAATGTTTTTGACTACAAGTAAAGGCTTAAATGTAATCACATTCTGTGGACTAAAATTAGACTACAATATCTTTGTCGTTGCATTTCATAGGTAGATTGAAGATTATGATACAAACCTAACCCCAGAAAAAGGATTCTGCTATGGACTTAAAAGGATATAAGGAGACAGTAAATGGTAAATATTTGATAATACAAGGCGCAGATGACATTGTACTTGTCCACTGAGCGATCTCTGTAAGTTTTTTTAATTGAAATGAAAGAAGGAGCAGTGGTCAACTTATGTTACATCACTGTTGCTGTAGGGAGGCTAGATGTGGCATAAAGGGAAAATTAAGTATTTGATTAATCGCGATAAAATAAAGGTGCACTAATTGTGGACCTAGCTGAAATACAAAGAAGCCTCTGTGGCACATTAACTAAACAAATTTCAAGCATTTAAGTGTTCCAGAAAGTGTTTTTCTACTCACAGAGCATTTCGTTAAGTTAACTAAGAGTTACTGTTGTGGATATTTAAATAAGCTGATAATTGATTTATCCTTTTTATTGGCATTAGTCAAGGCAAAAATGAAGAAGCTCTGAAGTTGCAGCGAGTAAGTGATGAGTGTAAACTGCATCACTGGTTTCTACAAGAGAGCTCGGGGGACCAGTTCTCCTTGCAAATCTGTGAGGAGTCTGGAAAACGTAAACAGAAGCCGTCAGGGTGGGATCGATCCCACTCTCATCAGCTCCCACCTAGGGGTCCTGGTCGTGGAAAATGATTGGACCCGCTCAGGGAATACCATGAAGGTCTGGAGGAGGAAAAAAACCTGCCTCATTAGATGAGTAAAAAGGGGGCTACTTGGACACTCCAGAGATGCCATTGTCAGTGTAGGGGCGACTAATGTGGGGCTAATGTTTAGTTAGTGTGTCCATCACCTGGAGAGATGGCAGCGACTGCTGCAGGGGAGCCACAAGCTCCCCTCTCGCTCCCCCATGCCATCTCAGAGAAAAACTAGCCCTAACAACCACTCTCTCTTTCACACAGACTTTCGATCTGTCCGCCTGGAAAGGTGGTATTTAGTCCCAGTTCCCCTCTTGGTAACTCTCAGCTGGGTGGCCAGACTCCAAATGCCACAAAGCCAGAGCTCCTCAGCAGCTCTGGACAGTCTGCTTTGTGGCGACCACTGGCCTGCGCAGTGGGGAATAGGCGGCCATGTCAGCTCAAAGTGGAGACACAGGTTGGTTTCTTCTCACTAAAGGACAGGCAGACAATCAGAGAGATTGAAGGAAGGACTGACTGAGAGAAAAGGACGTCCGATATCGGCGCTGGCAGCTTTGTTGTGTGTTTGAGCTGTAGTGATCGAAGGGGAGTGCATTTGGAGAGTGTTGAAGGTACCATAAAGGATGACATTTCTTTGAAGAGTGGGTTGTATGGAGTGACTGAGAGGCTGCTGAGCGGTGCCACTGTCTGTGTATTCTCCCTGACATACCCCAGTCCTTGCATGTCATCCCCGCTGTGATCAGAGCCTTTTGGAGGCAAATGGCAGGATGATTCTGTGTGGAACATCTCTCATTCAAGTTGTTTGTGCAAATGTTTCACACCCTTTGTTTTTACTTGCTTAAGGAACTGGACGGTAGGTGCAATGCTTCATAAGACAGAGCAAGTAAGACTTTCAACAAAATATAGATAAATGATCTTACTTTTGATGCTCTTTCTGACCAGATTACAAAATTAAAAGGTGATATGTTGGATGATATGAAATTGAAATTTCTGGCAGGCAAATTCATTCAACTTCTACTCTGTTTTCTGACAGTCTTATGTGCAAATGTAGGATCTTTCATGTTCTTGCACAGCAGTGAAAACACAAGGGTGGATATGTGATTTCTACTTTTCACTGTTGTCAACACTATAGAACTTGGTTTACATCTCATCTTTTGTCTTAGGTCATTGACAACATTGACTTCTTAATACTTAACAAGACCTCAAAAGTAATTTGTTTCATGGTCCCCGAAATCCTATTAACCAGTGCAAATTAGTCTTATAAGAGCATTTTTAGATAGACAAGGTTGGAGGAGAGTGGGTGACTGGTTTAGTGAAGAATCTGCATTTTTTTTTTTAAACGGCATAAAATGAACAAGGACAAATAGTACAAGAAAAAATGTTTTTCATAAAAAGCAAATGGCCTTCTTAAGCCTTGTTGGTGAATTCAGAGCTCTACAAAGGGTCTGTTGTATACATTCACTAATGCTCTATTAGAAGAACAGCAAACAAAATAGTTTTCAGAAAAGGAACAAAAGCTCTCTCGGTCCCATGTGATACGGGACTCCTTTGCATTGAACCTCTTTATGTGTTGTACAGTTTGAAATGGAGTGTGCATTGTTTATGGTGGATGAAGCTTTGTAGGAGGTTTTGGGGGAGGGCATCTCACAGTGTTTCACAGTTAAGTTGGCGGCAATTGGGGCAATCTTTGACATCCACACTCACACTGGCAATTGTATGCACAGGAGTTAACAAAGCCACTCTTGCACCGCTGTAGACAGATACACCTAAGAGTGCAAAGACACTGCTAGAAATACGGGAACAAGCACACAAATATACGCAAAGAAAGACACACTTAGGAAAAGATAGGCTACACCTGGCTACATGAAGCATCGTTGTGAGGATTAAATCAGCACTTCAAAAGAGCAGGAAACAAAAACACTCCCAGTGGAGGAGAGAGGAGCAGCTCAGCAGCCGAGACTGTCATCATCAGACAGAGCAGAGGAGTGGAAGAGGAGGGAGGAGAATGAGGAGAAGAGGAAGAGGGTGGAGTTTTCCAGGTGTGCTGTCTGGAAGGTGTGTGTCTGTGTATGTAATAAACATTTGCAGGGAAGAATCTGAATGTACTTTGAGAATATTTTTGCAGATGATGCCTTCTGTAAAAATGTGATTGTGATAATGACCAAGATTTAAATTACTGTCTCTTAATTATGAAACATGTGTCTTAACTGTGTTGTCTCTTTTAGAGCTTTGTTAAAATTTTCTTTGAAGTTGAAGACTTTCAAGACCTGAAAAAAATGTAACATTTTAATACAATGAATATTTTTTTTTTTTAATAAAGATTAGCTTTCTTTATCCTAAAATATTTAAACAAATTAATTGTGATTAATTAATTACAGGGTTGAAAATGTGATTAAAAATGTATGCTGATTAATCACACTCTGATGTCATCACACAGCCAGCTAAAGTAGCTCTGTAAATTTGACTGGAACACAAGTGAAAATTCTCTGTGTTTTTTATAATTTTATGGATAAAATCCATATTCATACAAACAAACAGCATTTTAGATTAACTAGTAAGAGGACACTCTGAACTTGGTCTTAAAGTCTCCTGTTTTAAAAGCTAGTAGAAAGTTTTGATTCCATTCAGAAGCTAGTTCTTTCTGACTATTTTGTTAGTGTTATGTTTAAATCTTCCAGTAATGCAGTCTTTCACAAATTATTGACATATGTAATGGACTGCGATTAATTAATTACAAAGTCTTTGATTAATGTGGTTGTATGTTTTAATTGAATGATATCTCTGATATTTTGAAAATATCACTACCTTGTTAAATTAGTTGACAGAAAATCATCAGTTATTCATGCTAGCTAAGTTTCTGTCATAATTTGTAATCTCTCTAAAGTTATTTTTCCCCCTTTTAATTGTGACACAAAATCAAAGCTGGTCTGTATCCAAACACGTTAGTTAAAGGCAAGAAATTTCAAATGCAACAAAAAGTTAAATAAATCACAATTAACCACAGAAATTCTTAGATTAAACTTGATTGAAAATTGTAATGGTATGACAGCCATTGTACTTTTAAACCAAAACACATTCAAAACCATTGAAAAGAGTAAATATATATAGTGCTTAACAAATTTATTAGACCACCACCCAAGGTAAGGTTTATGCCACAGCTGCCCTAAATTAACAGCACTGGTAATGACCAAAATCATTTTTTATGTTTCTGTAATGGTTAATACACCAATATGTAGAAGCTCTTTAACCTAAGTGATATTTTTAATGCTAAAGTATAATTATTATTGTTATCCATGAATTTTCAAATTTACTGATTTACAAAAAAAACAAACAAAAAAAATTGTCAAGCACATTATTATTTCTTGATTAATATGTCAAATTATAGTTATTTACTTGAATTCCTGAACCGAAAAATTGGTTTTAGTGGTTGAATGATATGCTTGATTAATTTTTCTAACTTCTCAGAGAAGCCCAGTGAGCCGCCTCAAATTTGGGTATAAAAAGGTGAATTCAGTTTGAAATTCCTCATTCCTGTTCAAAATGATAAAATGTGGAGAGCTCACTGAAAATGAAAGAGTCCACATTAAAGCACTTGATGATGCTGGATGGTCTCTGAGACGAATATGACAGGTGGTCTAATAAATTTGTTAAGCACTGTGTATATATATATATATATATATATATATATATATATATATGGAAAAAAAACATATATAGAGTACACTGTAGTAAATTGAAAAAAAAGAACAAAATTATTAGAATAGTTAAAAGTAAAAAGATCAATGATCAAAAGAAAGGAAACTGCTTTGCAGTATGGTAGTTTTTAGGTGTCTATTGTTCCTTATTCAGCTTTTTAAAATATTGTTGTCTATCAATGAATATAATAGTTTAAACTGGGGATTTGTGAAAGTTAACATTTATGGTACTTTATCAGGATTTAAAGACCTATCAATAACACCAAATGTTGAACCATTTTTTTTTTCTTATCCTGCATGGTATGCTTGTGTTTGTGTGTCTGCAGGTGGAGTTCGAATGGCTGCGCCAGTACTGGTTTCAGGGCCAGCGTTATGCCCGCTTCTGCAGCTGGTGGACCGGACCGATGGAGCAACTGGAGAAGGACTGGAAGCTCATGGAGACGATGGTAAGGTTGTGAACACACTGCTGATCATGTAGCAGCATCACCCCAGGAGTCAGTGGAGCACATAAATTTTTACTTATCCTTCAGTGCTTGAACTAATTTCAGCTCAACACTTCTGTTTCAGAGCACCGGTTTTGTCTTTACTAGGAAATTTTCTTCTCAATGGTGACATTCCTGTTTTAGAAAACTGATAAAACTAAAGCAAATAATTAAAACCTTTCTTGCTACGCAAAACCTCTTTAGTTTAAGAATATAGAAAACTACATTTATTAGCTCTAATTCAAATATGATGAGGACAACTCAAGCCTCTTATAAAAGGTATCAACAATGTTAATTTCACCCAAACTTTTTTTCAAGGGTAGTAGATAATAAGAAAAGACTAAGGAAACAAAGTAAAATTGGTTTTATTTTTCCCTTTCTCCACTTTATGAGCAGCTACATGGCTGGCAGAGTCACTCTGTTATTTTAATACCTTCACCTTTCTTATTTGCCAACATGCCTCCACTTGTGCTCCTTAAACAAACTACATAAGTGATCTGCTGTCCAATAATGCTCCTCACAAGGGAGGGTGTGTTAAAAATTACACGATGGATTGTCTAACTTCTCACTAGGGTACATTATTAAGGATGTGTCATTGGTTTAATCGCTGCCTCACACAAGTTTTATTACAGAGGAACGTGGGCGCACAGCTATTAGTTAGAAACCACTGTAAAGGAGTCTCACTTAGTAATGTCAGACTCATAATTAAGTCACCTTAGTCACAGCTCGGTACTGTACGTATACACTGCAGACTCACACAGATACAGCAGCATGCTTGGTCTTGCTTCCTCTCCCTTCACAGACGTCCCTCTTTCATAGATTTCAAAGAGTGTGTGTTCATGTATGTTTGTGTGTGTGCGTGTGACACCAGAAGCAGCAGGGGGCACTCTTGTATCACTGTAGCAGCAGCTGAGGGAGCCAAAGAGCTGTGCTCCTATTTTCCTTTCTGCTCCCTCTCTCTCTCTCTCTCTCTCTCTCCCTCCCTGTGCCTCTTTATGTCTCTCGCCCTCTCCTGCTGTCTCTGGGAGCTCTCTGTCTCTGTCAGTGTCGAGCGCTGAGCAGTAATCACATCTAATGCTCAGGCGGGGATAAAGACAGGGGCTGGAGGAGAACAGTACTGCTGCTGCCGCCGCTGCTCGCCTCTACTCATGCTCCCTCTCTCTCTCTCCTCCTCTTTCTCTCTCGTTCTCTCTCAGCCTGGTAGAGGTTGGGTGGTGGTGGTGGTGGTGGGGTTAGCAGACAGGGGCTAAACTCATCTAGAGCTCGACCTCCAAGCCCAGATGAAGTGTGTGATTTGGATCTGTATTTAGAAAAGGGCATCAGTGAAATGTGAGGTCTTTCTGTCTCTGTGTGCTGTTGTGTCTCTGTCTCACTTTAATGGGCAAGCAAACCATATCCTCTGCATCTGTGCTTTGCATGTGTCACATGTGGATTTTTGTTTTGCAGTAAAAAAAACTCTAAGCAATAAAACAAAGAAAGAGAAACTTAAGAGGCATAAAAGTTAACTTTAAGTTTTTAGAAATGTATTTTCAAAAAGGGGGAAATGCCATCTATTCTTATTCTCTTCAGTTGAAACCATTCTGATTTTTTAGATATATATATATTTTTAATTTGAATTGAGTTTATTCTTTTAAGTATCAAACACAAAAGCAAGACTATCTTCTGCAGAAAGTCGTACTGAGCCCTTGCAAAATAATACAGTAGTGAGTGCATAAATGTAATCACTCAGTATTGTGATGAAAGACAACATTATTGCTCTCGCAAGCAATATTTACATACATGCATCGACCTCTGATGAAAAGCACTTTATAGATGTGGCTTATAGATTTTCCTTTTGGAGCTCTGCATAGCCGTGGCTTTCCTGCAGTTAGATTAAAACGCATTTCTCTAAATTACTTTGAGTTATTTAAATTATGTGGCTTCCCCCTGCATTCCTTTATTGCATATATTTTACTTTTTCAACTGGAAATTGACAGTATAGTGCAGAAATTCCAAATGACCTACTGTGTGCAGATGCTATTTGCCATTTTATTTATTTAGATTTTTTTTTGTTCGTGCCTGCAGAGGATATTTTAATACAGCCTTATTTTTGTCAAATTTGATATCACCACGGGTATTTTAAAATAACAAATATATGGGTCTTTAAATAGGCTTTATAAATTGACACTGTGTTGTTTTATACACCGTGCTGTAGCAATAAAACAGCCTATTGTTTTATCCTGCTAAGATAGCAATACAAACAGCCAGCCTTCCTCTCTTTATTGTCATATTTAGCACACAGTGTTGTGGGGATGCGCTGGGCTATGTCTGCGTTTGTTAGGCCGTATGAAGAATATTGCAATATGGGGGGGTGACTCTCTCCTGTTTATGGATACTGTCTCTCCCTGGGGCTCCTCTCTGCTCCTCAGCCTGTTGTCATGCAAATGCTCATCCTTCCATTTGAATGACATTCTGATAAAATACATAAATAAATAAATAAATACATAAATAAAGAAAGCAACACAAAACAAGTCCACTTGCTTGCTCGCCTCATGAATTCTTGTGGTTCCTTGATAGAAACAAAGAGACGCGCTGCTGAATAAACTTCATGTATATTTTTATTTTAATGGTGAGCTAAGGTGTGTGTGTCTGTGTATGAGAGAGAGAGAGCAAAGGAGAGAGAGACATTTAGGGTAGGTATAAGGTAAAGGTTATTTGTGGGGGGTGAAAAAAGGACATTAACTTAAAGGTGTTGCGTTCCTTTGTGATCCAGGGGGCTAAAGTCCGTTTAGACCCACCTCGCTTGCCGCTTTTTTGTTCCCTTAGGACTCTGCTATCATGGCTATCATACAATAGTGACATTTCCTTAAACTAGCAACAATGAATAGCTTCTGTGTGACTGACAATAGACAGAGAGTCTTGGCTTTATGCAGAATATTTTAAATACCGGTGTGGCATTTTTTTTTTATCTCTCCTCTTTTCTCTGTGGGGGAGAAGCGACGAGCCCATGAGCACATCTCTCTCCTTTTTTCTCCTGTCCTGTGTGTGTGTGTATTGGTGTGAGCTTTCGTGTGTGCGTGCCATTGATGTTAATGTATGCACTTGGCATGACTTTAATTGATTTAGCAGCTCTGCTTGCACAGTACAGCTTTTTCCCTAATTTGTCACTTTCCTGACTTCTGTGGCTGCTCATCTCACAACTTCAAAAGCCACCGTGGATGCAAAGAGATTTCAGTGCTCTCCGTCTCTCTTTCTCTCTCTCTCCCTCTTTATGCTCCTTCTTTCTGTTGTTCTCTCTCTCCATCTCCAGCTCTCTCGCAATATCTCTTGTCTCTTTCTCCCTCATTTGACAGCAGAGCGAGCCTTGTAGATGGAAATCTTTTCAACACATATCAAGGAAATTAATCGACTTTCATAATAAACGGGAGCCACTCAGTTGAATACATTTGTATACTTCAAGATGTACAAAACAGGAAGTGGTATCGGGGCCATGTCTTCCTCTACTCTATTCACCCAGCCTGTCACTCCCTGTTTTCCGACGGTTTGGTCACATGTATACGCCGTTTCTATTTTTCTTTTTGTGTAGGAAAATTAACCCTCCTGTGATTTTTATTAGAGGATTCAAGTGATGACCATTTCATCTTCTCCCTTCGTTTTAATAGCAGTCTTCGGAAACAATCTGGGCTGCTGAGGAGGGTCGCACTGCAATCATACGCGGGCTGGCTTAGTCGCCATCGATAGCTGATTAGGTTATTGACCTACAGCATGTGGAGGAGGGGTGGTGAGGAGTCTGTACAGATAGATACAAGAAGAGGGAGGAGGTTTATAAGAGAGAGAGGTTGTGTGTACATTGGGGAAGGGAAAGGGGGGGTCAATGTAAATGTTATTGCTGTGTGAGCTCATTTGATCAAAGTCCTGGAAAGGTTAAGCGAATCCAATCTGGTTTTGTATGGCAGAGTGGAGACACAGGCGCTGGGGAAGAAACCCCCAGGACGAAGAATGGATTATCATATTGGCGCTGGAGTAGCAGGGGCCTCCAACGGACAGTTTACCCCGCCCGTAATGCGTTTAGACAGCAATTGGCCTTAATAACCTTTATTGACTTCAGCGGGTCAGTGCCAAGAATCTAATTATCAAAGTGTATCAATTTCATTGGAGTTTAGAGTTGCACCGCTCACAATAATTATTTTAAGGTCGGGCCAGGGCAATTAATCCCCTCTCCACTTATTTGATGGTTTTGTAAAACATTATAAATGTTATGGTTTCTGTTGTGCTTTTCGCCGTAAATTATTTTAAGGAGTAATATTTTGTAATGCATTATTCTGAGAGCTTTCTGCGCTGGTCGAGCTGAGGGGAAAAAGGCAGTGTATTTGGAAAGCTAGAGGCCACAGCTGAATCATGTTACAGATGTTTACCAGCAGTCATTTTTCTTTCTCGCTCATTGGTTTACTCGCAAAGTCAGGCAGAGTTTTATACCCACTTTATATGCACACATGGAGCCCAGATTAATTATAAGTGTGAACTAAGCAGTAAACTGTTTAAAGACCATTTATATTGCTCATTATGAAGCCATTTATTATCTCTTACATTAAATCACACTGCATTTATGCACCATATTGTTTTGCATTTAAGCTCTATACTGTGCAAATAGGCTTATGCATTTATTTTATTCCAATTCTCTTTGGTTCTTACCCACATAGATGGTATGTGTGTTTTTGTGCATGCATGCGGGTTTTTTTGTGTGTCCATGTGTTTTTAAGCTTGTGTGTTTGCAGTGTGAACGAGAGAAGTAAATGTGCAGCTGCACGGTAGTTTATCCTTCATTGACAGTCAATATGTGCTGTTACCTGGATAGCAGCAGCTGTTTTTCCTTATCGCACAACATAGACTAGAGGCCTAATCCACACATTCATTATTGCACGGCCTTGTTTACCCGCGGCTCCATATTAGCTCGCTTGCTTTGCACTATTTAGACGGTGCGGTATAAAAAAGAAATTACTCAAAGATTATTGTTATTATTCATTTAAAGAGGAAATATATGGCTGATAATACATTTTACATCATGCAGCAGCTTGTGTTTGGAAACATAAAATGAAAAGAAGCAGGAAGAGACAGAGAGAGAGAGAGAAGGAAGGAGAAAATGTAGCGGTGCAAAGGTATTTGCAATTCTCTTTGAAGTCCCTATTCAACAGGGTAAGCTGAATTTTCGGCGGTGCCTGATAGTGTTCTGCGTAAATGCTTAAACCCCTTTAGAGAATTTTCATGGGCAGATACGCTGTGGCTTGAAGGGAGCGTTTATGTTACCTGGAGCCAATGCAGCCTGCAGCTTTGTACCTAAAGATGTACACTAGTGGTGAATGGAATCCCACAGAGGTTTGTCGATGACAGGATCTCGCTGCAACATCGCTGTAAGCTGAGACAGGAAAAGAAAATGCTACGAAGAGATTTAACCCTGCCACTTCTTAGCTGGGATCTCATATGTGACTTTTTAAGTACATGGACAGGCCAAAACAATGGGATAAACAGACCAATAAAAAGGACCTAATGTATCTACTCTGGAAAGTTTTAAAGAAACTTTGGATTTTTTCAGCCTCCTTTCAGTGGTTTATTTTGAAGTCTCCCTGCAGCACAACAATATAGAGCCTTTTTTAATGTCATGAAATAAGATATTAAACATACACACAGGCTTGCGATTTGGTCTCTTTTTTTGAGTTTGAGATGTTCTGCACAGCAAAACTCAAATCGAAACAAGTGCATTTGTAAATTTTTTGTTTAAAAGGAACCACACACATACTGTATGCCAGAGGTTTTCAAACTTTTTTGCCCAAGGCACAGCTGTCAATGAGGCAAAATCTTAAGGCACTCCATATTCACTTCCATGCATAATAGCCTCTTTAAAACTTATTGTATCTTTAGTCATTCTATAGTTTGAGTAATAATGTATAGTTTTATACATTTCGAAAGCATACCTCGCATACCCAAAGGCATACCAGCGTGCCTTGCCAGACCATTTGAGAACCACTGCTGTAAGCCATATTCACCTAAAAGGTTTACCCAAAGGTTGTAATTTAAGATTTGAAACAGAAATGAGGGCCTTCATTGCTTGTACTGAGCAGAAAAATCTTCCAATGGGGAAAGCAGAGTTTACCTGAATGTCTTGATGCACTCAAGAAATGATAATTGCTTGTCTCATTGGCTGATGTTTTTATCTTCTTAAAGCAATTCTGGCCTTCTGCTTCTTTTTTTGTCTTTTATTTTGAAATTTGATTTATTTATTTTTTTATCTGGACCCGTCAGGTAAATGTGGCTTAAATTTAGGGATGTATGGATTCCTACTGTAGTTTCTCAGCAGAAATAGGCTGAAATTTTCCTATCGACACTGATAATAAGTCCGGTACTGGTATCATGATGATACTGTCCTGCATCCCTACTTTGCAAAACCAAACAAGTTGAAACATCTCAAAATTTTTGTTAAACTGACTACATTAATGTTTTTAAGTAGTGGAAATACATTTTTTTAATAATAATTAATTTTACATTTATTTTGGATTAACTGGACCTTTTTTAAGTCAAACTGCACTGTGGAAACTTTCCTACACTAAAAATTCTGTTTCAATCCAACTCAAAACAATGTGTTTAAGTACTGTTCATAAAGCCATGTGGTCTTCATCCACTGCAACTTTCCTTTATTTTTATAACATACTTTAATATTGAACAGTTATGCCACCCAAGCTGGTCCAATTTAAGGGTCTACAAGTGACAATGAGTGAAAAATGCACAATGAACCAGGAAGTCCTCTTCCATCATATTCACCATACCATCCACCATGTATTATAGTTGCTCCATACAAGTGGGACTTTCTCACTGAGTCAGTAACTTCATTCATAGTGCAAAAGTGGCTAGTACCCAAAGGCATTCTGGGAAAACTCTGTAAATTATGAGACAATTGAATGATTGAATTCTGTTTACCTAAACTGTGTTCAATCATCTCAGAAAAATGAGCTGAAATAGCTATTTTGGATTTTTAAGGTAACACAACATATTTCTTTTAACAGCATTCAACTGTTTGGTCTGACAAAATAAGTGTAAAGAAATATTCTTGGCTTAAGATTTAGACAAACCCTTGAATATTTGTGAGATTTTGCAGTGCTTTTGGAAAGTATTCAGACCTCTGTCATTTTTTCTGTTTTGTTATGTTGCAGCCTGATACTAGAGTCAGAAAAATGTACTTTTTATTCTCATTCATTTACACTCAGTACTACATCATGACAACAGAAAACAGAATCCTTTAAAAAATTAATACTGAACACTTTAAGAATGCACTGTATTTGCTAGTGTGCTAAATATGATTCCAGTTGCCTTTTCTTTGACAGGATGGTTCCAGTTTGAGCACTTTACCATCACTGTTACTCAGCCTATTTCTCATACTTGAAATTATATCTCAGTATCATGATGGAGCTGTTTGGTCTCAGAAGGTGCAGGTGTTGAGAGCCATTACCTTTTTTACCACTGTAAACTCAGACCTGAGCAAACCTGTTTCAGGGCTATGGATGACTGAATTTGGAATGTGTTAGAGGAAGTTCATCATTGACATTATTTCACAATGTTAAGACCACTAAAAGAAACAGCCACGGTGTCACGTCACTGCCGCTTATGAAAGCAAATGAGGTCATTGAAAACCTCCACATATTTTGTTTTTGTATCAGTGACTGTCAGCTGCAGTATGAGAACACCTCATCTTTACAGTGAGAGGGAGGAGGATTTGTTATTGACAGTGGTTTGGATAATTTATTTTGTTTGTGTGTGAATTGTGCTGTTGACAGTGTTTTTACTGTATCAGCGAGCTTTGAAGGTGGCTTGTCTCGTCTTCTTAGAAAACAAATGAGCACTTTACAGAGACTGATCTGCCTTATCCGCTTAGCAGCTTCTTCAATCCCCGTATTTATTTATTTACTCACTTATTTACTTACTTATTCATTTACTTACCTCTGTCTGGATTTGGTTTGAATTCTCTGCCCCCTCCCCTTACCCGAGCCCCCTCCTCTTCCTCTCTTTCTCCTCATCCTTGGCCTCGATCAGCAAGATAAGCCTTCAGAGGAGGGGAGATAACATCCATTAAAGTGGTAAAGAGGAATTATGGGGCAGCTCAGATTAATCACTGCTTGGCTTAATCGCATTCAGTGCGGACGCCGGGGTTGGCTGCAGGCCCCAGCTTTTTCCTGTGTCATACCAACAGAGGGAGAGATGCTGCAAGGGAATCTGTGTGGTTATGTGTGTGCTGAAAAGTGCCTTGATGGGATAGAAAGTATAAAAAAAGATGAAAGAGAGATTTGAGAGCATCTCGGAGAAAATCCCACCCCTCTCGTATCTGACTAGAGACATCGACACTAACCAGCGCTTGATATATAATTATTGCAGCACTTTGATCCAGGTGTAATTGTTTACTCTTGCAGGCAGTCATGTCAAAGGGCAGAAGAGAGATAAACAAGCACAGACACAAGGAAACACATTGATTTGTTCAGAAAATAACCTCAATTACTGTTTGATTTATGCAGTTTTGTGCAAAGTTTACTTACTGAATCTTGAGTACATGGCAAGAGCTTGTCAATCACATATACAATATTTCTCATTTTCAGAAAACAAAAACACAGTGAGGTGCTTTAAGACAAAAAATTGAAATATTGTCTTAATCCTACACACATACTTTTTGTGAATCAGTTGATTCTGAATATGGATCTATGTCTGATTTCATATTGTTGTTTATTGCATGCCAAGCCAAATTATTCAACTTCAAATTTATCTGATCACATAAACATAGAGAAAGTCTCAGATGGCTTCAGATTTTCCAGTCTTTAAAAGAAATACATAATAAGTAAAAATAATAAAAATCCACATTAAAACTAAAGCTGGTTCAAAAGCCAAACATACTTCCATAAGGTTCTTCCTGCGCTGTTGTTCTCACTTGGTGGATCAGGACTCAAAGGTGGGTCAAGGAGCATTTTCCAAGTAAACAGTAGTTGGTCATTCTACGTATTTTTTGTACTCACATTTTTCAACAATTGTCCCATAATTTGTAGTTTTCCCAGAATGCCTTTGGGCATTAGACACTTTTGCACCATGAGGGAAGTTACTGACTCAGAGACGTCCCACCTGTGGGGACCAACTGAAACACTGTAAGAAAGATGAACTGAACTCTAAGGAAGTACACTTCCTGGATCAGTGGCACCTCTCAATCTTTCACTGTAAGACTGAGCAGTAAATAAGTTAATGAATGAAATTAAGAAACATAAAAGTAGTGCTGTAAACAATGCGATTAATTTTGATTAATTAATCATAGAAAAATATAATGTGATTTAAAATCTAGGCGGAGTAAACGCACTCCAATGTCATCACACCAATATCCACAATGGCTTTGTAAATTTTATGAAAATATATGTCAAAAAATCTCTGTGTTCTTAACTTTTTATTTTATCTGACTCAAAGATCAACATGATATAAAACTGATTAATAAGTAAACAATCTGTCCTCGGTCTCCCCCCCTCCTATGACTGTCTGCCTCTGGCCAGACACACTCTTGTGCAATCTTTCCCTTACAGTATTAATATCTGACGCTGTTTAAAAAGCTTGTAGAAAGTTCCAACTCCATTCCAAGAATGTTCTTTATGATTGATTGATCACTATTAATATTAAGTCTACCTGTAATACCCTTAATCTTGTTCTAGAATAACCTATTTACTCCCTAGCAAACCATGATTCAACCTGTGCATTTAACAACATTAAAACTGAGAATCAAAATGCTCACACTCTTGTTATATTCAATAATGTATCACATCCTTAAATTTCTTGCCATTAACATTGCTTGTGCGGGATGGGTTGGACAAGTTGAAAACCTGCTAGAAAATTGGGATTCATTTTTTCCAACAATGTTATTCTAAAAAATCCTGCTAATTAAATACATGTTAATATGTTTGACAAATAACACAACAAAGAATCACCATAAGTCTAAAAGTAAGATATCACTCCATTATCAAACTACATTTTTTAACAGTTCATCCATGGCAATGCAGAGAAAAGCCTCCATGTGATGAAAATCTGTAAATCCATAATCAGCTTACTGTTCAGTTTTTGCAGTTAACACAACAACATACCACTTAATACCTCAGTACCTCTGTAATTCTTCACAATCACTGGAGCAGCTCTCATACTGAGGTTCTTAAGACTTTGAAAACAATGAGCAGAGAGATGCCGGGAAGACGGAGTAAAATCATCTGATTTGCTTGAAGAATTGTGAAGAAAAGGACAATATACGATGATTGCATGTGAAGAGGTGGAAGTGGTACAGGGAGGTTCAACGCAGGAAAAATATGGAAGAGAACAAAAGATTCAAGTTAGACGAAGAGCATGAGGAAAGAAGTGAACCTGAAAAAGATGAAAAGCTGGTGCTGTAAACACAGGGTGTAAGTACGGTCAGGAGGAAGTACGAGTCCTGGGAGCCTTCTGGAAAGTTCCTTGCTTCACTTTTTGTCTGTGCATCTTTTACAAAAAGGCATGGACAGTACGAAGAGGATAACCCAACAGAGATGAAACTGAGATGTATGTTTTCAGGGAAATCTGATTGTCTCCCATGTAAGACTAGACGGCATCCTTTGTATTTCCCAGGGTGTTTTTTTTTTTCTTTTTTTAACCATTAATCATAAAAAAATATGTTTTAAACGCTAATGTCACTGCTGCATTCCCAATACCCATTAAAGGTTTTCAGTGGGCTTATAATTGACAAATGATGCTTGCATTCCAACAAACCCAGACCATTTTTCTCTAGGCCTTACTTTTAACACCTTGTTAAACTGTGAGCACACATAACTGTAGTAATTACTGTAGCTCAGAGTTGAAGAAAGAATTTACAATGCAAAATCTAATTGACTTTTACAAGTGCTTGTTCAGGTAATAACTGTTATTTTCACCTTGGCTATCCTTACACTTGTTTAAAACCCATCTGATCACTTTAAAACATAGCCACCTTGTGAACTCTGATGATGAACCTTTCAAATTATATCATCAAGCATATGTAACGTACTGTTTTGTTTAACAGACATGGTGACGCCAAATGGCCATCCTTTCAGGGGGTGAAGCTGGTGTAGATTGAGCAACTGATGGGTGGTGTTAAATGGGTGAGATGTAGGACAATGTAATTAACGCTAGTCCTTTAGCGGGCCCCGCCTCGCTCCACTGGGAGTGCCCGATATAGCGCTCATTAATTCCTATTTGTGTGTAATGAGAGGGTCATGTTGGATGTAATAAATGGGTCTTTTATTTGGGTGAATGCTGCAGGGCGGCATCCTCTCTTGGCTAACAGTCTCATAAACACCCTTTAGCCACTCTCATCAGCCTCCCTGGGTGGCGAGTGATCACACATTACACAGCAGTGGGGGACAAAGTAAAGTGTGTGAATGTGTGAAAAGCAGGTGTGATTAGAAATACTTGACTTACTTCAGCATAATTTTGTCATTTGTGCCAGCTGATAACCTGTATGGTTGGACCATATCAGCAGTGTATGCAGGACTTGACATCAGCCTTTATTTGCTCACAAGCCACTATGGCTCATTGTTTCCCCAAGATTTTAAGCACTCATCACTTTGTCCAACCACAATTTTGTTATTGGAAATATATGCTTTATAAATGTTTTTACACCAGAACTAGACTTCGACCCTTTTAAATGAATGACTATAGTACTTCTTGCTTCCAGGCGTTTTTTCTTGTAGTGATCATTAGCTTGCAAGTTTTATCCAAACCTGGCCATAGATTATAGAAATGTTGAATTTCTTGTGTTTTTTTTTTTTTAACAGAATGACTGATTCTAAAAAAACTGTTAAAAGAAAATTTGGGGAAAAACTTGTAACTCAAGTAACCTCCTTGCAACTTGCTGACTTGAGTTGTATGAACTTAATTCAGTTACTTGAAGCATTTTGAGTGGAGATACTGTCTGCTGTCAAACAACAAAGTGCTGCTAAATTTTCTTATGTTATGACAACTTAATTGCTCGATGTTGGTATTGTTTCAAATACTCAACTTGAGCTTACATAGTGCTTTTTCTAGTCATCTGACTACTGAAAATGCTTTCATACACCTACCCATTCACACCCTTAAATACCATTCACTCCACATTCACACACTGATGGCAGAGGTTACCATGGAGAAGTGGCCTGTATTAGCTGACCCAATTCAAACACATCCGTACCCATTTGCACGCCCCTGATTAGGGTTAAGTTAAGGACTAGACTTGGGTATCCTTTGTTTTTTTTCTGATACTGATGCTAAACCAATACTTTTTAAAAAGGTGCCAGCTTCTAAACAGTACCTGAATGGGTACTTTTAGGAGAAATAAAGTGTTTTAAAAGTTGGAATCTCAATAAAAGTCTCTGTATCAAGAAAGATTCAGAAATAAAATTCGAATAGACAATATAAGTAAACAGGTGTAATTTCTTCACATAATGCATTTTGTGGCTTTCTTTTAGAATGTGGTGAGGTACCGAAACGAAGCACCAAAATCTCTCATAATTTGGTACAGCAGGTATCAGATGCATTGATACTGGTGCTAAGTTGGTACCAGATTTCAATACTCATCCCTACCAAGGACACATCGACATGTGACTGCAGGAGCTGGTGATCGTACCTTCAGATTGTGAGATAACCAACTCTACCAACTGAGCCACAGCTGTCCCATAATGGCTGAAAATTTATTATATATGCTTTAGTTAAATACCTTAAATTTACAGCCGGTATGATGATGATGCTTTGATGAACAATGATGCAGCTTAAGTTACGCTATAGCTAGCTTAAACATAGCCTTTAGTGTGGACCTTATGCCATAATTTGAGACAGAACTTACATACAGATGGTGCAACAGACCACAGATCACCTTGGCTACATTCACACTGCAGGCTTTAATGTTCAATTCTAATTTTTTCTCAGGTCTGATTTTTTTTTTTGTTTAGCTGTTCACGCTGCAGTTGAATCCCAAAAGATCGGCACAGTATCTGGTTTAGAACCACATACAGTATGAAAGTGGCCTGGATTTGAAAAGGTCAGGTTCAATGTGACTTGTGCTGTTCACACTGTCAGAATAAAGGGGGTGAAAAGAACCAGACTAAAGAGATGCTGTAATGCTTGACCTTGGCTGCTGAGGGACACACATGTGTGTGGACATGCATCAAGCCTGACTCTGGCTCTAATGGTGCTGATGGCATATGGTACTCAGTGGAGATGGGATGGACACCATTCCCTTCATTGAAAGTTACTGTAGTATTATATCGACTTTGAAACTACTATACTACGAGTTGAAAAATGTTTATCTAGTTGCTTTAATGTATTGTGCTTTAATGATCAGAATTAAAGAGCTTGAGGTAAGATAATGCAATAGGAACTACAGTAACTAATTCAAAGTTCAACTAGTTTTGAAGTTACAAAGTTCAAGAGTCACCATAATTGAAATAACATCCTGACCAGACCGAGCCACTGGGCCATTTTTTATTCAAAGTTTATTCTTGAAACTAAAGTATGTTTATGAATGATTCTGCAAAAGCTTTATAGCTTTTAGGAAAGTAGAAAGCACTCTGATGGAAGAGAACCCGCAAATTTGAGATTCTAATCTGTTCTTATTTAGACATACTTACTCTTTTTCATTGTGTCTTTCAGGTAATTCACATCTGATGTCAGACCAGACATATACAAGAGTCTGTTTAGTTTCACTACAGCAGCTCCATGTTTTTAAGCCAATTGAGGAATCACTGCGCTTCAGACTTCTTGTAGTCAATCAAAACTCTGTTAGCAGCACATTTCAGACCCAGTAGACATATTACCCCATAAGAGAAAATTCCTCTCTTAAAACATATCTAGATGGATGGAAACCGTTTTTATTGGTTTAGCATTTTTGAAGAGTTGAAATATGGTGCAGTGTGTGTTACGCTGTAACTCTGGGGCTACGAAAAGCTGGCTTCGGCCCCAGTCAGCAAAAAGCTTTTTACTGGCAGGAGAGTTAGGTGCTGATCACAATCTACTATCTTGCAAGAATCAGGACTCAGCTTTCATAAAGTGAAAGAGAGTGAGGGGGCTTTAACAGAGCAGAAGGTGCTTGAGTGTCACGCTCATCGCAAACATCTCTGTCCAGCTCTGTCTTCATTGTCCTGAATTAGTCAAAGCGCCTCTCAAAGCTTTCTTCTGATTGATGGATGAGGCATTCTTGCCAAGGCAGTGTGGAGTGAGTTTGCACAAGTGTGTGTGTGTGTGTGTCTCTTGTCCCAGACAAAAAAATATGTGGGTTAGCCATTAAGGCCAACTGGATCACTCTTTTATCGTGAGAAAGACAAAAGCCTCACAAGAAACAGGCCGGTGAATTTTTATGTGATATTTGTGGGCCCATTGGACTACGACCCAACAACAGATTTGCCTTTTCTTCTCGCCACCAGAAAGGAGCGCCACAAAAGCCTGTGAGTTCTGCTTCATTTGACCCTGTGGAAAGCATATGTCCTTCCATCCCGCCTGTATTCTACCCAGAAGATGGACTACCGTTGGGGCCACAGAAAGCATCCCTGCCCACTTGAGTTTGTTACAATGCCTTCAAACAAAATCCCTTGTCAGGGGCCTTCCCTTTTTGGGAGTTTCTCTACACCCCCCAAACCCATTGTCACTTCAAACATGTTGCTCTGATGTTTCAGACACATTTTTCTAATGTTTTACACTCCATATAATCTGCTGTGTGGAGCAAAGCCTATTTTACTGGCTGACATAATTGATGGTGCCCGCGACCTTACAAGGGTCAATCTGGCAGAAAGGCCTCTGTTTCTATCAATGTGGAGCCCCACACACACACACACACATACACACACTCCTTTTCTCAGAAAACAACTTTCAAAGACATTTAAGGTGTCTTGGTTTAGGTTGAAAAACCATTAGTCTTCTATTTTCATAAGGAAAAACCATTAAAAAATGTCAAATTTAAATATTTTGATAATAATAAATATTGTAATGCAATACTTGTTTTAAAATCATTCTTTTAGTAAACAAAAGTTATGATTTATCATGTCACCTTTGGTAAAGAGATGACATTATTTTTTTGTATACATCCCCAACATGTAAAAGTATTACACTCAAAAGTGCCCCTTAAGTCACACTGATATATAAGGCATGGGGTTGTTTCAGAGGGAAAAAAAGTTTAAACTTATCTTCCTGCAGGTTGGTTTTCGTTGTGTTAAGCAAATTCTCGACATGCAGCTTCTGTGCAGCTATCTAGCTGTATTAGTACCACCTGTTTTTTGGCCATGTGGAGTTTGCAATTATGCTAGCTACGGGTACAGTATAGTTGACCATATTTCCCTCAGAGGTCATCACACACTGCCTTGTAGTTGAGTTGTGTGGATAGAGAAGCTTATTGTTGGTGATGTAGCATATTACAACCATCATCCTAGGGTGCAGGAGAACAGGATAATATTTACAGGAGGCAGCTGTAGAAAAATGTTAATATGATAGCATTAGACTCATTTTTTTGCATGAGATGTCTCCTGCAGACTATTCATCTGAGATGCTGTATATCTCAGAACAGAAATACACGCTAAAACTTTTCTAAACTTCTGTTTAGGATTAGGGTAACCTAACCTGCAAAACCTCATTACAAAACATTGAATAAAGCTGTGTAGAAAGTTTGCTTAAAAACCCAGCAGGCGTAGCTTATGTAGCTCTGTTAGCTGTGTAAGCTATGTGGATAATTGAGCTATGTAGCTAGCGTAGCTAAAGCTAAACTAACAAAGCAGCTACATAGGCTATGTATCTACTTTAGCGACATATCTAAGTTAGCTTTAGCTACATTTGCAAAAGCTCACATTGGTAAAGCTAGCTATGCTATATATAATGTAGCTATGTAGCTAATGTAGCCAAGGGAACTATGTAGCTAATGTGGCAAAAGCTGAGCTCACAAAGCAACTGTTAGTTACATGGGAATTTTATTTACATAGCTACACTAGCTTTCGTTGCGTTTGCTGCTCAAATCACATAACTAGTGTTGCTGTTAGCTTTAGCTAAAGCTAAGGAAGCTAAAGTGTGCCACTGTTTGTGTAACTACTTCTAAAACAGGTCTACTGTATATATAACTTAATCCCAGATTAGACCTCTGAGGTTTTTTCTTCGTTTTAGCCATGGAATCTTGCTTGTTCTGTAATGTTTGCAATGCGAAACCTGACCTGCAAAACCTGTTTACAAAACATTTAATAAAGCTGTGTAAACAGTCTTCTTACAGGAGAAAAGCTTGCCTCCATGAAAACATTCTTACACAGCAAGTGTAGTTTATGTAGCTCCGTAAGCTGTGTAAGCTATGTGGATAATGGAGCTATATAGCTAAAATAGCTAAAGCTAAACTAACAAAGAAAACATAGGCTACGTATCTACTTTAGCTACATAGCTAAATTAGATTTAGTTAGCTTTCTAATCCCAGATTAGACCTCTGAGTTTTTTGTGATTATTAATTATTAATGTGATTATTTTATGAATGTAACTGCCAGATATTGTTTTGAATGAAGTTTAATTGGAAAAAAAAATCTAAAACTGGAAATATGTTGCACCAGCAAATTACTTCCTATCTGATGATATATGGGGTCTCAGATTAACAGTCTATGAGAATGGCTGTCGGAAATTTAAGGTCTGCAGCCAGACCCCTCATGGATTTTTAAAAAAGAAAACAAAAGGTTGATAAATATTATTTGGGGGACTTTGAATATACCTGGCTGGCCCACCCAAGTAACTTTATGTGTGGAAAACAGTGACTGAGCTCTCTGCTAACAGTAATGGTTGTAAACTATGGTTCCACATCCACTGTGTCTGCTGCCCACCTCAGCTGTTCACATGTTCACACTAGCACTCCACAACATAAATTTACTGTATACCTCTCTACATTTCAAAAGCAGCATTATGACCATACACTGTTAAAGCGTCACCACCAGCCTGGTCTAAATCTCTGTGCCCTTTTGTATTAACTGAAGAAAAGTTTTGAAATGAACCTTTTAAGAAAGTCCCCAAAAGTCAATTCTGAGTCAGTTCCAGTTGTAGAAGCTGCTCAGAGTTTCTCATATAATTCAAAGACGCACACAAGCCATCAAAAAGAAAAAGACTTCCTTCAGAGAACATTTTTATATAACTTGCTTCCTTTATTCTGTCTTTTGTGTCCTCTTTGATATTATCAAAGTTGTGAACCTTCAAAGCCTTGAACACAACCCTGACCAGCATTGTGGAGACCCTACAGTCCTCCTGAACAGAAACACACATACTGTACCCACACCAGTCAACCAGTCTCACGTAATGGAAACTGAGAAAATTTAATTTCAGATATGCCTCAATTTTGAACCACCTGTAATCATATGACAGAAGGCAGACGTCTAGAAAAACACACACAAGCTCAAAAATACACACTTTTTATGACTTGAGGTGTGATGTCACAGAAAAGTGAATGTGGTCCAAGCTTATTTCTTCCTGGGCTAATATAATTTTTTTTCCAGTGGAGAGTCCTCCCCAAGAGCAAAGTAACTTAGTGGTGGCATGCTGCAAACACACACAGATCCCTTGTCCAGACTGGAACTGACCCTGGCAGGATCACAGCTCCCCTGTTGTTTATATCAGTAAGGAGAAGCTATCCATTACCCTGAGCAAGGTGCCTGATGCCTTTTTCCACCAGCGGTCAAGGTGATATTGGTTTCTTGTATTAGGGGAGGTGGAGGAAGCCAGAAGTGTGCCAAACTGGTACTCCTAGGGCCTCTGAAATAAAACGTCTGAACATCTGGGTTTAAACTGTGGCAAAAGTCAGAGAAATTATTGAATATGGGGAAAATGTTAAATGCTGAAGGAAAGTTACTTGCCAATGTGAAAAAAAATGGCTTCAAATTAGGGTAGAAAGACAATAAAAGCCAGAACCAACAACAGTCCTATTTTGTGTTACAGTCCAGGTATGTCACAGTGGTTCACCAACTAAAAAAATATGCAAAAAAACTTTGAAATATTCTAAGGGGTTTACCTTTAGATTTGATCAACCCTGGCTATAATTTAAACCAGCAGAGGTCTGAAGACCGTGTTAAAGCTTTACTAATACTGTATTAAGATTTTTGTATCTTTTTTAAAGGATAGATCCAAAATAGAAACAAAATCAAACAAACAAAAGAAAACATGGATGGATGGATGGATGGATGGATGGATGGATGGATAAATGGAGTGAGTGACTGTGGAAAAACAAGCAAGATTAAGGTTTATCATGCCAAACTGCACTGAACCAAACTGGACCATTTGGTGAAAACAGATCACATGACTTTGCTCCTCTACACATTAGACGGAGGTTTTAATCCATGTCTGCCCCTCTCTACATGAGCTTTTGAGTGTTTTGCCTCAATTTGTCACTATTGTATGAGGAAATCCCTTCCTTTCCCTCATATGGAGTTCTTTGCTCTTATGTGATGCCATCTGCAAACAACCTATAGTACACAGTTGTAAAGAGTGATGAACCACTATAATGAAGAGCAGATTGGTGCAAGGTAATCATCATTAATTACAGACTCCAAAGGACTAGCTGTTATTAAGTTAATCTGCAGGAAGAAATCCAGGTAATTTTCTGTTTAAAAAAAGACTAAAAGGTGCTAAAAGAGGTTGAAAGATCCCAAAACCATCTGCAATGAAGGAGAAATCAACAAAAATGAAATCCGCAAAACTTTTTGTAGTGTTGCTCTCTCTATTGGGGTAGAGCTGTGCAGTTACAACCAGCTCCATACACTAAATTATTAATAATTTTTAAAAATGTGAAAGGGATGCCATAAAGGTTTTAAGTTAAGTCTGTATGCTTTTGTGTTAAACTGAGCCATGGATTATTATTTAGGGCCATGCTCCCTTGCATATGGGCTCACATGCAGGTAACAAGGAGAGAGATGCAGAGATCCATCTGACAGGCGGAGGTACATTTAGGAGGAGAGGCACCATGGGCGCAAATTAAAAATGACCAAAATGTTTGTTGTTGCATGTGAGTTTGTTTACCATCTACCTTCAAGCAACCAACCATCATTTGGAAAGTCTACTCTGGTCTATAAATTCCCCCTCTGTTAAAATAGTAAGGGAGTTGATTTTGCCATTTTATTTTTTTGTGGCTTGCAGACATAAAAGGTTTTCCATATAAGAGAGTGCCAGTGGGCTTAAGAGTGCTATGGGTCTCCTGAAAGTCCTGGTCTAACGTCAGCTTAGGCATTTCATGGGGTGTTAACAGTTTCTTAGACACTCTGGTGGTCAGCTGGTAGCTCTGTTTTATGGAGTGTAAACCTTTAGTTCTGCATGCATCTTTTTTTAAACCTCACTCCTTTCTTAGCTATAGCATGAACCGTGACAACTGTTCTGCAAAGTTTGAAGGAAGATACACCATATTTCGCTGTGTGTAGCAATGAAAACAATCTCTTTCTATTATTCTTTGCTGAATGAGTGACATGTTGTTATGTGATAGAATAGACAGATGCTTGTTGGTGTTAAGATACAGTCCTGGCTGGAGGTGTTAGTGAGCTGCCCCAGGCTGCCCTCCAGCCAGCCTTTGCTTGGAATGCTATCATCACTCCAGCTCTCCACCAACCAAAATATCACCTCAGCCTGGCTACATGTTTGTTTGCCTACTCTGCCTCTGCACAGGGCCGGAGTTGTTTAACCCTTTGTTGTAAAATAGACAGTGGATTTTGGGTTCTGAAAATCAGAGTTGGAGGCACCCAGGAGGACCTTCTTGTCCTTTTGTTCACCCCGGGATGTGGCCTGGGTCAGGGGGACATCTGTGGTCAGCATCAGGCTGGGAGAGGTGGAGGCTGAGGATGCTACTGTCATCAAGGGGTAAATAGACGGAAAGAGCGGCCTGATTAGTGCTAACACAGACCCAGAGATAAAGGCTTGGTATTGCTGGACCAGTAAACAACCAGTGGGCTGTCCTACTTGCCCTGGGATCAGCCTGTGGCCAAACCTGGAGACCTCCTTCAGCACCAGGTCTTCTAAACACAAGATCAGAAGAACTCACACATGCACACCTAAATGGGGAGGAGGTTTGGTAGCACACATTCACATTATTAGAGGCACACCTATACTCACAAAAAGTATCCAAGAGCAAACATAGAGGCTTTCACATACACACCCTGAAATGTTCACATTCTACCCAAGTACTGCAGTATTTCATGTGTTCATTGGGAAGGTGGCGGTGGTAGACGTCACTGCTAGAAGACGTTGTAGTTCTTGTTAATGACCTCTGTCAAAATGTTTGAGTTTTAGGTAAAAGCTTTTTCAGAGTTGTTTCCATATAAACTGTTGCCATTTTCAGCCTCTGATGCATCATCAGTTGTTGTAACAGATATCTGCAAGCTGGGCTGCCCATCTACCTGGCTGGGCCCTTGAAAAACCCAGGGAGAATGGGCCCAAACCAGCTGTGATTTATTGATGATATCACTGCATGCCTACTGGATCAATAGCAGTGGTGCTAGTGTCCTGGGTGGAAGTTACCTCATTTTGGACCTTAAAAGTGTGTCAAACCATTATTGGGTTGACGTTGGAATTATTTATTCGTGCCACATTTCAACCCCTTTTCACCAGTTTTTGCCCGTTTTACTTCTACTTTACTTCTTTTTGCCAATTTTAGCCCACTTTTGCCCATTTTTGCATTATTTTTCCAAAGTTTTGCCACTTTTAACCCATTTTTATTTTTCCCCTGACGTGCCACTTTTTAGCTACTTTTTTGCCACTGTAACCCATTTTTGCTGCTTTTTGGCCATCTTTTCCACTTTTCTGCCACTTGTTGCCAACCCATTTTTGCCACCTTTTCCCCCATTTTTGCCTATTTTAGCCACTTTCTTGCTACTGTTAACCCTTTCTGCTCATTTGTTAACCACCTTTTGCCTCATTTTACAATTTTTTTTTCTGCTTTTTGCCCATTTCTGCCATTTTCTCCCTGCTTGTTACCTATTTTTGCCTCTTTTCACATTTTTGGAATTATTTTCCATTTAAGTTGTCTCAGTTTCTTCAACTTTATTTTTGGCATTTTTATGTTTTTGCACATAATGGCTTAGCTATGAAGTCTGGCATTGCTTTCCTAAACATCTGATTCAATGTGGCCATCCATATTGTTAAAATTACCAGTAAAATGGTTATTCTTCTTTATAAATCAACAAAATTCACGTGTTGTTGCCTTGATAAGAGTGGTTATCAGTCAGGTTGAAAATAAAATATGGTTATCACGGTTTAACTTTAAAATGGACCATGATTTTTACAGACCTCAACGGGGCCCATAGTTTGGCTGGGCCCCAGTTTGCCAGAGTTAATCCTGGCTCCACTGATTGTGAAGAATAATTTTGACATTACAGCAGCAGCCTGTCACGATTTAGTAATCTAGTTTACTCCTTGTGGCATTGTGCGCCTACTACAACATATGTTTTGTTCCTCAGATTATCCTGTATATGCGAAACACTGAACATTCATGCATTAACTCTGATATTTTTGTTGTTGAAGGTTCTGCCCTTCCCAAACACTGTGTGGTTTTTGCCCAGATAGATATGAACTATATCCCATGCCACTGATATGTGAAACAACACATTCTGCCAGTAGTTCAAGCAAATCACTGACATTTCAGATAATTATCTAAAAATTCTAATACAGAAATTACCTGTTGTAGGTAACCCAAAATGTAATGTCCTCATATGTACATGCATGGTCTTAGGAGGTTAATATAATTGGCAACGAAGCTCAACAAGATGATCTGAAGGTATTTGGACTCGGTCGCATTTAGTTGTGTTGCTTTGACTGTCTGCTGCAGTCCTGGTACTTGACTACCTTTAGCTTTCCATGCTTTTTTCTTATTTTGAGCCCAGGCCAGCTTTAGAAAGAACACTTCAGAGCAGGTGTCAGATCAACTACAAATCACTGCTTTTTAATAGTGTCCCTGAAACAAGGAGACTGTGCTACACAGACAGCATGGCAATATGATGTCAACTGGCTCAGATGGTGATACAGTCTTAATACACTTTCTAATCCTGACACTCATCCCTAAAGGACAGCGTTTGATCCAAAGCAAAATGTACATTTTCCATAGTGAGCACAGCCAGCCCTGCTTCCTCCTGGTCACTGTAATCTTTGCCGTCTCCTCTGAGTCAGGTGTAATCAGTCACACATCACCACATGTTTTGACACCTGTCCTGTGTGGTATAGAGGAAGTAAGCTTATTACTCTGTCAACAAATCACACTCCTCTTCTTTGGAAATACACACTCAGACAATCAAACCCATCTGAACATGAAGTAAGACAGGCAGGTGGATTGTCAGAAAGGGATTAAAAAAGAGAGAGAGAGGAAGAAATGAAGGTTCCCTTACATTATGGTGTTTCTTTTTTTTAAAGAGGGTTGGATGACTGGGGAGGCGAGTGACTGTTAATGGGAAGAAATGAGCGCGCCTTACTGGTGGATGTGACAGGAAGAGACTGTTCTTAACAAGGCGTCAGAGTCAGTCAGAGTTACAGATCCATCACTTCTCAGAGGCTGGGAGGAGGGGGGAGACATTTAAGGATATTCAGAGAGGGAGAGAGTCTGTGAAGGGTAGAGAAGAAGAGGGAGAAAGAGGGATTTGACTGTGGCTGACAGCGCTGCATTTAATTTGGGCTGCCAGATCCTTTTTCATTTGACTCCCTCTCAACCAGCTTAGAGGCTGCGGAGGACTTGGAGGCGAAGGTTTGCCAGGATGTCTCAGATTAGTACTGATGTGCCACGTCACACTTTAAGCCAGCCTGTAATTCATGTTCAACAGGGGGATACTCACATATTACACTGTGCTGTGCAGGACGTGATTAATTGACTCACACTCTAATATTGGGTGTAATTTGCCCATCCTCTGATGTGAAACTGACTTTATACTAGACTTACTGTATGTTGCCGTCCCAGGGATGTTATAATGGAGTCTTGGCTCAGAGCTGAGTAATTTTTAAACTGAGGATAGAAGCTCAGTGACAGAGTGAATTGCTTCCTGAAGTCTTAAACTTGATTCAGTACAGTTTAATATGAAGAGCATGGGTTTAATAGGGCCAAATAGTTTTGATATGAACTACAAAAGGATGAAGTGGGAAGTAAGCTAAACAATATCATTTTCACTGCTGTCGATTTTCTTTTATGGTGCAAATGGAAGTCATACAAAAGGAATAAAGGGTTTAATGACATTTTCCACCTTTAATCTTGCCACTTTAGTTAAACAAAATTAGCCTTTTTTTTAAAATTCTGCTTTTCTTTTGCAGACGATGCTCTTCCTGGCTCAAGTGGAGCAGGAGGGCCAAGCAGGGGAGGGAAGAAGAGAGCTGGCAGAAACCCTGCTGGCTGCCTTGACAGACAGACACCAGCAAAGACAGACGTGGAGAGACAGGTAATACATTGTACACGAAACTTTGTTCTTTCAATTGGCTGTCAAAAGAAAAGATCTTTGCTGAAAGCATGAGTCAGGTTAAAGTAATAAGACTCTTACATTCAAAATGGGAACACCATTAGAGAGCAGTAAGAGCTACAGCTCCGTATCATTTTGGGAATATTTTCAAATATTTAAATTAAATGTTTATTTATTTATTGTTAATCTGTGTTTTTATTAGGGCTGTCAGAGTAATGCATTAATCAGGATTATTTAAGATACTTAATTAGTGCACTAGTGTTTTAATCAGGATAAATTGCATGCTTTATTATTCCTCTCAGCACACTTTGAATAAGCCACTGCAACATCTCCCTGCAGCCACAGTGATGTAAAATGCAGTAAGTCCACTAATTCTTACTTTTCAGGAAACATTGTTATCAAACATTTTCCCTTTTTACTGCTCCCCTATTTATTTTTATTCCATAACAAGTTCTTTTTCTATGTAAGTTTATGCCATAATCAATCATGGTCAGTATGATTTGGCTTTTGTCAATATAAAAAACAGATTTCTACAAAGTAATGTTAATTAGATAAAAATATGTCATGTAAAATAGGTGACGGCATAAATATCACATCAGTATTTAGTAGATGCACCTTTTGCTGCAATCACAGCACTGAGTCTGTGTGGATAGGTCTCAATCAGTCTTGCACACCTGGACAAAGCAATTTTTCTTTGCAAAACTGCTTGGGGTCATTGTCTTGCTGGAAAATAAATCTTTTCCCAAGCTGTATTCTCTATTTTTATTTTACCATCTACAAGCCTTCCAGGGACGGCTGCTGAGAGGCATCCCCACAGCATGATGCTGCCACAACTGTGCTTCACAGTGGGAATGGTTTATCTGTGGTGATGTGCAGTGTTTGGTGTCCGCCAAACATGGCATCTTATCTGATGGCCAAGAAAGCACCATTTTGGTCTCATCAGACCAGCAAACTTTCTCCCATTTGACCACAGAGTCTCCCACATACCTCCACTAATGGAGATTTAATTTGAGTTTTCTTCAACAGTGGATTTCTTTTTGCCACTCTTCCATAAAGCTTTGACTGGTGAAGAACCTGGTAGCAGTTGTATGCAGTCTCTCCCATCTCAGCTGCTGAAGCTTGTAATTACTTCAGAGTAGTCATAGGTGTCTTGGTGGCCTCTCTCACCAGTCTCCTTCTTGCATGGTCACTGAGTTTGTGAGGACGGCCTGATCAAAGCAGATTTACCTATACAGTATATGTTATATTCCTTCCTTCTGGTGGATGTTCAGTGTATTGGATTTTTTTTTAATCCATCCCCCTGACTTATAGTTTTCCCTATGCTGTTCTCTGAGTTGCTTGGTGTTCTTTTATCTTTTATCTGGTGCAATGTAGCCAAGAATGCTGATTAACCAGCAACTGGACCTTCCAGACACAGGTGTCTGTATACTACAATACCTTGAGACACATTCACTGCACTCAGGTGATCCCAATTTGTGAGTTACTAGCACCAATTGGCTGGACCTGTTAAATTAGGTCTGTCACTTTAATGGGGGAAAACATTTATGCAGTCACTTGTATTACCTTACATATCTGTATTTACTTGACATTACTTTGTAGAAATCTGTCCTCACTTTGACATTAAAGAGTGTTTTTTTGGTCAAAAAAAGCCAAATTATACTGACCATGATTGATTTTTGAAATCAATAAAAGTGTAAAACATCCAAGGTAGTGAATACTTTCTGTAGGCACTGTACCTGAGGTCTCTTACTTTTCTTTCAAAATAAAAGCAGGTCAGTATCCAAACAAAGTCAACCACCCCTTGCTTTAGATGATATAAAAATCAAAAATTAAACAAAAATTTAAACCTGTTTTAAATGAAAATGGGGAGATTGATTATGGTTAACAACAGAAATTACAAGATTAATTGCATTCAAAAGTTTTAAGCATCTGACAGCCCTAGTTTTTATACATTTGGTTGTAGACTGCTGGGAACTTATAGTTGAAAAGCATCATTAAAAATATGAGGCAGATAATCTGTAAACTTCAAATAAGTAAATGTATACACATCCCTCACACATCAAATCAAATAAATTCTTGAAATAAAGGTAAAAATATAACCTATCTGTATCATCTATTCTGCTCATGTGCAACCCTCAGTGATACTGGAGAAACTGCCCGGGTTATTATTATCACCATCAAACAAAATATAGATCATCACCTTAGTCCTACTTTACTTCAGTGTTCATTGAAATGTTTCTCTTTGAAGAGCTGATGTGAATTCCACAGATACAGACTGGTGTAGTCTTTGTTTGTTTGTGGTCCTTGGGCCTGGCAGCTATCACTGCTATCACAAGGACACGTGTGTCTTGGATAAGGCCAGTCACTTCCTTCCTTCCAGATAAGGGCAGAGAGAGCATGGATTAGAACACTGGCCATTCATTCAGATAGAGCAAGGCCTCAAACACATACACACAAACAGCACAGTGTTATTTTAGCTGTTCATTCTCTCAGTCACTCTCCCCGTCAGCTCAGGCGAGGACACACACAAACACTGGCATGCATGTATGCACCAGCACATGTTACTCTGCTTATTGTCTCAATCAACACATTTGACCTCAGTGTCACGCATACAAACACACCCACAAACTTCACACCAGACATGATCCAGAGCCTACAAAGCAAAGGTGCCACAGACCGACTCTACAGATTAGAAATTCCTGACAGCATCTTTTCCTTTAAAGATATGTTTAGTTTCGTGCCTTCATATTTCCATTTCGCCCCTTTGTTATAAGTTGTCCCCCCTAGTTGACCCTTAGCTCTTCCCTATCCAGATGAGCCTTGTAAACAGCCTGTTTCCACACACCTTGCTTTGCTGTGTCAACACCCACCGCCTCACATCTATGATGTAGAGCCCGCTATGATAGTGCATTCCAACTGCAGGTGCTGAAAACAAGGAAACATCACACCAAACCCACCCCCAACTTAACATCAATACTGTGTCCTTACCATCCCAGTTCCCCCACCACCCACAATGCAATGTTACCACCTTTTAGACCTAGCTCCGCCACGCCCTAACATCCTGACAAGCAGTATCACAGCCAGGACAGGAAATGCTCCGTACTTGTCGGCAGGGCAGACAGACGTTTACTCTATCAGCAGTGAAAGACAGATTAGATTAGTTTTTTGAGGAGGGTAAGCGACCCACACAATATGTTTGAACTCCAGCTGCTCCTGATACCTCCTCTCCCCTTTACACACATTAAATGTCTGTCCCCTAACCCCCACCATCTCCACTTACAAAAAAGCCAGGGGTCACCCTGTCAAGTGGCTGTCAACAGATCTCATTTACACAAATCTAAACACATAGCTATGTGCAATGTTAAGTGGGGCGCTCTGGTGCTGATTAAAGATCAGTGTCTGATGAGGGTTAAGGACTGCCTTGTACTCCTTTGTGGAGGAAGAAAGAGTTTGTGTTTCTTTATGCGCAGAATTAAGAAACAAAGTAATTGTTTGAATTAAAGAAAAGCAGGCTATATTACACAGTCAAACACAAAGTGATTGAATTTAGTTCACTTCGGTCAGATGTATTCAAGCTTTCATTTATTTTCAAAGCACTCACTAAAATAGGACTTTTGAAATTAATTTGCTGATTCATTTCGCTGCTTTTCTTCAAATTGGGCGTCCTAATTAGGTTTTCACACAATATGCAACAGGCAGGCTTTTATCATGATACTGCCTTTTGTTTCCATGGTTTCCATTCAGCACATAATGCTTGCAAAAGGATGGAAAAAGGAGGAAAAAGCATGATTGATGACTCTTACTAGAGGCACATAAACATAAACAACCAGCACTGATTGATTAAGTTTCATGCTGACTTTTGTTTCTTAAACACCAGTTCAAGCAGCACTCCGTGCAATAGAATGTGGGCCTGCTAGCTGCCATTTTATGCCACCGGGGCATTTTTAGCACCAGCTCGAAGGGAAGAAAGAGAAATTGGACCTAGTGACCATAGGTTCTTCACAAGTGACTTATAGGCACTCAAAGTGAGTGATGCCTTGGCTTGCCCCGCCAGCAGATGCAGTCCATTCATTCACAGAGTGCCAATGAAGTTATAAGAGCTTTTTTATTCTTATGAGCTTTTCTGGTAACTGGGTTTTCCAGATGCACATGGAGAATTCTTTGATAGATGCTACCCTCTGTGTCCCTTGGTAAATGCCCCATGAGTTTGCCCTTGAAAAAGATGGATTATTATGTGGGTGGTTGACTCTACCAGAGCAGAGCTGTTGTGTGTGCCACACAGGAAGTGCAGATTGGAAGGGAAGGGATTATCTCAGGGGAACAGGTCTATTAGGGTAGGGAAAGGCACTGCTCAGAAGCCTACAGATTCAAAGCACTTGGTGCTAGCATTATTAGGTTTTGTGAATGCATCTTTAAAATTTCAGATCAAAGGATATGCTGGTAAAAAGGATCCATGCCATCCGCAGCACATCAAATTCATCATTCTCCTTCAGATTATTACATTTTTGGCACCACTTTGCCTTTATTTGCTAGGACTCCTTAAAAATTAGTGGAATCATGGGTAGAAAGCTTGGGCACCAAATGGTGACTGGACTGAGAGTCAAACCTGTGACCACTGTAATGGAGAGGGGCCTGGCTGCAGACCATACATTTCCAAGGCAACTCTCACAGACTGTTCATCTGAGATGCCGTATATCTCAGAAAGAAAAACCATAAGAAGAACCCTAATTTCTTAAAATTCAACTATGCAGCTATGTAAATCATTACTACACAAGTCAATAGCTTGACTAGTAACATTTTAGTAGACTATAAACATCAAATAAAACAAAAGTAACTGGGACAGAAATTAAGAATGAAGGTACATCAGCCTGTAGCCTGTAACAAACACAAGCCAAAATTAGTCTTCATTAGCTCAAGCTAACATAGTTATGCTAACTATGTAATAAATGTTACTACATAAGCCAATGTAGTTAAGTTAGCTTTAGCAACATAAACTGTAGCAAATGCAGCCAAAGATAACTCTGCTTAAGCTAATGTAGCTGCACAGATAATGTACCTTTGTAGCTTAGGTTGCAACTTTGCGGCTTTGTTCGCTTTAGCTACATAGCTAACCTAGGTACATAGAAATGTGAGTGTTAGCAAACCTAGCTAATGCTAACTTAGTTATGCAAATAACCTAAACACGTCATTGCTTTGTGAGCTTTGCTTTGTGAGCTTAGCTTTAGCTACATAGCTTACATCGCTTACACAGCTAACAGATCTATGTAAGCTATCCTGGCCATGTTAGAAAGTTTTTAGAGTGTAGAATGTTTTTTCCTGAAAGCAGATTGTTTACTGGGCTTTATTAAACATTTTGTAATCTGTTTTTGTATGTCAGTTTTTTGATTTTCAACTTCTGGTATTCCAACTGTTACCTTAACCCTTACCCTAACCCTACACAGAAGTTTAATCTGATTTTATTTTGAAAGTTTTAGCACGTATTTCTGTTCTGAGATGTACATATGACGTCTCAGATCAATGGTCTGTGAGGGTGGCTGTAAGAGATGGATGGACAGCAATGAAGACCATAGCTTTTGTAAATGTTACACCTGCAATACCAACCAGCAATCAAAAATGTGAAGCATTTAACTGACTTAAAGTAGACTCAAAGGTTTTATCTGTTTTAAATGTATATACACAAAGTATGCTTATGAACCTCCTCGATGAAGTGACCTCATGCTGACCTTCAGGAGCCTAGAGGTCACTGCTTTGACCAGCAGAAAAAAAACACAAAAAGCTTTGTCACAGGCGGCGAGCAAACACTGAAGGGAACAGCTGCGAGTTTTGTACTGACCATGCAAACTGCTGTAGGCTTTGTAAGGTCATTATATGATAATGAAAATCATTACAGAATTACATGGGGGTTTAGGACATGAGAGCAGTGGGGAGGGGAGGGGAGGGCCACATTGGGTTTGATAAATGGACTGTGAAGGTGCCCATCTGGCCCTCTCTATGGCTTTTTCTTCCTGCTCTTTTATCCATTCTCGTCCTTTACTACCCCTCTTTCATTCTCCTAAAAGTAAGCAGGCCCGAGTGAAAGATTAACAGAGTGCATACCCAACTCAACTCTGTGGAGGCGAAAAGAAGCAGGGAGACAGGGAGAGGTGTTTATGACCCAAAGCAGGGTTTGTGAATGACTCGGCAGAGCCTGTCCTCACTTCTCTCAATGTGGGCTGGGAGGAGAGGAGGCAGCCATTGACCTCTGGCATCAGAATTAGTTGGACAACTCGAACGTGTGAACTGCTGTAGTTTGGAAGCATATAAAAATATGTGTTGTTGAAATGTGTTAGGTTGTGTAATTCATAAAGATTTGAAGCATTATTTTGGTTTTGTAACAGTCTTGTTCTTTTGGATGGTAAAGAAGATGGAAGAAGACTTTCTCATTTTACAGGAATTTATACCAAATACAGAGTGTAAACAAGCAAATTTAGAGCTATGAGTGGAAATGCATCACATATCATGAGCATTTTTTATGAATTATATGCAAATTGGAAGGGGTTAATCCATCATAAAAAGATTGAGGCATCTCTTATAGCGCTACACCTAGAATCTGTGGCACAGCACATCTGTTGCTTGTGTTTATTACTTTCTACAACTTGTTGAGATATAGTGAGGTCTTTATCCTAACACAAAGGCAACATCAGCTGACATGGCAAGCAGAGTGAGAAAACTTAGGAGGAGGTCCACGTGTCCACAGCTGCACTCATCACTCAGCTGTCCAGGCTGGCCTGTGACCTACAGGCCCGTCTCCCAGCCTCCATCGCCTTTATGTTTCCTGCCATTGTCATCCTTCCTTGTCCTCACCTGGACGAGGCATAGCTACACAAAAGGTCCAGTCTGTCATCGAAACCAAGGGTCACCAAAGGCCAGCGGAGGCCATAGAGCCAGAGCTGTAGCCAGCCAGGAATGACCCCCCCAACCCAGTGATGTCAGCTACCAGTTGCACCCCTGTGGAGAGGCATAGAGGCAGAGAAAAGGGAGGAGAGAGACCTTCATTTGCTGGAACTTCTTTCCAGGACCGGTGACATTTCTTTTGTGTTGTCCCTGACAGATCCCGCCTCAATTCCTCTGTTGGGGTGGGACAGGGAGTCAGGAGACAATGGTGGTCCTTTACCCCAGATGGGAGTTAAAAATATTGTCAGTGCCGTCTCCACATAAAGAAAAGGAACCTCAGCCTTGTCTAATGGGACCAATGACTTCCTTATAGCCTCAGGAATTGAGGCGCCATGTTGCAGGGACTATGCCGTAGACAATGGACTTGTCTACACAATTTGATGCACAAGTTACCTTTGACTAGAAATCATCATTTATACAGCTGTTGTCCATTTTAGTTGATGGATTTTCTGAACTTTATGTCTTGACTCTTATTGAATTTTGAACTGGACTGGTCATCATATAGTTTGTTGGGGTTGTCAGATACAACCAATTGGCATTAAAGTGTTATTCAGCCAGTGTGTTTTACTTATCAGGGGTGGTGGTGGTAGGGGCTGGCATCATAAATCAAGGTTCTGGTTGGCAGAGGTTACTCTGGGCATGTTGTCAAGCAGGCCTGCATGATGTATGTTCCGACCCGACGTGACAGGTTAATCAGATCTCCCAGACAGCAGCCCCACGTTTGCTTCTACATACCCCCACAACAGCAGTCCTGTTTAGCAAGCAGAACAGATGCAGCTACATCATCCTGTTTTCCTTGGCATGAGTTGCAAGCCAAAAGTTTTACTGGCTGCGCCCTTGTTTCTCTTTACCTCAGGGGTATCTCTTGCTGCGTTGATGGGCAGACACCTGTGTGCGGTGGGTGGAACTCTCATCCCACAACCATTTTTTTCTATCTGTGTTGTCTGTGTGTATTTTGTCTTTGTACCACCTACTTTAGCCGTCATCTGCAATCGCTGTGTTTACTTGGTTCAGGGCACTGGAAGAGAAAACAAATAAGTACATGTCATCTGTCTCTTTCATCGGCCGCCAGCCTGTAATTAGCGCAAGCGCAGTGGTTAGCCTAAGATGCTGTCGTCTAATTTGTCTGTCTTTATCTAAAACATGTCTGTGTGGTCCCTTAGACCGGCTACATGCGTGCAGCAAGTTCGCCTGTGGCCCTGGTGTTTGTGAGGTGTGTGTTTGTGTGTTCCTGATAGTAAATTATGAATTCCTCTTTCATGCAACTGCCCCTATTTAGCAATCAGTCAGTTATGCATGACATGTCCTGACCTCAGCAGAACCTCACAGCTGCTGGTGCCATAGCAATCGTCCTCCCATCTTAGATATAGCTCCCAGGCTGGAGAGTACTTCAGAGAATGCCTAATTCTTGAAAGAATGTACTTTAAACTGGATGAAGGATGATCCTGCTCACTGCTCAAACAAGTTCAAGCCCTCTAAATATCCGCTTACCTCCATCTTGCCTGGTTCTCAAACAGTCGGTAAATTAAGCTGTTTGAGTACATGTTTTCTCTCGTTTTGTGGCTAAGTGTGGGAATGAAACATCTACAACTGGCAGGGATCAGTATCACACTCTCTCTTTGTAAATTTCTCTGCTTATCCTCGACCCAGTCACAACTGCATTAAATTGCTCACAGGTTTTGATGGAAACAGTCATTTTATAATTATGCATTTCACAGTAAGTGCTTGGCAATGACTTGTGGCATAGAGTGGCAGTAAGAGAGGTAAAAATGTCATTAAAAGTCCCACAGACATTTAAAGACACTTGTTGCAGAGACAGTTGCCCATAAAATGCTGCCTTTTTTAATATGGAAACAAGATTTGCGTTTGGGAAAGATAATGTGGTGAGTAAACGGGGGGAATGGGCAGAGGTGGTGGGAGTGTTATTGGTTTAGGCCTGTTTTACTGGTAGTCAGGAAAACCAGGACATTCTTTCTGGTCAAACCCAACATCCCAGAGAGCTGATAGAGCATAATTGGGTGAGGATGTGTGGCAGGCAAACAACATGAACATGGCATTATGGGTCCACGGAGGGTGTGCTCAACCAAACACTGTTATTACAATTTAACTCATCTAAATCATGTTTTTTCGTGGTTGGTACATAATTATCCTTAAAAATGGGGTTGAAACTGCCCCAATTTTATAAACTTTAATGCAAGAATGCACCAATACAGATACTAGCATCGGGCATCAGTGCTGATAGATTATTTATCTAAACTCATACTCAAAACACTTTGCTGTATATCATTTTAAAGCATGATGTTGGCAGGTTGGTGAAGTTGGAGCCATGTCTACAGTTTGATAATGTTTTAGCATAAATAGGAATGAGAGGTAGAACAAACTGCAAACTGTGTGCTACTAAACCATCAAGAGGAGAAATGAAACACATCTGACATGTCATTAAAAAGGGCTCATATTTGCACTCGATTTCAATGAGTACTCAAATGTAAGTACTTGTAAATTATGTATAGACCTGTTTTAGAAGTAGTTACACAAATGGTGATCACTTTAGCTCTGTTATCTTTAGCTAAAGGTAGCATAGCTATGCTAATTACGTAATAAACATTACTACATAAACCAATAGCAAAGTTAGATCTAGCAACGTGAGCCTTAACAAACGCAGTTAAAGCTCAGATAGCTATGTAGGTAATGTATCTTTGTAGCTTACATAGCTGTGTTGTGGGCTCAGCTTTAGCTACATTTGATATGTTAGCTATGTAGCTTTGTTATCAATAGCAAAGTGAGACTTGGCAATCTGAACTTTAGCAAACAAAGCAAGAGCTAACTTAGCTATGTAGATAATGAAGCTCACATAGCTTATGTAGCTGCTTTATTAGCTTAGCTTTAGCTACATCAGCACTGTAGCTATGTTAGATTATCAAGCTACGCTGCTTGTGTTAGAATATTTTCATTAGCGGCGAGCTTTTATCCTGAAGGCAGACTGATTACTTGGCTTTATTAAATGTTCTGTTATTTGATTTTGCTGGTCTGGTTTTTAACTTTTAATTTTGGTATCCAAACTGTTACCTGAACCTTTACCTTAACCCTTAAGAGAAGTTAAATATAAAAGCTTTAGCGTGCATTTCATTCAGATACACAAAACCTCAGCTGAATGATCTGGTCTAAGTGGTTTTGGTGGATTCCTACTTTAATGCTAAATGTTGTCCAGTTAAAATACAGTTTGTGTGTATGAGATAATGAGCACAAGAAGAACCAGGGTGAAGATGTATATTAAGGGGTTAGCCTGATTTACTTGTATTTTTTATCTTTAGATGCTTTGAGGGATGTTCCTAGGAAAATAATTTCCTACCCAATTTAACAAAATTATAAATGCGTTTAGCTGACTATAGTCTAAAGTAAAGTAGTAACTTTCTGTAAATGAACTTTACACTGCAACAGTAAAACAACATCACACCATAACGATGCGAAGTTGGTAAACAGAATGTGGATAATGTTAGCAGTGCTAGCACAGCCAACCTTCAATCCTCTGTTGCAGGTTAACGTCCTCATTCCTGTGCTAATTATGGTTACTCATTGATTCGGTTATATGCATAACCTGGCACAGCCTCTGGACAACTTCATTCTCATTTTCTTGGTCAAAATATTGCTGACCAGATGCAATTGGTCCATTGAGTTTATATCAGACTAAAGAGCACTGTGGCTGCAGGGCAGTAGGCATACAGAACAGCTACAGTGGCTATAAGCAGCAGTCCGCCGTTTTACAGTTTAGACATAGTGTTTGACTTGGATTGTAAGCTTTAAATTATAAAAAAATGTTAAAAATTGGTTTAACCAACTTGTTATTCTCATGCCAACTACAAAGTGATGTGAATTTAACCATTAGCTGACACATCCCTGGTTCATATGGAAATGTTTGCCGTTTTTTACTGTTTTTTTACAGATTAAATATATTCTGTGTTGAGTTTTGGTATCTCATATGACTTCACTAGCACTTTACCACAACTTAACTGGAGGAATATAGCTCATGTTTAAGTTCACATAGATGCATTTTATATATGCAAGAACACCATGTAGTCCATCTTTTCCCTTTTTTTCTATGTAACATAACAATTCCACCTGGACCCCCCCCCCCCGACACACACACACACACACCCACACACACCCCTACATGTTTCCACTCTACGCACATCTTTCTCCCTCCTCTGTTAATTATAACCTACACCACTGGAACACTTCATTTCATATCAAGCATATTGTCTCTTCAAGGCTGGCAGGCAGGTCATAAATTATCCTGAAGGTGAGGATGGAAGTTGGAGGAGATAGTTATGAAAATTTCATCTGTCTGCCGTAGCGGCCGCAGCTGCTCCTGTCACCAGCCGTGTGCTGGAGGAATTACACCGGGTCAGCGTTTGTGTGCGTGCGTGTGGGGGAGTTCTTCACTTGTGCATATGTGCAGGTACATGAACATGTGTGAACGGTTACCGTGTGCAGGTATAAATAGAACAAAACCATGCAAGGCTTTGTGTATCTCCACATTTGTCCCCATGTGTGCGTTTGTGTCACTGCACCAATGTGTACAGTAGGTTGGCCAGGTAAGACCTGCCTGTCAGTGTGTGGAACGTCTCCGGCGTCCTGTCACCGAGGGCCCCTGGCTCTGCCCCGAAGCAGGAAGGCTGGGAGGGGGGGACAAGCTCACAGGGCGGTCCCCAAGCTGTCTCTGTTCATTACTGTTAGAGAGACGGGACGTGGCCGGCAGGTGGCCAGACCTTTAGTCCTTACCTACTGTGATCATCTGCTGCTTCACTGTGTGTGCATTTGTGTCTGTGTGGGTGTATGGGTGGGCAAATGTGTGAGAAAAATAGTAAGAGGAAACCCATAACTTATGTATCCGAGCAGGGAAGTGCATATTTTATATTTGACCTACAAATGTATGTTGGTGTCTCTGACAGATTATTACATGAAGTAATGTGCCTGTGCATGCACATCACTTATCATTATGCTTACATATTTACAAATGTAAAGAAATTTGGAGATACTTGAGTGCTGCTGTGACTCTTTCCTGACAGAATGCAGAGCAGCGTCTCTCTCTACAGACCGCCAATCCAACTAAGAAAAAAAAAAAAAACATACACAGTGAAACTCCTCCTCATCCCCTGCTATGTCAGTCCACAGTTTCCTGCAAAAATTCTATTAGGGCCAAAGTCCATAGCTGTTAATTACAGTTCTAACTAGCTTGCCTCCTGACGAATGGATGGCTTCAGCAGCGATGTAGGATAAAAGGGATATCAGCGATTTCACTTCCCTGTACAAAGGCAGCCTCTGAAATGGGTCATCAATCCCACAGTGATAAATGTCTGTAGGAGTAATGACTCTCTTATCGGCGCCGGATTACTGCAGATATTTGTAATTAGTGTAGCCACACAAGTCCCCGACAGATGTTTTTGAGGCAGCACAATATTGAAGCCTTGTTGAAGTGCTAAATGGGAACTTTGAGCAAAGAATAGGGACAGTCAGAGCTATTCTATTACAGCAGACATAGGTAAATCCTGAGAACTGAGCTCCTGTTTTATCTCTAGGAAAGTGTGCATGCACCTACACCTACGTTAGACACAAACACACATAAAAACATACTTGAGCTCATGACCTAACAGCTAAATACACAGCCTAAGGTCCATCCTTCAGATATCGAGCTCAGTTGTCTCATGGTTGTGTGAGCCAGGGGCTCCTCTTCTCCTCCTGTTCTTCCTCCTCCTCCTCCTCCTATCTCAGCCCCAGAGGTAGCCACTGCTACGCCAGGGGGAGTGAATGATTCACTTTTAACTTCCATTTCTCCTGTTTTGGGTCGAGATTCACTAGCCGCTCTGAAGTTTTTTCCTTCTTCCTCCTCTTCCAGCTCTCATGAAATCACAATGTGATGTATTCAGCCTGAGGTGTAGCTCTATTCACAATGCAGTTTGACACTACGAAGCCCTGCTCCCCTCTGCTTTCACAAGGCATCTGTACAGACGGACTGCTGACAATTCAGTTCTACCTATACAACTGTTTTGGCCCCATGCGACAGCTACTTTAGCCAAATTGTTTAGTATACACTTAAAAAAGAGGCCTATTTTTGATTCAAACCTGCCCTCTCCAGCAAAACCTGCACATAAATTATGAGTAAATTTGAAAAGTTGATGAATTCTTTGTGTTTAGATTTTACTGTTTCCCCTGACAAAATATACACTCAGCATCCTACTGTTAGTTACCTCCACAAACTGATACACCCATACACAGCCTGCCCGGCACTGACAGACGTGTAAGCAGATGCAGCCAGAACTGGTAATGGCAGGTGATTATAAGTGGCACATGTGCCAAACTAATTAAACCCCTGGGTTGACAGCAGCATTTGGTAGCACTGGCATTCTGGCATGCTGGCATAAGAATAATTGTAGCAGCAGAACATTTCACCTGCGAGACTGCAGCTAACAACGTCATTTATTTTACGGCGGGCTGAGCAGGAAATTGCTACAGAGGCTTAAGTTAGCTTGCTCCAGGTTTGATATGTATGAAAAGTTTGGGCACAAATCGAAGAACTGCAGACAGATACAAAATTTACATTTCTGCGCTATTTTCATGACATTTATATTCACCAAATTAAACCTGATAGGAATATTATTGTTATAAGCCAGGGATATTAAAGTGGATACTGGACGGGCACCATTAATATAATGCCAAAGGACCAAATTGTTACAGAGTGTTGAATATTCTCAGTTTAAACCGCGTGATTACTAATAATTCAATGGAAGGAAGAATATGTTGCTTCCCAGTTTATTTATTAAGCCAGTGTTTATGTTTTTGAACACAGGTGAAAATAGAAATTTTTAATTTGATGAGAAATACAGAATTTAATCCATGTCAAGCTACTTTTTGAATTTAGTGAACGAGATGCTTGGTACTGCATTGTGTTTATTTATTTTTTTTATAAGTGCACTTAGTTATCAATAAAGGATTTACAGAAACACTGTAATGAAATCTACTAAAAAGAAAAAAATAACTAAAAGAAAAAAAAACAAATTAAAAACTAATAAAGAAAGAAAAGTAAAAATGATAAATAAAAAAACATTTTAATAAAATAAGAAATAGAAGAGAAAAAAGTAAATTAATAATGTCTATTTTTGAGCAACTATATTTTTTAAAATGAATTATATTAAAAATAAATTAAATTAAATTAAATTACCATCAAAACAAATTGAAAAACAAAGTTTCAAATTGTTTTAATCAAAAAAAAAAAAAAAAAAAGAATAAAAACAGTGACTGTATACCAGTAGTCAAAGACTATAAGAGCAGTTTTTGTATGGCAGATTTTGTCCTTAATTTTTGTTTTTTTCTAAGTTTTTTTGATTCATTGGTATTTGACTTTATTGACTTGGGGGGCTTTGTTGAGTCAGGGGGAGGGCCACATGTGGCCCCCAGGCCACTGGTTGCCCACCCCTGATGTAAACTTTGATCCATATAAACATGTTTGCAAAGTGATTTCAAAGATGATATCTCTTAAATAAAACAATTTTGACGGTATTTAAAAAAATAAATTGCTGGGAGGAAAATACTCCAGAATAAAAGAACTCCGCCAAAGGTCTTTCTGAGTGTTATTGTCTTAAGTAAAAAATATTAACCTTTAAGAAGCAATTAATTTTCTTCATGAAGGCCGTCCCAGCTCTGCATGTCCCCCAATCAGGACACGCTGCAGCAGGCAAGCCGGCAGGAAGGAGACAAGGACAGGAGGACAAACCTCACAGTTTGTTCAGTGCTCAGGTCATCACTCCTCCAGCTGGAGGGCTGGAGCTGTGAGTCTACTGCACAGAGGTCAGTGCAATGCCAAGAGGCCAGAAACGGCACCAGGAGGCCCACCTGCAGACGTGCATCTCCACACGTACACCTTACACATACACCTACACACCTGGACGGTTGAGTAAGAACTCTGACATACCTCTCAGTTCTGTGGAAACTAGTTTGGCTGTAACCAACTTGACTGATTCATGTAATTGCCTTGTGCTATGCAGCAGGTGTGGCTTGGCCAGGTGCACTTCACAAGGTGTGTGCACTTAAGGCGAGAGGTAAATCTGATACAGTATCAGTATCAGGTGTCGGAGTTAGTGCAAGGTATGTAAGGTCATGCATGTTTTGTCAGATTTATAGGCTGTGGCATGTCATATCATTTGCTGCCATGAGATTTTTACTCATGACCTCAAACAGACATTCTTTCTTATTTCCTTGCAGTAAATTACACAGGTGACAAATATAGTACATTCAGCTCCCACATGTTTCCCCATAGGCTGTACCGTCTTGTCCACATGCACATAATTGCTTCCTTTGCTTAACTGCGAATATATCAGTCGCCTTAACTGCACTTACACATTGGAGGTTTTATTCCACCTGCACAGGCTCTGTTCACTCTCTAACTACTGTGTTAAGCTGGTTGTAGAAGTGAAAAATCAGCTCTTTGAAGGCACAAGTAAGTGGCCGATGGCAGCTGATAGCTGGGGCTTAGTGGATCCTCATTATGTGCTGTAGCAAGCTGATGAAAACATTTGATTTGTTCCCAGTGAGTGTGTGCTTAAGAGTGTACAGTCAAGCATCTGTGTGTGTCCTGTGCATGTGCAAGCGTACATGTACGTGCAAATGTGTTAAAGAGAGGGCCTCTGGGCTGCTGCGGTGTGTTATCTGTTTTTTCAACCTTGTCATACTAATTACAGTCCATATTTACTTACATTCTCTTTTTGTTTTCTGCCCTCGATAGGCATCTGTGAGCGCTGCTGCCTGGGCTGTTCTCATTAACAAACTGATGATGTGTGATAGGTCTATCTAACCATGATACAGGGAGCTTCTCCAAAAAAAGAGGTCATGATACAAATGTTCTCAAGCTTTCTACAACCACAAAGAATTATGTTTTTGTTATCAACGACACTGTGATTGCGGTTCTGCCAGTGAGTGTTAGTGGGGAAATACTCCATGTTCAAATCAGAGCCAAATGAAAATAGGCATTGACATTCACTTTTATCAGAAGTTTATCACATTTCATTATTGTCCAATGATAAGCTAAGTCACTGGTACCCATACAGAGGTAGGGATGTGAGATGGTTAATTGATAATTAAAAGAGATGCTGTTTTTATCCTAGTTTGTCTTTATCTGTTCCTCTCAATCTCTGCACTTCTCAAATCACTGAAATAAAACAATCCATAAATGTAAAAATCATCTTTACTCACTGTCAGTATTAAATTTCTTCCTTTAATTTTTGAAGCTGAAGTATTGACATTGGCTTGACACACCTGCATCAGTGTTAAAAGCAGGTGACTGGCAAAGCTGTTTATAAGGGGGGGATAAAGAGGAGAGCTTTCCTGGGCACAGTCAGACTGGGAACCAATGGGGTCAGCAAAACCATGGTCCATTGTCAGTTACCCTGCAATAATGATATTTTGTTTTTTAACCTGCATAATAACCACTCTTATTAAAGTAACAAAACATGAATTTTATTTATTTATGCTGTATAGCCTTTTTTAAAAATGTAAACCCCTTTTCTTAAAACAGAATTTCCTTTTTATTGGCGATAACAACATGGATGGGCATGATTAAATGATTAAGAAAGTAAAAGAAGAAAGTGAGACATCTTTAATTTGAAAAAATTGAATATTTGTAAAAAGAAACAAAGGTAGGTGAAAATTGGCTAAAATGGGTTTGAAGTGGCAAAAAGAGGTGGCAAAAATTAATAGAAAGTGGCAATAAAAAGTGGCAAATGTGGTTTAAAAGTGGCAAAAAGAAGTGGTAAAAATGGATGAAAAGCAGCAAAGATCAGTAAAAAAGGTAAAAAAAAAAAAAAAAAAATCACAAAAAAGGTTAAGAGGCAATGGTGGGGGGGGGGGGGGAATAGCCAAAATTGAAAGTGATACTGAATTAGAAGAATGCAGCAAAATTAAAGGTTAATGTGGCAAAAAAGGGCAAAAGTGGTAAATGGGTGTGAAGTAACAAAAATTGGTTAAAATAGCAAATTAGTAGGAGATATAGGTTTAAAACAGCAATGGGTCTAAAGGGGAAAAAATGGGCAAAATACTGCAAGAATTGGATACAAGTGAAAAAAATGGGTTAAAAGTGACAAAAAGTGGGAGAAACGGTAAAAAAACAGCAAAAAGGGGATAAAAGCAACAAATATTGGCAACATGCTGCAAAAATGGGATAAAGGTGGCACACAGAATTGGCAAAAATAGCTTGTAAGCGGCTGAACATTAAAAAATTACAACAATGGGTTGAAAGTGAGAAAAAGTAGGAAAAGGGTGAAAAACAGCGAAAATGGATTAAAAGTGGGTTTAAAGCAAAAATGGTCGAAAAACCTGTTGAAAAGTGGTTAAAAAGTAGCACAAGTAAGTAATTCCAACATCAGCACCCAATAATAGCTTGACACACTTTTCAGCTCCAAAATAAGATAACTGTTAGCCAGGATGCTAGCAACAATCCTTCTGGTCAAACACATATGCATTGATTTCATCAGTAAATCACAGTTGGGGAGGGTCCGTTTTCTGGGTTTTTAGGGGCCCACCAAATTTGGTAGGCAGCCCTAGTGATGGGTAGACCTCAACACTGATGTACCCATATAAAATGGAAATATCTGTTTGTCCCTTAAAATGATATGGGTTAAAAGCTTGAATGTTTTATAAATCACAGATCATATTCCTGTTCTCATTTCTTTGGGTAGTAATTCCAAAAACCAGTTTACACAGGTTACCAGTCTTGTGTCTGCCCGGATGGCTCAGCAGAAAGTAAACTAGAATGACCTGATCATTGATGGACAGCGTAGCTAGTTTTTTTTGCAACACCATTTCTGATTAACCACATCCCTTTGTTTTACTTAACTGGTTACAGCACAGTCAACAGCTTCATTATGCAAGTCCATGTGTGTTAGAGACACATGGACCAACTTACAATAGGATTAGTAAATGGTTAAACCGAACAGGAAGCTGAACGAGGATATATTGTGGGGTAACTAACTGGCAGCTGAGTTTTACATGGGGGAGGTGGATGGTAAGGTGGTGGGGTGTGGGGGGTGGGGGGGTGTTTTTATATGAGAGTGAGTGACTGATTCCCAGACATGGAGCACAGTGCATCCTGAATGGGTAAATGGCATTTTTTCAGCCGGTTAGTGTGGGAAAACATATGGTGCCATTTGGAGGCCCAGACTGGTGCACGCTGTTCTCCTGTAATTAGACTGGCCCAGCAGAGCAGCTACATAACTGCTTCATGATAACAGCCCTACTGTAGCCTACAGTGCTGCTGCCACCCAGCCCTGGCTTCTGCACAGGACCAGTACACCACATTACACATCCTGTTAACACACTGTTCGACACCAGTGAACACCAGTGACACCACAGCTTTGGCAGCTGCACATGTGCACTGAGGGCCAGATTAACTGTAGGACCGTGATGGCAAAACTATACACTGCTTCTTTCATTTAGACATTACTATGAAATTACCGTCTGAAAGCAAAAATAACCTGATCATTGACTGGGGCTGCTTTGTAGGGACACATTTTGAGGAGAGGTTTTCCTAAAATATGCGGATCAGCAGAAATCAAATATATTGTGACTAAGATTGTAATAATTGAGTTTATTACAGTAAAGGTTGAGGTAGGGTTCATCAAATAAACTTAAATGAAAAGAAATGAATCACAAAAAAGAGAATTACTACTTATAAAAATGTCAGTTCAAAACATATGCACATTAGCAGCTCTGTGAATGTCAAGTTCAGATTTAATGACTGTAGAGTTGCAGTTCCCAATCTGCTCCTAACTTTGACAGAATTTAAATAATTTCAGACATTATAAAACATTTTGTTATGTCATTTTTTTCTTTGTTTTCCAGGGTATCCTCAAATTTGACTTTATTTATATTTTCACACAGCCACCCTCTTACCTTCATTCGAAGGTTTTTAAATTCTTGCCTATGTGGTTTGCATGAACATCCATTCTTTAGAAAAGATGTTAGCAGGATGATATGAAAAGTTTTCACAGGACACAGAATAGCCACTTTACTGCACATTTACCAGCCTTGCATGCTCTCCTCCCTCAAATGAATGATCCAACAGAACATATCTTTCAAGGATTATAGTTTGATGGTGTGCACTTTGACTGCTTTGTGTAAAAGGATAGGACATCTTTTCCTTTTTTTTCCTTTGTTATTGTCTTAACTCTTTTCTTTTTCTTGTGATCAGCCCTCCACCCTCCCCTCATCAGGATCAGGGGAGCAGATTGTGGGTCAAAAGCGTGGGCTGTGTTGGCAAGGCTGTGGGGGCGTCAGCTGGGTTGTTGTCCCGTCAGGGGAGAACAGCCTGGCAGCCCGGCAGGAAGGCCCTGTTAAAGATACACTGCTGGGAATTGGACTGAACCAGTGCCTGATCCAAACCACACAAACACACACAAAGAACACACATCAGCACAAGCACTGAGGGAGAGTGGTAAGGAAAGTGGTGGGGGCATCCAAACCTGGGATAAAGACATTTCCTACCTCATTTATAAAATCTGACACCGCCAGTCTGTCCTCTCTTCCTTCCTCATCAGCATCACCCTACAAAGATCTCAGACACACTCGTGCACACTTCTCACGCCACACACACATGCTGCTGGTCCTACATTTAAATCCAAACTGCTCTCTTGAGTCTTAAACTGCATTTCCTACTCGTAGATGATGACTCAGAAGGAACTGGCTCTCCTTTAAAACATTGTTAAAAGAATGTTTGCCTCACAATCATGTACAATTTCTGTTCATTTCTGTTAATTTTACCACTTTTTTGAAATCACTAGTGTAGATAAGATTTGACTTTTTGATCACTACATCACTGCACCCTGCTTGAAAAAAGGATCATATAGTGCCTATAAAAATTATTCAACCCCTTGGATGTTTAAACCTTTTTATTGAGTCAATAGTCAATATATTTGGCTTTTTGACCAAAAAACCCTCTTTAATGACAAAATGAGAACAGATTTCTTCTAATGTCAATTTAATAAAAATATATAATGTAAAATAAGTGACTGTATAAATATTGACCCCCTTTAAAGTGACGTATCTAATTCAGCCAATGGTGCTGGTAGTCTCACAATTAATGAAATGGCGATCACCTGAGTGCAATGAATGTGTCTCAAGTGATTGCAGTATAAAGACACCTGTGTCTGGAAGGTTCTGTCGCTGGATAATCAGTATTCCTGGCTACCATTACACCATGAAGACAAAAGATCACTCCAAACAACTCAGAGAAAATGTAAGTGAAAAGAATGCATCACGGGATGGATACAAAACAATTTTCAAGGCACTGAACATCCTCCAGAGCTCAGGTAGATCCATCATCAACAAATGGAAGGAATAGGCAAGAATCTGCCTCAATCAGGCCGTCCTCACAAACTGAGCAACCGTGCAAGAAGGAGACAAGTGAGAGGTCCGTAAATATCATTTGAATATTAAAGTTGCTTCAGAGGACATTTAAGGGGAAGCATTGCCACTTTTCTCTTCACATTCAGGACTGAATAAGAGGAGCTAACACCCCCTCCTCACACAGTTACATGCATCCCTACATACTGTGTATGTCCAGGAGGGCCTGATGGTGTGGCATGCTATTCTCTTGTTGTCTGTTTAGCAAGTACAGCATGCGAGAGCACTGCCAGATTTGCATTTGCCGCCATGTATATTTCAGCAGCGTTTAAGACACACATCACTGACAGTAAATTATGCATGGGGCTGGTACAGTGAAGGTGCTCGTTTTATGCTCTTGTGAAGGGAAATTGAACTGTGTTTTCTTCTGCTTGTGACGCTCAAGGCCCAAGGCCCATTAAAAGCGCACAGAGAAGACAGCCTCTAAATGGACTGGTGTTGTACGTCGTATTCCCTGCTAACAAAGGGGGGCCTGGCGTCGGGAAAGGCGTCCGACAGGTTCTGACAGTGAGGTAATAGGATTCCCACCTCTCTGAAGGGACCGACTGAGGTGCTGTTGTTACATCCTTGTAGACCATTCTGTCTTTTAATATGTGAATGTGCATGTGTGTTTGTTAAATGCGGTGCTGTGGCAGAGATGAGTGACTGAATAATTCAAAACTGGCATGTCTCACAAAATGATGCAAACCCGTGCATGGATTGTCAGTGGGAGGAATAGAGTGTTGCAGTAAAGACAGCCTAAAAGGCTCTTATGCATTATAAACAAGCCTTTTGAAACTGTTTTCTCATATGCAAATGGAACACACACAGCTGCAAAAAGCTTAATATGAATCTCTCCTATTCACTGCAAATCCAAATGAGCCATAGGGCTGTTTATGTTTATATTGTGTGTATGACAGTGAGTAAAGGAGGGTATGGAGGAGTGTTGGTCCAAGTTACAATATAAAACACTGCTATTAATGTTTACTTCAAAGAAAGAGTCGTCAGAAATGTGGCTTTGCCTGCACTCAGCAGTCGTGTTCATGAGCCTCTACTGGTCTGAGAGAAAGGACTGCAGAGGATGAGCATCATTAGATATGTCATTTAAGACACCTATGCTCTCCCACTGCTCTATATTTATCCACTTGCAGGTCTCTAACAGGCCCTTAGGTCAACACATTGTGTCCCTGCCTGTCAGCTCAGCAGTGGATGGGACATATGTGGTGGATAAAGACAATATAAAGCCACCTACAAGTCACCCTGTCCTCTCCTCTCAGCTCTCTCCCTCTACTTCTCTTTTTAACTCACCTTGGCCACTTGATGCATTTGTGACAATGCATTTATAGCAGCCTTGTTGAGCTTGGCTTAGCACCAGTGAATCGGCTATTTATAGAGTTCGTTTTAGCCACCTCTGCGTGGTAAATGATGATAAGCCTAGCCTGTAATAAACAATCTCGTAAACAGCTCTGCAGCTCAGCCCCTAATGGCCTGAGGGGCTTGTAAGAGCTTTATAACACATTTATTACCCCTCTTTTATGGCCAAAGAGCTGTGAGCCATAACATGAGCTAACACTTATTTAATTCCCTGACATATATTGGGTTTAAGTCATCTTTAGGTTATGTTTTGTTATTTTGACACCTTGATTGAATTCACACCTTAATGCATTTTGGCACCAAAGAAAACTAACTCTAACTCTTGCCCCAATTATTTTATCACTTGGTATTCCGAGCTTGGTGAGGGAAGAGGAGAAACCATTACTTTGTTAGCCAAAAGCACGCATCCACTCGGAACAGACGAAAGGGCCAGCATGGGGAATAGAGATATTTGATGTTGAATCTCCCCCTATTTACAGTAGGATGCCTGAATAAACGTGTTCAGAAGCTGGAAAGCAGTATTATGACCCATAACCCTGAGGTATTTGAAATGGAACAACAGGACTTACTTTGAAAAAGAATAGGAGATGTGCTCTGGGCTCACTGTTTATACCTTGATGTGATTTGGACTGAAATATAAAAAAGCCTGTTTATCTGTTCTTTGCCTTTCGTCCATGGCTGAAAATTGCAGGGTTTAGGAGAGAGAGGCAGTTTAGATAGACTACACTGCTGGCAGCCGTTGGAATAGAGGAAATCTTGATTTTTGTGTGTTTTAGTGTTTGAAGTTGGTGAGCTGAATTATTGTAAAAGTTTCATTATATCAGTTGCTTCTTACCAGCTTCTCATGTCATTGTTACAGCTTTTTCTTGCACGTGCTATTATCCATTGTGTATTGCTCTGTCTCTGCAGTTTCTAGTGGATAAGAGTTGACCTTTTTACTAGGTACAGATTTTCTTTCTTTCAAATGCCAGTTCTGCAACCTTTTTCTCATTATGGATTATTAAACTAACTCTGGGGCCTTGGTAACTTATTTTTTGTCTCAATACTTCTTTGTCCAAATATCAATTTCAGCCCTTCCTCAATTATTCTTTTGTCTGAAAAGAGGGAAGGTATCAATGTTTTATGTTTTGGAAAAAATCTGATGAGTGCTATTTGCCGGACCTCCTGCTGAACAGAGATTGCAGAGCTGGCGTGAGGGAGAGAAACACGAAATTGCAGAGTAAATCAATACTGAAGCAGTAATGTAAAGGGGGATCCCCTTTCAAAGAGCAGAGCTGAATTTGTACGCCTTCTGTTTTTGATCTTTTACTGTACTCATTTCATTACAGGCCCAGTTGTTATCATACTTGCTGTTGTTTGTATGTTATTTTAGCTCCGTTCCCAAGTAGCTATTTTGCAATTTGGACAAAAATACAATTAAAGGCCCATCTGGTTCCTATGGTCCTAATGTCAGACAGATGGGGTCTGACTATTGAAGCCATACTAGGATCCTGGCAGGTTTGGAGGCTTCAGTAATGAACATGCTAAATGTACGATCATGCTGATTTCATCATAACAGGAATGTATGGCCTTGAATGGATAGATATTCTTTTTCATGAAGTTACAGTGTCGCACTTAAGCCTTGGCAAGAGTCTGAGGAAAACAGGACAGTACCCAGCAGTTGAGTCATGCCATACTTTAATCTCTTGAGGTATGTGGAGTTTAGATGCAATTTGTCACAATGTGATGATAAAAACTGGAGAAGTCTTAATATGCATACACTGTGTATGAACATTCTGTTTTACTAGTTAATGGTTTGACTCAGTCATTTATTCTTTATTCATGTTTTGCATGTTTTTAGCAAATTATTTTAGCATGCAAAGCCTCTGTCTTGATCATGCCCCAAACCACAAAAAAAGACAATGTGAGTTAGCATATTTGTGCAGCATGCAACCCTGATTGTGTTTGAGCTGTAACGGGCCACTGTAAAGAAGCAAAGCATTTAACAGAGACCGCTTCAGCTTTTGAAGAGTCATGGGATTTGTCACATGCTTTCACTTTCAAACTCCTCACATTAACATCAAACCGCTGACCGTATGCTTGCCCAATTATAAATGTCAAAGAAACCTACTCAAATTATATCACACTGATCCCTTATATGATGCATGTGTGTAAACAGCTTGGCCACAGTCATGCCTGCTGTTCCAGGCCAGCCTTCTTACTTCACTTCAGATTGGTTTTCTTTTCTGGGCTGCTACAATGCAGAAGTCGCCAGATGGAACAGAGACTGGTTTTGATACTTGCTCCTGTTTTTGATACAGTTGTTACTGGCATTTCTATATAAGCAGCGTGAGAGCAAACTGGCTAATCCTTTAGCTCAGTACTTCCCAAAATGTGGGCCGGGACCTAATGGTGGACCCCCTGGGGCTACTGCAGGTGGACCATGAGAGGCTTTTTACCTGATGTTAAAACCATATACATAATTTCAAATATTGGAATCAACATTTAAATGATCATAAAATGATTTATTTGTCAATGTTCTTTTAAGCCCAAGTTCTAACAAAAACACTTCCGGTAGATTTAACCCTCTGAAAGTGACGTTGTCGCATACGACAAAGAGAGATACAAGTTATAAAAAGTGAAATGACTTTTGAACCATAGATTGTAGCCACATTTTTTTCCTCTGGAAGGCTGTTCTAATAGAAATGTCAGTGTCTTCGTAGGCTGTATGGTAGCTTTAGTAGTGAGCCTGGAACTTGGAAGACTTGGGGCATCTAAAGATTAAATCCACACCAGTAACTCCAATATTGAATGGCTTTTAATCCATTTTCTAATCAATTTTTGATTGTTTCTGCTGTTAGCTTAGCATTAGCCACCATTTTGAGCTTCCAAAATAGATGTCACAGCCTACCACTGGTAGGCTGTTTCATCTTCACACCTTGTTTTAGCAAACAGCGTATGTGTAAACACTGGAGGAGAGAGCCTGAATGACATAATGGAGAGAAAGAGAGGCAGAAAGCCTGTGATGTGTCTCTCTGTGTCTCACTGCATACAGGAACTGTTTACTGTTTAATAATGGCTCATAATCAGCAAATATTATAAAAGTGAAATAATTAAATACCTAAATAACTTGTTTTTGCAAACAGGTGAATGTTTTGAGCCTTTTGTCACAGAATGACTAATTTTTCACTTTTTGGTCCCCAAGAGATGGGGGAACAAGTTTGTGCTAAAAAAGTCTTAGTTGTTATTGTTCACTGTGTGTCACAAATAAAAATCTTTAAGTTTTAATTTCCAGTTAGTTTTTTCTTTTGGCTTTATCATCCCATAACTTTTTTTATAATTTATGTGAAATCAGTGCAGCACACATATTCTTAAAGTCGATGTCCTGCAAAAATATATGTTTAGAGCTTGACTCTGCACCACAGGGTTAATGTTTTACAAGCATTTTAAGACAGTAAGTCCAGGTGAGACAAAATGGTTAAAACAAACTTAGGGCTCAGACGGTTTAAAAAATAAATTAATTATACTTCATGATTATGCCAACACTTTCTTATGGCTTTCTTTCAAAACCAGGTATTTGCATTAAAAGGTAAGTACTTTGAATCTCATGTTACAGTTGAGTGAAGATTTTAATGGTCCTCACAGGTCTCAAACGGAGCCCTAACACACTGAAATTTGGGAAAGGCTGCTATAGATAATACCATATTCTTGCTACTGTCTTATTTTTGTATGTCAAAGACACTTGTAAGGTTGGTTTTCCCCTCTTTCATCTCAAGTCTGCATACAAAAATATCACAAACTCTGTCCTTTTGTTGGAGACAAGTCTGAGAACTCTGAACAAAAACACTTCTAATATAGGAAAATTGAGTTGCTTTGAACTTTTTCTGTTTTTGATAACTACTTGGTATGCTTCCTGGAGGATAACCTGTTTGCTTTGCTTCCCAAGCTATAATCCCTTTGATTAAATGCCAGGGCAAGATAGCTTGGCGCTCAATAGGCCCTTTACCTTCCTAATATCACCACTGTCCTTAGACTCCTTTGCACAGAGTTGATTTTAAAGTTTGGGCCAATAACCTTCTTCCTGTCTGTACCCGTTCCGTTGTCCCTCATCCTGTTTTAGGTCAAGGTGTCCTCTGTTCTTCTGCTCTGTTTATGCATTATGATTCATAGCAGCAAGGATGTACGTGTTACAGTACAGCTTTTTCTTCCTGAATCTTTCCTCCCTTTTAGGGATCAAATGGAGCTGACAGTCAGGACCAGGAGACAGTCTCCATAGATCAGTTAAGCTCAGTGGAGGAGAAATTAGCATTTTGGAAAAATATTGCACATTGATGCCTTAATTTTGAACATAAATATTGGTACTCAGTCATAAAACCATGCCACTCAAACCCCACAGATTGCATTTTTGTGCTGTATCTGAAGTCTCTGCTCATCTGTTTGTGTTTCATAAATATTTGATATTCATCATGACCCGGCTCCAAACCCAAACAATTGTTTCATGGAACTTTTTTCAACTCTTCTTTCGGAAATTTTCAAAAACCTTGAAGTTTGAAAAGTAAATGAGCTTGTTTGGTAGAAGAAAAACCTCAAACTTCAAATAGCTGGCTCATATTTACTGTATCTAACTGCTGATGCCGGTTTTGATTGGCTCTGTTTCTAGAGAAGAGCTTTTGTTATGTATTTCGGTGCAGCTGCCCAAAAACAACTGTGGGATTTACATTCAGATAGAAAACAACACAATCTCTAAAACTGGCTGACCCTTTCTAGCACTCTGTACCTTTGCTGCCCTGACCACAGAGATATGAGGGCACTCTGACATACTTCTGAGGCATCTTTTGTTGTTTCTCATGGGTAAATTCTGCCTAGTGTATTCCTAGTGAACCCCCTTCACATAGAAGAGACACTTACTTACAGATACACACACTGATGCATGTGCACACAAACACAAATACATGCACACGTGTGCACATTTGGATAAAAAATCATTGATGGCAAATCCAGAGCTTTTTCTCTCATATAATAAACACTTTTTTAAAGATCGTTGCTGAAGCATTTCTGAGACAGTAGATTGAATTGGAAATAACATTCTTGTGTTTTTCCATTAACAATGTCAAATCTGCTTTGTTTTCACCCCTTTCAGTTTATTTATCTTAATTTTATTGATGCCCTGACATATCCTGTTTGAATTGCAAATTATACAAGTAGTAAGACTTTGGAGAGTAAGCCACTTGGTACATTTACATGCTGCCAAAAAAGTCTGTTCACTGTGAACATCAAGTGTCTCTAGGTGAAAGGGGCATATTGCTACCTACCATAGCAGAGTTGGGCTTTATGGCAGGACACTGTAAAAAAGAATCTAGAAAAGGTCATTTTCAGGCTGCCTTGAAATTGTAAGTTGACTGAACTTGACATGACAAGTTGAGATAACTTTTGCATATTCATTAAAAAGACAAAGCCGCCCTAATCGGGGGGTCTGGCTGCACACCATACATCTCTGACTGCCACTCTCTCAGACCATTCATCTGGGGAAATACACACTAAAGCTTTTGAAATAAAATTAGATTAAACTTCTAATAAGGGTAAAAGTTAAGGTAGTGGTTAGGATACAACACACCTAAAAACTTGTAAAACATTTATTAAAGCCAGGTAAACTGTTTGCTCACAGAATAAAAAGCTCATCCTCCATGAAAACATTCAAGTGTCGCAAGCATAGCTTACGTAGCTCTGTTAGCTTCGTAAACTACGTAGATAATATAGCTAAAGCTAAGCTCACAAAGCAGCTATGTAAGACATATTATCTACATAGCTGAGTTGACTGTAGCTACATTTGCTAAAGCTCAGTTGCTAAAGCTAACTAAGCTACATTGGCTTATGTAGTAACACTAATTACACAGCATAGCATGTTAGCTTAAGCTAAAGCTAACAAAGCTAAAGCGAGCCACCAATAATGTAACCACTTGTTAATTGGGTGTAAACATAATTTAATCTCTGATTTAACCTCTGACCCTTTTCTCTGTTTTATTCTTGAAATTTTGCCTTATCTTTTATGGGAATACATTGTAACAACATCTGTCAGAGATGAACACTATCTTGTTCTAGTCTAGCTTCCATCCTGTCCAAACCTGGTAATAAACTAGCAATAACCACTGTGCCATGTAGTCACTTCAGTTTGCTTTTCCATGATTTTATATTTATTTTTGTGTCTATTGTAAAGTGTGTCCTTTTACTTACATTCATGTTTTAATTTAAAATTTTAAGTTTCCCAGTTGACAGAAGTAAATTAATGGAGATATAAAAATTAATCAAAATGACACCTTATAATGCATTTGATGCCAACATTAAAAAATATAATGATTAAGTTAAATTAAGTGATAACATAGCCTAGTGGTTATCTCCAGTGCATTACAACTACCAGTTCTTTGGTTCATCAGCAAGGATGTAAAATAGACTAAGATGAATTTATTTTTTGAGTGGATATACAAAGTTATCACAACACATTTTTAATGTTTTGTCAACCTAAAATTTTCAGGCAGCCTAAAAGGATTTTCTTTAGTTAAAATAACTTAAACAACAAGTTTATTTTCACAGTGTACTGTAAATGATAGACCTAATCAGGCTTTGGCCATAGCTCAATCTTACCGTGCACCTGAACCTTCAGAAATAATTCAGTGATTTTAGGTAATTTTGTAAGAGAAACAATCAGTATAGTCTCAGATTTGCTTGTTTACATAAACATGTATTACAATTACGCTAAGAGACTCCACAACTCCCATTCAGTTGCAACACTTAAAGTACAAGCAAGAATCCTCCGTGATTACCACAGAATTTATGGCTATTAAAGTTGGCAAATGATCAAGTGATGACATGGTAATGATAGTTAACAATCAGTTTGCATAATCTCATTATTTCATATTAAATGGATGCAACAAAGGCACATTACCAATGACAGACTCTAACTTGCTTATATAGGGAAGTAATGAACCAAGGCAGTTATTAAAGTTGTTTTACAGTCTTGGAATTGTTAAAGTTACCATGGCTTAGCTCGTCCTTAGCAGGGATGGTAAAATGGGAAGCCCACCTTTGGTAGTCCTAACTTTATGCTTGCTGATTTTTTAAATATTTATTTAGATTTCTAGCCTGATACCAACGTATGTTTATCTGGCCTCTTCTTGGACACCTGTCCTGCACCATGCTATCTCTACCTAACACCACAGAAATGTCCCATGTCATCCGGATGATGTTGTAGGTTAAGTCATCCACCATGGCATAGTGCATGCATGAGTATAGCGCTGCTCGGTTGCATACACGCCTATGTACATGAATATGTGCAGTACTGAAGATGAGTTCCATTACTTATGCAGCAGGGTATTCCTTAGCTCCTATCTTTTTATTTATTTATTTCATGAACAGTATATATATTTTGTTAGGGGTTATTGGGGCATGAATAAGCGTGTGTCACGGCCTTTTCACAATCCCTCATGAGCAAATCCCACCCCCAGCCCCGGCTTGCCCCCAGCAGGGCCCGGCTCAGAGTTCTTCTGATAGCCATGAAGGGATTTGGGCTGGATGGGCAGACCCTGACTGGGCTGATTGCTTTGAATGGCACTGGCTAAAGCTGCCTTTGAAAGCAGGGGCGTTGATGAGCGCCTTCTCAGAAGAGCCTGTGTAGTCACTGCCTCTGGGAGGGACCCTCACTAATACCAAAGCATAAGATATACAGCAAGAGGCAGGGATCACTAGTAACCCGCAGCTATAGACTGTCTCTCTCTCTCACACACTCACACACACACACACACACCCACACACCCCACACACACACACACACACCCACACCCACACACACACTTAGGCAACAAGAGAAAAACATTTCCAGTAAACTTTTTGACTTTTACTTCTCTTTCCTTCTGGTTCACTATCTGTGAGTTGCACTAGCTAGAAACTAATGTAACCCACCTTAAAAAATTAAAAAGCTGCTTTTTCAAATTAGAAAGTCCTCATTATGATGAACACTCTGCTACATTTCTCTTTTCCTGCTCTCACCTGCTTGCTTGGATTTCCAGAGGAGTACGTGGACTTGCTTGTTTTGTTCGCTGTTTCACCTTGTCCTCTTGCTCTCATAAAACACCTTGAACATGAGAGAAGACAAATTACGGCTTCAGACGCAGGTGTCCTAGCGCATTTTTATCTCTCAGCAGGCCCCCAGGGTACATTACCTGTGTTCCACAGCACTAGCTGTGACATGGGAGCTGTCACTGTTGGGGCCCCGGAGGCCCAGGGTGCTACACTAAACAGGGTGGCCTTCTCATTTTGATGGCCTGTCCCCTGCAGCATAGAGCTCTGAACTTAGCGTGGGTCTGCACCCAGCTCCTCTGACCCTGAACCCAGTTACCCCTTGCCTTTGCTGTCACCTTAGTCATGAAAACGAGCATGTCCTGCATAAACATCCTAGGTGATTAACATGGAAACACATCGGCTGCACAGCTTCATGCTCATCGCATCGCTAAGTGCAAGTTGAGGCAGGAAGACATCAGTGTTTTAGTCTACAAATCTTCACCGTGTTCAAGAATATGGAAAATTCCTTGGTAACTCTTGTTGATGTCAGTAAACTGTATGTCAGAATAAGAGATTTAAGGATACGTGTTTGTCTTCACAGCAGTCTGATGGCTTCAGGCGAAACATGTTCATTTTGTGTAAAAGAAAGAGACACAGAAGGGGGAAGAGAAGTAGCAGTAAATTACTGATAAGTGACAGCGAGAGCAGCTTATCATGTGACAGCATCAGTGAGAAATGTAGACCTGGTGTTCGTGTGAGTTAACCCTTTGACACATCTCATGGTGAGAGGTGAAGGTGAGTGAAACGCAGATGCAAAGATTAACACCCATGGACAGAAGTAGAGGCAGAGAAGAGAATGGTAAAGATGGAAGGAGGGATTTGGTGGTGCTTAAAGCATGCCTGTTTTTCTATTCCAGTTGATGATTTTTCATGATCATGCTGTCCTGTCTGGGTTTTTTTAGATAGTAATCGCCTGTCGGTTTTTGCAAGTCTGGCGGCCTTTCATTTTCGAGGTTTGTTTTTGAAAAGGTTGCTATTATAGCCAAATGGTTTCTGTGCTTCTCTAAACACAGCAAGGCATTAGGCCAGGCTCAGGTTTCAGGGCCTGGCTCCTAATGAGAGACCCAATCACACAGAGGGAAAAGACGGATCAGTCCTGCTATACCAGACCCAACCTGTGGTTTACCTCTTGAAACATAACCACACTCCTTCATTCTCTATTTTCCTCCTGTCTTTTTCTTCCACTGTTGTACCCTCCACCTCCTGTCATGACTTTTCTCATGTATAACCAAAGTTGATCAAAGTTGATTGTGCAGCTGCACTGTTCTGCACAGATCTGTGAATAAATAGATTAACACCAGGGCCAGAACCCAGCCTTACAGCTCATGTGGATTGCATGCATGGTGCTAGAATACTTTTCATCTCATATTTGTAGAGAGTTTTTCCTTCAACCACAAACTGTGACTTTGAACCATTTCAGTTGAAGAGACATAGAAGCAGAATGTTTATGTGCATACAGTCAAGAGTTAACTTCACCTTTAAGCGAAGCTTATTCATGCTGATGGCCCCTACTATCCTGAACAATTTAGGATGTTTAAGTGAAGAGGGATTGCATAATTGTTAAGCATAAATATACAGTGCCTATAAAAAGTATTAACCCCCTTGGATGTTTGACTGTTTAATTGATTTTATTAATAAGTCATGGTTAATATAATTTGGATTTTGACCCAAAAAATCCAAATAAACATCTTTAATGTCAAAATGAAAACGGATTTCTCCAAAATAATATCTATTGAATCAAAGATTTGATGTAAAATAAGTGATGGCATTAATATTTACCCTCTTCAAGTCAGTATTTAGTAGATGAACCTTTGGCTGCAATCACAGCACTGAGTCTGTGTGGATAGGTCTCCATAAGGCTTGCACATCTGGACACTGCGATTTTACTCCTTTCTTCTTTGTAAAACTGTGTGCATGAACAACCCTTTTCAAGTCTAGCCACAAATTCTCTCTTTGATTGAAGTCTGGGCTTTGACTTGGCCACTCCAGAATATTCACTTTGTTGTCTTTAAACCATTTCTGTGTAGCTTTTGCTGTATGCTTCAGGTCATTGTCTTGCTGGGAAATAAATCTTCTTCCAAGACACACTTCTTTTGCAGACTGAAAATTATTGTTCTCTAAGGATTTTCCAACATTCATTGGAAAGGCTACTGAAAGGCATTCCCACAGCATGATGCTGCCACCACTGTGCTTCACAGTGGGGATGGTGTGCTTGTGGTGTTGTGCAGTGGTTGGTATCCGCCAAACCTAGCATCTTGTCTTATGGCCAAAAAGCATAATTTTAGTCTCATCAGACCCAATAACTTTTTTCCACTTGACCATGGAGTCTCCAACATGCCTTTCGGGCAACTTGAGTCAAGATTTAATATGGGTTTTCTCCATCAGTGGCTTTTTCTGAGCCACTCTCCTATAAAGCTTTGACTTGTGAAGAACCCAAGTAACAGCTGCTGTATGCAGAGTCTCTCCCATCTCAGCTGCTGAAGCTTGTAACTCTCTTAGAGTAGTCATAGGTGTCTTGGTGAACTCTCTCACTTCTCTCCTTATTGCATGGTCACTCAGTTTGTGAGGACGGCCAGATCTAGGCAAATTAACGTATGTGCCATAGCCCTTCCATTTGTTGATCGCGGATTGAATTGAACTCTGGGGATGTTCAATGCCTTGGAATTATTTTGTATCCATCCCCTGACTCATACATTTCAATAGACTTTTCTCTGATTCACTTGAAGTGTTCTTTTGTCTTCATGGTGCAATGGTAGCCAGGAATACTGATTGACTAGTGACTGGACTTTCCAGATACAGGTGTCTTAATACTACAGTCATTAGAGACACATTTGCTGCACTCATGTGATCACCATTTTACTAACTGTGAAACTACAAGCACCAATTGGCTAGACCTCTGCTGAATTAGGTCCAACTTTTTAAAGGGGGTGAATATTTATGCATCCACTTATCTTGCATTAACTACTTTTATTTAATTGACACTATTTTGTAGAAATCGGTTTTCCTTGCACTTATGTCAAAAATGTAATTTATTCTGCTCAGTAAATGTGCAAAACATCCAAGGGGGCGAATCCTAAAACACCTCCAAGGAAAAAAAGTTTGGGAACCAAACTGTAGATTTTGTGCTGCAGTCCTGACTCAACCTGATTCCAAAACGTACCAGTTTTTTCCTCCAGACTTCCATTTTCCTCACAGTGGTATGTGTTATGAATATCTACCCAGTACACATCATGACTAATACATGAGTAAGAATTTTGTTATTAAAAATAGTGGATATATTTTGTGGAATAATATGGCAGTGACAGTATTGTCCCAACTTGTGCCAACATGGCTCTCCACAACTCTTCAACCAGTCCACACAGAACTTTTCTGTATTTTCTCTGTGGGTTATTTTTTTTTCTGTACTGCTCTACTGAGTCAAAGGACCCTGTCAGTGTGGACCAGTACAACTCTAGTACAGGTGTAGCCAAAAAAAGGATGGAGAGACAGGGAACAGTATGCACAGAGAGTCTCATGTCCCTTCCAGACACTCTTCACTCTTCTTGCAGTGAGGACTATGATTTATGGAGGAGTCTCCATGTTGTAAGAACCTGAGCATGATCACTTGCTTGTGCAGGAAGAGAGGGGGAGAGAGCAGTCTCCTCTGTCCCTGGTGCTTCTCTTACACACCTTTCTTAGCTCTTCTTATTTCAATTTCTGTTTATAGTTTTGACGGATTATAAAAAAGCAATGCCAGATGGATACCTTCTCTTTTTTCCTCCCTTCTGTTCTTTTCTCTTTTTTTTTTCAAAGTGAGTGATTGTTAAACAGTTTATGTATTCTCTTTCTGCCTGTGTGTTTATTGGAGGTAGTGAATTAGGTTTGAAACCATCACCGGAGGTTGTGTTTGAAACTTGAAAGGAAGCCCCCATAGCACAGGCCCCCTCCCTCTCTCTCATCTCCCCCACCATCCTCTTTTTACTCTCTCTCTTGCTTTCTTTCCCTTTTCTCTCTCTCTCTCTCACTCATTCACTCACACACACTCTCTGAGTGTTGGCACAGTTGTCACACTGTGGCGCAGCAATCTGCACATTATTAGTTATTACTTTATCGGCTCCCAAAGCTGTCAGAAGACACCCTCATGGAATATACAGCAGGCATAAGCCATCAGTCCTCATTACGCCGAATGTGTGCAATTTCACCCAGCTGCTGCTCACACACCTATGACAACATGCTAATGTGTATGTGTTTTTTGTAGATGACAGGGCTGCACACATATGATACGAGTGCACCTTTGAGGGAAAGCACTCACATGTATGACTGGGGCAGGGCTAATGTGCAACGTGATAAAAGCATCCACCACGGCCTTTATGTAGGCATTTGAAGAGAACTACAGCTTGTGTTTTTTCATGCTTAATACTGCAGCTCCAAACCACCAGGAGGCAGGGAGAACACTAAAAAGACTGCTCAGGAGAGCTGAAGACCTTTTTTGACACACAGGTGTGCGGTAAAACCCCTGAAGGGCCGTGGGACAGAACAGGGCCCAGCAAGTCAGGCAGGCTGAGTTACTGCTTCTCCCAGTAAAAGAGATTATAACAAACATCACCTCTTCTGAAAAAGAAGCGCTTTGTGTGGGTGCGCTGGGTAGAGGGGGTGGAGGAGTTGTAAAAATAAAAAAAGCCTTCATATCAACATAATGAATTATGTTTTGATTCAGCCCTTTCATATTTAGCCTGAGGTGCCTGTCATGAACAGATGTACAAGTCAGGTTCTCATCATTACTGTTGCGTTGGAGCGTTGGAGGATAAAGATTGTGCAAATCAGACCTCCTGCACCGACATGTCGCTGAATGCTTAATAACCAATCCTGTTGCAAGTGACTAACCTATCTGCTGTTTGATCTAGCAAAGTGGCCACATTAGCACTGACTAATTCCCTTGTGCTGTGGGTTTGGAAACAGCACGTGTTCTTGAGGCCTGCTGTCACACTGGAGTCGTAAGAGTGGAGATGAGCCGTAGAATTACCCCCTTACTCCTAAAATAGTTTTATTTCAAAGACTCAGCGTTTACGTATTTAATTTTACCAGTTTGTCAGTCACTCAGCTGACAACCATAAATGGCCAGGAACCATCTCTTATTTCTAAATCTTGTAACCTGAGTAAAGTTTTAAATCCTCTGGCAATAACTTTCTGTTTGTTTCTAAATCAAGACTGGGGTTTTGTGGTGATCGGATCTTTGCTGTTTTGGCCCCAAAGCTTTGGAGTTCCCTGCCTTGGCTCAGATTAGCAAACTCTGTAGAGGCCAGAATGAAATTAGAAAACACTGACATTGCACTAGTTTTTATCACTGAAATATATTTTCCATTTTAACCAAACTAATGAAGTGCCTTTCACATACACTAATTGCATCTTAAACCAACTATTCTTTTTCTTATTTGGGTCTTTAAATCATTTTTGGATTTCAGACATTACACACTGTGCAGCCCTCTCACAACAACTCTGACACAATCCTGCACGGAGGAGGACAGGGAGGGCATGTGGACCTAGTGGCTCGCTTCTTCATGAACTTTGCAAATAAACTTGGGACTGTGACTTAAATGTAATTAACCACTTATATTGAAGTTTAAACTTATGCTTAGCTGACCTGAGCAGCCATGTGAGTTTAACAAAGGCTTACAGTGTCAAGTTGCTCACTCACTGCTGCATACACATAAAATACTGCAATGAGTTAATACATTTATATTGTAATATAGAGAGTGGTCTTTGTTGTTAATGGATCGTATAATAATGAACACCAGGACAATGTGCTGCTGTTAGCAGGAATATACTCATAAGACTAGCCTTGTGTATTTTAGCATCTGCCTGGAGAGTCATGCCAGTGTATCTGTGACGGCAACAGCTTCCCCTGTAGCCTGAACATACAGTGCATTCAAAAACCCTTCGCTTTTTACAATTTTGTCATGTTGCAGCCTGATGCTATTGTCAAAAAAATGGAACTCCAAATGGAAGCCAAATGGGCTGTCATGCATTTTTTTTTTTTTTTTTACTGAGGAGAGACTTCCCATCCACTCTGCCATAAGCCCATGTCAGTGAAGGGATACAGTGATGTTAATCTTTATGGAACTTTGTCCTATCTCCATACATGATCTCTGGGGCTTACCCAGAGTGATTCTTAGGCTTTATTACTATGGCTCTTCTCCCCCGATTGCTCAGTTTGGCCAGACGACCAGCTCTTGAAGAGTCCTGGTTGTGCCAGACTTCTTCCATTTGAGAATTATGAAGGCCACTGTGCTTCTTGGGAACCTTCAGCAATGGAGGACTTGTCCCTTGCAACAGTCCTGTCTCTGAGCTCTACAGGCAGTTCCTTTGACCTCATGGGTTGGTTTTTGCTGATATGCACTGTCAGCTATGAGGCCTTCTATAGAGAGGTGTGTGCCTTTCCAAATCATTTCAAATCACTTCAGTTTACTACAGTGGACTCCAATCCAGGTATAGAATAATGAATCATCTGTGCCAGATAAATTGGAGGCACCTGAGCTAAATTTCAAGTGTTGTTGCAAAGGATTTAAATACTTTTTTTTTTTTTTTTTTAAATTCTGTTTTCCCTCGTTAATGATGGATTACTGAGTGTCGATTAATGAGAATAAAAATGTTTTTTGACAGTAGCATCAGGCTGCAACATAATAAAATTGACAAAAAGTGAAGGGGGTCTGAATACTTTCTGAGTGCACTGTTTGCCATCAGGAGCAATATGGGGTTTAGCGTCTTGCTCAAATACATTTCAATATTTGACAGCTGAAGATGGGGTTTAAACCACCAATTTTCCAATAAAATGACATTAATGAGCTACAGCCATTCCAAAGAAGTTTTTTGATAAGTGAAGACAATATGTTTGCCTTTTTTACAAATTTTTTGAAGGAGACAACTTTTATCTAAACTGTAACTTTCAAATCTTCCTCTATTCATAACAGCATTAATTCTGTTGGCACTAATAACAGGGTATTATTTAGGCCATTGTTGCCTTGTCATTGACTAGTGTTGAGCTATTAATCAGCATTGATATGTAGCTACACATACCCATTCTCTTGTCCAAAAGTGGGTTAATTTTGGCTCCAAAAACAGTGCCAAGATCCAAAATGCCACATTTGGGGTTTGTTCCATTAATCAGTGGACATCTTTAACCATGGCTCTTTCCACTTTGGTTGTACATGCCATTCACAAGTTAAAAATTGTCACATTTATAAATGTTGTGACTCATATTTGGTACTTTTATCTTGATTCAATGATAAATCAGCGTCTGCTAATGTTAGCACAATAAATTATACATGTATTTTTTTAGTCACTGCCCATGTTACCTATTTAAAGAGATGTTTCTCATATGAAGTTTTCATGATGCCTTCTGTGCAGCTGTTATAATGATTTTATAGAGGACACACTCTTAAGAAGGTCATAAATAGTAACACTGCAGCCTGCACGCCTTAGAAGATGTGGTGTCTGCAGTTTAGTCATTGCAAGAGAGACATGTCCCTATTTGTTGACTCCTGCATTATCAAGAGAACACAGAAGTATGGATGGCCAGCAGCAACAGGAAGGATTTGCTAAGTTGCTCTTGGATAGCTTAGCCTCCATACCACATAATGCTACACACAATTATGCAAACTTTTTTTCTCACTGAGAACAACGCAAAATAATGGCTTTAATATATGCCCTTACCTCCAGCGAGTGTTTTATATGCAAATTACGAGTGATTTCAGGGACGGAGAGGCAGAGTGTCTCTTGCATCCATCTTTTGTTGCCAGGCGGATTAAGGGAGATCTGTTATGGTTTGTTAACATGAGAGCTTTTGATTCGGATTGAAACGAAACCATGTGTAGAATTAGATTAAAGACAATGTGCGGTGAGTGACGGCTTAGGCATGTGTTGGACTTTTACCCGCCCGTACACCACCACTCACCACTGTGGTCCCATTGTCGGGCCCGGCTTCTGTTGTGAAGTGGGTTTTTGTCCTGTTTTTGTTCCGTAATGGGCTATAATAACTTATATAAATCACACTGACTGAGCTGGAGCTCCACTGTTTGGGCTTGGCATTGATGGAAGGCCTGGCCCTCTGGAGGACTGGTGAACAGAAAGTCTTGTGTACGCTGAGGGAAAGTTTGAAAGTCAGCGGGCTTTAGGTTTGACAGTGTTGTTTTGTTGTGAACGGAATCAGCCTGAGGTTTTCTTCTTGGGAGGAAGGTCAAATAAAGAGAAAGGAATGCTTTGATAGTGAACTACAAACTGTGTGTTAGACCAAGACAGGTGAGGATATGAAAAATATAAAAGGGAGCTGAAGTTGTGTGAATTTCTTCTCTGTCTTTTTACCTCGCCTGAAGCGCTTTATTTTGATATCAAAAAAGAAAATGAGAAAAATAATGACAGATTAAAAAATCAGGCTTTTCTCATTAAAAGGACGCAACAAAGGAAGATGACATTAATAATGTCTTCTTGGAAACTCAAGTGTTTTTCTAACTGATCCATTGAAAGGGGTGTGCTTGTGATAATGTGAAGGGATGATAAATTAAGGAATCAGGAATTAGTGAGAGCACTCAGTGCGTTCATTACCAGTCAGTGATGTTTTGTCAATAGCAGGACTCACGTCGTCTTGTAAGCTTTGGGCTGTGCATTTAGTCGCACTGCTGGGAATTGTCCGTAACCCTGTTTTACACTGAAAATAGCCCAGAGGAAAAGGCGTAAGAGGAGAGAGAGGGTGGGGGGGTGCAAGGAGTAACCACTGATTAATTATGCACATCCCTGATTGTGACATGCTATCTGCTGCTATTAATGGGCAAGGATAATCACTCTGGATTGTAATTTCAGCCCATGACTTCAAAAGTGTACTGCTTCCAACATCAATCTTCATACGAAACCCGGCACTTTGGAGAAGAACTTAATTTGTGACTGTTGTTGACTCTCCAACTTGGCTCATTTTCAAGAAGTGAACTGTGAGGGAGAGTGGGGGCAGAAAGGGTGGAGGGTTAGTTTAAACGGTGTCAGCCATAGACAGGCAAGTTAGAACAGGAAGCTGTGATATTACTGTACACTGCTTGAGGTTATGAAAAATAATTAGAGATCTGTGGGAGAGGGAGATATGTGTTTTGAGGAGGCATATGAAAGTTTTCACAGCATTCATTGTTTGAACTTTTAATTCAGCTGTAAATGAGTGCCATTATTCTCTCTCACGTGGTATTATTGCTGAAGAAAATATAAGAAAGCTTGGAAAAAATATCATTAAATTGTTTAATATGGGTTAATGAGAAAATAACACTCAACAACTGATTTTTGAGCGCCACGAAAACCACCACAGAGCCGTTTCAGGTGCAGCATTTGCTGTGAAATGTGGTTCTCTGAATGTAAATGTCTGTTTTATGTCATCGGCGTAATAACTCTGCCTATTAGAGGGAAAATATAAAGAAGATAAATGGACGTTTATTCCCCATTTTATCCAATTTCAGCATGTTTTTTTCAGTGCAAGTTCAAGCCTTATAAAAAACTAACAAAGTGAAATTGAGCCCAACTCTTTTTTCCTCCTCCAAAAGCTTCCCTGGCAGTTTGTCTAAAAGCCGAAATGAAATGAAGAATGTAATTAGAGGGAAGGAAAACTTTTCAGGGGAATTTCAGAATGTCAAGCAATCAGAGCCTTAAAAGCAGCTTTTGGTCCCCCATCAGAGAGTCTCCTACCCAGCCACAGACAGTACACAGAGTGTAAAGGACCCCCTTTTTGCAGAGACGCACTGTTTTTATTCTACCTTCTATGGGTGCGCTTTGCTGCTGTCACACCTCCCTTACATTAACCTCACTGTGTGGCTTCCAGATCCAAAAGGAAACCACAATAGAAAGGCTTTCCCCCACTGCAAAGACAGGAAGGGAGCTTGGTGGTGAGTGGTTTGGGTGGTGGGTGATGGTACAGAAAGTAAGAGATAGAAAAAGAAGACCAGGTGTGAGAAATGGGGAGACTGGGCGAGAGAAATGCATGGAAAATAGCATGAAAAAGTCTGTCCTTTGGTTCTTTCAGGCCCATTGGTGAGGCTAAACAAACAGCAAATGCTTTGGAGAGACACATTAACTGTAACTGCCCTTGATCTGGCAGTGTTTAGAGTGCTGTCGGCATGGCTAATAAACACTTCATTTAGTTTTAATGGTGCCGGCGCCTCTCCACAGCCTTCAAAAGTACCCTTTATTTGGGTCATTTACGGCTCTTCCTCGAGGAGCACCCGAGGGACGGCAGATCCAGTCCACGGCTCTGTCTGCTGGAGCACTCCAGGCCTGGGGAAAATTAATAGGGCTATCAGGGAAAAATAAATAAGTGATGGGCTTTACCCCTGACAAACAGCCCTGCGAGCTTATTAAGGCAAAGTGAAGGGAGATGGGGCAGCAGAAAAAGAGATTTTAATATAAATTTTGCACCTTTTAATGCGAGGCCAGGCTTGTTCTTTTCTCAGTTTCATCTTTTCACTCATTTCCCTTTTATTCAGTTTCTTCATGCACCCTCTTCGCCTTGCTTTGCCTCTGTGTTCCTCCTCTACAGTAATTGTAAACACAGCAATTATGGATTGTGTGAGACTTAATTATAGCTTGTGAAAAGCCCTGGGGGAGCTTTGGCGGAATGCTGCGGCTGATAAAAACGCCAGCTCATCAGCACCTCTCCAATGGTGGCAGGCCCCAGCGAGAGTGGACCAAAGGGAACCGCTTCCCCAGGGCCCTCCCAGCCGAAGGACCAATTAGTATTAGGCAGGAATTAATCTTAACGGGACACAGGCACTCAAACAGGTCCTCCCAAGGTGAGGAGGAATTAATGTGGTTGCCTTATTGGTTATTGCTGCTGGTGTCTTTACAGTTCCTCCCAATCAGAGCATTGGCTTAAGTTCTGATAGACCATTATGGGCTTGTAGTTGACATGTGTTTTGTATGCATGTGCCTTATGGGAAAAAAAATCTGAGGAGAAAATTTGCCATGTCATTTTCTTTTTGCTCCGTAGTTTACTTACTGTACATTTTCCCCATCCTGAAACGGCTTTACAAAGTAATTTTAGGGGGTCTTTAAGGCAACAACCTATAAATCCTGCTTCTTGTATTTGGACATTCAGTGCTCAGCCCTCCTGTCAGGAGGGGAGCCCATATAGTGATCCATGCCCAGTTTGAGTATTGATTTCTAAGGAGCGTGGCTCCATTAAGGTCCTGCCCGGGGGTGTGGAGGGGTCAGCAGGAGAAGTTGTGGGCTGCCGTGACCCCAGCTGCAGTTTACAATCGATTAACTCTGACTGGGAAGGGAGAAAGTCCTGGGGAGGTAAGCACAGGGCCCCACACGCGATTAGGCTACATTAGCCCTCCGGTCAGAGCTGTTCCAGAGGTTGCAGTAAGTTAATTAGCACTTTCTTATGATATCAGTGATGACAGGGGTGAAGCAGCAAGCATTGATTCAGCTATACTCCATTTCAGCCTAAGAGACCAACCACCAAAGCACCGGATACTCCCAACCTCCTTTTTACTAATAGAGTACACATCACTATCTGAAAAGGATTAGTAAATGCTAACCTGCTAGGAGCGCCAGTATGGAAGCTAACCAAGAATAGTGCATGTGGTATTTAAGTTTAAATGCTACTCTGATATCCTAAGAAAATACCAGAAATAAGACGTTCCATGGCTTTATTCAGTTTTGTATACAAACTTTTAAAGGTAAATGACTGCTATTAAATTACATTAGCTTGTGTTAGAGGGTGCCACTTTTTCTAAGGGAGCCTGAACTAATCTATTATTTCTTCAATTAAAGAGTAAAGGTGTTAGAAGCGTATAATCTCTGTTTCCTTCTCTAAAGAACATCTCCCTGTCTCGTCAAGTCTCTCCAGTAATCCCTTTGTTGTCTGCCTACCATTTTCTGTATTTTGCCTCCCGCTCTGTTGTTGTCATTCTTCTTTACTACTCCATCTTTCTTTCTCTTTTAAGCTTCATCTTTCTCCCTCCTCAGCTGGTCTCACAGTTCTCTCTTTGTTAAATGAAAGGTTTGCTCATGGATTGCTCACGCTCTTTGTTCTTCCTCCTTTACAGTGTGCTGCTCTCAATAATGTTTGTTTTACCAGCAGCTAAACTGCATTACACCTTCTCTTTCTCTGTGTCTGTATCGCTCCATCTCTCCGCCTGTCTGTCTTTTGCTTGGGGCCCAGCCAGGCAAGTGAGCAGCGACAGATGAAGCGCCTCGTCTGTCAGCTGTGTTGGAGGGAATTAATCACAATTCAGTAAGTGCTCTGATGAGGATTCAAAGATTCTTGTTAGAGATAGAGCCGTCAGGTGTGTCTGATTTGTCATGCTCTGACAGCAGCCTTGGGCGGGACACTGAGTAAGGTATTAAGGCCTGTTTTAGGACCCTGTCCTGCCCTCAGGTGCTATTGGTCATTAGTGTGAAGGACCCAACAACCCACCAAATGTGGGTTTAAATTAAGTGTGGTGGCTGGTGTTGACAATTTACTTGTGAACCTGATGGAGCCTGGATTTTATTGAAGTGTCCGTCAAAAAGTGTCCAAGCACACCTGCTATCCATTTGTAAGAAACAGACATGGCTTGAATTGCCCTGCATAGGTATGCTGTGACTGAGAGTTTGAGCTTGGAATGTCTGTATGTCTACAGTCTACACTGTGTAAGAAAAAGTTACAGAAAATATGAAAAACAATAAACCCAGAGCAGAGCAAGCATCAATGGCAACAGAATGGCATTGATGAATTTATATGTAACATAATGGAGTAGCTGGAGTGGAGGAGGGTTGCAAGAGCAGATTGCAGAATTACAATTACATGTCAGCACTTGACGCCATTGCCTGCCTGAACTTACACTAAATCATAGCTACTTACTTTTTTTTTTCCTGTGGAAGCCCTCCCTTGCCATTCTAATGATGCTGTCCATGCCTCTGTAGCAAGTCTTGTACCTGGGTTACATTCTGGGGCATTTAAAGATGAAATCCATACCAGTGCGTTGAGATTAGGCCTGTTAATATAAACGTGTTAACACTTGTGATTAATCTGGAAAGCTTAATACGTTAAAAAAATAAAGCAATTTAATCATATGACTAAGTTTGAGCACAGCTTCCTCCCGTAGTCCTCCTGCGCGGATGTTTATATCCCTGGGGTGAAAAGGTTAAAGGCGGGTCAAACACAGCCAGCAGTGATGAGTGAGGAGACAGACCCAGGTCTGCTTTATGGCAAATTTCGATTTAAAAAGCTGCCTAATGGAAGTCTAGATGAAACTAAAGTTGTGTGTACATACTGCAGTGATGAACTGTCTTTACACCGAAGTACGAGTACCACCTCAGGGCAAAATGCATCTTTTCTAATGTTAGCAAAGACACTAACTATACCACGGGATCAAGCTATGATAGCCAATGTTGCTAATGCTAACAAAGACGCTAACAACAACACAGGATCAAGCCATAATGCCCAGCTACAACGGCACAGTCCAGCAGACCCAGATTTGTCCCCAAAATGACAACATCTAAGCTGCTAACTGCAAACCATCGACATCGTTGATGACAAGGGGCTTCATGACATCATCGGGGTCACCTTGGATGACCCGTACCACAGAACACCTATGAGAACTACTGTCACAAGAATCCATGTACTGTATGAAAGCTAAAAAGGCAACTAAAGTGGAGCAGCTGGCCCGAGCTACATTTATTACACTGAGGAGAGGGCACAGGACTTCAGTCAGCAACTTCATCTACCTCAGAGTAACAGCACACCTGATCATTCACTTTACAGCAGAAGTTATTTTGTACCTGATGTGCTTGTCTTCTGGGCTCGTTTGCAGTTTATAAATATTATTGCTTAGTGAATTAAGACACTCTGATTAACAAACCACAGATAAGTTTAAAAACTCTAGTTTGTTTAATATTTCTTCATTTAAACACCATACTTGTACTAATTTATCTCAACCAATAGTACAAGTAAACGGTAGTATTTTAAATGTTAATTTATAGATAATGATAATAATAATAATGATGATAATAATATTATTAATAATATTGATGATAATAATAATAATAATACATTTTTTAATGCATTTTTTAGTAAAAAGCGGTTTCAAAGAGCTGTACGTGAAGTTAAAATAATGAAAATAGATACTTGATAATAAGAACATTTAAAAATCTAAAAATTACAAAAGCTAAATAAATGCTGTGATTAATCATGATTAATCACAGCATAGTGATGTGATAAACTTGATTAATTTTTGTCATTTTTGTACAGCACTAGCTGTACAGCACTAGTTGATATTTAACATATTTTTTTATCCATGTTTAATCTATTTTTCAGTCATTTCTGCTGATAGTATAGCATTTACCACATAGGCTGTGACAACCAATAGCAGGCTGTTCTGTTGTTGTTTCATGCATTGTCAAACTGCACAATTTTTTTACTACTGTAGGTGGATGGGATAGCTCATAATGGAGAGAAATAGAGACAGTAAGCCTGTGATGGGACCCTCTGTGCCACTGCAGACAGGAACTGCTTTGAATAATGGCTCAAATACAGCAAATTCAAAAAAGTGCCAGGACTTTTATTTGTAAAAATGTGAATATTTTAAAAGGCTTTTTGTCACAAAATGATTGTTTTTACTTTTTGGTACCAAAGCGGAGAACAAATTTGTGCAAAACAAAAGTCTTACTGTGTGTCATACATAAAAATCTTTGATTTTTGAGTTCCATTTAGTTTATAACTTAAATGCTATTAGTATAGACTAAGTATATATTGTGTACTTATATAATATTTTTAACTTTTATACTGTTGTCTTTATAGTCCCACAACTTTTTTGATATTCAAGTGACATTGCAACACACATATTCTTAAAGCTCAGGTTATCCTTGAAAAAACTATGTTTTAGGCTTGATTGTGCACCACAGGGTTGATGTTTTACAAGCTTTTTAAGACAACAAGTCTAGGCGAGACGAACTGGTTAAAAAATAGCATAGGGCTCAGAGGGTTAAAAGGTTGCATTCAGTTCGATGCATTTCTTCGTAACAGTATAACTTAAATTGATGATTTTGTACCCATAGATAGTCACGTATGCAGAGCACTATTTATGTTGTCATTGCACTGTCCCTGAAAGACAGATAGGCTCTAAACACTTGAGCTCCTCTGCATGTAAGCGGCTACATGTGGCCATGTCTTCACATGCCAAGGGAGTGCCTCTGCTCCTTTTAAAAGACCCAGAATGTATGTTATGGCTTTGTGACAAATCTCTGACATGACACACTAATCAGATAAGTGCCCAACCCTGAGGCCAGAGAGAGCCGGTGAGACAAAAGAACAGGTAGAAAAATAATAAATATCTCTAAAATGTTACAAATTATAAGTGCTCTGCCATTGAGGGAGTCTATGCGATGTGTTCTTTGTGTCTGGGCCCAGTTACACATTCCTCAGGGTAATTTACAACATGGCTCCGAGCAGCTTGTTTAATTTCAGAGCCCAAATGAAAGCGTTTGTGGCTTATTGGCATATTTTTCTTGTTAAACAATGTTTAAGGTAGAGATAGACACAGCAGTAATTGCAGGTTTGCCTGAGAGTAGGAGTTGAGTTAGCAGACATCAACACTCCCCCTGCCTTGGGAAGAAAATGAGAATAAAAAGGTAATTTTGCAGATAAAGCATGAGAGGGGTATGTCATCCGCTTAACTATTTCACTGTCGGGGTACTCACACGGGTCCTGCTGAAGATGCAAAGTAGATTCAAAGTACGACTGGAAACATTTGAGTAGAATATAAACAACAAAGAAAAAAAGTAACTGGGACAGAAATTAAGAATGAGGACACATCAGCCTGTAATAGCGGCAGAATAACAAACACAAGCCAAAATTAGTCTCTCACAATAAACTGACAGGGGTATAAAAACAAGCCTGTGTGCATGATGTGAGATTATAATGAGGCATTGATTGTTTGTCCTCAATTTCCATTTCAGTTCCCCCCTCAAATTGAAGGCAGACACTTGTAAACAGCGATACCTATGTCTTTGCCGTTCTCATTAGCTTTTCTTTTTAATTTCCCTCAACACGTTATTGAGATGGAGGATCTAGACCAGAGCGCCTGTGTCACTTCCTGTTTGCAGGAGCGCTTCCTGTTTTCCTGTCCATGTTCTGGTCGTCTTGTTCCCAACATGGTGTTTATCGCCTGGTTTGGAACCATCTGAATGTTGCAGTTGGGGTCCTCTGGGATGTTTGTTTGTGCTGTCTTTTTATTACGCCATTTTTTAACTGCCATTGTGGCAACACAAGAATGTGCCATTGCTTGTTGTTGGCTGCTGGAGTGAGAAGGCCCAATTATGGTGGGTCTCAGTGCCTGGTTGTAGTTGTACAGTAGGCTGGGCTGTGTGTGTTTGTTGGGGTTTGTTCTGGTGAGCAGCTGTCTCAAGCCCCATTGGCAGGGGTGGCAAGGGATGGTTGTGGTTGCAGCAGTGACAGCGATGAGGAGGAGGAGGAAGAAGTCGACAGGCTTATAAGGGACTCCTCATGTGTTGTGTGCTGCCACCTTGGTCGTGCTTGGCAGCCGGGTCTCCCTGTCTGTCTCCACTGCTGCTTTTAACTGCTGTCTGATGTTGTAAATTCTTGTACGTGACGCTGCGACTGAAGTCATATGCACTGCCCCCAGTTTACACAGTATGTGTGGCCAATTAGAGCTAGGGTTATAAGGCTGATGAATGGATTATAGCCTATTATTCCTCCTTTCCTAATGTTGACCATTAACTGCTGTGTCATTAGTTACTTTACCAACTGTGGTGGCAGCACAGGAAGGCACACAGTCTGTCACACACATTTCTCTGTGGGTACATGGCATGGGACCCAGGAATGTGCCTGCCTAACTGTGACAGTATTGTGGGGAATTTTAAAAACCAGAACGGGTTTTATATTGAGATTAAAACAGCTTCTTCTTTTAAATTTTGAAATAAACATTGTTGAGAGGTTTATAAAGCATAGAGTAATGGTATTTGTCCAGGATTGTAAAAACCTCCATTTAAATGAAAATAAACCCATGTATTGTGATTTCTCTGATGTTCCTGCCATAGTATATACTAATGGTGTCAACGACTAAGGTTTTTCATAGTCGAATCTGATTAGTCAGATTTTGCCTTCAGTCAACTAATAGTCGAACAGCGTTTCAGCTAGACGTTTTTTGTCCCTGGTCAAAATGACAGGCAGTCCTCAAGAATTCTGGCCATTTAGAACAACTACCAGACATTTGCTTTAACATTATTTTGCTGCATTAACAGCAGCAAAACGCATAAATCTCTCTCTTACTTTTTTGTGTCAGTGGTTTAAAGTATCAAAATGAAAGCTGCTCACTTTTCCTTACACACACAGTCAGTTACACAATATACGCCCACGTTAAACTCATCAACAACAACAGTTAGCTTCACATCAGCACCGTTAGCCTGTTAGCACACTATCATTTCTTTGCAGCTTACAACAGCCAAATACCATCCTCCACCGACAACAATGAAGCATGTAAACACATAACAAAAGTGCTCTCTTAACTGGACACTGTGTTAGAACTCTACATTTCAAATGAAAAATGAGTCTTACCGTCAGCTGCTAATGTCAGTCCTCATGATGATATAACTGTAACCTCTCTGAAGAGAGACAGAGCCTTCGTTATGAGCTCCAAGCAGTCCATGCTGTTCTGCACGATGTGATCCTGTGTTGACTACAGTCCAACTTTATCTGAAGATTGGTCATAGGTAGTTTATCGAAGTCCAATACAACTCTGCTCGGCGTAGGCCTCTCTCTCTCTGCTGCTGCATTGGTGTTTTCAGCACTCAGCTATACAATTCCCTTTGTTTCAGCCTCTTCATTGCACGCAGTGATAACACAAAATCCCTCAATAGCACTGATCATATTAAGCCTTTGGTTAACCAGGAAAACCTCACTTAGATTAAAATTCTGCGTTACGAGAAAGCTCTGGTCAAACTTTCTTTTTTCTGCATAGTCCCCAGCAATACTGAGCACATGCAGAGAGATAGATTTGCTTTGACATCACCATGCATACATAATTAGCCATGTGCTTGCCATCTGACGAGATAAACAACCCCAGCACCGCAGGACAGTAGATGTAGTAAGATTAGGCAACTTTTAGTTTATATTAACGCATTCTCGCAACATATCTTCTAGGTTACACAAAATATAATCTGCAAGTATTCAGTATTTACTTATCTGGTCATTTGCATGTTTTCTGCTGGACATTTTGACCGGTTATATTTTTATCTGCCGGACTTCCGCCCTTTTTACTGGCCAATGGCCGGCAAATGCCGGCTAACGGAAACTCAGGCTTAGCACCCCCATGTAGTCAGAATGGTACAATCTTGGTTACATAACAACATTTGACTATGAGGTTCATAGTCAAATCAGACTCCTCTGAACCAAATCGAATCGTCGAATCATTGACTATTCCAGGTCACCCCTAGAATATACAATGCATTCAGTTTTACAGTTTTTTTGCAAACTCCAACAGGCTTTCATACAAACCCTAACCCTAACTCAGGTTGGGGGGCAGGAAGAGTCCTGGTTGTGCCAGACGTCTTCCAATTGTGAACTATGGAGGCCACTGTGCTCTTGGAAACTTTCAGTGCACCATATTTATTTGTAGCCTTCCACAGATCTGTGCCATGCAACAATTCTGTCTCTGAGCTCTGCAGCTAGTTCCTTTGACCTCTCGGCTTGGTTTTTGCTCTGATATGTATTGTCAGCTGTGTGTGCCTTTTCAAATTATGTCCAATTAATTTAATTTACCACAGGTGGACTCCAATCAAGGAAATATCTCAGCAAAGAATGAGAGAAATGGGAAGCACCTGAGCTAAATTTTAAGCTAAATTTTAAGTGTTTTTGCAAAGGGTCTGAATACTTCTGTAAATGTGATCTTCCACTTCTTAATTTTTCACAAATTTGAAAACATTTTGATTTCACTTTGTCACAATGGGGTTCTAAGTGTAGATTAATGAGAATAAAATTATTATTTTTTTGACTGTAGCAACATTAAAAAATACAGCAGATTGTGTTACGTTAGGCAGGCCACAGAGTCAAGTGCCACTATATAGTATAGAGCAGCTGATCTCATGCAAGTCCTCATAACTCTAAGTTGATGTTAAATAATTGCACTCATGCGGTCATATTCAAGCTCCTCTAACCTTGCTAGGTTTTGCTGCCCCCTTTTGTGCAACCCTCCTCCACCCCAGCACCTCCTTTATGCTACATAAGACTAAATCAGTGCCATTCTGACATCACTGATACCTGCTCTGTTCTGGGGTTGTTGTTGCTCTTCTCCCTGCTTCAGGCTTTCTTTACTGGCACAAGAAAAGAAGGAATGTATGCTGTTCCTGCTTGATGCTTTCCACGTAGGCACATGAAAGGGCCACACTGCTTAAGATGAGTAACAGCAAAAAAAAAAAAAAATGTGTCTTTCTTGACAAAGTGGTCCTGACTGAATTAAAAAAAGTGAAGGGGGTCCGAATACTCTTCAGAGTGCACTGTGAAATACTATCCCGTGCATGATTCCTCTTCTGTGTTCTCCCACTGTTGGGTGTGACACAGCATTGACTTGCCGTCTGTCTGCCTCATATCCAGTGTGGCAGCGTAGTGAGCAGTGTCTAATGGAGCCTCTGATGAATAATGAGTCCATACACTGGTAATGTTCTGTGCCGAGTAACGGCTGCATTGGTTTCTGTCCTGTTAACTCTGCTGGTGTAAGATTGATTGTGGTGTGCTCTGCAGTCATACAAAGACACTTCATTGCTTGGCAATGAAAATAAAGCTTCTCCTGCAGAAATGAAGAGCAATGGCAGTAGGCCAACGGGCAGACCAGCGCTGGGCCTGGAAACAACCACAGCCCCATATCACCACCATGAGTGAGTGACACACCATGAAATAGGCGTTACTCCAGTAAGACTTATTTGTTTACACGTTTCTCTCTGCTAATTGAGGGATGGCAGAGTTTGTTATTTTTGCCTCAGTTGGGATGAACCTCCGTGGCCCCGATTAGGCCTCTCACTGTACTTAGAGATCCTCCACCAAGACTCTCCTTCAAATTACACTTGACACTGTGAAGAAACATCTAATAGAAGTGTGTAATGGGCTCTGATGACAAACTACACGGTTGGAAGACCATGTAATCTCCTCGCAATTAATTAAAGTGCGTCCTGTGTGTGTGTGTGTGTTTTCAGGGTTTTTTCTCTTCGCACCCTTTTTCTCACACCCAGCCTAACCAGATGCCACCAAATAACTGAAATAACATTGCCTGTCAACAGTAAAAAATGAAGACCCATACCCTAACAAAGAAAGGTACTTAGAGCTGGCAGAGGGAGGCAGATGCAGGGTTATTTATGCTCCGCTGCCTCTCAGTGTCCCGGTAAGGGTCCTCTGCAGCTCAACATCTGTACCTCCACCCGCCTAATTACCCACAACACCCCTGCCCAACCGCTTCCTAGTCTGTCACCACCTCAAAGCTCGATGGAGAGCCGCAGCGAAAAGAGCAGGTGAGAGGAGTGCCAGTCTGCAGCACACAGTCTCCAGTTATGTTGAATTTTCTACCTGTTAAAATTCTCTTGCCGTAGAGATCATTTACTTAACATCTTGTGTATATTTATGCATCACTTTTCCCCTTGATATTGCATCTTTATGATCTTTAAAGGGCCATCATTATAGTCTCTCATGCTGTGTTAGCTCTCGTCCACATTGTTCTCATACTTAACTTTTGTTATTTATCTGTTTATTTATTTATTTCCCACACAGTATTGATTTGAAGACAGAGAACAATTAGGCTCATTTTGGGTGTAATTCCCCCGTCTTCACTTATTTTTATAAGTAAATGAGAAATTTGCCATGCTTTATGTAAGTTTTGATAGGAGCTATCAGTTTGGAGTTGCTTGTGCCATTGATTTGATTAAAGGCATTACGCATTGTCTAATGAGTTTTACACATGGCTGAGTGGTGAATAATCACCCAGTGATTTCTGACCCAGAACTCCTCTTCACACCCCCGCCTCTGCTCATTTTTCTCACTTTCTCCCTTTCACACTCTCTTGGAGCTGAGGACCAGACACTCGCTAGTTCACAGAAGAGGTAACGGAAATCAATTGAGACTCTGATTTGAAGAGTTTTTCCTCTTTTTTTCCTCCCACTCTTGAGTCAAATTGATTCGTGTGCTTGTTTTGCTTTAATAATCATTTTCGATAAGTGTTTGGTAAATGTGCAGGGAATGAATATGAATATTGGATGTCAAGCCTCCTTGTATGAGATCAGTTTTGAAAACTATAAATTTTACCCAGCCACAAATTGTCTGGCAATTAAAGCATATTGTGTAAAATAAGCAGTGTCTCTATTGGGTGTTTAGCTTTATCGAGCCTGTCTGGAGATGGAACTCATACCTGCTGCTCTGCGAATTGCAGCACATAAAAGATGGACTGAATATGTTCCCCGGGAATATTGCCCTCTCCAAAAGACCAATCCGTCTTGCTTAGGGAGGCAATCTTAGGTGCGGTAGATAAACTAATATTTGTGTATAACCTCAGTCAGACAATACAAATGATCGGATGATTTTTCATCTCCTTATGCATACAGGGAAATATGAAAAATTGAGATTTAGGAATATTTGCAGGGTCTGCAAGGCGGCTGGCTGGGCCGCTGAGTGCCCTGGGCCACGCTCCTCAACAACGACTGCCGAGTGAAGAGTGATGAGAATATTATACCCGTCTGTTTCCCGTCACTCCCCATCCTCCCCTCCCACCTTCTTCATTCTCTCCTCTAACCACACTTATTCATATGGCGACAAGATGGAGGGTGAGGAAGAGAGCGAGGTAAAATTAAAGAGAGGGATAGATAGGCTGCCCGTCTGGCTTGCTATCCTTGACTTTTGCCATTTGCCCGTCAACTATGATTGACAATCACACTGACATAATTCTCCCAGTCCCTCTTTATTGTCCCTCCTAACCTAAACCATCACCCCTGTCTTCACCATCAACTTTTACTTCTGACCTGTAAACTCACTTTTTGTCTGGAATTGGGCTTTAACACAGCTTTTTTAGTGTCACCCTAAATGTTGTTGAATCATATACATTGTTTGTGGAGGATCACATGATATATACTGCAAAATAAGTGTAAAGCCGCTGTTTTAGGAGTGCATCAATGATCTTTAAATCAAAATGAACTTCTCTTCATGCAGTATGTTTAAGAAGAACTTCTTTTAACATGTCTTTTTTCTAAATATCCCCCCCCACCCCACCCCCACCCCCATGGTCATGGTGCTCTGTTTTCTACCAGCATCAGTCAGGAAAAGGGCATGTTTCCCTATAAGACAGAGTGCTCTTGGTTCACTTTTAATATACCAGCCCTGCGCCCCCTTCTATCCTTCTTTCCTGCCTCAGAAAAAAAAAATGCTGAATCCCACAGAATCCAGCCGTCAAGTGCAATTCCCCTCACCAACGCCTCCCTGACATGAAGATGGTGACATTTACCCCCACACTCCACTCTCCTCCTCCTCAGGTTTGGGAGTTTTTTATTTTTAGTTTATTGCGTCGCCTCACGCCAAAGCCTCCATGTTTTCCCATGAAAACCTTTCTGTTTGCTCTCTATATTTCTGCATTATCTCCCTTTGCCCTCTGCTTTTCAATATGGCTATTTTTCTTCCCCTTTTTATTTCATTTACTCCCTCCCCCCTTGTTTTTTTGCATCACCTGCTCCCATCCTTTCTCTTTGTATTTTAGCCTTATGGTAGCAAGGAACTTCTCCCCTCCCCTGTTTGTGATAAATCAGGGGTCTGAGCGACGGCACTCGGTCAGAGGCATCAGTCGCAAGGCTTATGAGATAAGCGGTGCTCATCTCCTGGCCCTGTATGGAGATTTATTGGGCTGGGATAAGCAACAAGCTAGCCATCACTCTCAGCCAAATAGACTCCCCGCCTGCATGTGTTTATTCTTATTGCGCTGCAACGACCACTGCTGCTGTCAGGGGTGGAGTAGCCCCTGGAGGCCTGCTCCATGGTAGAGGAAGCCTAGCCCTGCTCTCTGGATCATTACCTTCTATTAGATCAAGAAAACAAGCCTCCACATCGGGGCTCGGAGTGACACTGATGGTCCAATTTCTCTCTATCTCTGAGGAGCACATAGGCATTTATAGAATAAGGTTATTTTTTATATTGGTTCCTCAAATGTGAGTGTCTATGGTGTGGGCTTCTTTTTGTAAATTTGTATGTCATTTTTGGTGCATTGCACAAATAGAGAGGGGTCTAAATATCCTTGTCTTTATTTCGCACAAACGTATACGTTAGTGCAGGTTAGATGCCAAAGCTGCATTCAGAAACATCCAGGGATTGGAAGGGTTTTTGATGCTTAAATGTACAGGTTGTAAAATTCTGTCACCAGGAGGCTCTCCATCAAAAAAGTAACACAGTAGGATGAGAAGACCAGTGCACTCACTTCCACTGTTTACTTCTTGTTTTGTATTGAGGACTCATTAAACTGCATCCCATAAGGTGTATCCATACAATGGTAAACCAACGTGCTGATTTCATTGATGAATTCTAAAAATGAGGGAGAAAAGCTGTAAAAAGTGCCCTTCTGCATTCACAATGTTACTCTCAAAGCATGCTGTAATCACCTGAGTGTGCAGAAAGCCCCTCTTAACAGCTTTTCTCCCTCATTATGAGGAATCTTAACCTGACAGCCCAGATAGACTGTATCATATATTTATAGCATGGATATATTTCACATCTATCTGAGAAATATCCCATACAAAGCGTTTGGGAAGGACAGGACTTTTCAAACAGTTCTTGGAAAGGGATTGGATGAACATTCTGTGTGTCACATTCATTACAGGCTAATCAGAGCGATGAGACAAAATTAGGTAGTAGACATGCGAGCTTCAGTGCTAACCTCAGCTATACAGGCTAGCCCTGCCGTGGTATTTGAACGGCTGAGCTTAATGGTTGCTAAAATCCACGCCGAAGCCTCTAGGAAGATGTTAATGGTAAATGGGCTTGAGCTTGTGTAGTGCTCTTCTAGTCATCTGACTTCTCAAAGCACTATAAACTGGCCACACCTGGCCACACATACCCATTCACACCTATTCCCTCCACATTCACACACTGATAAGCTGTTTTAGCTAATCCCACTCAAATGCATCCATACACATTTACATGCCACTAATGACGCAGTGGGAGTGGTTACGTGTCCAAGATGGATTTGCCTAATGACAGACATGGCGTTTGTCCAATCCATCTGCTTTGCAAGGTTAGAGAAATTTAACAATGAAATCAAAATGGCAACTTATTGTTTAGTAAATAAACCTCACGAAGTACAGTTTTTAATGAACACAGTTAAACAGGAAATAAGCAGTGGAGATTGGTGTGCTGAGGAGCTGGCCTGGTATCTGCTCACCCTGGACATCTTTTTTTTCTTTTCCTCATGGCAAACAACTTGTAGGTGCATTACTGCCACTTCTGGACTGGAGTGTGTATCTTAACCTGGAAATGCCTAGTGGAGCAGGTTCAGGGATGGGGAGGGTTTTGGCATTATTAAGAATTTCTCCGGTTTTAAAACAGTGAAAAAAAAATCTGAGGTATTGCAAGGACTCAACAAAAAAGGTATATCTGTATAATCTGCAAACCTTGGCACGTTAAGATTTCTTAACTCAAATTAAACATACAGCCAAGTTTGACCACAACTTCCCCCTGTAGTCCTCCAACGCAGATGTTTATTTGCCTGGAGAGGAAGAGATAGAAGGTGGGGCAAACAGCCAGCAGTGATGAGTGAGGAGACAGACCCAGGCCTGCTTAACATCAAATTTCAATTTTAAAAGCTCGAGAATGAAAGTTTGGATAAAACCAAATTTGTGTGTTAGCAAAGATGCTAACACCAAGACGGGAACAAGGCATGGTCATCAAGCTCCACTGGCAGATTGCAGCAGACCTAGGTTTGTCAACAAAGCAAGAACTAAGCTAGCTAATGCAATCTCTTAATGGTTGCCAAAGACTGCAGACCATCAACATCGTAGAAGATGAGGGGCTTCAATTCAAGCGGTTTGCATTCACTTTGCAGCAGAAGCTATTTTGTACTTGATGTGTTTGTCTGCTGATTAAGGATCTTATGCTGCTGTGTTGCTGCTATGCTTCTGGACACCCAGTATTAGCAATGAACTTGAAAGAATTTTCAGGTGACAGCCAATAGCCTGCAGTTTGCACTTGTGACGACACTGGCCTCTGTTCAGCCAAAGTTATGTTCTCATTCTAACTACTCTTGTCCAGCTGCTGCTGATGGCATTAATTTAAAGCAACTAGCAGTCTAACACATTAACTTTTGCCCAGCTGGTGCCAGAGAGCTGCAGGCCAGGGTGTGCACATCAAGCACTAACGTGTCCCTCCATAGTCCCACCAAAACACACACTCCACTCACCCAGCAAGTCTTCCACAAATTGCTTCTACCCTCCTCACCCTGTGAGTGCACACCCTCCCAAACGCACACATGCACACACACACACAAACTTAGGCTCATGCAGGGTGGTGGGGGTTAGTTTTTCAGCACTCAGGTTATATTTAATCATGGCTGGCGGATGAGGAGGCTTTTCTCTTTATGAAAGGTATTAGAGCAGCGCTGTGTTTTCACTCAGCTTTACACTCTGCCCCCATGCTTTTCTTCCCCTGACCCGTTACTGCGTGCCATGGAGGAATTTGATAAAGTGACACCGGTCCCTGCTTTCTCTCCTCTTCTCTCTCCATCTCCCATCTCTGTCTTGAATTCTAATAGTGTGCCTGGCAGGTCTGGACTGCCTCTCATCTCATCAGTGGGGTCACACCTTTGGGCTGCCCTTTCTCTCTCTCAGCACTTGCCCTGTCATTTATTTTGCTGCTGGAATCGCTTGCGAACTGGCAGGTCTGATTCAATCTCCTACATCCTTTTGCTGATGTACCGGACAGAGCCACCGCCTTCTGGTGAGGGGGACAGGGTTTAACAGCAGGAACATCTGGCCCCCTCTGTCTTGCTACTTCCTGCTCCCCACTCATCCCACTGCTCTGTCCTCACTGAACCTAAACCTTTAGGCTGGATTTTCTTGTGCCACACAGTGTTAAAACACACTTTCGTTAGGCCAGGAATAGCATTCTGACAGAATACTCTATCATACAACTCTTCCTCTGCATCCTTCTGTGACTCACCCTGACCGTAGTTGATCTGTACTACTTCTGCTTTAGGGCTTCATTCTCTTTGATCTAACTAAAGTTACAGAGGGAAAGTGAGAAGCATTGGGAGAGCTCCAGCAGGGGGGTTTACATGCCCTTTCAACACTTTGAGGAGCAGGGGATGCTCTCCATTCTGCTTCATGTTGCACCCAGGGACTTCCCCAGCTTCGCTAGCATGCATCAGCAGACACTTGGTCATTAGGTAGATTGACAGTGATTGTCTGGCCTGCAGAAGTGAGGCAGCCTCTGCTCAGCTCAGATGCCTGCTTTGAAATGCACACATATAGATTTTGTGTGGGTGAACAGAATTAACAGAAAACGTTACAAGCAAAGGTAATCGATAATGGTGTGAAAGATGCGGTGGACAGTGTGGAAATCACATTTTGGACAGGTTTCTACTATATAATTGATTTGGTGTAGCTTTGAGCTGCCGTGTTTTTTTTTTTCCTTATGTAACTTCAGGAATGAGGGTCAGTGTCCCACTGTCATTTATACATCCAGCACTGGAGACGGTGATGGTAAAGTTGTACTGTAGATTAGGGCTGAAAAATTTGTAAAAGTAATTGATTTGTGTGTTCGTTTTATTGCAATTGCAATTTAACATCATCATATTAACATAATATCATCTGATGTATTTTTCAACAAATACAAGCAATAAATCATTCTATATTTAAAACTACATTCACTCAGAGATACTCTTATCATACGTTTAACTATTTTATTGCAAAATTGATATGCAGTTTTACTTGGCTTAGCTTGAAAGTGACTCCTGGGTTAGTCAAGCAGCATGCTGTGACTTTAAAGGGAGCGCATAGCTTAAAACCCCCATATGGAAAAACACATTTATGACGATGTGTATTGAAAGAAATTAAAATAGTTTGAAGCAATTAATCCTTAGAAGCATGAACGTGATTATGAGGGTGCAACAAGCTTTAAGCTACAAAGGAGGAGGCTGGGGTGGAGTAGGTGAAGCTTTCCTTCAAGGAGCAGCAGCAAGGTGCGTCAGTAATGATGCAGGCAGAGATTAGTGAGAAGGACATCATATTCAAATGAACCACTGTGTTGAGAGAAAGAGCTGTGATTGGCTGTAGGAGCTGGGAGAGAATAATTGATAAAGCGGCTGATTGTGGTTTGACGTCTGTGTTCTGCATGAACTAATGCTAAAATTAATCATTGTCAGATAGAATGAACTAGGGCAGAATGATTTGGGAATTTTTTTATTGTGATTATTTTGGCTTATATTGCACATTTGATATCAATTGCCATCTTGATAATGCTGATGCATCATACTGCTGCTGCTGGCAAAGCTTCAACTCCTCCATCCCAGCCTCCTCCTTTAGAGATTATATGTTAAATAAATGAAGCCGAGCATTATTTCATGCAGGACACAGTACTCATACACCCAGCCATAATCAGCTATGGCCAGCTGGCCCCAGTTATCGCCTCCTAGCTCCCACAGCCAATCACAGCTCTTTCTCTCAACGCAGCAGTGTAATAGATATGACATTGTTCTCACTAATCACTGCTTGCATTAATGCTGATGCACCACACTGCTGCTGCTGCTGCTGCTGGCAAAGCTTCACCTCCTCCAACCCATCCACCTCCTTTATAGCTTAAAGCTTGTTGCACTCTCATTTTCAGATTCATGCTACTTGAGGGAAAAATTAAAATTGTTGAATATATTGAATATATTGAAAATATTATGTCAGTTCTCATTCTGGTTAAGAAAAACATTTAAAAGAAAAGAAAAGCAGGATTTTTGTAAGCTAGTCTAAAAAAGGACACTTGCATGTTTGCATAATGTGCAGGAAAAACTCTGCTGAGGTGAAATTAATTAAACTGGTATTTTGACACATTTTAAGCTAAATGAATATTTCAACTTCTGCAATTGTAAATCACAGCAGGCCATATTGCAATTTAATGTAATTTGTGATTAGTTGCCCAGCCCTAGATGATGTATATGATGTGATACATTATAAGAGAAAGATTTTCCACTTGTCAGAACTTGGTCAATTGTTGTTGTTTTTCTATTGTTCAGATTTTATTTCATGAGAAATGTGAAACTCTTCTGCTCTTTGGTAAGCTTTTACATGCTGGACCTTTCTAGAATATGACATGCTTGGTATAAAACCAACAATAGTTGTTCCTGTAGAAGTCCTGTAAAATCCTTTTGTGCCACCAGAGATTGAGCTTGACTTTCTCTGCATTAGCTTTATTTCTTATTTTTTCATTTGTCCCCCTCTATATGTGCACATTCAGGAAGGACAAGAATCTTGAGGAGATTGGGGACTCTTCTCTATTATTCATCAGTGGTAATGAGTAAAAGGAGCTGGCAGCATCTGTGGACTTATTGATCGTATCCATTGGTTTCGTGCCTCACCTCTGGTGGGGGAGGAGAAAAAGGAGGTGCAGACGCCCACCTCTTCTCAGGAGCCTGGGGAATGTGCCCAGCCCCCTGTTTCTTTGCCCTCGCTGGCTGGCCACCTGGCACTGAGACATTAGTGTCTCATTATGTTGGAGTAGAGTGCCACTTCTTGCCATGGTTTAAATATTGACTGAATTGTAGTAGCATCTGTGAAACAAAAACACTGTCATTTTGTTTATGCTTTTGAATTATATTGATTTTTAAGTAGGGGTGTTATAGTCCAAACCTTTACACATAAATGTCAGTAAAATCCGACTGTCTTTAAAACTAAAAACTTTGAATTTTAGACATGATAGAAAGCAATATACACTGGTAAGACTATATGCCCATGTAATGTTCCCTCCAAATGCTGTCAAGCTGCCAGACAAATAAAATGTTGCTGTGTAAATTTTTTATAAAGGATGTGTAAAGACCATTAGGCAATAACCCTCAGCTGGCCTGTTGACCATGTATTATATCCGAACCTTGCAGAGAGGCCTCCCTCTCTCTCTGCCCATGTATATCCCCCACCACACCCATTTTACTGCCCTAGTGCACAATTGCAAATGGTCCAAATTAGGCCGGCCCCCTTTTAATACCACAGAGAGAGGAGAAGCAGCCATTATGAATTATTCTTAATTACAGCCATTTCCTAAACTAATAAAGCTGCTAAATCTTTACTGCAAAGGTTAGTTTACTCAGCTTGCATAAAAACCACTACATCATGTGTGTCTGCGTCTCAGTGTGTGTGTGTGTGTGTGTGCATGCACATATAGATGTGCGAGCTCACGCATCCAAGCGTACATGCTGGTGATTGGTGTGTATAAAGAGAGTGTGTGTGTGGGCACCGGAGAGCTAGCTGGCTGGCGGCACCCATAGTCCCATTAATTTCACATGGGCTCCCTATCACCAGCCACAGATGCCTATAGACACATAAATGAGTCTCCAGCGAGCGTTGAGCCGCCTCAACCAGCCAGCTCGGGCCTAATGGGCTGGAAAGCCAGCGTATGTGACGGTAGCAGATGAAGGCCTTATTTACACTGGCATACATTAGTGGATGGACGCTGATTCACTGATTAACACGTCAGCCTCACTCTCTCACCCCCCCTTCAGTTCTCTTCATGTCTTTGCTCAAATCTCTGCACTAGTAGCTACACACATTAAAATGAACATGCTAAAAAAACATATCCTCTTCTTCATTGTTTTCTTCCCTTTCTCCCTTTCTGCAGTACCATTCCCCTGCCCATATGGAAGACAAAACACAATAAAGACGCACACATACACAATCTAGAGCTGGAAATGCATGGTGGCAGGCTGCTGAGAAAGGGAAGCCATCTGTGAATGATAGCTCCCGTGGAAAGATAATGTTTCTCCTGCAGCGCCGAGTGAGGCGCTGATGGAGGAAGATGACTTTTTGAATGGTTAAGTGGTTAAACGTTAGATCGCAGCCACAGTGCTCCCATTCGCTCCACCCGCCATCAATTCCTCCCTTTCTGCCTCGCTCTGCTATTCTCTCTCTTTCCCGTTGACTAGATTGTTTATTGAAAAGGCAAGAGGAGGCCGCCGATAAGAGAGGCACGGCTAATGCCGTGATTTGTGTCAGTCACGCTGTACAATTTGTTACAATCGCTACACTTATCACAATATAATATGTTTATTCTGGTCAATTAAGTGGCGCAGGAAGGCTCCTGCATTTGAAGTGTCACATGCAAGATGGGACAGGGTGAGGCCGATCAAAGGAAATGGAACTAATGTAATTGTACAGCATCTCACGCTGCTACCATCTCCATTGCCATTTACACTGCCAGTTAGTGGAGGCATTTTTGGAGAATAGAGGGGACATCAGTGCAGGTTTGCAGGCTAAGTGAAGGCCAGGTGTTTTGTTGTACTGGCACATGCAATGTATAAAATCAAAAAAGCACTTGTTTTAAACACAAGTCAGTCTGCAGTGTTTATATGCCAAGATAACATTTAGACCTTTTTTCACTTCTGTATATGCAGACATAATTCATGCCTACAATAAAGGAACAGATTAAGGCCTACAATGAACATATGTACATATGTACATTGTAGGCCTTATGTACTGTACATATTAACACAGTCAAACACTGGTTTGACAAACACAAAGATAATTTGAGCACATAATAGGAAAATAATGACAGAAATGCAAACAAACAATATGCGCAGATGATCATACTGTTACGTAGATCTGCAAAGGTGTGCAAACACACAAACACACATAGAAGCCTTTGATCAGACAAGATATTAGCAATGTACACATTTAGAGTGCTTTTGTAAACACACAGCCACGCAGAATAAAATTGATACATCAGCACACATTTATCCAGGCAGCTGCCTGCACATGTGGACTCACACATACACTTGGACACGCTATGGTCCAGCGTGGATCCCAAAAGAGTCAAAGTAAAAGCAGCTTGGGCTGTGTAGGCAGGCTATGTAGCGGACCAGTGCTTTCATCGATCTGAGAGGGTTCATTAGGTAAGTGCTGACATCACAGATTGATGTCTCTTTAAACCAGTGCCTGCCGAGGAGCTGACAAGGAAAATCAGCACTATTGACTTCCTTAGTGGTGTAGGGGTGTGTTTGCGTGTGCATGCCCGTGTGTGTTTGTACTTTTGCAACATATCAGTGTGTGAACGTGCATTCTGCCAATAAAATAAACGTGTGTGCTAGCATTTGGCACACAGGTGTGCCTCCTTGTGTGTGTTGTCTGTGCGAGTAGGTTTCCCCAGACGCCACACTAAATACCCTTGTCTTTGATGGGCTCCTTGGGTGTAGGTGTTCGGTATTGTTGCTAGTTATACACTCAGCCATGCGGCTAAGGAGCCTGTCAGCCTGTTTCTGCCTTCACACCACCATCCATCCATCTACAGGAGCAGAGTGGGGAAGAGATGAAGTGGAAAATGGATAGCACTTCTACATCTATATTTCATCAGCATATTTAGGAACACTTTTATTGAAGACTTTACTTTTTTTCCACCCAGACCGAACCTTTGCATGGGCCTGTTTACATTCCATATCAGGCTAAAAAGATGATACAACTAAAACATAGAATTTAAGACCAGGTTTTTATTCCACGTTTTTTAAAATGAGACTGAAAGTTGACTCTGTAAATGACCCCAGTCCCCTCACCCTGTACTTGTCGATTGATTAGAGATGTCGTTTGTATCTGATGTGTTTCTCTAATTAAGATCAGGGGAGAATCATTGGCATTGAGCGGCTCCACACGCCCATCGATTGAACAGGGAGGGAGTCAGTGTTTGTGAGGATAGTGTAGACAGGAGAGACAGGAGTCAAACTGGTCGGTGGAGCCTTAGCCACACAAGAGCAAGCAAGAGAGTACCTTACTATTACATTTTGACTAATACGGTAACTTTTGTTTCTTTAGTGGGTGAGCAATGGAAGAGATAGTTGCATTTGCAAATACAGCAACTCAGATCTTCTAATTGTAGCAGCACAAAGCTAATGAATTATCAATTTCCTATTTCCGTGTTGCAGCTGTAATAAGCAATTTTTGTGTCTGCTGATCTGCATCTGTTGCGATCCATTACAAAGTAGTCAATTCTCTGCAATAAATTCAACTGAGTGCATTGGCAGCAAAAGATAAACAGCACATTCTTTACAGTGTTAGCTCTGATTGTAATACAATACACATTACCTCCTCCGAACACTGAAGCACCAAATCCTGCAGCTGTAAATGAGGAATTGATCTGAACATGTAGAGTGTCTTTATGTTCACTTGCAATGTCTTAAAACAATCCATATTCCTGAAGAAACAAAGGCATGTTCGCTGTAATGCATCACTACTCGGTTTAGTGTGTTTTCACAAATAAGGAAAAAACTGAAACAGTTTAGAAAGTTTGCCTGTACTTTTTAGCCTGAGCTGAGCATAATGCAAAATAAGTGTTTGGATTGTGCAGAACCGAAGGCGTGAAACCCTTCCAGGCCACCTCCACCGGAGGCACATCCCCATTGGCTGCCTCCAGGAGATTAAAGAGAATAATTGCCAGCTGATTGGCTGTTAAATTTTTCATGGACCTTTGATGCACAGGGTGTTTGTATTACCTTTATCAGCAGGCATAATAATGGGATAGTTTGACACACTTAAGTAAAAACAGACTTTTCTCACTGAGTAGGGGAGCCGCTCCTTCTCCTCCCAGCATTACTGCAGAGGAGTGTCATCATCATGGACAAAATGATACACATATATTTCTTTTTACTTAATTAGGGTCAGAAAGATATCAATATAACTGTACATCCCACAGATTCACCAAGCCAACATGAACAGATTTACTTTTTCATAATAGTATTTCACTAATCGATTAATCAAACAAATATTTATTTGATGAGTTAATCATGGGAAAATCCAATTTTATTTCAATCCTTTTATTTAAAAACAGAACATAAACATGTATCTGATCATCCCTGGGCTGTTAAAATAGGAAATGGTTAGTAATTTTATATAAAAAACTAGAAAAGCACTCAGAGAGCGCAGACCTCTGCCATTAGCCCTATCTCCCAATAGTGAAGAATCCTTTAAAAACATTCCTGGATCCAGATGGTGATCCGGATCACTCACAAAATCTAATTCGCCGATTACTCCCTACCCAGTGGGGTGGAGACACGGTGAGGCAAAGCATTGGCTTCGCTACCTGTGGGCTGTCATGGCGGAAGGACCCATGGCCTCACCGGATGACTGAAAGTCATGGCAGAGGGTGAATATTCCTCTATTCCTCCCAGCATTGTCAGTATTCTCGCTACAATTTGCTGTCTTTCAATTATGGGATGAAAAGTTCAACATAATGAGAAAAGCAGACTCTCTCATAATAGTTATCTTATTTCTACATGATGATTTTAATCTCACATACATGAATTTATACCTTGCAGTTCTTACTTTTTAATCGCATTATATTTATCATTAATGATTTTTGGCTCATATTTATGGAATTAATCTGATGAACTGGTCTCATTTCTGACTTTTTGCCCTGTTTTATTTAATTTTTACATTTTAGCTCCAATTTATGAATTTTTATCCTGATTATCACTCAGCAAATTTGGCAAGCCAAACTGCATTTATTAAACCAAAGACAACTTAAGCCCACTAGCCCCACGTTACAACCATGTTAGGTATAATCACTGATATAAGAGATATGCCACACACACGATAATAGTATCACCTACAACGTAACAATAAATGGCATGTAAAATCACATTTGTGGCAGAGCTGCATAGGTGGTTGGACACATGATGTACTTTATCACTGACACAACTGTGTCTTTGCTGTCTGCAAAGTTAAACAAAGATTTGAATGTATACGTTTAGCTAACTAGCAGTGCAGTCGTTAGCTTGTTTAGCTTTCTTACCATAACGTGCTTTCTTAGATTTGGCGTGCTATTTTTGGAGCTTGAGATTTCCACCATTTTAGGTAGACACAGTAGGCAGCACATCATCATGTGGCTATTTCCAACTGTTGATAGTTAAAGGGGAGGGGTCACTCCTCCGTTTACTCTGTGGTGCTGAGGATTTTACCTCACGCTGCTGTGAGAGCGACTGAGTGTAAAAGAATAATTAATGAAAATAAATTATAGAATTAATCACAAATGTAACGGAGACGGAGTAAAAAGTTCTCTGCTCATAAACTACTCTCAGAAGTAGGATTTTTTTTTTTTTAAACTACTCAAGTACATGTATTGGAATAAATGTAATGTGTTACTACCCACCTCTGAAAAGACACATGCTGAATATGCTAAACAACAAGTGTGAAAGATACTTACTTCTGCTTACCTCACTTATATACACACATACTTTAAGCTCATAATGATAATAATACTGATATGCTTTGAATTAAGCACTTTAACTAGCAGTAGGGTACTTTACAGTGTAATAAAAGGAATACTGTAGCAGGAAGGAGCCACAGGTCTGTTTTATGACAATACCCATGAAAACAATGAAATTAGTTTAAAAGAAATTAATCTGTAGTAGAATAAATCCGAATAGGAGGGTGCACCAAGCTTTAAGCTATAAAGGAGGTGGCTGGAGTGGATGAGGTAAAGCTTTTTTGGTGTGGTGCATCAGCATTAATGCAAGCAGTGATTAATGAAAAGTATGTCATATTTAATACACTGCTGCATTGAGGGAAAGGGCAGTGAATGGCTCTGGGAGCTGGGAGGCAATAATTGGGACCAGCTGGCCATCAGCTGATCATGGCTTGGTGCAAATTCAAGTGGACATCTATAGAAAATCTGAGTTTCTTTCTTTTATCTATCTATCTATCTATCTATCTATCTATCTATCTATCTATCTATCTATCTATCCATCCATCCATCCATCCATCCATCCATCCATCCATCCATCACCTTCATTTGTGTATTTATTTTTGCATTGCTGATGTATCTCATTGCTACACTCACTGTGAGGTATTTTATCCGTGGACTCAGATAAAGAGAACTTATTTTATCCCCTCACAGTTTCATTTCTAATGTCAGACATCCCCTGGCCTTAACTCCAGCATGAACAGTGTTTTACCACCTCTCTGAAAGCGATATGAGAGCTAGCTAACAGGGACAGCTGCAGTTGACAGTCCCATGTTCATACCTCTGCCTGCTGACACTAATCTCCTCCTGTAGGTGACCTACCTCCTCATGCCCAATCTGTCTGTGTGTGAAGGTGTGCGTGCGTGTGTGTTTGTGATGGTTGCGGTGCATGTCTCCTCTGCGGTTCCGCTTCGGAGGTCCAGTAACGGTGAGCTTCTCATGGTTGTCACTTTGAGGTTGGAGAGCAATCATTTCCTTGGACAACAGTCCCATCCTCATCCCTGCTTCCCGCCCGCTCGGATTAGTTTCTCTCGCCGAGAAGATTTGCATCCAAAATATTTTCTCCTTTTACTTTTTTTTTTTCTATTTTTGCTGTTTTCCTTTCTTTACATCGTCTTCTATCAGTGTTTCCTTTTTCCTCTTTCCTCTCTCTGTTTCCCCCTCCCTGTTTCCCCCCAGACGCTGTAGAGCATTTTATTACAATTGTAAGAAAGAGTAACAATTCTATTGTGGGGTGATTATGACAGGGTGTTTTACCCACAGATCACCAGAGCAATTAAAATCTGTAAATAAGGCTACCCATGATGCCTCAGTCCAAACAATGGGGTCCCGTAGGAAGTATTTGTTTGAAGGAGAACTGTGGAAGAGAGTTTCTCTCTCTTTGACGCTCTCCCTCTCTCACTAATTAGAAGATTCCTCTTCAAGCCGACATGGCTGTGTCGATGGGCAGCTTTACACAGTCGCAGTGACACATATTTCAGACACAAGATGAAGTTGTTTACTTTTGTGAAAGGCCTCGCATTACGCCACTATGCTTTGTTTTAGAGCATGGCAAAGATAATGCTGCTGTACTGTAATTGTGCAGCTTTTATAGCTGTAAAGAAAAGGAAAGAGAGCGGCCTGCACAAGCTGATTTGAAGACACTTGGTACAATAAAAAGAAGACAGTTGGAGTTTGAATTAGACATATGAGTACATTTATGTGAAGTGAAGTAAGAGATAGTGAAACTGTGGTGGGAACATCTGCAAAGTTGATTTTGTTTGATGTTTTAAAACTAGTCATACTGGAAAATTATTTCTGAGTACTGAGAACTTACTTTTAATGGTCACGGTCCTCAGACTTCTGGAAAGTCTAGGTTTTGTTTTGTTTTGCTCAATGGCAAAGGTCAGTGCTTGCATAAATCCTCAAAAATGCTTCTTGTTAATGTAATATTATCCAACTGAACTGCTAAAATGCACATAGAGTTGCTCAAACTCAGGTTCAGCGTTGTAGCAGGTGTTGCCATTGACTGCCTGGTTCCCAGCAGTTCATACAGTTATGCAAGCACCCCAAACACCTCAACTACTTTTAGTGTTTCTTTTTCTTTGTAGAGACAAAAGGGCTCTTTGTAGTTTCTTGCGAAGACATGTGGAACATGTCATGTATTCAGTGTCAGGATATGCGCGTACCGCTTCCGCAACCGCCCCCACCACGCTTCATAAATTACTCACAAGTGGAGTTCGGGCAGGTTGGAGCAAAGGAACTAGACAGATAGAAGGAGGGACTGTGGGAGTGTTGCTGCTCAACACAGCACCGTGGTGATGCCAGGCTCTGAGGGCCTCACCAGAGGCTGTATGCCTTACCAAGATCCTGTTTACAGTCAGCCAAAGAAGCTGCCAGCCACCCATTTCCATAACGTCGCCTACGGTCCTGTGCGGAAACTAATTTCTCTCTGCCGGAGATGCTCCATGATGCTGCTTGCTGCTGCTCCCCTCTTAGATTGCTTTCTGTGTCTTGGTTTTCTCTCTTTTGTTTCCATCTGTTTCCCTCCCATCTCATCTTTTCATCACTTATTATTCACTGTGTCTTTTTCCTCTTCATCTGTTACTGCATTTATATTTTGCTGGTCTACCTGTAGCCCTAAACATAGCATGACCACCTTTAATTGTGATATAAATCAGTTTTATTCACCTATTTTCATGGACTTTTATCAGTCAAAGTGTGAAAAGCAGTCGAAATTGTTTGAATAATATGAATATACTGAAGAGTACTGGTGCTTAAAATGTGAACTTCAGATATAGGTCCGTTGCCATAAGATTACTTTATCTACAGTTCTTATAAAAATCATTCACTACCTTTGATGTTTTACCCTTTTATTGATTTTTTTTTTTATGAACCGTGGTCAAAATAATATGGCCTTTTGAAAAGAACACTTCTATAAGTCTTCTTCTATAAGTGACTGCATAAATGCTCATCCCCTTTAACGTTACTGACCTAATTCAACAGAGGTCTAGCCAATTGGTGCTAGTAGTCTCACAATTAGTGAAATGACGATCATCTGAGTGCAGTGAAAGTGTCCGAAGTGTTTGTAGTTTAAGACACCTGTGTCTGGAAGGTTCATTCACTGGTTGATCAGTATTCCTGGCTACCATTACACCACGAAAATAGAGGACCACTCCAAACAACTCAGAGAAAGTGTTATTGATAAGAGTAAGTCAGAGGATTGATACAGAAACATTTCTAAGGCACTAAACATCCCCCTGCGTTCAGTTAAATTCATCATCAAGAAATGGAAGGATTTACACGTGCCATACATGTGTAAATCTGCCTCGATTTGGCCGTCCTCACAAACTGTGTGACCGTGAAGAAAACTAGTGACAGAGGCTGCCAAGACACCTATGACTTCTCTGAAGGAGTTACAAGCTTCAGCAGCTGAGATGGGAGAGACTCTGCATACAACAACTGTTCTCCGGGTTCTTCACCAGTCAAAGCTTTATGGGAGAGTGGTGAAGAGAAAGCCACTGTTGAAGAAAACTCAGATTAAATCTGGACTAGAGTTCACCAAAACTATGGGATACTCCATGGACAAGTGGAAAAGAGTTTTTTGGTCTGATGAGACCAAAATGATACTTTTTGGCCTTTAGACTAGATGCTATGTTTGTTGGACACTAAACATAGCATATCAAAACAAATACAACATCCCTACTGTGAAGCACGGTGGATGATTCTGGGTAGCTGGCCCTGGAAGTCTTGTAAGGTAGAGGGTAAAATGAAAGCAGTAAAACATAGGAAAATCCTGGAGGAACTACAATTGGGAAGAAGATGTATTTTCCAGTAAGACAATGACCTGAAGCATACAGCAAAAGCTGCACAGAAATAGTTTAAAGACAACAAGGTGAATGTTCTGGAGTGGCTGAGACCTCAGTCCAATGGAGAATTTGTGGCTGGGCTTGAAAAGGGCTGTTCATGCCCAATACCCATGCAACCTGACAGAGCTTGATCAGTTCTGCAAGAAAAGAATAGAGAAAAATCACAGTGTACATCTGCACAGGCCTATAAACACAGACTCAGTGCTGTGATTGCAGCCAAATGTGCAGCCACTAAATATTGACTTGATCAGGGTGAATATTTGTGTAATCACTTATTTAACATTACATTTGATTGACATTACTTTGTAGAATTTTTTTTTTTCTTTTTTACTTTGACATCATGGAGGTTTTTTGGGTCAAAAAAGCCAAATGATATTGATCAAGACTGACTTATAAAAATCAATAAAAGGATAAAACATCCAAGGGGGTGAATACTTCTTATAGGCACTGTAATGTGCCTTACTATATGGAGGTGGGGGCTGCTTGTAGTCTGTCTATTGAAATAACGTTTTTTTAATGACAATATTACATATAAAAGTCTTCAACTTGTGTTGATATTTACATGCATTTCTTTGAGTCTAATCAATTTTTCTCAGCGTAAATTTAAAGAAATCAGTATTTGGTTGTGGTTACAAGGGTTGTCACAATTATTCAACAACTGTTTCTCTGTGCATGTAAGTGTGCCATGTCCACTCAGCTGCGTATTTGTATTGTCTGTCTCCTCTCAACACATCTCTGCGGGAGTCTGCCATCTTCAGCTTTTTCCCCCACGTTCTTTTTTCTGTCATATGTTTGTGCAGATTTTTTTCTGCTTCAGCCACTTGTGTAGTTGCCATGTTCCTGTGCCTGTACATCAGTGAGCATCTGCTCTTTGAACAAGGTCCCCATGGCCTCAAATGTCAGAGCAAGCAGCTGCCAGACAAGTGCATTGTGCAGCAGGCTTGTATTTCACCTCCTCCCATCCCTCCACTTCTTGTTCTGTGATGTTAACTGTGATTGAAAGTAAGTAGGCGGCAGGAGAAGGGTCTCTGCCTTTTAGAGAATTGGCTTCTTCGGAGTTTGGAAGCTTTTACTTCTGCTCAGGGCTGAGCTGTTCTCCAGGGTTTTGGGGTCAGGTGGGGGGTTCTGTCCTGCATTTCATAAACCTTCCTCTGCCTTCTTACGTCAAGGACCAATGGGAGGCCATTTGAAGCTTGTCCACATTGTGTTCCATGTACTGTGGAGTATCAGGGGACAAACACTGTGTGCACATTTATCAGAATGTCCCAGTGATTGTGTGCTTGTGTGCATCTGCTTGTACATGCTCTTATATACCTTTTAGTCTGCATCTGGAGTGTCAAATATTAGACAATGTGGATCCCTTGTTGCACCTCCTAGTATATATGGTGTCTCAGGACATCACGGGACGCCTGCATTAGAGTATATGGGCTTGTTGCATGCATACATGTGTGTGCAGCAGTTGCAGGATGGAAGCACTGAGGCAGAAAGTTTGGAGGGGGATGAGATAGGCAGGTACCCCCCAGGAGGGGCCTGGGGGCAGCAGGCCAGGGGTAGCCCCTCCAGCATCCCTTAAGCACACCCTGCTCTGCTCTCAGACACTTCTATTGATTTGTCCAGCAGATATGGCCACAGGTTAGCTGCTCTGCTAAGTACTGCTCTTTCACCTCCCCCTTGCCTGCAAACAAAAGCAGGACACAGGCTCCATTTGATGTTAGGTGCTGTTTCCTCAGCATTACTTTTACCAGCCCTACCTATAGCTTCCCTCCCTGGCATACAGCAAGTATGATCCATCAGGGGGCACTGTTCGACTCACTCTCACCCTACAAGCGACCCAACCCAAACCTGGCACAGTTCTCCATTGTCTTCTCCTGAGGCTATAGGAAGCCATGAGTTCAGAGCTATGGCAGGCGTACAAGCTGTGAGAAAAGGAACTTCAGGTGTCAATCATTCTGCCGCTTTCATCTCAGGATCCCAGACAGCAGAAGTTCCATGTTATTCAACCTGAAAGTACATTAGTCCAAACAGCAGCTTGAATTTTGTGCCTGTGCTTTGCTATGTGTGATCAACATGTGTAAAGTTTGAACCTGACAGATGTAGATGGAAGCCAAGGCAACTCTTGATCAACTTATAAGACAGTTCATCTACTTGCCAAGCTCTTATACGATTGCTTATCAGTTGGCGGTACTTGTGTGCTTGCTGACAGATGGATGAATAAAGCCTTCAAAAGGCCTCATTGGTGACACATTAACATGAACTAGCTTCCTGGAGGACTCTGAAATTCAGAGCTGTCACAGGTGGCAGATGAGACAAAGCTACTATGCTACTCTGCTTGTTTCGTGACATAACCCATCTCATGTTGAAGAGAAAATTGGCACCGGCTTGACATCTATTAAAAAACAGTTTTTTTAGATTTGAAGGGGGTTTTGTTGTTACACATCTTGTATTGTTAATTAAAACAACCTCCTCTGAGTCATCATCGGCTTTTAATGTGTCCGATGTCAGAACAGGTGTGAGGCGGAAACAATGAGCATTGAAAGATGACACAGAACAAGGGCGTGGATGTAATAAAACTTCCCACGCTTTAATAACACCCTAGTATGTCCTTACAAGACTCTGCAACATACTTCAGCTTTGTTAATTGGGATACGCTTTTGTTGAACAGCATAGCACCAGCTCATCATGTGTTATGTGTGTTATTCCTTTTGCGTTGTTGCTTGTCATTTATCATGGCGCAGAGCCAGAGGTGTTAGTCTTTTTTGAACTTGTCATCCCTTTGATGAGAAAATTAGGTTATTAGCTGCAATGGAGGTAATAAGTAACAAATTGCCCTCCAGGCTGAGGGCTGCTTGCAAAATTTGACTTAATGGGACAGGCATCATAACTTGATTTTATCATTTTTTTCTTTGCAGCATACTGTGTAGCAGAGGAAATACAGTACCTCTTAAGTAAACTTTACCTAAGAGTTATACAATTTGGGCTGTGATGACATAGGTGTTTCACATTAGATAGTTAGCATATTTCATTAGTGTTTTTCATTTTGATGTATGTGCTTTGATGGCTTCTGATTAAAAAATCAATTCATTTGAAGAGGGTACATTGAATGAAATATATTCAGTCTAGTTAAAATGATAATACTTAACATAATTAGTAATGGCACCTTATGCAAGTCTTTCAATTGCCTGATTGTTTTTTGACAACTTTGCCCACAGAGTTTTACTGATTGCTAATCTACGATAAACAAAGGCGTTTCCAGGTGCATAATTACATTCATTACATGTTGTTTGACTTACAACACTCTGGGCTCATTCTTTAGTCTTCATAAAGGTCAAGTGCAGGCTAACAGCAAAGCAGGGCTGTGCTCACATTTACTTTAGACCAGAGCTTCCCAAAGTGTGGGGCGAGGTCCAATGGTGGGCCCCGGAAATACTTGGAGTGAGATGCAAGAGGTCATTGATAACAACTGAAAATCACAGAAAAAATCATAATAATCAATTTTTTAAGTGATTATAAAATACTTGATTACATCTTTTATTTTAGGTCTAAAAAGTAACAAAACACAACCAGAATTTTTTTAACTTACATGTCACATTTTCAACATTTATTTTGTCTGATGAATACAGCTGGTGTCAATGTTTAACTGGTGCTGGATTAAGAGGTGACACCGCATTAACCAGTTTACTATGCTGCTTGCGTTCTGTTCTTAAGATTTTATCAGTGAAATTTATGCTACTAAGGCAGAGTTTGCTGGGCCACATTGATAAATAATTGTAAGAAAGGTTAAGTGACTTTGCAGGTGCCTGATCAAAACAAAATACATGGCAGTGTCTCATTAAATGTATTTTGTAATACCACAAACTCTTTCTGAGCAATGTAAATGTATCTGAAAGCAATATTCCCTGTTTATGAAACAAAAAAAGAAAAATTAAAGGTGAATATTTGAGTCTCATGTTATGGTTTTACAAGGATTTTTTGGTAGGCCTCGGAAGATTTTCATATTTGTCATATCTCCTTATTTTTTTCTGGATTTGTAAGGTATTCATTACTGAACCCTACATATTTCAAGACTGAATGAGAGACAAGAGTTCAAAATAAGTAAAGTCACAAATTCTCTGTGTAATACTTTGTATTTGTACTACAGTGTTAAATACGTCATCTCTATAAATTCTCAATCTTTGACCCTTTTGCAGGCTCCTTGGCCCTCATAGCTTTAGCCGCCATGCTAGCTACCAACACCACTTACCTGCAACATGAGCAGGGAGGACAGGGACTAATTGCAGAGACAAATGTTCCCGACTGAAGCGCTTGCAGTTGTCTGGGCCTGGTCCAGGCCCTGTTTATCTGAACCTCTGTTGGCAGTCATACACGCACAACACACGCTATGCTCTGATTTAACCAGAGGCAAAGCCCCCACCAACCCTCACTCTGTCTCATCAAAGATTCATAAAGGCAAGGTTCTCAATGATTTTCTGTCTCTTCCCGTATTCACAGCTTGTTGTCCTCACCCTCCCTGTCTCCTGCCAGTCAGACAGCGGAAGTCAGGCGGAATTACGGGTGAAGTGGCCGCTGGCTCCCAGAGTGTGTGTTTATGTTTGTGTATTTGTGGGATGTGTGCTTGCACTATTAGGCATGTTAGTGTAGGGAGACGCAGGGATAGTACATGGGCAATAGGGCAAGGGGACGAATGGACAATGACATGTTAGTGTTGTATTAAAAATGTTTGGAGCCCCCATACAGAGAAGCAGGGACCCCGCCCTCTACTCTCTTACCAATGTGCTCTCTTTCCGCTGCTCTTTGTCTTCCGCCCCAACCCCTGAGCCCTGTGTGTCATGGCAGCTTCCACACTGGAGCTAAAACTAGCTCACTCAGAGCCCCAGTCACCAGGCCCAGGGCACACCATCTGTAGCCCTCCAAGTCCTTCCGTGTGTGCACGTATGAGTGTGTGACTTTGTAAGTGTGTGTTTGCCTCCTCATTTATGTGTGTGTCCATTTGCGTGCCGGCTTACGAGCATGGCTGTCTCTTTATGTATGTGTGTCTGCAAACCCAAACCGCCGTGCCTCAGCCTGTTAGTCTTGCTACTTACCAGACTTAGCCAGATGAGGGCCACTCAGCCCGGATCTAATTCCCTCCGACTCTGGCAGCACTTCACTCCTGGCTCTTTTTTTTCCCCCTCTTGAGTGTGCATCTGTGACCTTGGCTGACATCAGAGAGGGTTAAACTGTGGACTTGGAGATGCGGCCAGAGCGATTGAGTCGTAAGCTAGTTTTTGGATCGGAGCTTTCTCACAGCCATCTGGGCCTCTATGGGGCTCAGAAAGAGGTTATCCCTTTCTTACTCCCCACAGCTGACCCTGGATCAGCAGTAAGGGCAGAGACTATAGTAAGAAGCTTCCACATTGGGATAGGTTGTGCAGAGCTGGGATGTTTGTGGAGACAAAATTTAGAGAGCAAAGTAATGATGAGAGTCATTGTAATCCATTGCTTTTTATTATGCCAAGCTTTGCATGTGGCTTTGGTGCTATGGCTGGTCTTTGAGCATTGTCTGTGCCACTATAGAGAAAGTTTTAGTCTATACAAAACCCAGTCCCTGATCATGCTGGTATTACAGTTCAATATTGCCACTACAAACAAAACAATACCAAGTACCTGTTGGACCACAAACCGGCTTTTTTCAACACTTTAAGCAACTTTAAAAGACTGACTTACACATGCAGCTTCAAAAACATGCAGCAGCTCATTTGCATAGGCAGGTACATATGTACCCACACACCATTTTACAGCCTCCATTGCTTGCTTTGTGCACTCTTTGTATCCTGTTTGGTGCACTGCCTCAGGGCCTAGCCTGGCTGCTCTTCCAAACAAATTGCTGGCTGTTCACATCGTTTTAAATGCCGAAGCCCTATAATTACACTATTTACTTAATAGGGTGAAACAAAACTCGTGTTCACGCAGCAGGAGCACCAGGTGATGCAGAAGTTAAAACACCTGGCGGAAAGCGCTCCTCTGGCATGGTTGGGGAGTATACACATGTGTACGCATGGATGCAGACACATTTACATGACTGTGTTTTAAACCTGTGCCTCACACAAGGTTGGATGAAAAACTTGACTGAGCCCAGGACCTTTTGTTTTGTTTGTTTACTGCATCACAAATGCATCTGTAAAAGTGCAACAAATAAGTTACCATAAACCCAGGATGACATTTTCAGGCTTAGTTCCTCCTGTTCTGCAAATAGAAAGAATAATGACAGTTTAGTTGTTGACTTATGGCAGATGGATGTGTGCCAGTCCTTTTCTTGTCCATTTAAAGGTTAACTAAATAAAAAGAAGCTTGCTGAAATGAGCCCCTCCCAAATAAAACCATGAAAAGTAATGTTTTATTTCTGATATTGCTTGCGGAAAAGGTGCAGGAGTTGCAAAGCTGGTGTGATGGTGGCAATGGTGGAAAGGTCAGCTGGTTACTTAAATTTTGTTGTTGAATTGTGAACAATCTAAAAGTTGTATAAACTGTCTATACACAGGGTCAAGTGAGGATAGTCATCTGTAGCAGTGATTCTCAACTGGTTTTGCATCAGGGCCCACAACCACTTTCTCAATGACAAATCCCAACCCAAATGTCTTACATTTTTCAATAATAACCAAAATGTTTTCCATGAAAAATTGCTCAGTTTTGGTATGATATGGAATTATACGTAATGGAACAGGAAGATGGTGAAATTTCCTCCAGAATAAAAGCACATCATAGACTATTTGGTACATATTTTTTTTCCAGGCACACATCCATGACCTCTGAAAATGGCAAAACTCACCAGTTGAGAACCAAGGATTGAAAACATTATTACAAGCATAATATCAGAGGTGGAAAAAGTACAGAGAGTAAGCACCTCCAAGTCGGGTCCATGGTCCTCTGCCAGAAAACGGTGGATTGCTCCCTTCAGGTTAGGAGTTTGTCTTTTCCCCAAGTGAGGGAGTTCATGTTTGTTGGGGTCTTGTTCATGACTGAGGGTAGAATGGGCTGTGAGACTGACAGGTGAAGTGGTGCAGCATCAGTAATTTTGCAGGTGTTGTACCGAACCACTGTGGTGAAGAGAGAGCTGAGCCAAAGGCAAAGCTTTCAATTTACTTGTTGATCTTCGTTCCAACCCTCACCTATGTTCAAGAGCTCTTGATAATGACTGAAAGAAAGAGATTGTGGGTTCAAGCAGTCAAAATAAGATTTCTTAGGAGGGGGTCTGTGCTCAGCCTTAGAGATAGGGTGAGGAGCTTGGACATTCAGAGGGATCTCAATACAGAGTCGCTGCTCCTTCACATCGAAAGCAACCAGTTGAGGTGATTTGGTCACCTGATCTGGATACCTCCTGGGACTTCCCTGTGGAGGTCTTCTGGGCATGTCCAACTGGAAGGAGACCCCAGGGTAGACCCAGAACTCTCTGGAGGGATTATATATCCTATCTGGCCTAGGAGCACCTTGGAGTCCCTCAAGAAGAACTGGAAAATGTCACTAGGGGGCATATTGCTTCACTTGCTTCCACCGTGACATTAGCCCCGATAAATGGAAGAAGATGGATGGATGGATGGATGGAAAAGATATACGAATGTTATGTTGTACTCAAGTAAAAGTAGAGATTATCTGGTTTAAACTTACTTTAGTAAAAGTAAAAACAGTGTTCTATTTATCTACTCAACTAAAAGTTTAAACTATTTAATTTAATTCGTACAATGAAATATGATCTTTCCTTATTGGCAAAAATGACAGGAGAGATGATCTCCACCCAGGTTGTTCAGGCAAAGCCACACCTCTATGATGACATAACATACACTGCAAAATTAACAGTTTTAATTATACTCATGTAAAGTTAAATTTAACCTATTTAGCCTAAGCAATGCATTGATTAAGTATACATGACAAAATCGCATAATCCCAAATCCCATAGAGTTAAATTTACACTTTGGAAAGTACTAATATTTTAATTCACTTGTAGTGTTAATTTTCAGCACTTACTGTGCTGTTGTTTTTTACACTCACTGTACTTTTAACACAACATTGTATTATTGTCAATCATTAAAACTGTAAATTTGAGGTATTTACAGTTTTAATGATTGACAAAACTACATTGCACTTTCATACTTAATAAATATTGCCAACTTTCTTTAGGCACTTGTCGCAAAAACTGTTCTCTTCTAGCAAGAATATTGCAGTGGGTCTAATGTAAGCTTAGGAAAAGCCCTTTGATAAAAAATCAGGACACCACCCTTTACTGTAAACCATCTCTTGCCACAGACAGTAAGTGACTAATTCAGTGGATAACTTCATTTTTGGCGGGAAGTGTCTAATATTAAAAAAAAAAATAAAATAAAATAAAATAAAATTAAGAAATCACAAGAAAAAAGTATTCATTCAGTGCTCAATGTACAACAGGCAACTTCTAAACACATAAACATGCCTGAAACCATCTAAAACACATCTAAACACATCCAAGTACTCTGCTGAAGTGGATGCCCCCCGATTTGAAAAGGCTGTGTAGGAGCTTAGATCTTCAACTCTCTACAGAGTTGGGCCAACGCTGATTGGATCAACACTGTCAAATAACTAAGCACCATTTCACTCATAATGGAGTTAAAAATACGCTTTTGGAGTTAAAATCAGCTCGGAAATGTTTAACACTGAAATATTTACACTCCAGTTTTTGATGTGTATGCACTATGCATCCTTTAGGGACACCTAACTCAGTGGATAACCTCACTCATGTTATAGTGACAGATGTAGTGATCCCCAGGTGGGATCACTGCACTGATTGAAGGCCATTTCACTTAGAAAGAAGTTTACATTGCAACTCGGCAGTTAAAATCAACTCTAAAATGTTTAATCCTGAGAAATCAACACTCCAGTTTTTGCTGAGCATAACAGCTGTTTTGGGATGTCATGCCGAATCATTCTGTCATTATGTGCTACTGTGTCGGCAACAGAAGTTGAAAAAGTACAAGAGAATTGTACTCAAGTAAAAGTACAGTTACTATGGTAAAACTTTCTTGAGTTGAGGACAAACTACTGATTTCAAAATGTGTTCAAAAAAATACAAGTACCCCTCAAAAACTACTAAATAACAGTAATAAGAGTAAATGTATTTAGTTACTTTTCAATGTTTAGTGGATGCTTAAAGTATGTTTTAAACTTAGTTGTACATTTCTGCTTTGTATGGGTAAAATTACCTGTTGCATACTTAATAGTAGTCTTTTTAAACTTTAATTTGCTTTGTGATTTTGTCTAGTAATACTTAAAATAGAATTATTTGTGTTTTTCTGAATATTACAACATATGCCTGGATCGGTCTAATCAGTGGTATTTAACTGTTTTTAACTGTGTCAGTAGGGTGTGTACACAGTCAGCGTTTTGTTGTTGATCTCATAATGTGTTTATATCATGACAAGGGATGACAACAATAAGTCATCAGCTGTTAAAAAGGATCAGTGAAATATTTTCTCTGCTCTCATTGCTGTTTGCTTTTCCTCTGTGTCTTTCCTTTTTGTGAGGCAGTTTGATAAACATGTTTCTGAAACTTGATATCTGTTGTGCAACAGTTTGAAGCTTCTATCTCACAGTTAAACTTTACACAAAAGGCTTCAGAACTTAACACCCTGTCCCCTGGAGCTTCAAGGATGACTTGCAACCAGCCAAGTGAAGGTACAATAGACTATAATTAGCTGGGCCAGCTTGACCTGGCCATTGTCACCTGAAGACAGTGGGGAACTGTGCCCATGTTGGATTGACCTTGTCATGTGACCGGGGTCAGGTGTCGTCCAATGGCTTGGCTGCATGGCTGTCGAAGCAGGCCTCATCCATCACCAGCTTTATTGCACTGTTCAGATGATGCCCACAAGGCACTACTGCTCAGACAGGAGGGAGGGGGCACGAGGTGAGGGAAGGGATGAGGGTTTAAAATGATCGTTTTACAAGAACACTGTGAGAACAAGTTTTCACAGCGACTGTGTGCCATTCCGCTGGAAAACTAAGAGTTAGTGCTCCCAATGCCGCAGTAACCCTCTTCCTGATTCCCTAACAGCAGATTTACAACCTTTTCGTACGCCGAGCTGTGAAAAAGTGCAATCACTCGAAGGCTTGTAACCTCTTTACCCTTGCCATCAAGTCCTCCTATTGCTCCATTTTCTCTCCTGGGCTTTATAAATAAACAGCGTCATCAGGAAAAACTTAACTGTCTCTTAAGAACCAACTCTAATTAGTTTAGTCTGTATATATCAAAATGTTTCACTACGGTATTTGGCCATGTGTGACTCATTTTACATGATGATGGAGTGGGTTTGGGTAAGCTGTGTTAAACGGGCATCCTTCTTTGCTGAGTGCTGTCCTTTGGGTATTACCTACAGCTCCCAAAGTAAATGTTTGTTTTTATGTTCTTCTGCTTAGGTTGAGCTAGCCTGTAGCCTGGCACAGGTGGCTAGTAGACCAAAAGTTGCAGCCACACTCAATCCAGTCTGCCTGAAGCACTCACGTAAACACACACACACAAACTCTCTCTTTTTCTTACTTTTCTTTCTCTCAAACATACACAGATCCAGTGCTTAAGGGGGTGATCTGTCGCTCCGCCCCCTGTCGGAAGAGTAAACGGCCCGGAGGGTTCTATCTGTTTGTCCTTTTCCTTCCTCTATTTTTATTAGAGCCTGATTGCATTTGAACAATAGTTGTCTGCTCGTAAATTTTGCGCCTGTGTTGACACTAGGCCACATTCCATCCCATAGCCTGAGGAGGAGAAGGAGCAGGCCAGGGTGTTCGGTAATTTGTTACACTGTTAAGCACCTAATGGACGTCCACCTGGTTTTTGAGCAGTAGCTGTACTTCAGGGGCCTGCCTCCTTTGCACTTCCAGACTGCAATAGTGTTTTATTGCCTCCAATTATGAAGGCTATTTAGAGGCTACCTTGCTTTGTGTGTGTTTTTCGGCTACATCTGGTTCACCCTGCTCTAGACGGGGCAGCCAGCAAGGCCACATCAAACACTGAGGGTGTGAAGCAGGCAGGGTCTCTGCAGGTACGGCTAACCTTCTCTGTTTGTGCCGTAGGCTCCTGTTAACTCTGGGAACATTACATGAACTCTTAGTAACTGAAGTCTGGCTTTGAGATGCCAATAATGAAGCTTATTTGTTTCATGTGGTTTAATGAGCAACCCAGACTGCATCTGGCATAAGGGATACCTCACAAAATAAAAGAAAAGGAGGGCCTCCCCACCCAAAGGTACATTGTCCCAGATGCAGCAGAGTCACGACGGCACGTGGGGAGAGTGTTGAAAGCACCCCACAGCATCCCCTAACCCCCCCCCCTTTAGCTAATGCATTTTTGTGTGGTTTCCACAACCATTAATTAAAGGGAAAAGAGTGCATCAGATGTTAGTTTTATTAGCCCAGGCTCCTTAGAGGGAATCAAAATGAAAGGAACATATGTCATGCATTTGATGACGCCCCCCCACCCTTCCTTCTCTCTCTGTTTCTGCCTCCACAATTGCCCACCTCACATACTCACAAAGTGTACAGTCAGCAGCTGTCTGCAGACACAATAGCCTTTGATTGATCCTGAGGAAACGGTTAAGACGCAGCCCTGCCCACGCTTTCTGGCTGGCTGGCTCACATTCTGCACCACTTTACATTTAGCGCTGGATGTGGCAGTGATTGGGATAATGGCAGTTGGGGATAGTGGGTGGGGATCTGAGGCTCTGCTCAGGCTCTAATGAGGACAGCCCTGAGAGTTCACAGGACCTTTTGATTCTTGGGTGGTGCACTTGGAGATCCAAAGCTTGACTTTTTACAGGTTAGGCCTTGTTCTAAATGTCTCCTTGTTATACTTTATGATGTTACTAATATCTTGCACAACACAGCAGATAGATAAGTATGTAGATAATAGGTGTCTGTCTCTTTCTCACCCATTATAAAACTGCATGACACACAAAGACAGATGTGTTCAATCACTCATTTCTTTCACAACATCACAAAGATACCGAATGTACATGGATAATATACTCCTTTCTTTCTTCTCTCTCCCTGGGATGCGATTGCATGCCTTACCTTCAGGGGCTGCTTGATTTATGAGACACATGCCTGTTTTTTCATGACTTGTTTGATTGCATTCTCAGCTATCGGGCACTCGGGTTGCCAAGACCATAAAAATTCACACCTGCACAGGATTGCTAGAGAGTCATATGAAGCACAGGCAGAGCATGAGGCAGCAGGTGATCTGAGGTATTTTGCTCCCTTGATCAGCATAGGCGTACAACACAATTAAGAAGTGACACTAATGATTGATCGATGTTGCTGTTATGTGCTGTAGTGTAACTAAGACAAAGGGCACGGCTTTTGTTTTGGAAAGATGTTTGAGGTGATCCTCAGTGACCTACTTTTAAATGTTTTCTGACATCTTTTTATTACAACTTTTCTCTTTTTAATTAGCAAAAAATTCATTTTTCATGCCCTCAAGTACTGTGTTATTAATGAGTATTAATGCTCAAAACAACACAAATACAACCTGATAATGAGGTCAATTTTAAGCTAGATGTAGTGAAAATTTTCTACTAGACAATATAGAATTAATACTAGGGCTGTCAAGATTAATCACATGAAATATGATATATAGAGGTCCACAATTACTGTGCTAATTTCTCGAATCTCAGTAAATCTCATACTTTATTGGGCCTTTTGAGCAAACTTAGTCCACATCAGCATCTCCCTGCACCCACAGGGATGTGAAGTAAGTTCAACACTGCCCCTTAATGTCTCAGTTCACTTTAAATTCTCACAGACAGCTCAGTGGACAAGTCAAAAGTCATCTGCTTTCTTGTGCTTCATTTAAAATCCATAACAAGTTCCTTTTTCAGTGGCTAAGTTCATGTTAAATCTTGAAAGATGAAAGCAGCTCTGTATCCAAACAGGAAATGAATTACGCTTAGGTTAGGACAGTAGAGAAATCCAAAATGGCACATGAACAGACACTTTTTGCTCATTTCACAATTTTGCATTTGTAACCATTTTGCTTTATTTTGGATTTTTTGTTGCCTTAAACTTAGGATAACTGACTTCCAGTTTGGATAGAGGCCTGCTTTCGTTTTTGAAAAAAAAAACCTAATTTAAACCCTTTGAGGGGTTGAAGATTAAGGGCAATTTAACCACAGACAAAAAAGATCTAAAGAGTATGTAAAACTCGCCTGCCAAATTCAGCATTTACAAATACCTGTCTTCATACCATGCCAGCAAAAATAAAAGTAATTTCTCTTTCTTGATTATTAAAATAAATAGGCAAACTTATGCACTCTGTCTACATTACCAAATATTACTGCAATGTTTTAGTACGTAAATGTTGACAATGTCCGTGTGCAATTTAGACAATGTTCCCCTTTTGCCTGTTGCATCTTTGGGTTATTATTGTGACTAAAAGCCTTTTTTAAAGTGATACATTTCAATACTTCTGATTGAGATAAAATGAGTTGTATTGTTTTAAAACACTTGGTTTCGTTTAATGTATGGCAGCATCAACATTTTTGACACCGTTAATAAGTATGAAGCCAGTAAAATCAAACCACACTTCAGCACTGAAAGCCTAAGCTGTTTTGCAATTCCACTTCCCAAAATGGACCTTTACCATTCATTGGTCAACTGCAAATATGGAGATGGATCAAACATACAATATATAAAACTGAAAACATGGAATAGAAGATCACACATTACTACATGGCTGAGTCCTCTAAAAACTCTGCACTTAGAGTTTTCCCGTTCAGGATCCAGTTTGAGTTTCATGAAAACAACCCTCATCCTCTCCTAAAAGCTCTTCATCAGCATAGTGTGATCCCACTGTTGCCCAAAGACAATGTCTGAGGTCAGCCCATGCTGTCTAATCCCATGTGGATACAAATGACCTCCTGTAGCAATAATGCAATAAGTGTTGTCTCCTATCTATGTTCGCTGGGTTCTTTTTCACTCGGCCTGACACAATCGTGCATTTATCAGTGTAATTGCAAGAGTTGGAAGCACTGATGTTGTCTATTAGGCGGATTTCCATCCTGTTAAGAGCGGTGGACCTTTTAATGTATGGCCCCTGCTTGAGTGTACTGCTACACAATTACACACTGGTCCAGAGATTGAGTGGGCCGATGATGCTGATGATCGGGATGGTTGATGATGATATTGGACCACCCAGCACTCTTCTAACAAGCCTTTCAGAGGGAGACGAAAAGTGAAACAACAAAGTGAAACCCAGGTTAATCATTTTATTTACTCACATATCTCTCTCTCTCCTTTCTTTAACCAAGTGATGGAACCTGGACTGTGGAGCAGGGGGGATGGGGATCGATGGGGAACGCATTACAGTAAAACGTATTGATTAGGAGACCTGTGAGCAGTGTGTTGGAGATGGCGGAATGATGCAATACTTAAAGGAATTTATCCTTTGACTTTTACATTAACCTTTTATTGACTGCTTTGCCTGTCCATAATTAACACTCACTTTAGCTAAAGTGGTTAGTTTGAGCGCAAAGGGGGCTCCGGACCTTATTGCAGCAAGGGCCGTGGATCTCCTGCCCCAGCCGCAGTTCAAGTGCACTGCGCTGTGAGGAGGGAAAAGCCTCTGTGGAATAGAGGCGATAGAATCCTAGATACCTTTCACATTAGCATACCATTTGAGCAGGGGCCTGCCAGGCTATAAGGTTTCAGGGCAAATTGAAATGAGTGATTGTGTTGCCAATCTCTCTTGACCGAGCGCCAGATGGGATAGTTAGGCCCATATCTGTCTGGGGTTAATCCATTGGAACAGCCTGGACTCACAAACACACTTAACACACAAGTCCTGCACACACACCTCTTTGTCTTTGACCTTAACTTTAAGGTGGGCTGTTCTGCCATGGGAAAGTCTTTTGGTGAGCCTTGTTTGTACGCCACTGTGGCTTACACTGAATTTCTAGCAAGAGCCCCGGAGAGCTTAAGGCACCTCGCTCGATATTGACTTTTTGTTTGGTTCCATTTTAGCAGTCAAGAGACGGCACTCTGTGAACAGTGGTAGATTGTGTAAAGGTGTGTGCTGAATTACCTACACTGTATTATCTTTGATAGTGTTCCAGCCTTGATATCTTTTATATCTCTGGTAAACCAGGAGTCCTCTATTTGCAAGCTAATGTTGCAAGATCCCTTGTCAGATAAATGCAGCGGCTCTGTTGAAGGTGTCGGGTCAGGTTTTTACGCTATGTAGCCTTTCAGTATGAGTGGAGACAGCAGAAAAGAGCAGAGTGTTTTCTCTCATAGCTATACTGCATGAATACTTAATCAGACTAAATCAAAGGCCTGAGTTCCCTTAGCCTATGGTGTCCTTAAGCTGATGTCAGCAGAACTCAGCAGTGTGTGCTGTCTGGGTCAGTTTGCACTCTCTCTCTCTATCTCTCTCCTTCGATATGTATGCCAGCCATGTCCTCCTCCTCCTCCTCTGAAGTGGCGCTTCCTTTAATTCGCACCCTAAATAAATGATGAGAACATTTAAACACACGGCTCGTCGCAAAGCCCCAAGGTCGCCTAATCGTATTATTTATGAAGTGATGTGCTACATAATGGTACTTAGTGCATGTTAACAGATGCTATTATCAGGCCCTGATCCAGAGCACAGAAGATATATTGGAACAGTGGATGTTAATGCTGCTCCTCACCGCCATAATGAAGCAGCTCCTTAAAGGGCTAACCGCACCAAAATGTAGCACTTAGGCCCAGAGCCAGGCGAACATTAAGTGGCTCCAGTGAAAATATATAACCACAAATTGTGGCAGCCCCTGGCTGTCCCCTGACAACTTAAACATCCCCTCATCTCATCCATAACCGACCCCCATATCCATCTCTTCAGCCCTCTGTGTCCCCTCCTGTAGTCACCAGCCACAAGGTGGTGGTGGTCCTATGTTTGTGTGTGTTTATGTGTGTTATGGGAATGTTTGAGGTTTTTGGTCAAGGAAGAGGTGGAGGGATATGATAGGACAGACCTTGGCATGATGATAGAGTGGGGAGTATTACCGTCCTTGTGGCTCAAGAAGGAAATTCTTACAAAAACACACACGCTAGACACACACCGTACAAATGCCATCCTCCACCCCTCCCTCCTGCACCTCTAGGTCAGAGGTCGCTCTCATCTGTCAAGAGGCAGAGGGAGGGCAGATTTACAATGACAGCAGAGAGCAACACCAAGTCACCGCAGTAAATATTTACACTGGTCTGACAAAAGATGTGGCTGAGGTCTGTGGGGGTTCCAAACACGGAAGAAATTACAGCTAACCTCCAGATTATTAATCATAAAAAAAAAAAACACGGTGACATGAAAGGGCTGGATTTGTCACCGCTCTGTCATGATTGCAACAACAGAGAATGATGTTCTTCTGAAAGCATCCTGCTGAGTGTGCCTGTGTGTGTGTAAATGGAAGGAGCATTAATCGTGACGCATGATATCATGGTTTCTCATCAGCTTCATACTGCTGCTGCCATTCATTGTTTTGAAAACACTTCCCTGACAAATCCCTTTCTGTAAATCGCTCAGCAGCTTTTAGTTCAATGGGGTTTTGTAATTGCAAATCACATACAAATCAACTATTCAAATACCATTACCAGTACATAGAAAAAAAGAGTTTCATGTGAATTATTGTAAATTAAAATATTTCCTGTATCGTTAGAGCAGAAAGATATACTTAGTCTTTCCTATCCTGGAGGTTGTAATTGGACCAGTATTATTAGGAGTCATAAAAAGCAGAGGAAACACACAAGCCGACTGCCTCCTGGTCAAACACACAACGCCCACTGTGTGTTTAGGGACGACTTAGCACACACACACACAAACACACAACATTAACTTAGCATCTTGATATTTCTTGGGCTGACCCCTTTTAAAGCCCCCAACAGTCAATACAGAGAGAGCAGAAAGTCAAATCTCTGTTTATAAATGAGTGGTGTAGACTTTTTACACCATCCATTTGCAATTAGTTGGGTAAAGACACTTAGAAACCTCTACTTAAGTAGAATTCATGCATCAACCAAGTATCTAAAAAATATAAGCCTGGTGCAAAGTTCTCTCCATGACCTGACACGTGTCCCAATACTGATGAGTGTCTACCAGTTGTTTTTGAATTGGAGGGAGGAGTTAATGGTGTGTGCTTTTTCCTGTGTCCTGTCGCCTCAGGTGCCACTCCAGTCTGGCCCAGACATTACCCCCTGAGGAGGCCCCAGTGGACCGACCCTTCTGGGGTGTGGATGACCCCAGCATGCCGCTGCCCTTTGATCTGGCTGACATCATCAACAGAGTGGAGTCCCTGCTCTGGAGGTGAGCTCAAGATGTTGAAGAGTGGGAATTTGCTGATGTACTAAAGTCCACTGGTAGATTTCAGGTTGCATTAATTCATTCACTGGCGGTATCATTGCACTTTCATAACTTTATCTGAGTGCTGAGTAGTGCCTTTTTTCTTGTAACTCTGACATGTTGTGCATAACATGGAATATACAAAAAAAAAAAACTGGAACCAGAAATCAATCTAAAGGAGAGGGTTTTTTTTCTAACTTTCCTAACTTTTGGCTTAAGGGGCTGTTGAGAAAATCAGTTCAATGAACCAGAAAATGTCCCAACATGATTTTTTTGGATGAATACAGAAATTCTGCAACTGTAGTCATCATCATTTACAAAAGACTTTTAAAAAACTTCAGTTTTAAATGGTCTAATAATAGCACTGTTTATCCAGGGCCCCCTTTAGCCTACATCAAGTCAGTTCAGCAATCCCAAAATCAAGGCTTTGAAGCACACACATCAAAATTTTACTCAGTACTTCTTTGCAAAACTGCTCAAGCTCTGTCAGGTTGCACAGGGATTGGGTGTTAACAGCCCTTGTCAAGTCCAGCCACAAATTATCTGTTGAATTGAGGTCTGAGCTTGCAAGCCATCATTTTATCCTCTACCTTTCGAAGCTTTCTAGGACCAGCAACCTAGAAGCATCCCCACCACATGATGCTGCCACCAATGTGCTTCACAGTGGGGAAGGTGTTTTTTATGGTGATGTGCAGTATTTGGTGTCCAAACATAGCATCTTGTCTGTTGGCCTAAGGCACCATTTTGGTCTAATCAGACCAAAAACTCTCTTCCACTTGATCACGGAGTCTCCCACATGCATTTTGATGGACTCTAGTTGAGATTTAATATGATTTTTCTTCTGCAGTGGTTTTCTCTTTGCCATTCTTCCATAAAGCTTTGACTTATGAAGAACCCTGGAAACAGTTGTTGTATACAGAGTCTCTCCTATCTCAGCTGCTGAAGCTTGTAACTCCTTAAGAGTAGTCATAGGTGTCTTGGTGGCCTCTCTCACTAGTCTCCTTCTTGTACAGTCTCTTAGTTTGTGAGAGCAGCCTGATCTTGGCTGATTTAAATGCCCCTGACATGTACTTTTCAATATCCTTTTCTCTGAGCTGTTTGGAGTGTTCCTTTGTCTTCATGGTGTAATGGTTGCCAGGAATACGGAATAACCAGTGACTGGACCTTTCCAGACACAAGTGTCTTTATACTACAAACACTTGAGACAGATTTCACTAAATGTGAGACTACTTGCACCAACTGGCTGGACCTCTGTTGAATTAGGTCAGATTATATATCTTTGTTCTCTTTGACATTACTTTGAAGAAATCTGAAAAGAGTTTTTGTTTGTCAAAAAGCCAAATTATAGTGAACATGATTGATTTATAAAATCAATAAAAGGGTAAAGCATCCAATGTGGTGAATACTTTTTATAGAAACTGCATTTTAATATAAAGATTTAAGTTTTTTATCATAAATGCAAGGGTTTTTTTTTCTTTTCCAACAGGATGTGAAGGATGGACAGAGGTTGGGAAAGGAATAACAAAAAAATACCCCACCAGCTTTATGAATGGCCCCGACATCACCTTTGGGGCAGACCACTGAACAGTCCTCTGTTGCGATCCAAGATTGATTTCTTTTTGATTGGGGCATGGATATCCACCCACCTCACCACCAACCCAGACCATCTCAGCCCACTGCACCTTGGAGCTGGCAGGAAGGAAACCAGAGCACCACAATAGTATCACAATAGTGCTTCAGTAACATCGCTAACAACGCTAGCAACGCTTAGCAGCAAGCTACTAGTGTCACAACGGTCTAATGAAACATAAGTGGAACCGGCATTTCAGTGTTAGCATACATGTGTAACTATTTATTATTTCTGTGTATTCTGTTCCGTAACCTCATGTAACCCAGATATGCTTTTATCAATGGATTGATTCATTCTCAGTAGTCACAGTACAGTAGGAACATATATGCTTTCTGTTTGTTACACAGTGTTATAATACAGTATAGAATGGTAAAGAAAATTGCTCACATTGCATCTACTTGTGTATAGTAAACCTCTTTATTGTGTTCAACAGTGGAACAAGCCTGAAGAGACCAAAGAAAGATTATAAGAAGAAAGTTATGAATGTCACCCAATGGCGAACATGAAGAATGTGTTGTTTAGAGTTTATGCTGCAGTTGTGTGCTTGTGCCATATTGATGTGTGTTTGTATGTGTTCATTTAGCCATGTGAATATACATGTTGTTGGTTTGTGTGTTTGTGTTAGTGCACGTTCACTGTCCCACTTGTCTCCATGAAGGAATGTGTGTATGAATGTGATAGTGTGGTAGTGTGTGAGAGAGAGCCTGTAGGCAGCCTGCCAGTTGTTTGTTCTTGAAGATACGCATATGGAGAAACAGAGAGTAGCAGCGGGGCCCCCTCTGCCTCTGCTCTGATGAAAGGCAGCACTGATAGAATGACCCGGAACACAACCGCCGTTTCTCATAATTACAGCTGTTCAATCGCTTTTAATTACTCTTAAAGTGTGTAGAGCACCACGTTCCCCTGTAATGCTGCAGGCCATCCAAGAAGAGAGGGAGTGAGCGGGAGAAAGATCCGGAGCTTCTGACAAAATCCACTTTCAAAAAAAGGTAAAAAAAAAAAAAAAAAAAAAAAAAGGGTGGAAAAGGGGGCCGACGTCAAAGCAGTGTAGCAGCCCTCCTCGTTTGATTCCTTTCTCTATCTAGTTCATGATGAAGTAGAGACGCTGTTTACTATTAAAAATGCAGAATGCACTCCTTTTTTTCTTCTGAAGTTTTTTCCAAGATGTTAATGGTTGCCAAACGCTGTTCTTCTTGCTTCTTCTTTTGCTGCGCCTCTGTTGTTTGTTGTTGTCAGAGAGATTTGTTTGTAGATCGGCAGTAGCGTTGACTTGTTTGAATCACTCTGTGCTCCCTGCGCCACAGCTTGTCTGTCTGAAGCAATAGGAATGGCAGTAAATAAAAAAACAAGTGTTTTATCCAATGACCTGCGTCGCTCTTTCTTCTGTTTGCTTTTGTTTTTATAAAACTCCAAGTTTAAAAAAAAACACATATGACAGGCACATTTTATCATGCATGTTTGCATGATCTAGTCTGAATGTCCAGTGATTGTACACCTCCTAATATTTAAAGCTACTCTTAAACTCATCTCATGATATTAGGTACCTTCTCCTTCTTTCCTTCTTAAGATTAACTATACAGAAATAAAGATCCTACAGGGAAATAGACCACTGGACAGAATATTAGCTGACATACTGTTTACCCACGTCAGACCAAGATCAACAAGGGACACATGCACATCAAGTCTAGAACCAAGCACTTTTTTTCTAGGTGTTACAGCTTTGTTGTACCAGAATCAACAGTACCAATTACATGAATTAATCCAAAACTTTAAAATGAACAAATAAACAATATTTTTAATTTACTTTGGGGTAAGAAAAAAAAAACAGTAATAGATAATGTACAGGTTGTTTGCAATCACATGATCATGAATGTCCACTGGGGGTCAGGAAGTGGGGGACAGCCATTAGGAATCCCTACACTATGAAAAAGGGACTTTTACCACAGTTTAACAGATTTACCTGGCGTGAATGTGATCAGCATCACAAATTACTCAGTCCTGCAGACCTCCTAGTGTCATAGCCAGATGAGGGGAGACAAGAGTCTTGATGAGTCTTGTACAGAACGCTGCTGACATGTAAAAAAAATCCTAATTTGTTCACAATTATTTAAATTGAAACAGTGATATACTATCAACTAAATAAACACTGTGGGTTGAGCAACTAGGAGATGATGTGCCATTTACAAACGAGCCTGTGCTACTTTTTTTGTTAGCCATGGGAGCTAGCTCCCGTTTGAGTGCCAGTTTTATTTCCTCCTGAAAGTCAAACTGGTACTCTTAAAAGAGTCTGATTCCCCGTCACAATGAGAGACTTTGGACGTTGGTGAGATGAACATCAGCTGAGGAAACAGAGTTTAATGTGCTAAACCATGGCAAAACTGTACTGAACCAAGCTGGACTGCTTTGTGGAAACGGATCATACAGCGTTTGATACCACTCATTCATTGAGTGTTTCTGGAAAGTCTCCATTTGAAGGGCCGTGTAGCCCTAGCATCAACACCTTACCCATCTGCTCCAACCAGCGTCAGGACACCTTACCTCTAGACGTGGACAGTGATCGCCCCTTCACAATGTATCCTTCTTGCACAGCAAGATTTGCTTTGTTATATTTCAGTAAAATGTCAGTGATCTATATGTATCACATTTTTATGACCGTCTCAGGATGATTTGGACTAACTTTGTGACCCCTTTTATTTTTAACTAATAGCCACCATCAGCTAAAAGTGTCAGATTCGTACAAACATTTATCTGCCTTTTACTCACAAAGGAAGCTTTGCATGGTTTCTTTGACCAGCTGCTTCTCATTTCTGTTTTTTCTGAACTTCAAAAGCACTATCTGGATTAGCAGAGCAAACATCTTCTATGACAGAGTGATTGATGGATTGATTGATTGAATTATGTCACTCCCTGTGATGAAGTGATGGCTGATGTTCTGTCTGTTCCTCCAAAAAAAAAACCTCGACTCCAAACCCCCTACCAACAGTGGACCGCCATCCCAGAGGTCACCCATGTTAACTACTTCCTGTAGTGGCTGAGTGACTGAGTGATGGATGAGTGTGGAGCGCTCTTCCCTCAGGGGCCGACTGGAAAAAGGGCCCCACTTGAGAAGACAATTACATAGCGCTGGTGAGAGCCACAGGTATGCATTGTTCTGACTGGGGTCAGCCACCAGCCAACAATAGGTGCAAGGAGAGATAAAATAACCAGGTGTATGGGGTAGGGGTGGGGGGTGGGGTATCAGTTTGGGGTCATATCCCAGTCAAATGTTTCAGTTTATGGTAATAAAGCTGCGGTTGATTGGAGAGAAGCTAAATGAAAGCAGGAAATGGTTCGAATCAAAATCTAAAATTGTTTTTTAAGTGCTGAATAAAAGTAAGGAAATTGAAAACATTTGTTATTGTTGACAGATAAGTTCATTGTATATTTAGAACAAACACAGTCCCACCATTCCTTTTACTGTATGTGACACTGAAGGATGAAGACATCTGGGGTTTTTTGGACCAGGTTTACTGCATTCTTCTTCTAGTGCATCTCATGTCAAAATTTGTGATCTGTTTCTACAAGAATGAAAACGTGTTAAGTTCTCTGTGAGCCTGTTTGTAAAAATGAAAGAGATGTGTGTAATGTTTATGTGTGTCCCAGGTTCCAGAGTGCAGGCCGGTGTTGGAAGCCCCGGGGCCACAGAGGCAGTAGTAATTGTAGAAGCAGGCTGAAGAGCTGAAGATAGCATCAGCACTCTGGGGCGGCTGTCAGCGGTGGGATGGGCTGTGCTCATTTGTCACCAGTGCAGACAAACACCACTCCGTTCCGACAAAACACAGATTTGATTGACTAGTTGTGAAGCAACACCAGCACTAATGTTTTGCAACTGTTAATTGCACTAAAGGTCATAAAAAAACAGCAGAGTGCAGGGTTTCGTGTCGCTGTAAACATAACACAGTGACTGCTCTGACAGAGGTTATATCAGGGTAAGGGTTCATGAATGCCAGGCTTCTACATGTGATTTCAAATGCTTTTATATTGTTAAGTTTTTAAGTAAGGACATGATTATTCTGAAGAACGTTGTCACAATTTAAGTCATTAACCCAGATATAAAATTGAATTAAAAAATAGAAGATTTTTAAAGAGGATTTATTATTTTTATTGTTCAGAAAATTCAGATTCAGAAAAAAGTTTTGGTGACTTTGTGTTTTGGTGCAAAACAAATAACGAAGAAGAAGAATAAAATAGTAAGAGGCCATAAAAACAGCTGTACTTCTACTGACAGGGGCCTTAGCTATACTGATGTACAGGTTTGAGATGAAGATGTAGTCCAAATATCTAAAGGAGTATAGTACACACAGTGTAGCTGTTTGTTAATGTCACACATATAGTATGTTTAGAAATGTACTTTTATGACAAAATGACAAATACCTTGTATCTCCATTTATCTTGGTTGAATTTATTTTTCTTCAATCAGTGCTTTTTTTAAAAAACCTTTCACATCTTGCAGGGGGTTTTAACAAATTCTATGCAAAAAAAAAAGTGTCAGAATGCAAGGCTTTGCTCTGAGGTTGTCAAGATTAAATTGGCATATATTATGTAAGATCATGGCACAACTTCACTTAATAGATTATAGTGGGCTTTGGTATGATAGACATAAAAAGACCTATTATCTTAGAGTTTTGTCTACGAAAAAATGAAATTAATGTTGACTTCTGACATCGATCTATCACTTTTTAATTTGTGAGGGTCTTGGCTTGTCTAAGATACAAGTAGGGGAGCTCCAGGGAAAAAAGGTTGGGAACCACTGCATTAGATCCCCAGAGGAAGAAAACTAGGGACTGTGGCAAATGATGCAAAAATAAGAATCAAACACTCTGCTATTGGTAGTTATCAGGAGGCCTGGACTAGTTAAGGTCCTTGAAGATATTTGGTCTCTTGTCTTTAACCTTAACCAGTCCAGGTGTCTCTTTTGATGAAGCGTTGTACAACCATGATCTCGATGACAGGCAGCCTTCAGAAATCTTCCACAAAATACACCAAACATTTTCCCCCTGGCAATGATTTTCTTCTCAGCCCTAAAACGTAAGGCAGTGATTGCTGACTACTCTCACTGATTTCTTGATTTTGAAGTATTCTGTTTTTGTTAACCATCTGTCCTCTGTTAGCAGGCTGATCAACAGTGACAAACCCTCAACCCATCAGTTCACTCAGAATTAGCCTAAAAGTGAAATAATCTCGATGCTGATGTTGATGCTGTCAGAAGACTGGCAGCTGAGCAGCTCTGATGACTGCTGGGTAGGGTGTGATGAGTGTATTTGTGTGTATTTGTGTGTTTCTGGGGGTCTTAAGGGAGAAAGGCCTTGCAGATCAAACAGCTGTCTGATCAAATGTAGAGCGTGTTTGTGGGTCGCCGCTGTGGCCCTGGCTCAAGTGACCAACAGCCCCGATATCATCTGTCCTGCAGGACCTGGCTCTCTTTATCTTTCTGACTCTTATTTCCAATCTAAAGTGGCTGACCCATTTCTCCCTTTAACTTGTCATCCTTGTATGGGGCTTTTTGTACACCTCAGGTCCAATTTTATACATTACTTACCATCCAAAGAAGCTCCCTTAGTATGTCAGTGCTTAGCATTTTCAGATGGATACGAATAATACAATTCTTTATGCATTGATAACAACATTGTTCCTTTGGTTGTAAGCAAAAAATGAGAGACAATGCAGACCCAATGTTCAGTTTATCTGTTATGTTATATAATTGATAAAATTACCTGGAATCTGTACAATCCCAAATAAAAGACAACTTTTCTAGCAAAATTTCAGCAACACATAAAAATACTTTAATCTGGCATTTACAGGTGGACACATAAAAATGGCAATATAGAAAACATCAGCATTGTTGCTGATGGTTTTGTTTGCTTTTACAGCTCATAAAGAGACATTAGTATTAATTCCACCCTGTTTCATAACAAGTTAAAGACTTCACACAGAAGCTGAGTGAACCTAAAACACCAGGTCAAGTAACTTTATTTATTTATTCTAACTTAACTTTATTCATAAAGCACATTTCATACACAGGGCAGAAAAAGTGCTTCACATCTAATCAATTAATCAATCAATATGTCTGTATATCAACAATTTATTGTGAAGTTTCCTCGAGAAACCTTAAAAATACAGTAGGGGTCTCTTTATAACACTGTGTACACACAAAGCAGGGCCTCACTGTGGCATACACTGAAAAGTAAGTGATCTTTAATAAACCTGACAGTAGAATCTTCTCACCAGACCAATGCCCCAGCTCTCTAGGTATCTTCCCAGCTGACCCCTCCATAACACTGGACCAGCCCACCAGGTCGTGGGCACCCAGTAAGCATTGGGCTGAATTGGGCCGTGGAAAGCGTGCAAGTTGCCAGTAAAAGTGCAGCTGCTATTCCCATCCCGCTCTCCTGAGCACATCAGTAGACACACAGCCTTGCCAACAATACCCAAAGATACACCAGTGAGAAGTTATCGCAAAGGAGTCCAGTCAGCACCTCTGGCCATCAGTCAACATCTAGGCCTCACACAAGTATAGTAAGACCGAGAGGACCAAGGTCCAATTCAGTATGGTGTTCCCACATGTTCAAATACTGGGACACGACACTGTCTTGCTCAGCGAACCCATCACCCCAAGTGTGAGTCCAAGTCTGTGCTTGATCTCAGCCTTGCAGTCAGCAGATCGATGGGTTAGAACAACGTGATGTATGCATTCAGCACAAAAACTGGCATTCAAGGAATCCTTGACGATTAAATCTGTCGTGACAAATTTTGATGACAAAATCATCAAAGTCTAATCAACCTTTTATTCACAGCCACCTTGATCTCTGTGTTAGACAGTTAATTTCTTGGTTTTGCTTTTAGTTGCCATCTTGATTCAGCGCCGTAAACCTGCCAGTTTATTTTCATCCATTATCATTCATGATGTACTTTGTATTGACCATGTATTGACAACCTTTCAATTCTTCTCCCCTACTCTGTGCTTTCTTCCACAACCAACACCTCGACTTTTCCATCTTTCCCCACCCTTCACAAACACTGAGCCCACTTTGCTCAGAGTGGCCATGAAGCATCTCCTCTTATACCTGTCTCACTCTTTTACCGTTGCAGGCCCTGTTAGCGCCCTGCCATTCATATCAGTGGGATTAAATGGATCGTTTTTAAGAATTAGCAGCTTCTCCGCCAAGTGGTCTTGATGTCAGGCCAAGCATAATTGAGTCATCTGCATCTCATCTAAAATGGATGAAAGGACTTTTTGATATCGCCAGCTTCTCCCTCCCTCTGCCTCCCCCCAAGAACCCAGCAGGAGAGGGAAAAAGCTCAGACTTCATTTTAGGAAGGTACATCAAGAAGAGGAGGATGACAAGAAGTGGATGAATATAGCTCTGATGAACCATCACTACTTGTGGAATAACAACACAAGTAGAACGTGATGAACTAGAGAAAGAAAGGAACCAGATCAGAAGTTCAGTTAGGCATATAGCTGGTTAAGAAGATTGTGGTCATGGCTTGAAGAAGCCATTTTTTTTTCACTGAGGGCCAGATACAGAAAAATATAAGGCTGATGGGGCCAGACTAATATAGCCCACCTTAAGAGTATTAAAGGTAGTTGAACAAATCTACAGTAGGTTATGATATGCTTAGTGAATGAAAATGCTTATACGGCTTATTAATGGCAACTAGCCAATCATCATTTAAAGATTAAATCCTGTGCATTTTGCAGCATAGTATTATGTAACAAAACTAAAGATGACACTCTAGGATAATAAGGAAAATATCTTAGTAATTAGTGGTGCTATGATTTGTAGTAATTTGGAGTTTTTTTGGGGTGGATTTGGGGTTTCTATATCAATCGATTCTATGATTATTTGTTTTCATTTCAAACCACATGAGATTACATGAGGAAGACTTAAACTAAGTACTGATGTCCCAATAAAATCAGCAAAAGAAGTAATTAAGAGCAAAAAACTAAGTAAAGTCTAAGTTAAAAACTAAAACATTCATACTCACATCAACACATACATGCATGCATTTCCTGTTAATTTCCGTATTGATTTTAAAATTATGTTATTATTTTATTAGCACTACATGGCCTTGCTCCAGACTACCTTTCAGAGATGGTTTAGTCTGTGAACCGGGACGGACCCTCAGATCCTCTAGTTCTTCTTTCTTGGCTGTTCCAAAGAGTAGATAGTGGATAGAGTTAGGGCTGGGCAATATGGCCTAAAATTGATATCCTGATATATTTTTGCTATATCCCAATACACGATATATATCGCGATATTTTGAAATGGCCTCTCAGCAGCTGTATAGTGTTTAATTCAGCCCTAATTGACACTAGTTTGGTGATAAAAATAGACTGTTCTATTGGATTTTTAAAAAAATTGTTTGCAGAAAGTAAAAATCTATATAAAGTCAAATTTAGCAGATTTATTTTGAAAAGGACTTCATTTAATCTTTTACTATTAAATCAAAAAATGCATAAATCATGAAATACTCTGTCTTTTACAGTGTATGGAAAGTCCTGAAATGTTTTCTGGGTTATGTTTACTATTGCTGACTATAAAATGATTATTTCCCTCATTAAGAGTGAAGCAAACCTACACAGAACTCACCAATCATGCATGCAGTAAATGGCCAAAACCCTGCAGTCTAGTCCTCCATTCAGACTCACAGCTGTGATTTTATTAGTCCATTATCTGTGCTGATGAATGCTGGACCAGTTTCTGACAAGTTCATAACAAGAGATTGTCTTTAGACCTAATTCAAGAAGCTCTCCTGTGTGATCATGGTGGAAAAAGCTTGTCTGAGGCGGGAACATTTTAACTTCTCGTTGTCAGTGTTTTGACCTGTAAGGCTGAGATAAGTCTCTGTAGTTGAGGAGAAGTGGATCACATTTTTCCGCTGCTGGGCCGTCTTCTCTCTAAAATGTATGACTCTGGCAGGGAGTTTTAAGTAAAATGCTCGCGCCCAGGCAAATCTCGTATTCTGGGTTAAGTGTCTTTTCAACAACACTGGGCTCATGTCTTTAGCGACGTGTTGTGATACTGCTGCCGTTGTCTCTGAAACATCTTGCGGCGTATTTTAACGAATACCACTTGAGTTCGAGCCCTTCCTTTTCAAAGTTGAACGACTGCTCAACGCTGCAGATCCAGCGTTGTTTCTTGCTGTCTCAAAAGTCAGCTAACTCCCCGCTAACTAGCCATGCTGCTCTCTTTACCTTCCTCTTTCCTTGCTTCTCAACTGATGCACATTTGCAGAGGAGTTTTCTGGATGGGCGCAGGAGAGAAAGAGTGAGCTTTCTGCTGTGAGAGATGCGTTCAGGGACAATGGGAGAAGCGAAACTCCAGCGAGAAATGCGCACTGATGGCTCAAAGCTTCTACATATTTTATACTCAGATATTTGCGATATAGTCATTTTATACATCCTGGGTGGCAGAAGCCGGGATACAGTATACTCGATATATCGCCCAGCCCTAGATAGAGTTGGAAACAGGGACTAGAGACATGGGGGGAAAGGCCACAAGCCAGATTCAAACCCAGGCCGCCCCTGCACATCGGGCGTGCCTTAAACCACTTGGCCATCTACTCACCAATGATTTTTTAAGTCTTAAACAATTTTAATGTCTTCCTGCATAATTGCACCAGCCTCTTGTCCCTGCTTGCTTTAGTCGCGACTCCACTGCCCCCGAAAGTACTGCCCCTCGTTGCTGATTGGTCCTGTCTCTTTCTAACCGGGCCCAAACAGTTCAGATGGAAGCTTTGCAAGGTGGATTTGCCAGTGAGAACCACAGATACAGGCGTATCCATCTGCTTTGCAAGGTTTTAAAAACAAGGAAGCGAATCAGGATGAAACCCAGGATGAAACCCTGGCTGGAGTGACAGTAAAATTGTGTTTGTGGGCATATTAAACAGTCAATATTTACAAATAATCACTTGCGAAGAGCCTCCGCTCAAGATATACTCCCACCATCATTGGGCAAGGTAGATCTGACCTTAAATCAGGCTTAAAATCCTGTAGTCTGTTGCCAGCCTAAAACAGCAAAACATGTTGGCAGCAATGATCAATGAGGTCCACTTGTCCTCCCTCAATCCTGGAGTGCAGACGACAGGTCTAATTGATATTTTTCCCCCAAAATCTCTTTTTTTTTTAAACTTTGATTGAATCAGTGTATTACAGATCAAACAAGGAGACTGATACTAAATTTCCCATTTGCTGGATTAATATTTAGCATTATATACCCGGATGAAACAGGGAAAGTGTTTTGAAACACAAGAAGCATATTTGGAAAGACCTGGTCTCCAAACAATGCTTTTAATCTAAAACAGATGCGCAGGATTAGCTCAAAAAATGTAACTGCATCTCCCTACTCATACTAGCAGTCATGTTTGACTTACCTGCAGAGAAGTGACAGAATAAAATTGTGATTATTAGATCATTGTTCAGATGATTTGATGGGCAGGGTAGAAGTGGTAAGTGATGGATATAAGGGGATGGAGAGGTTTAAAATAGGTGGTAAGGAAAGCAGGATGGTGTGATGCATTCATCAGGAGTGACGCTCACCTTATCTGCTCCAACCTTGACGATGAATTGCTGGCCAGCCCTTCCTAACACACAAACACGCACACATGCACACATCCCCAAGCCAACACTGCTGCCCCTTGATTGACAGCTCTTCAAATGAGTGTCTGAGTAGCACTGGGCTCTGGCCCTCCTAGTAAGTGGGCCGTCAAATTACATCCAGGGGACCGGCTGGCCCCCTATCCCTTGGCAGAGGAGATCTATTTATTTGTCTGTTTATTTGCTTGGTTTAAATATTTGGCGGGGGGGAAAATATTGAATTTTTGTCCCCCGGTCAAAGTCCCCTCATATTTAGTTAATAAAGAGCAGAGGAGGTTGTTTGCACAGAAAAGTGCAGGATACGGGACTTTATTTAAGGGAGTCCTCAGAGAGAGCTGGTGACCTTCTTCTCATGGAGGAGAGCGCTGTGTACACTGTGCTGAGATTCACTCCCTCTGTATGTGTTTGCTTCCCTCTTTTTTTCTTCCCTCTGCTGTCACTTCCCTCTCATTTCTTCCTTTATCGCAGCGTTTTTCTCTTCTCTTCCCTCACCTTTTTTTCCTCTCTTTTTCTGCAGAGCTGTGCTCTATTTGACTAGAGTCTCTCCCTGGATTCCCTGAGCTGCATCCAGGTTAAACTCTTAATTGCCTCAGCAGTGGGTGGTGTAAGGTGCTGGCTCACTGCAGCTCAGCCGGTCCCTGTACAGGGGGCTGCTGGGGTTACTTGGAGGTGAGGGAGGGGAGTTGTTCTGTGTTGGATTGTGGCTGGTGCATAGCTGCAGACAGTGCTGAGGGGTAAAATGACTTAATAATATAGATGATGTAGATGACCTCTGACAGAAACTCTACTGTGAGTGTTTGAAATGTGTCAGAGGCGATCTATGTATGAATGCATATATATGTATAAATGTATGAATGAATGCGTGCTTGCACCAGAAGTGCTGGGAAAAAAATTGATTTATGTTATAATCACAAATATTAAAGGCACAGTGTCTAATATTCAGCCTGGAATCTGACTGTTAGATGCTGCGAATACTCCCAATTTTACTCTTAATTCAAAATGTCTAAAAATAGTTATTTTTAAACATACTATTTCATCCTGAATACATTTTCAACAACAGCCAGTTTGAGCACAGCAAACCTGCTGCTGGTGTTTTTGTCCCTGATGTATCTCTGCCTTCCCTGTACACAGATACAGCAAGATATGTATGGCTCATTAGCTGTGCTTTTAGCATTAGCAGTGCCAGCTCTCTGTTTCAGTAATCTTTACATTGCTGTTTCTGACATACTGACATACTGTCTATAGAGCTGTAAGGTACTCAACCTGTGTTGTTTCCTCTAAAGAAAAGTAAGACTCACAGTGGATTCTACAATCCCCGGGCAAGAGGAAGCCCAATCTGACACGTATGCTAAGTATGCTAAACTAGGGTGACCGTGTTTTCAACCCTCACAATCGGGGCAAATAAATTTCAATGCAAACCCACATGTTCAAGTTTGAGTTCAAAACTTGCTTTTTATGATTTACATGACAGCAGTAAACATGACATAAGTACTTTACCTGTGCACTAATATACATTTAGGTACTAAAAAGAGTCTGGTGACAGACTCCGTGACACATTCTTCAGGCCTATCAGCTTTTAAAAAAATGCTATTTTTAATTTACAAAAACAAGGTGGCTCTAGAAATAGATTGTGGCCATTATAAACTAAACTGAAATGTAAAAAAAAAAACAAAAACAAACAAAAAAAAAAACACAAAAATGTATGGACAAAAAACAGGGTGTAATCTGTTCCTACTGTATAGCTGTATAACCTGAGATTCTTTGCAAAGGTTGCCTCCTAAGCAGTCTGTTTAAGTTAGATGTCGCCAACATTTGTTTCTCTGAAGAGGGTCTTAACTGTGCTTTTTCCAGCTTGTACCCATAGCTTGTTTGCTAGTTTTAATATTACATTTTTTTTTTCAGAATATGAGAGTGTACACTCGAAGTGTGTGCAAAACACAGCACATACAAACACATACATGGTAAGAGTCTCCCCTCCTGGATCTCTTGGGACAGTGGTTCCCAAACTTTTCACAGCCCGTAACCCTTCAGACATTTAACCTCCAGCCATGTACCCCCTACTCTCACGCACTTACAGCCGCAGGAAAAAGAAATGTGTCTGTCAGCCTGCCGCCACCCCTACCTCCCACATTTAGCATGCATAACATACAAATAAAATCTCTTAAAGTGAATTATTTCCCACAAAAAAAGATTTATTTACCAGCATTTTCAGTTAGCAACACCAGTTCACTTTTGAAAAAAGACATTTACATTTCTAGAACATTCAATTATGAACTTGAAACTGTTAACTACAAACTCACCACAGCTCTGATGAGAAAGGTGTCTGAACATATGTTACTATAAGAATCTTGGACAATTAAGTACAGATATCCTTCTCCAAGATCAATCAGAAAGGAAAATCATGTTTTTATTTTTATTTTTCGCGTACCGCCTACGTCACTTTGTGTACCCCTGGGGGTACGAGTACCCCAGTTTGGGAATCACTGTCTTAGGACAACACTAACTTTGTAGCATGACAGCTAGCCTACCTGACATTATGCAGCAGGTCCTGTTGGCACTCTGCGATTGATTGACACCGACAAATCAGGAGTGAGCTTTGATGTGCAGTGTGTAAGTTGTTTTTCTATTGGCCACATAGCAACTGCCCTGGCGATGGCAGTGACTGACATCTTTACAGACAAATACTGATGAAGTGTTGCTGGCATGGTGCATTGTTTTGGTATTACAACTGGCTGAAATACAGGGCTTGTTCAAAAACAGGTCATATTAGTGTTTTGTAGATTTTGTCGGGACATTGGACACAGAGCCTAAAAACGGGACAGTACCAGGTAAATTAGGACGTTTGGTCATTCTATGCTAAACTGAAATAATATGTCTGCGATCACATCATACACCACCACTCAGAGCTAGAATAACCAGAATAACAGCTAAACACAGCTGACTGACATGGACAACAAAAACAGGTGTATCTATCATCTCTGTTATGTTAAAGAGTGGTGTTACAGATTAACAGGTGACCATGTTAACTGGTGACTTTTGTTGTGATGACAGATATTTAAAACTTGAAAAGCCCCATGGTATGTCCATTGAAAATCTAAGGACTCACTGGTGTGTCAGCAGATTTTTTTTTTAAATATCCAGTTATTTACAAAACTCTAAATCTAACATGTTTTACACCAACAGAATGCTCTGATTCTCAGGATTCTGACCAGCATTAAACATCGCAGCAGCCACAATTAATGCATTTATCAGGCTTCAAACAAACAATAATAAAAGTGACACAGCCCCTTATTAGAAGCTCTCCTCTGCACCAGAAATAATCCCTAAAGATCTTAATCTAGTTAAAAAAAAAAAAAAAAAAAAAAAAAATCCAAAAAGACCCACAACATCTATAAAGATCAGCAAACTGGTTTTGTATGATTTCACTCTTGCTGTTGTTCTCAGTAGTCAAGAGTTTTCCAGGCAATTATTCACAATGCTATATAGAAAAATGTGTGTCAATTGTTTTTGGAATCTCCAGTTTAAAAACGGATGGACTTTTCCCCAGAAGAACAGGTGTTAAATACTAACTTTTGTTCTATTGTTATCAGCTTTGAGCCTGACCTTGCTAATGCCTCGAGCTGTGGTCCAGTTGAGTTTTCCAGCTAAACCTCCCAGCTACAGTCAGATACAGGCCTCTGTTTCATAATACAAATTCTGACAGGAAAACATTGTTTTCTTTTTTTGGTTGTATTCTCAATACCAGTAGCAGCTACAGTGAGTTTGACAGTTTGGGAAGAAACTTCAGTGTGCTACCTTTCTAAAGACACCTTGTTTGTGCTTGTCCTGCAAATGATTCAAACAAAGCATTCAATTTAATTTGAGTTCATTTAATTTGCATTCCTGGATGGTCATTTTATACTTATTTTACCCAGAATTCTAAGGGGTCTAATTCATATCTATCAAGTATATTTCACATGCAACAAATAATGTTCAGTTTTCAACATAACTGTTGTAACCGATGACACATTCAGCTGAAAGTCACCATTTAACACAGATATTTGTTAAACCATAACACCTGCTCTCCCAGAGCATCATCAACAATGAAGGCTGTAGGTTTAATTTTTCCACTGATTAGTTTTAAATGCTTTCTCTTGCTTAGGTCTACACCTTTTATTCATGTTTAATTCTTTTGCAGTTCAAGTACAAATTAATATTACCTTTATTTTTCATTTTTCTCTGTTTAATTACATTAATGTCTATCTATCTGCCTATCCGTCTGTCTTTGCTGTCTCTTCCCATTAAAACACAGATACATTTATTGCATACATTGATCCAAGCCCTGCCCTCTTAAGATCAATATCCACTAGCGTGATGAATTTAGTCTGTACATGCTGTAAGCGTAAATGTGGACATCTACAGCGTCTGTTTACTGTCCTGACGCCCCTCATAGCGGGATAAACTGCACCACTGTGTGTGTTTGTGTGTGTGTGCATCAGTCAGTCTGAAAGACCCTCCCACCTTGTCACACACAACAACAACACATGCCTGCTCCGAACCAAGATCAAACCCACGACTCAACTGAGCTCTGTTGTTTTAAATGCTTTTCTGTCACTAAAATAAAACCTCCAACCCGACTTCTCGGCTAATCAATGGGATTGACAGGGTATCAGGGTGCATCTGTGTACAAATATGTTGACAGCTGACAGACCCTGTAAGTCAACGGTTAAGTAATCAAAACAAACAAACAAAAAAAAAAGGTTGTTTTGTGTACTGTATGTGAGAGAAAAAAACAGCATAAGAAGCCACAGCACACTCCTGGCTCATTTCATAAAGCCATATTAGCAAGTTAATGCCCCCGTCTCAGTGCTCCACCCCTGCCATTGATTCCTGTTTAAAAGGCTATGGGTAGTCGATACTACCTCCTCATCGCCATCTGTCTCTATTTACTAATAAATAAAGTGGAGAGCATTGACTGCTTTGGCCAGGGCCTGTAAAAGCATGCATGCTAATGAGCGCTGGGCCTCTGTGGCCAATGGAGGAGGGAAAAGGGTGGGGATGTACTCTACTTCTCTACTAACTCTGTCTCGATTGCTCTCACCAGGCTCAGCACTCCAATCATGGTAATTGCCCGCCGGTCCAGTTGTTGTTTAACATCGCTCATCAGACGAAATGCGGTTTCACTCTGGCTGCATAGATTTTCCTCCTAGGCTTTCTTGTACGTCCATTTCCTTTTTTTTCACTTCCTCCAGTTGTAATGGTCAGTTCTTAAGGTCGTGTCAAGCCGTTTGTCAAATGAGGCCCATGAGCGATGCCAAACTTAACTGTCACGCTGATCAATTACCGATCATATAGATGGGCCCCATGATGCATTTGTTCTAAAAGGTGCTCAGTCTTTTCTGCCTGCCTTCCTCCTCCCATTTCTCTTAGTTTTTGCGTCATCTACACAGGGAAAAATTAATGTTTGTATTTATAAAGGTATGTGAAATCAATATTTAGAAGGAGAGACGTTTTTCATTTGAAAGCAAAAGCAGACTGATTGATTCATTATCACAGGCAGATGAACAATAATTATTCACACCAATGTTAGGTTTCCACAATAATTGATGGCATGTCTGTCTGTCTCTGTCACGATTCTCATGCCACACCATTGCTCCAGTTGTTCTTGATAGACTTTTTGGTTCGAAACTGGCACTAGAAAAATAAAAGTACAGATTTTATACAAAATCCAAAATTGTTGCACCTTTTACTTGAGTTTGCCCCCATCCCCGTCTCCCACTACATCACCTACCCTATACAACACGTTCATGCTGCGTTCTATTTACCTCATATGTCAGAGCTGAGAATAATGTACCCAGGATAAAATCTCTCCATTTCCTTAGAGTTTGTAACTGGGCTTACTGGTGGTTGCTCTGACTTTCCAAGCTTAAATTCCAGGTTCCAAGTAATTTCCAAATTCCAAGATTAAATGGATTGCACTATGAGGATGCATTTTATTCACTCTGCCACAATGCTGAAAAGGAAACAGCCTTTGCCTTAAAACACATACTAAAAGACGGAAACTTCACCAGATTCATGACTCTGTTTTTGCTTTATAACTGACAGAAAAAGTGACAGAACTGGAAAACACACCCACAAGAAAACGTATGTGGCACACCTGGATGTGATGATACACCTGATCCCTGATTAAAGTAAGCTCTCTTTAAAGACTCATATCAAACAAGATAACACAGGCGATGTGTAACAAGTTGGTGTTAGATTCATGGTGTATTTGCTGTTATTTGTCAGTTGTAGTTCACGGTGCTGCTTAAGCATGTTTGAATATGTGCAGCCAAACGGTGTGATGCTTTGTTAAAGCTCCACAATAGTGTGCTCTAAAACTTTTTAAATGAGTCAAGAGGCACAGCTTTAATGCCCCCCTTATTATGTTGGCTGCTAATCACCAGCACTTAGAGATGCTGAGCCATTATGCAGTTATTTAGGGAAAAACAGCCTTTTTCATGCAAATTGACCTTTTAACAGTGCAGCATAAACAGACTAAAGATTAGCCTACTGTCTGTGACACCTGATGGAAGTGTGTTGCCGTTCCAGAGATCAAGAAAACATTCCACCACTGTATGGCTTAAAAATAAATAACCATTAATGATGTGAATATAAGGTTGGTGAATATTACTGTCACACTGCTATTACTAAGCCATAATTAGGAGTCAAATCAGTTTAACCTGCAATTTCCACATAGGACAACTGCACCGAGCACCGAAGCGCCACAGGTTTGCTCTTACCGGGTAGAGACCACAGGAGAACTGCGAGTTTATGCAGGAATAGTATGTCAAAAAAGGACAATTTTACCTTTTAGGGTTAATTTATCATCCTCTCCGACATAAGTCCGTATAATTGCTTCTGCCATTGGGTGAGTAAATTAGAAAGTTAAAAAGTTAACGTTTGCTTAGGGGATCGGTGGCCTCCTCACAAGTTAACTTTTCCTCATCAATGGCGCCGTTGTAGTCCCATGCAGGGCTCTAGTTATAAGAATCAGACTTGTGTTTATGGTGAAGTACATTCTTAATAATAAGAAATTCTACCCAATGTTTTGGTGTGAAGCAATAGAAACATAAGTAAAACAAAGAAATTAAAGGTGTATTAAACAGTATGATTGGCAAGGAACTTAAAAAACAGAATTTATTTATGTAAATCAATATAAGATGAAATATGAAAACACAAAAATCATGATGAATATTGTCTGAAACAACACTCAAAGAAAAGAAAGATTCAGAACGTGAAAAATTCCCCCAACACACAAGCACGTCTGCACAGTCCATTTGACCTGACACTGGTTTCCTGAGTGAAGGGGTTGTGCTGATGTGCCGCGGCTCTCATAGCTCAGCATAACACAGTACTGCTGTGTCAACTGTGACCCCGGTGACCCTGCAGGAGCCGGAGAACGGGCTGCAGCGTCGCTCTGCGACTCAGGTGAAATGAGGGCTCAAAGGTCAGCTGTCCAGTGTGTCAGGCTTGCTGATCAGGAAGTGTAGCCTCTTGCTTCAGGGAGTACACAGGGAGTGTCATGTTTTGGACACATACTCCCAGTCTGACATAAATCTTCCATGCTAACATGAGAAGGAAAGCCTTGCTAAGACAGAGTGCAGCAGGGAAGCTGTAAATACTTCGATTAAATGTTTGTCAAAATAGATGTCCAAGAGTTTTAATCATACTGTTTGCTGTTGCAGCTATGAGGGCATAATAATTACTTCAAAAATTGATGTTTTCAGTGCCCTCTAATGTAAAGTCTTGTCAATTACATTTCATTGTTATTGTCCTATTTGTCCTATGTTAAGTCTACATTTGGTTCTACAGCCAAAAACACTGTCAAGAATCAGCATTCTATTTAAAGTATCCATGCAGTTTTCCTCTCATCTGTGGCAGTCTCCTAAAGAGTGAAACAGTGCAAAGGTTCATGTTTGTTTGTCCCAACCCTTGCTCTCTATCTGTGGCTCACTCCCATTGTAGACACATCCAAACAGACCCCCTACCTCTGCCGCGCCGAGGCAGTCCTTCCTTCCATCCTTAACCCAGAGTATTGGGTTAGAGAGCTTACTGTTGTTCTGAGCCACCCCAGCATCCTGGTAATGCTATGAAGGGAAAACAGCAGCTCGCCAGTGGAGTTTCCTTCCCCCTGTCTCTTCTGAAGCAAGCTCTGCTGGTTGTCCGGATCAAACTGGCCCACAGTGTGGTGCAGAGTGCTCTCTGCAAACAAGAGGAGGCCCATGCATTAAAGACTCGCTCCAGGGGCACCTGTCTTAGAAATTTTACTCTTGGACAGCCCTGGAGAGGCTAACATTACAAGGAGAGTTTATGTTTTTGTGTGCATCTGAGTGTGAGAATTTCAGGATCTTTTAATTTACCTTATACAGGAGTAGGTTTTAAGTTTTTTTTTTTTTTGATACTTCTATGAAGCTACAGATATACAAACTTTCAACACTGTCATCACAACCAGAGAAGCTATCAAAATCAATGATACAACCACTAGATAATGGTCAGAAATATATAATTCTTTGAATTTAGGGTTAAAATTTTGTTTTCTATCATAAAATATGTCAGTTTTTCTTTTCAAAATGCTTACTCAAAAACATTTAATAAAAATGAAAACAAGCAGTACTTTTTTTTTAACTACAGGAGGTTCACATTTTTTATTACCCTCTCTAAGACCCTTACCCTTTAATTTTTGCCTTCATCATTTTAGTACGTCTTTGCCATCTTAAACTGTTTACAAAATACAATAATATGCAATTCCTAAATTTGTCAGTTTTTGCTGAAAATTGATTGGGTATAATAAGTTTAAAGCAAGTGTCCAGGTAAGCATCAAATTACTTATTTATAATTATTTCAGATTAGACTTCATTGCATACAGAAAACAATAACAGTCTTTAATATTACAGTTTTCACTGTAAGTAAATTGGACTATGCCATTCAAGCCTTTAATGAGTTCACTTTAATATACAGTATGCTTAAATGATAGATTATAGATAAAGTGCAAAACAAATAGACAAAATCACCTTATACCTGATGTATAATCTACAGTGGTTTATTGTTACCTATAGAAGTACGTATACTTTTCATTTATGCCTGAAAGTAGGCCTTTTCACTGCTGTCGGGGCAAAACCTCGTATCTCCAAAATCACCACTATTCAGGGAATAAAAAAATGACATATTTTTCAGTTAATTTAACAATGAATGGTCAAAGCCAGTATCTTCTTTGATACTCTTCTTATTTAAAATATGTTAAAATCCACTGACAGATATAAAGGGTGACCAGTTGCACCGATTTATGAAAAAAAAATGAATTAACATCATGAAAAATGGAGATACAAGGTTTTGGCCCAACGTCATTGTTTTGTATGTTCACACAGGCCACCAGCCTGTGCTGATTGACACCAGGTCATTAGTGGACTCAGAAGGGGCACCCAATGAATGGGCCCTCCTCAGTTGTGATTTATTGATAATATTGGTACATGTGTGTTTGATCATTATAATTGGCTCTACTGTCTGGTTACTTTATTTTGGAGCTCAAAAGTGTGTCATCGGGCTCTGATATTCAAATCATTTGTTTGTGCCACCTGATTCTTAACTAATTTTGCCACTTTTTAACTGCCTTTCAGCATTTTGCCCCTTTTTTGCCTTTCTTAACTCATTGGGTGCCAGCCCTTTTATAAAATGGAAAGTGGCTTGTGCCAGCATTTTTGGCCATTTTGAGTCATCTTTCAAGACCCACAGAATATTTTGTACTATGATTCTGAAAAGACCAAATAGCTCAAATGAAAAAGAATCTCTCTATTTCATCATGGAAAAAAACGTTTGTAGCTTGTTCCGTTCTTGATTTATCTTAAGTTGAATAGAGGCTAGTTTCACCAAAAAGACCACTTTTTCTCTAGCAAGCTGAGAAAAATGCATTTTTGTGAAAGAGAGTCTGTCAAGCAGAACAGTGATTTGAATGTTATAATTTTGCCTTCAGTGACATAAAAGACATCTGAAAATTGTATTACAAATGTTATTTTATTGTAAAATAACTAACAATGCTTCCAGTCACTGTCATGCCATTCACACTCTGGAACTGGACGGCCTCCATGTGACCTCCCTATACACCCACGTCCTCTCCTGCTTGTCGCTGTAGGCATCCAGCTGGCGAGAGGCTGCCTTATTTCTTCGACGCACGGGGGAGACCTTGCGGCATTCTTTAGCTTCTTTGCCGGCTGAGGCAGATCAATAAAAGCGCCGATTCCTGGATTTGCTGTCGTTAAGTTCAGTGTTGGTTTCAGTGAGTAAGCGATTTCTCAGGCAAAAGTTTAAGGTTTCTTCCAGTGACTAAGAACTTTTAGCTTTAATTACCTCTGAAATGATCGCTCTGCTCTTTGACCCCAGGGTCTCCACCTCTGATGTTTGATCTACCGTCACTTCCAACTGTAGTGTTCAGACTATGTATCCCAGAAGCCCCAAAATTACTCACAGGGAGCGTGAGAGCGCCTCCTTGTGCCAGCCGCCGAAAAAACATTTTGACGTATACATACGTCAATGGCGCTCAAGTGTTGTTTTTGAAATGACATGTATATATATATATATATATATATATATATATATATATATATATATATATATATATGTCAGTGGCACTCAATGAGTTAACCAGTTTTTACGGCTTTTTTTTTTTTTTTTTTTTTTTTTGCCATTTTGCAGTTTTGATTGTATTTTGGCAAATTTTCACATTTTTTTCTTTTTGCAATTATTTCATTATTTTTCCCTTTAAGTTGTTTAGTTCCTTCCGCTTAATTCTCTTGGACCCTGACATTTGTGCAGATAGTGGATTAGCTTTAAAGTCTTAGATTACTTCCCACATGGTTTAGTCACTGTGCCTTTTTACATGGTTAACATTAGCAAAAAATAATAATAATATGGTAATTTTGTTTTCAGAAAAGGGTTTACATTTTGAAAAAGGCTACAGCATGAAAAATAAAATAATTTTATTTTGTTTCTTTGATAATTGTGGTTATTATTCAGGCCAAATTTAGGGGTTATCAACTTTATAATGAACCATGATTTCCCTGAGCACCATGTGCCCCACTGGGCTGGGGCACATGCTAGCCCCCTCTTTATCCTTCCTTGGCTGTACTAGGTTGGGCACAGCACACACACAAAAAAATTGCAATACATTTCTGGTGAAATAATAAGAAATCCTGGTTCAAATACACAGGTGAGGATTTCAGCTTTAGCCTCAGTTTAGAGAATGACTAAAGCAGTCATCAATGCCAATGTGGCATATACAGCAATTTAGGGGAGCTAGCAAGAGAAGGGAAGGGCACTTTTTTCACATTTTGTCCACTGGGAGGGTACCCTGGACCTGGACTGGCACTTTATCATTTGTCCACTGGCAAAGTACACAAGAGTTAGCTTTATCACATTTTGTCCACTGCTTGGGCTCCCACTTTGAAATGTTATGTCCCCTGGAAGAGCACCCGAGAGGACACTTCATCATGTCTTATGTACCAAAGGAGCACTAAACCACTGATCATACATGAAAGACACATTTTTAAATCCACTGTATTATATTTTGATACACATATTTTCTGCCCAGTTTGACTCTAAAATAAGCTCCAATGATAGTTACATGTTGCTTCAATCTACTAAATATCCCTGTTAAAGTACCAGTATGAGTTTCAGTGTTTCTCTAAAATGGGCAAACAGCTCATGAAAAATCACATTATGTCACAAATTGAATTCACAATTTTATGTGTTGATCTCTTGTATTTAACTGTATTTGTCTGGTAGATTTAAGAGGAAATCTTCATGGTATACAGATTTTATAGAAAAGGATCCTATGAAGGCATTGTGTGTGGAATAGCATTAACATTGAGAAGTCAATTGCCTCAGGGTTTCTGGATTTTTATTTATCATTCTTTTTATTTATTGGTCACATGAAGGAAAAAATTCACAACTGCAGTATATTTGGAATCACTGCTGTCTACACTTTGATATTTTAAGCACCACAGTCAAAGAACAACCAAAGTTGGAGAGTCTCAGGTCTGCCTCTTTCATCTCTCCTCATCGCTGCTTCTGACAAAAAAAAAGAAGACAGGCACTCTTCACTCTTTCTCTCCTCTTGCACCCCTCCCTCCTCTCCTTGCCTTCTTCCTCCACTCACTCTGTCCAGGGAGTCATTATTGCTTTGGTAAATATTTCATAGGCCTCAATACCTTTGCACATAGCCACCTGCCAGCTGCCTCTTCTCTCTCACACACAGAAGCGGGGATAGACAGATCAAAATGAAAGAGAGCAAAGTGAAGGTGAGGGAGGGGGAGGAGGTGGAATGAGAGAGAGAGGGAGGAAGAAGTCTGCTGTATTTACATTTTCAGTGAACCTGGGCTCTGTATCTTGGCTTCATAACAGCCTGAGTCCTTTCAAAAGATGGCAAGATTCCCTGGATGTTGTCAAATCTGTGCCCAACAACGTTTTGTTTTCTAAGGCACCCCTTTCTTCGCCTTAAGCATTTTTTTTTTTTTACACATAAAAGGTGCTGGTTTAGTTTCCGAGATGGTGTTGGTGAAGGGAAAGGAGGGACATGGAGAAAGACAAAGAGACGAAAGAATGAGACGGCACAGGCTCAAGACAAGACAGGGAGAGAGAATACTAAGCTTCTCCTTCTTCTGACCTTGAAGGGGCCTGTAAGCAGCACCCACTTCTCCCTCCCCTCCCTTCCTCCATCTCTTACTTTCCCACCTGTTTACTTTGACTGGGTTAGAGAGGGCTCTTGCATCACCTGCAGTGTCCTCTCTGTCTTTCTTTCCCTGCTCTTGTTTGTGCTGTTCCCCTCGCTTCTTACCTTGAAAAAGACTCCAAAGGAGTAGCGATCCAGAGATGAAATATTCAGTGTGGATATAAGCGCTTTAAGATTTTTCAGAGTGGATAGCTTGTTGCCACAGAGCTTTGACTTCATAAATAAATGGTCAACAGTGGCCTCTTCCACTGCCCTGCCTCCTGTATATATATGTGGCTGAGCAGTTCGTGTGCCCGGGGCTAAGCCCTGCCAGTAGGTTCCAGGTCTTAAATATGGATAAGCTGTGAAACGCCTCTGGATACACTCCTATGTAGTCAGTGTAATGTTGAATAGTGCTCATGTGGCAAGATCCCAAATAGAAAATGAAAAAAATCTTAGTGACTTCTTTGGAAATGCAGGGTTGTTAGGTGGAATTGGGGCGTGCTAGAATAAATGTTAGATTAGGTTAGCTTTGGATTAACATTGTCTGCTCATATTCAGAGACAGAAGGCAGAAACAGACATCTCACATGATGGCTAAAAAGTCCTTTGTTGTTATTCTGACTAAAACTGTACTTTTAAAATACATATAAACATGTCAGCCATAATGAAAGTGCACTAAGTTGAATTCCTTAGAGATCTATTACTCTTGCATCAATACACCTCAGGTTCCCCATACTGGCCAGGGGCGTTCAGCTCAGTTGTTGCGCCATGTCTGATTTGCATTTCAAACACCATGAATACGTAGAGAAAACACAGGAAGTCCACACCTTTAGGGCACAGTAAGGGGTGGATGTGGTGAGTAAGCACGGCCTAGGTTACCATCCCAACAAGTAGTAGGGTTGCCATGAGCCCCTGGTTGTGCCATTGATGTCCAAGGGCTCAAAAACCAATCGTGGTTTCTGGGTATAATACCAGAGGCCCAGGGAAAACCAATGCTGTCAAGCTTGACCTTGGCTGACTAGCGACACTCATGTGTGTCCTGACTCTAGCTGCTCTCCATCCCTCTCCAGCCCCTGGTTGTGGCACACTTAAGCCCCTGTGATGATCCTTATATACCTACAACATATGCACATGATTGTACATATTCTAAAATACAAATACCCAATAGTAATTTACCAGCTCTTAGAAGGGCATCATAACTCAATTACATCCTATCGTTGTATTTTAACATGTCTCTAGGCCAGGTATTATATGCTCACTAGTGGGAAAATATCATGCATCATGCATTTTTAGGTACTGCATGCTATTTTACTACACAATAATCCACTAATCTTTTGTCAGTAAGGGACTACCTAACTATATCTTGCATGACATAAAAACATTGGCGCTTTTTGTGGGCTTGAACCTTGCTGTTGGGGCTAGGTGTTCCTTAGGGACTTTTTTGGATAATCAAACTCTACTTTGATGTAACCACTGGCTCCTTAAATACACGTCTTAGGGCCAGATCTACTAAAGGTTTACGTGTATAAAAATGTGTGCAAACTCATTGCACACGCAAAAAAAAGTACAAACTGATTTACTAACAGTGCGCTAAGGGTTGTATCTTTCAAAGGTGCAAAATGCGCGGCTGCATCCAGTTAGTACGTTCACTGCAATGAATATGTAATATGGGGCGTTTACACGCAATTGTGCGTGTACTGGGAGGAGACAATGTAAATATATCATTTTAGCGTACGCAAAGCGATTTATCAAACCTGAAAGCAATTTTGCTCATAGAAACTGCGTCTATATTTAACACGTCTTGAAGGGAGGTGCGAACAGTTTCTATGTGTAATTGTGCACACATGGCTGTGGTTATTGTGGCAAGAAGGAGACAAGAAACGATGAAAGAAGACGTAGAGAACACATTTTTCACCCTCGTGTGAACATTGTTAGACTGAATGAGAAAACAGTCATTAAAACATATCACCTATCTAGCCTTGCCATTTTGGAGCTGTTGGAGGAACTCAGAGCAGATTTGGAGCCAGCCACGAGAAGGAGTCACGCAATACCAGCAATGACAATACTCCTTGCAAGTTTACATTTTTTTCCATCTGGGTCATTCCAGCATACGGTAGCTATTACAGCTGGGATCTCCCGATCCCATTCTTCTGATGTTCCGTGTGAAGTTGTAACACTTAACTTTTCTCAAGCTAGCATTAAACACACACAAGGGGGGATTTTTAAGGAAAACAGAAAACCTTTTAAAGTAAAGAATATATCACAATGCAATAAACAACAATTCTGAACAAATATAATCAATAAATCTCTCAAGAGAACTCAAATGAAAAGTAGGTCACAACAAAATTAAAGATTTTTTCACAGTCTTTATAATTTCATAATAAACTAAAAGTCCAAATCTAACGAAAACAGCAACCTTGTCCTTATCCGAGCCCTTTTAAGTGTCTTTTAAGTCTTTTTATAATGTCTGTGATGCACGTAAATGCAAACGCTAAAGTCTTTAATCCACCAGTCTCCAGAATAAGTCCACACAGCAAAAAAAAATAAAAAAAATAAAAAAAATAAAAATATGCGATTGACCGCTAATTAGTGGTATACCGGGTAAAAAATACCAAAACAAGATGATCCCACCTGAATCCAGGAAGCATAATCTAACAGGGAAAACTCTTTTTCTTCTCCCTGACTTCCTGAGGGCTTCTTTGCTGTAGCTCATTTAAGTGTTTATTGGCTTCTTCCATCAACTCCTCTAATTCTGTAAGGTTGAATTTCATTTTGCGTGTTTGGCTGTCATGCTTCAAACCATGAAACACACAAAACCCTCATTTAAAAAGGCGTGCCTCCAACACATTTGTACCTCTTGTTATTTGCCCATTCACTCTTAGTAAATCACCTGCAAACCGCGGTCCAACCCCAAATACTTCTAGATTGCGCACGCAAATCATTACACGCAAATTGGCATCTTAGTAGATCTGGCCCTTGATTGTTAAAAGTAAAAAAACTCATATTTGATGCACATATACAGTATAATGATTATTTCTTGAGGTCTCTTGGCCCGGGCCATTGTCCGTCTTTGCCCAATGGTAAATCCTCCCATAGGTGAGTCCTAGAGTTAGAGCTACACATTTTTGGACCAACAAGGAGATGTACAGTTTATGCTGTGTCAGCCAGAATGTATCGAAGTGCACAGATGTTTCTTCCTAGCTTGTTAGTCAGTTGTTTGCTATAAGACATGAAAGGGTCAACCAGGAGAGGGTCCAAGAAGAAGTGTTGGCATTCATCATAGAGAAGTCAGACATACATCCATTAAGAAATCGATTCTTTCCTTGTGCTTGTGGAATGAGAAAACTGAGATGAAATGGACAAATCAAGCTGTAACCATATTTTGACTTGACTGTGCATGTTATAGTCCTGACTGCTTCATAGAATGAGTTGTTTCTGATGGATACGCTGACTCATCAGCAAACTTAACACAGGAGTATTTGTTTACATAGCACTCGGTCTAACCACTGGTTAACACAGTTACCATATACTGCACTTTCCTTCGCATTCCACCAATGACTGCTTACCTCCTCTTTTCAGCTGCCCTACATCCTTCTCCTTTCCTCAGACCTGCTCTTGTTTCTGTGTTGGAGAGAAGCTTGACGTTCAGTTTCCTTTGAGCTGTCCTATGTAAACTCTTGTTCTCACATTTGCCTTTCAGTGTCTGACATTTATACCAGGGAATGAAATGAGTCTGTAACAAATGTTTTGGCCTCTGTTGAACTTTTTAACCAAGTGAGGCTTGCTAGCAGTAGCCGTGAGTTTGTGTTCCCAGAAACCCCTTGGGATAGCGACTCCCTGAGCTTCCGAACAGAGGGTGAACTGTTTTTTTTTTTTCTCTTTGATTGAAAGGAGAAAAAAGTAGAAAGAAATGTCTTTTAGAGTTGTATAGGTATTAGGATAAGAGGGATTGGAGCAGAGATTTTCTTTTGTAGATATATATAAGTCCATTTGTATTTCATTTGAGTGAATAGAGATATGGTCTTGGTCTAGCCAGGCCATTTAGCCCTGTGAACTAATCTGCAGGTGAAAAAGGGGGCTGTGAGTGTGATAAAGGTGCCCTTGAAGACAGGTCTGGCCACCTCTGGAGCGGAGAGTTGAGCTCAGGTCATGAACAATTTGTGCCTGGTTGATTTTGTGTGTCGGTGTGTGCGCATGTGTCACTGTGAGAATATGCAGTATGCTAACACCCTTGAGCCTTGTAGCCATATATCAGCAATAGGAAGTGGTGTGACACGGGCTACAGGGCCCTGCTGATATGGTCTGGAGCTATAATGGGCCCTGTTTCAGGGGAAGGGAGACATCAGCTGCACTGATCTTTACTACCCTCAAGGGCTCTGGAGATTACTGGCATACAAGAGGAAACACTATTCAGGTCACTCAGATGGTAAAAAGTTTTTCTTCTGCATGCCTGTACCACACACACACTTACACTGTACCTCTGCATGAAAGATGAGCTGTTTCCATGCAGACAACAGCGTTTGTTTTTCTGTCTTTTTGTTGCAGATAGGGCCTGGCTCTTGTTAGCTGTCAGGCCGAGCATCCACAAACCTCTCCTCTCACTTATTGATGGGGATCCGCCAAATTACAGACTCAAACAAGAGAAGCGTCTGCAAAAAAAACAACCCTTGTAAAGTTTTTCTACAAGCCCCTTGTACTTCAGCCGTGTTTGTGTGTACATGAAGGGAAAAAACAGAGAACGAATGTCAAGAATATCCCAAATGCATTTTTCTTTGTTTCGCTTACTCTTTTCTTCAGCTGTCTCTCTTTGGTCAGGCCCTGTCTGGTCTTGCTATTATCCTGGGGCGTTATCAGTGTGTAGCTGCCTCTTCAGATCAGGCCTGCGATAAGGGCTAAATAAATGGAATGCTTGGCTAGTGGACATAGGTCAAGCCTTGCTTCGCCCTGTTTTTTTTCATGTGTTGTTGTGTTTGTCTGCAGGGGAAGTGGAGGGGGCAGCAAGAAGCCTAATGAACTTATTGATTTCAATTTCAGGCCTCCTCGTCTGACGCTTCTGTAGCTTTCAACCATCGCCCGACATAAATTAGTAAGTCTTTCTCTTGTTCTGGGACTTTTTTTCATGCTCATCCCTCTTACTCATTCAGTCTGTCTCTCAGAGACAGGCTGCTATCTTGGAAATGCTGTTTTTAAATGTGTTAAAAGCTTCTGTGGTTAGATGGATGCTGTCTCGGTGTGGGTGTTTTCTGTGTGGCTTAGCATACACCTGTCCCTGACAGAGATGAAGCTATTGAAATGGCAAGCCGTGCTTGTGTGTGTGAGTCTGGGTGTGTGCCATTTGGGGTCACTGAAGATGCTGAGTGACCTCTTCCCAGGGGGGTCAGGGAGCAGCTGACAACTGTTTGTGTATGTCTGCGTGTGCATGTATGAGTACATGTGCATCCACTACTAATACATATCATGTGTCACATGCACAACATGTTTTCCTTACGATTCTGTGCAGAGACAGAGGCCCGTGCCAGCAGAAGTGAGCGCAGCACATTCCCAAAAGAAGCGCAGCTCGTGGAAAATGAGAGGCCAGCGGCGCTGGGACAGGAAGCCTTCTTGGCCCGGCCCTAACAAGCACTGTGGGAGCCTCCACTCTGGACCCAGTACATCTGATACCCCTGATGATGTCCAAGGGCTAAACAGTTAAAAGGTCCGGTTGCTATATGTAGATGCGCAACAGCCCCCCTTTTCTGAATCTGATACTCTGGGAATCACAATAACAAGGCTGTGAGCTCTGGTCAGTTTTCCAGAGCTACTAGTCGGCCTCCCACCCTCAGGAAGATCGAGTGAGAGCGTGAAAGAGAATTGATGCTGAGTAGCACAGGTTTTAATAGGGCTGTCAGAGTCATATTGTTTATGTCGTGTTCCAGATTAATCCATTCTTCCTTTATGAGCCTCTGCAGCCACCGTAAATTGCAAGCACCAAGCCAGTCCACTGTTGAGTTACGCCTCGGGGATCAGTGCCACACATGGGCGGAAAATAAATCATTTCCCCCGGATTTAAAGCCGGGCAATACCTGGGCCCTTTGTAAATAAAGCCATAGATGTTTTTACACCCCCCTGTTTTCTCTCTCCTGCCTCCAGGGTTCTTATTGAATCTCAAAAGGAGAGGGAGGGAGAGACAGAGAGAGAAACATGAGAGAATAAGAGAGAGCAGAGTTGAAGGGGGACTGAGGGAGAAAGAGAAGGAGCGAGAGAGGGGTGAGCGAAACAGAGGGAAAAAGTCAGGGAAGAGACTCCAAGCAGGGAAGGATGAAGAGACACAAGCCAAGCTAGCTTTGCAAAAACAGACAAGTAGAAAGAGAGAGGATGTAGATGTTGGCTGGGTGATGTATGCATCGGGTACTGATTCCCTGGGTTCTCAGGGTGTTCAGGTTGAGATCTGTCAGACTGTCTTAACACAGGGCCCACTCTAATGTCTCTGCTCTGGAGCTGTGAGCACTGAGAAGGCATCCAGCTTCACCAGAGCGACCGGCACACTGGCACAGTGCTGAAGCCCATGCCACCAGTACCCTGCTTCCAAAAGCCTAACCTCTAGCCTGGGGGAGCAGTGCCAAAACCTGGAGAGAGCAGAAAAAAGCAAAAGGAGAAGGAAGGACCGAGAGAAAGGCCTGAACAACTTGTTCATCTGGGCTGCCAGCCGAAGACAGCCAAAGGGAATGAGGAATGTGCATGCGGCTCTGTCAGGACTTCATGAGTTATACATGACGTGCTATGTGAAAATGCTTCCTGTGTACTCTGTGTATCATGCTCTTTCTCTTCTCCACCCCCCTTTACTTTTTTTTTTCTTTAACCCCCTTCCTCCTGCCCTCCCCTTTCCTCTCTACCATCACTTTCAAGAGCTCAAAGTTTGCTTTTCTTTTCGGTGACAAAGTATTCCCTGGTTGTTAAATGTTAATCAGTGGCAGGCAGCGGGTTGACACGAGAGGCTCCAACATCTGGAGGGGATTCTGCAGCAGATACTGGCCTGTTGGTGTAGATGGACCACAATGAGACCTCTGCTAACTACAACAAAAGTGCTGCATCTTATCAGATATTCGACACTGTTTTGGGTCCTTTTTACAGAGTCCAAACTAAATAATTTCACGAATACAGCCACTGAAGAGACCCTATAATTCATACTTAACACAAACATTTAACCTATCCATTATTCATTTCTCCAACAATGCCAGGGGGCAAAAATCAGTGCTCCCCTCACCCATATATCTGCCCCACTACAGAGAGGGTGATGCATTATTCAGAGCATGCCAGGCTAGACTGTTTTCCCTGTTCTTAACTGCTGGAAGCAACAATCATCTCTGTCCTCTTCTCTGTCAGCTCTGTTTGCCTCTCTTAACCTATGATACATCATGGTTATTTTTATCATTCACAGTATCCATAAATGCATCAGTGAACTTATCACAGTGCACATTACAGTGCCTATATAAAGTATTTACCCCCTTGGACGTTTGACCCTTTTTATTGATTTTGTAAATCAATCATGGTCAATAGAATTTGGTGTTTTTGACTAAAATACTCTTCATCGTCAAAGTAGAAACAGATTTCTACAAAGTAATGTCAATTAAATAAAAATATGTGATGTAAAATAAGTGACTGCATAAATATTCACCCCCTCCAAGTCAGTACACCGAGCTCCAAATTATTATGCAAGTTATTTTTTTCTACTAAATAGTTGATGCAGATGACCATCAGTATAAGTTTCAAATCAACAACTGTTACAGCATAATTCAGATTTTAATAAACAAACCTCCCAATGATAACTTTTTTTTTTCAAAAATAAAAAAACTCAAAGTGCACTGTTCCCCATTATTATGCACAGCAGAGTTTTAGAACAAACTCTGTTCTGATGTGAACCGCCTTCCTCCCTCATAGATCTTTTGCTTGAGGATGCTCCAAAGGTTCTCAATAGGGTTGAGGTCAGGGGAGGATGGGGGCCACACAATGAGTTTCTCTCCTTTATGCCCATAGCAGCCAATGACACAGAGGTATTCTTTGCAGCATGAGCTGGTGCTTTGTCATGCATGAAGATAATTTTTCTACAGAAGGCACGGTTCTTCTTTTTGTACCATGGAAGAAAGTGGTCAGTCAGAATCTCTATAACTCTATACTTTGAGATCATTTTCACACCTTCAGAAATCCTAAAGGGGCCTACCAACTCTCTCCCCATGATCCCGACCCAAAACATGACTCCGCCACCTCCTTGCTGATGTCGCAGCCTTGTTGGGTCATGGTGGCCGTCCACCAACCATCCACTACTCCTCCATCTGGACCATCCAGGGTTGCATGGCACTCATCAGTAAAGACTGTTAAAAAAAAAAGTCTTCATGTATTTTTGGGCCCACTGCAACCATTCCTGCTTGTGAGCATTGGTCAGGGATGGCTGAATAGTAGGTTTAAACATGACTGCAAGCCTCTGGAGGATCCTACACCTTGAGGTTGGTGGGAATCCAGAGGCACCAGCAGCTTCAAATACCTGTTAGCTGCTTTGCAATGGCATTTTAGCATCTTCTCTCTTATTCTGATGAATTTGTCTGTCAGAAACTTTTATCATTATGCCGTTATCTGCACGAACCCGTCTGTGCTCTGGATCAGCCACAAATTTCTTCACAGTACGATGATCACGCTTAAGTTTTCCTGAAATATTTAATGTTTCATTCCTTGTCCAAGGCATTGCTCTATTTGATACTTTTTGGCAGCAGAGAGATCCTTTTTCTTTCCCATATTGCTGAAACCTGTGGCCTGCCTAATAATGTGGAACATCCTTCTTAAGTAGTTTTCCTTTAATTGGACTCACCTCGCAAACTAATCATCACAGGTGTCTGAGATTGATTTCAGTGATCCAAAGAGCCCTGAGACACAATACCATCCATGAGTTTATTTAAAAAAAAAAAAAAAAAAAAAATTGAATGCTTATAATATTAAAATTCGATTTGCATTATAATTTGGAACAAGGTGTATTTAGTAGATGCACATTTGGCTGCAATCACAACGCTGAGTCTGTGTGGATAGGTCTCAATCAGAATTGCACAACTGAACACTGAAATTTTTCTCCATTCTTCTTTGCAAAACAGCTCAAGCGCTGTCAGGTTGCACAGGGATCTGGAGTGAACAGCCCTTTTCAAGTCCAGCCACAAATTCTCTATTTCATTCAGGTCTGGGCTTTGACTCTGCCACTCCAGGACATTCACCTTGTTGTCTTTAAACCATTTCTGTGACGCTTTCTCTGTGTGCTCCAACAATTGTCTTGCAGGAAAATAATTTTTTTTCCAAGGCTGTAGTTCTCTTGCATGCTGCATATGAGTGTCCTCCAGGATTTCCTATATTTGGCTGCATTCATTTTACCCTCTACCTTTAGGAATCCTCCAGGGCCAGCTACTGAGAGCATCCACACTGCATGATGCTGCCACCACCATGCTTCACAGTGTGGATGTCTGCAAAACAGCATCTTGTCTGATGGGCAAAAAGCACCATTTTGGTCTCATCAGACCAAAGACCTTTCTTCCACTTGACCATGGAGTCCCCCACATGGCTTTTGGTGACTCTTGTCAAGATTGAATATACGTTTTCTTCAACAGTGGCCTTTTCGTTGCCACTTTCCCATAAAGCTTTGACTGGTGAAGAACCTGGCCAACAGCTGTTGTATGCAGAGTCTCTCCCATCTAAGCTGCTGAAGCTTGTAACTCCTTCAGAGTCAAGTAGTCAAAGGTGTCTTGGTGGCCTCTCTCACTAGTCTCCTTCTAGCACGATCACTCAGTTTGTGAGGACAGCCTAATCTAGGCAGATTTACACATGTGCCATATTCCTTCCATTTCTTGATAATGGATTTAACTGAACTCCTGGGGGTGTTCAGTGCCTTCAAACATTTTTTGTATCCATCCCCTGACTTAAACTTTAAATAAGATTTTCTCTGAGTTGCTTGGATTGTTCTTTTGTCTCCATGGTGTAATGGTAGCCAGGGATCCTGATTTTCCAGTGACTGGACCTTCTTGGAACAGGTGCCTTTATACTACAGTCACTTGAGACACTCTCACTGCACTCAGAAGATCCCCATTTTGCCAACTGTGAAACTACAGGCATGAATTAGCTAGACCTCTGTTGAAATAGGTCTGTCAATTTAGAGGATGTGAATACTTATGCAGTCACTAATTTTACATCATATATTTTTTGTTTAATTGACATTACTTTGAAGAAATCTGTTTTCACTTTTACTTTAAAGAGGGATTTTGTGTTGTTTTTTTTTTTTGTTGTTGTCAAAGAACCCATGTTATATTGACCATGAGAGATTTATAAAATCACAAAAAGTTTAATCTCTCTCACCAGTGACAATTTCCAGTTACAGGCTTTTATTGTGTAATTTTGTTCTGTTCTGTTTGAATTTCCCTTGATGCCTCTCCATTGTTCTATTTCTTCCCCTCCACATACAACCATCTTCTTTTTGTCATTTCTTTCAACTGCCCTTTAATTTATCCTCTCTGTTTTTGTTTCCTGTTGACATGAAATGTCACTAGGATGGAGGGAACACATCCAAGTATATTTTCTGTTGTATCCTTGGTCTGATGTCTCCTGAATCTCTGTCCTGTATCTCCCCAGGCTCCCGCTCAGAGAAGACATTAAAATTTGAGCAGAGAGGGGAAATGAAGAGCCAGAAACCAAGGCCAGCCTGGGGGTTCCTGGTGTACTGCTGCAACACTTTTGTCCCAGAAAACAGAGCATGGGATGATAAGTTGTGAAGACTGTTGGCTGCTTGTTTGTTTAGGCTGCAGTGGAGTGTGTTCCTTCAGGCCTGAAACATTATGAGTTAGAGCAGATATTGCTGTAGCATTCAACTCCAACTTCGTCTTGGAGAAAGGTAGTAACACACATGTGACAAAGCAGGAAGATAGCATCAATATATGGATATAAAATAAGCCTAAGTCTGTGTTTGTTAACGGTATTTGCGTCTGCATGCACTTGAAAGTACACACAGCTGTCTTGACTTAAACCAGCCATGAAAATAAAGCAGAGTTTCTTTGTGAACAGAGGTTGTTCTCATTTCTTATTTAAAAATCAGCTCCATAATTTGATCTTTGTAAAACTTAAGTTGCTGCAGGTGTTCGGCAGCAGGAATGATAGCCTAAGGGCTCGAAGCTACCAAGCCCCGTCGAGATTTCCCATCATCCCCACAGTCTGGCAGCAGCTTTTCAAACAGCGCCCCTTCTGAAGTTGCCCTTGGTTCTACATGTGTAGCAGTAATTATGAATGAGGGGGACTAAGATCTGTACAAAACCATCAAACATTTTACAGCTTGCTGCTATTGTAATAAAGATCAATAGACACGGTATCAGTCACGGTTTTGAAGGAGAGGTGCTGCTGTACATTTTCCCTCGCATACCTCCTCTCTTTTATTTCTCTCTTTCTGTCTCCCTCACTCATGTCCCCTCTCATTTCTCTTGTCTCCCTCTCTCTCTCCCCATACAGAGCTAGTGTAGCACAGCCGTTTTAATTGCTATTTGTAGGGCTCTGTGATGTGAGCAGCTAAAAGACACCCGTCCTGTAAAAGAGCAGGAGATGGAGACAAAGAGAGGGAGTGAAATACATTCACTACAACACTGTTAGAACAGAGAGGGCCAAGGCCAAACTTCAACTACAGTATATCCATATGCTCTATTATTTCTAGAAGTATGAAAGCTTATGTTTGGTATGTACTTCTGTGTTACAGAAATAATTATAATATTTACAGTTTAAGGATTCCTTCATGCTTTAATGCCCCAAAATGAAGTAAATCCAGTACGCAGTCCACCTGAATCTTTTTACTAACAAACCAATTGACCTATCTCTAAGCTCCACCCTCCAACTCCACAAGTCATTCACATTTCTTACAGCAACACAATGCACTTTGACACGCAGCTCTTGGACCTCCATAGAAAATCATTTATTAAAACTTACATTTACTGGCAGTTACATTCATGAAATAACCACACTGAAAACATTAAAAACCAAACATTTCATAGATAAAATAGAGAACAAGGCCAGAGGTCTTATTCAGGGTTAAATAATGTTGAGACCTGTTATAGAAGTAGTTACACAAATGGTGGCTTGCTTTAGCTTTGTAAGCATTAGCTAAAGCTAACATAAATAACATTACTACATGAGCCAATGTAGCTATTTTAGCTTAAGCAATGTGAGATTTAGGAAAAGTAGAGTTAGCATATCTATGAAGTTTACAAAGCTTTTTCTAAGCTTAGCTTTAGCTACATTAGCTACGTAGCTACATTAGTAACAATAGCAGACAAAAAGGTGACAAATAATTTTACTTTTGACAATGTTTTACAAAAGATAAAACCTCTTTTTAGCCGAGAGTCTTTGTATGTCATCTCTTCTTTGAAATGCAGTGTTTGTGTTTTGTCATACTGGACATGGAGTAGTATTTTAGGATAAAGATTACAGACTTATTCTTAATGCTGCAAAAGGCATCTAAACTCTAAACTGTATTAATGATATAAGTTAAAAGACATGTATCCTGTTTGAATTTTTGTGCCTTACTCAGGGCTAACCCTGTGAAATGCACAGCCTTAAAAGATATGTCTTAAAAGTCTTCTAGTCTTTCTGTGAGTGTGTGTTGGATCATGTGTGAAACATACACTCCTAAGTCAAGACAAAACTACATTGACTTGAACTTTATCCCACTTTCCTCTCACTTTCAGCAAACCTGTGATTGGTACCCATATTAAAGCAGCCTCTGCTTGTGGACTTAGGTCATTGGACCAGAGATGGAAGACTTGGAGAAGCTGCAGATCAAATAGTATTCTGTCTGACAGGAGGAGATAAAGAGACTGTCAGTCTCGCCACAGAACAAAGCAGCCTCTCACCTCTCTGGCCCACATGGGCTCTCTGACAGCAAGTGATGCAGAGCTAAATCAAAAGGTGGGTAAACTAAGATGAACGTCAAAAGACTATTGCAATTCCAGCATCCACTACTATGAAAGATTTATACTTTTACAAAGGCTTTTCTGTATGCTGTGTATCCATTTTGAAAAAAAAAAGTTTCTTATTGGTAAAAGTGTCATAGAGATAGAGGTTCATGTAATGGATGTTTATTATACTGCTCATCCGTGCTTATTTTTATGGATTAGGCAAACTTCAGCTAGCTTCTTATTATCTTAAAAAATTCAAATAAAAATGTCACATTTTTAATTAGCAGTTGCACCATCTAACTAATAAAGACAAACCACACTGCATGTGTTATGTTCGTGTGTTTGTGTGTATAACCAGCAGCAAGTTCATGCAAGTTTTCTGGATGCTCTCCAGAAGTATCAGGTTTAGAAGACAGGTGTTGATATTATACGTTTGTGCCAACAACTTTTAAAACACGTAACTTGCAAATGGGTGTTGGAAAGACACTTAGTTGGCACCTTTTCCTGAGATAAAATGCAGTACTGATACATCTAATGTTATTTTGTTTAGGTTATTTTAGGTAACTGGGATATAATCCACTCATGTAGATATCAGCACCATCACTGAGGCCTTTTCAGAGTGTTTTGTACCGTACAGTATATCTGTTTGCATCCACTTAAATTGCAACAGTGATCCACAGATAATCCCCAGTCACTCAGAGCAGTTACTCAGAACTGTTGACAGAGTGGTTAGTGGATTAGACAAATTTAAAGGGGCATCACGGGTGATGACACTGTTTTCAAATTTGGTTAAATCAAAGCCTGGACAGAGATCTTCTGAATAGTCAACACTCAAAAGAAGATGTTGTATTTTCTTTTAATTGTGTCATACCTTCACACAAATCTACCTCATGATTCAAACTTAATTTATGGTGAAGCTCATGTACTGCTTTTTGTTTCCAGCTGCTAAATTACCAAATGTTCTGCAGCAGTGTTAGAAGGCTTTTTGTGTACTTTGAGCATGCACCTGCATTCATTTGCAAGGCTGCTCACAGGGTTTGAAGACACTGATGTCAAAAACTGAGTTTTAAGGGATTTCAGGTCATGCTCCCCCTCAAAATTTTCATTTTCTCTGTTCTAAATATGAGCATTTTTAGACTGATGGATCAGAATGCATATTTTTGTGTCTGAATCTACAGTATTATTTTCTCTTGGGAAAAAACATCACTTCATGACATATATCTATTTGTTTTGTGAAACCTAAGTTGTTTGTTTACATTTACAGTATATTCCAATAATATATTTATTTTCATATTTTGGCATCTCAAACCCTAAAAATATAAGGTGGCATGACTGAGTAAATGAACAAATTACCGACTCTAATAAAAATGGCATTCAATGGTTTATAGATCCTTTTCAAGTAAATTTGAAATAATTTATTTTCAGTTACAAGTGGGTGGGTACACTTTCAGGTAGTACAACCAATGTTAAACTGCTAAAATTTATTTTATCATTAAAATCTTGATTGTGTTTTAAAAATATGTGTCCACTTTTTAACAAGTAACAATATGTATATGAGTATTTGTCTGTTTATTTGGAACTGGTTGCAAATGTCAGGTGGTGCAACCAATGTTTCAGGTGGTGAAATTGCAAAAAGTGTCAATATATGAAATAAATAACATTATCGAAGCTCTAAAAGTATTTACTTTATATCTAATTAAGTTGATGAAGTATCACATGTAAGAAAAAGAATTGGATTTATTACCCTTTTGCTGTTTGTTTTAACTTTCCATGTCAGGTGGTACTACCCAGGTAAAAGAGCTAAATTTTATTTTGCCATAACATTATTTTATTTAACAAAAAATACAGTACTGTGCAGAAGTTTTAGGCATGTTTGGGCCGAAATTTGAGGCTGAAGTTAGGTGTGTAATGGTGAGTACACCCACCTGAAGGCCCAATCGGGCAGGAAGGAGGATTGACACAACTGAGGTCATGCTCTGGATGTCTTTGTACATTACCAAGGGCATGGGAAAATAATCTGAGGTAAACAAAACAAAAACCACAGCTTTAGGGCGGAGTTATGGATAGATGTGGCGCTTAAAAATACTAGGGTACTGTTAGGGCAGGTAGGAGGGTTGCCACAACCCCCTGGTTGTCGTGTGTATGTTCTAAGCACCTGAAAACTGTTGGTGGTTGCCTATACCACAGAGTACCAAATAACCACAGCATCTACTATAGAATGCATTGAGATAACTAGAGCATTCACTTCATCACCCACACTCACACACAAAAAATTAATGATTGTTATCCATGCTGTTTTCAGGAACTCAGCTCAGAAAAATACCAAGGTCCTAACCCAAGTGAGCTCAACAGCCGGTACAGCCGTGTTCATGTGCGATCAGCTGTATTGTGGGAATAGATGTACAGATGTGGCAATAGTGCAGCTTTCTCTACTTTGACTAGGCACTATTTTATATCTGAAATTGTTCAGTGTTAAGTTTGTAGATGTTCATATCATTGTTCATGCACAATCAGTTATTTCTGGTCTGCCCAATAGTGATGAGCCATTCGGGAATGAGCCAGTTCAAAGAGTTGGCTCTTTTCTGTGAACGCTAAGATCTGGATCTTGTTTAAGAGCCATTTTATATCATTATTATTATTATTATTATTTTTTATATAAATGTGATGTGTGTCTGTGTGTTATGTGATTGGTTAGTAGGAATTATCTTTTCTCCACACTGCTCTGCCACAGGCACACTGCACATTAAGGACTCATGCTTGATGGTGTAACATTAATGTACAGCCAGTGAACAGATTTCATCTGACGTGCATGGTGTTTTGGGGAGAAAGTTTATTTTGGAAAATAATTACATGAATATTTCATCGATTTAAAAAATTGAGCATAGTTGGAGTAAAACACCAGCACAATTATCAATCATGTATCATGACATTAAAAAATTTGGCAGTCAAATGAAGCCAAACTGGTGCTCGTATGAAGCCGTTTGGGAGCCGGAAGAACTGGCTCTTCTTGCCGAGTTGAGCCAAATGATCCAGATCACTGCTTCTAAACTAACACAGTCTTAAAGCTCCTGTGATGAGTTATTAGCAAGTAGTGAAACAGCCTCAATTTATATGTATTTCTCTAGATGAGCTGTAAAAGCAATTAAAAACATCAGCATAAGGACTGACTACCCTAAACCATGTTTTTCACACATTTTTCATGATAAAGATAAGAGTGAGTGGTACATTTAACATTGATAGGGAAGAGAAGAAGTATTGCTTTTTAGGGATTGACAAAACTGTCACATACTCCAGTAGTTACTAGCTGCAGCCCCTCTCAAAACAGCTGGAATCAAATATACATTAGCCAGCCTGTTTCCTTCTAACATTAGCTAAAGGGTCACTGTGAAGCTGCACAACTGAGTAAAATGATCTAATTTGACTTTATTCTTTTACTGCAAACTGATGATCTATTGTTTTCTGTTATAAAAGCCTAAAGTGATGCATTGATCTGCACAGCACATTACAGAACCTGCTCAGACTTTGTAAGAGTGAAGCTTCTCAGCTGTGATCAGCTGTCAAACAGTAGAAGTCTGACTGATGAAGCTTTATCTGGGATGCTTCTTTCAGACTGGAGTTACACTCGCCGCCTTGTCAGGAAGTGATTAATGGATTCAAAAGGACATGATGGCTGGGATATCAAACTGTACTGTACAGAGAATATAGATTTTCTCCAGAGCCAGAATATGTCTGTTTGTGTTGATAAAGACTAAATCATAATCTGCCTCTTATTATATGGATATTTCACTTCCTTGAAGAGGGCTATGGATGATTGCTTTGTCGTTTCTTTTTACACTCATTCAAATAATCTGGTCTGCAATTGTCCTTGATGCTTGAGCTTAGAGCCTAGAGTGAAACTAAAGCACACACAAATGTTCAGTTTTAAGACAAAAATATATCAAACTCCACCGAGCAAAGTGTTTTCATTTAGCATAGTGAATGTGCTGGCTGCTGCTGTTTCAATCAATGAAGCTTGGCATTTCACTGTAAACTTTTAAAGGCACTTATAATCTGCCCCCATTGTTTTTAATGGCCACATCAACTCCTTTCGAGGATAATCATTTTATCTGATAATGAGGATTTCAAACACTCTTATCAGCTGTGCACTTGCAGTTGTTTTTTAATCCGTCCATTCTGTCTGGTTGTTTTTAATTGATTCTGCAGCACAGAGGCTTTCTTCCAGAGATAATGCACTTGTGAGAACAGGTCATGATCCCTAAATGAGGGAATTTCACTCCAGTGTATTTGCCATGGCGTATCTACCGTCCTTCAGAAGCATTTCCAAACTGCTGGAAAGCACAGATTGACTTTGTTTTTTCTACTTTTCTGCAGCACACTGTCTTGCCATAGCTCTCACAGATGCTGTTTTCCACAGTAAAGGGCCTCAGCTAAGAGCTGGTGGTGCTCATGCTGTTTGGCAATGCTTCCACGTATGTCCTACCTCATGGCTTGAGCCAAATCTCTGTGTATTAGGATCAAAAACAGTGTCTACTTCTTTCTCTATGTCTTTACATAATTTTGTAATGTGAGCTCAGTGAGGAATGGAAAGTAGACCGCTCCGATTATCCAATAATGTTGCTGCAGAAGACATAAAACGTATTTAAATAAATAAAAGCAGGAAGTGTTCCAGTATCTGTGCTGTGCTGGACTGTGATAACAGCTCATCCAGTAAGACCTCCACTCACCTCTCCCATCGCCTCACAGATCCACGGCTGCTTCTCTCTCAGGCCCTCAGAGGAAAGCTGTTTATTCCACACACTGCTTAAGTAGAGGTCTTGGGGTTGGAGCGGCTGTGTAGTGCATGGTGAAGACAAACACAGGCCTATTTAGTCTGCTGGGGGAAACCATGGTAAACAGTGCAAAATGGAAGCAGCTGGGGATTTCTGTTTTCTTGTTTTTTCGTCTTTTATTGTTTAAACGCTCCCGTTTCTACACCATCACTCAGGGTCGGAAAATATAATGGATTTTCTTTGATGAACAAGCAGAACCAAACAGGGCTCTTTTTACTCCCGTGGCAGAAAATGTCACAATCAAAGCATTTCTTTCTTTATTTTTTCCAAATTGCTATCCATGCATACTATTGTGTGTTTACCACAATGCATGATGCCATAACTGCAGTTTGATCTGGAGTTGACCACATGTGTAAACTCTGTTGCACTTTTTCGGGAATCCTAATTTTAAATGGTTACAGTTAGTGTGCGCAACTCTGCAGGCATGATGACTTCAACATGCTAAGAGTCAATTCGCTCTAGTTTTCATAGTATAAGGATGCCATTTAGTTTTAGAACCTACTTGGCACTATGTTTCATAAACATGAGAAGTTATTTTAGGATTTTAATTTGAAACATTTGTTTTAGCTAAAGCCTCTCTACTGGAACACATATTATGAAATATTGAAGTGTTTTCAATAGTCAGATTGGGTTTTACGTCAAAATTATTGACATATAATCAGATTATTGTGTCTGGATATTTCAAGCATGTGCATTAATTCATGTGCAATTACATTAGGGAATGTCATCTGGAATGGCACGAGAAGACTCCTGTCCCTCAGTGGAGCTGTGAATCCTACTTGGTATGTTGACACAACCGCTGTCCCATCCTTCCCAAAGGCACCTGTCTACAGGTCAAAGGTCATCCTGTTAGGAGTAATCCCCACAGTAACTTGACCAGGCTTGGGGATAGTGACAACCAAACGTGCAACGATGGACCATGCTGTCCCCCTAATACTCCTCCTAATCACATTTAATTGAATTCAAGCGAACATGTAAAACCTGGTTCAGTTTTGTTTTTCCATTTTCCTATCGGATGTCCCTGTGATCCCTGTAAAGTGATCTGCTGTGGTGACGTTTTCTGTTTGGAAACACATACATGAATTGGCTGAGATGGAAGAGAGAAAGTAGAACCATGTGCTACTCCATGAAGTGAAAGCCATGAGGATTGGGTGGAGGGGCAAGGGTTAAGAGGCTGGGCCTGAAGGATTTAAAGAATCTCACTGCACCTCGTAAAGAGATAAGAAAAATTAAATGTCCCATTGTGAACGCTATCATTCCTGAGTATTTCTTTTCCTAAGGGAAGTCCCTAACATTTAGGTCAAGGGCTGCAATGCTGAGCATGCATCTCTGCAACAGAGTGCACACTCTTTGCAACCACTGATGTGTGCAGACTTCTTGCACAATATCTTTAGTTTGGGAGTTTGCATTTTGATCTAACAATTTGGTTCTTAAGTTAATGCTAGCTTAGGGCAAAAAACTGGACAATAATCGTTAATTCATAAAGACAACCTTGATCTTTAATTGCAATTTAAACAAGTTAAACTTTTTTTTTTTTTTTTACTATTTTCTGTGGCCACTAACTGATTATCCTGACATGCCAGATTGACTGTTTTTAGCACTTTGGTTGAGTAGTTTCTAATTACATAGGATTTTTATTGTAATAAGTGGTAATAAGAAATTTCTAAGAATAAGTTGGTAATTACCTTGTACTAAGCTGGCATTTAACCAAGTAATAACTCTGTGATATTGATAAGTATTAATAATTATGAATTAAGTATTTACCTAGCAATAATTTATTAATATCAAGTAATTCCTGATGATATTGTGGTGATTCTCTGGTAATAAGATGGTATTATACCAAGAAATTTCTAAGAAATAAGATCATATATGCCGATATTAGTTGCTTGATAATTCCCGGGAATTTCCTTATTTTTGTCCACTAAATTAAAGTGAGTACTTTCTGAATAATTTTCAAATATTTCTATGTCTAGGGTCTGGGGGTTAGGGTAAAACACCTAATGACCAGAGAATAGCCACGGTATTACAAGGAGTTACTTGATGATTAACACATGATTACTAGGTAAATTCTACTTTAATATTACCATGTTTCTGGGCTATTACTTGGTAAAAAGCCAACTAATTACAAGGTAAGTAGTAGTTAATTACACTTATTACTAGTGAGAGTCAATGATAAGCACACTTTAATTACTGGCTATAATAAACAGTTTTAATAACTAAGAATGTTAAACATCAGATGTTGAGGGAGGAGAACATGCTGAAATATACATAAATTCTCTTTTTTATTGGAAATGTTTCAGTTAAAACAGACTGCTCTCTGGATTTCAGTCTCTAAACTTGCATTAGAATACAATACTTATACTACCTTAAAATAAACATGAAACTAGTTTCATCATAAATCCAAGACATATGAAAATAAATTGAATTCCTGTACAAAATTAACAGTTCTTGTACTAAAAGATGCATTCCTTGCATTCCTTCCACACTTTGAAGAAATGAAGCCACTATAGCCTGTTTGTGTGACTGTCCACCATGTTTACTTTATCGACTTCTCTGTTCTTGCTTGGTTTGCTGATCGCCTCTGATGAGACCATGTTTTTAAAGGTACAAGGAAGTAAGGCATTGATAAGGGAATTGTTGAGATGAAATGTAAATGATGTCGATGGATGGAACCAGTTGGAACCGATTCTCAACTGCAACTTGTTCCCAAATTCTCGTCCCTTTGAAATGACTAGGCAATTAGGCCCAATTGTGGCCCAACATTGTTGCAATTTCTGTTCCAAAATGGACCGAGTGCCCCAGACTATCAGGTGTGAAAATGACCTATGATATCATGTATGAGCATTACTTAAGACCTATGCAGATGCCCTTGATAGATCTACCATTAAGCTATTGTTTCAAAGCTTCATTTATGAACTCTCTTTGGTTTGCCATGTATCTTGTTTTTATCGCAGTTTACCTCCTGCCTTTCATTCAGGTTCTGCATGTGTCCCCTGTGTCTGCAGTGTTGTAGAAGTCAGTGGTAGCATTTGAAAGTCAGCAGTGGAACTGATGGAGATTTCTGTAGGGAGTAAGGGTGCTGGGAGAAGGTCCTGCTGGATGAGCTTTTATCAGAGCCCAGCAGTGTTCACACAGGAGGGAATTTTTCAGTGATAATGTTGAATAATCGAAGTGGTCCACTTTCCATGTTTGGAGAGTTGCAAAGTATGTACAGACTTAAGGGAAGAAGCCAAGACTGTTTTTGATCCTAATACACTGGGATTTGGACCAAGCCTTTGCATAAGGGCCTGTGTCCATAGCCACTCTTTTTAGTGCTGGCAGCATTTATCTTCAATTCAAAACCAGTGTAGCCCAGTGTTCTAAGTACTTAGCACCCAAGGCTGAAAAAACGCCCAAACCGTCAGCTGTTTTTGTGGCCGACCTTTAAGCACTCTTTGTTGAAACAGTTCAACTTTTGGAACAGCGCTGCGCTCATCAATGTCACTTCTCCCTTACTTGCCAATCAAAATTAAGAAGGGCGGGACAACTCATAATATAAGAAGAGAAAGCATCTCTTTTTTTGAGATTAGTTTACAGATCTGCAGCTAATGCCTATGTCAGGGCAGGATTACTTTACATTGTCTGCATGTCTTCTGTGTTGTATACCCTCAAAAAATGGACATATGAAGCACATAGAGCTATTTTAAATAATGTTACAGATTCTGCAGAGGAAAGTGGTATTCATTTTGTGTGTGAATGGTGAGAAGCGTCCTGAAAATGAGGTTATCGGCGCTGCCAGCACTAAAAAGCCAGCTATGGACAGAGGCCCTAAAGCCCCCACAGTAGCTGGAGTCTATCTTGGAATTGTCTCTACCCACATGCATACAGCATGATAAACGACTGATTTTGTCATACCATGTCATACAGTCATTCAAGCTGATCAAATTCTGGTGCCTCTGTTTGTGTCACAAACCATAAAAGTGAAATGTTTCAGTGATAAAGATGATCGTTTCACCCTCCTTACACCAACCAGCAGCCTCCCTCTGGAGGGAGGAACCACCCACATGCCTCAGAATCTCTGATTAACCACCATAAGCAGCAGAAAGTTTTGTGTCTGCAGCTCAAGTGCCTGTTACTGCACGCTAAATCAAAGGGCCGCTCTGTTATTAGAACCAATGCGCTTTTGGGGAAAACAAAATCCACCAGTGAGCTTAAAAAGGAGTTGTCTCATTTGATCATTTATTACACATTTTAAGCGGTTTGGAAATAACTGAGGCCAGCGTGGTCTACATCCCTAATTGGTGCTCTTTTTCTCCCATTAGTACATCCAGACTTGTGAGCCCACTAAAACAGGCACGAGAAGAGGAAAAAAAAAACCCTCTTCCCCAAACAAAGCGTTTGTCATCAGTTTGCAGTTGCTCTGTTCGCAGGCATGGTTTAGATTTGCTTCTATGCACAGCTGTCACTGAGCCTGTTTGACGTCCTGGACCCCAAACACACAAACCAGAAGAGATTAGTGTGCCATGTCAACCCACTGCTTCTGCAGATGGCACCGATGCTTTTAGCCTACTCCCTGTAGACAGCCTCTCATTGATCTTTCATACTAAACTCCCCGCAGCAGGACTCTTGATACTGTTTTATTTATCATTCTGGCATTTACAATTACAGCCAATAAAGTTTGACATGTGCGGGTTTTAACTGTAGGGGGCACTGTGGTTTGTGTGCAACATGCTGGGGGTGAGGGGGGGATAGATTGATAAACTGGCAGTCAGAACTGTCACCCGCAGTAATACCTCCCAGTCTTCTCTTTCAGCCTTCCCCAAGCCCCAATTCCCCAGGTCCAAATCCAACCCATAATTCACCAGTGTTGTCTCTCACCTTGACATACACCTAGTAAACGTGTAAAACATTCCAACGGGATTTGCTCCCATTTTAATAACAGAGAATTTCAGGCTGCGTGGGGGGAAAACAGGAGATATCAGTTACTAGTTTTTAAGGATCCTGGCATGGACTGCAGGAGCCCCTAAGCTCCAGTCCAGATACCTCATCCAAAACCAACACAGGGGACAAGCAGGCAATTTTGAAAATGCGGTTTTCAGTTTCTGCACATATTTTCCAAAGGGTGCTACATCCATGCTGACCATGATGAAATTTGGTTCTGGCTGCAGTCCAGGACATTACCTGTGTGAGTGTCAGGTGATAGCCTTCCTAATTACCTTGGAAGGCAAACAGAGAATCTTTTTGGTTGAGATTTCACAGAGCCCTCTGCACCCGTAAATGTGTTGCTCCTGTGGTTAAATGTGATCTTTCAGCTAATGAAGGACACGCTTCGTTTCCTTAACTGAATCACCCTCTAGTTTCGGCCTCTAGGGGGAGCTTAACCCACTTTTTTCTTGTTTTTACTGCAGTGGGCACTGGCAAGAGTTTAGGTGAACCTTTGTGAGAAAGTATTGATTTATAGCCCGGACCTGAAGCGTGCATCTCTCCAGGGGTGTCGAGCCTGCCTGGACACGTCTGTGAACAGTGACTCTCAGACATTACTGACACTTAGTCCAACCGCTGGACCAAGAACCACTGATTGGAGTCTGCGGTCTGTGGTGGTGTGTGTGTCTCATACGCACAAACCACCACAGCCGACCAAAGCCCTCAATCACTGGGTCTCGGTCCAGTCCATGCCCCCGTGTTTCCAGAGTTGAGTGACACGCAGCCTGCAGAGCACTCATTAGAATCTATGTTTCACAAGCAGAGCTGGGATAGTAAATCGTTCAGGCCTTAGTGTTTTTATAGCTGCGCCTAACAAGCCTCTCTCTGTCTACTTTATTGGAGTTTAAAAGTGGATTTCATGTAGTTTTTGGCAACTTTGAAAAAATATGACAAACAATGGAAACTATCGGTGAGAGACACAACTGTAACACGATAAAAACTTGTTCGATCTTTCAAAGGAGCACTTTAGGTTTTCAAGCCCTCTGCTACTTAGAGACCCACAGAAACATCATTAGACAAGAAAAACATCCCATTTATGTTTTCAATAACATCAGAAAGGGAAGTGTGTGAAGGGAATATTGTTTAGTTTAGGGAGGGTGCTATGTGATCCCTCATCACATGGTCAAGGCTCCTGCTGAGGTACTGAGTCAAAGGATTTTCTCCCCACGGCCCTACTCTTCAATCAGATCACTTCTTTTCTTTACACTACATCTAAGGGCTCCCATCCCATGTCTAACTACCTAGTCTTTTGTTTGCTCATGTTTTCCTCTTCCTCTGTGGATCGACTGGCTCTGACCGTGTAATAGAGCACATATTGGCCAGGCGAGGCGGCCTGCTGTGACTAGATCAGATGTATGCTCCTGATTATGAAACTCCCTTTCAGTCACTAACAGACATGGTAATAAATGTGTCCATAAATTGAATTTGGGGCTTTTGAAAAGGAGCAGGAATATCTAAGGAGCATTGCAGCTGATTGTCTCCAGCCGTCATGGCAGCGCTTCAGTGGGATTCTGGGGGGAAAACTGATCCTGCTGTGGTGTGGTTGGAGGGCTAAAAGAAGGGGAGCAGGGAGGGAGGGGGGGCTGCGGGATGGCCATCCTGCCAAGCAAAATAAAGACTGCTTTATTGCTATTCAAAGAAATCATTTGATTAAGTTTGCACAAATGAGAAGATGGAGAGCAGTCTGCAGAAGTATGTATGTTTATGTGGTTGTGAGTTTGAGTGTTAAGGTTTTTGTGTTTGTTTGAGTGCATGTGTGTGTTTGTGTGTGAAGCTTTCAAGTCTCTTTATCCTTCCTTAGAGGTAAACTGCACTGGGGCAAGTTTCTGATTCATTCCACTTCAAACTTTAGAGAGATGTACAGAACACTTAGTGTGACTTAAATCCTTCATTCCACAATAACATCGCTGAAGTTTGGTGAAGTGGTGTTGACAGCAGAGCCGGGATGATAGGCCAGAACTTTTTTAAGTTCATTCCTCTTTGGATTAGGCCTTGGATGCTCTTCTACACATGGCAAAATAAGTGCATTTCTTTAACATCGTCCTCTATTCATCATGACAATATAAACGGACGGTAATCAGGTTAGAAAAACTGGCTGCAGCTTGGCTTGAAATGCACACAGAGAGTGGACCCAGTGGGTTTGACAATGACATGATAATTCATTGAGATTTTCATCAGATTGCAATTTTAAAGCTCCTTTGGGGAGTTTGGGGACGATCATGAAATATGCTTAAATTCATGAAAATGTCTTTCTATGGCCTTCAAAAGCTAGCAAGACAATCAGCAGCCAGACTGATTTTTTTCTGTTCTGTTAAAAGTTCCTTAAAACAGCTGCTGCTGTTGGTTACATGGCAAACAATTGAGCTTTGCTGTGATTGACTGCACAGCAAAGCTTCTCAGGGAATGACATGAGACTGTTTTAAAGAAAGCAAGAGGGGATTTGCTATTAAAGAACACTTAAACAAGTACCGAACAAAGCTGGCAAAGATGTACACCTTTTGCTTTGATACAGGATTTACATCATACATTTACATGAGCAGTTAAATCATGCTACAGGTATAGCTTGATTAGGTCATTTCTCTGGACTACTGTCCTTATCTAATTAAACAAGCACCAGAAGAAAATGGAGTTATTGATGTCCAACTGTGGGCTGCAAGCAGTGTTGCCAACTTAGCAACTTTGTCGCTATATTCAACGAGTTTTCAGACCCCTCTAGCGACTCTTTTTCAAAAAAGCGACTAGTGACAAATCTAGAGACTTTTTCTGGTGTTACTGGAGACTTTTGAAGACTCTGACATGAAAGCACGTGTCATTGTAGAGCCTCTCAGTGGGCAGCGGGTGCTGCTGTGGGCCCCTCCCCATCCCAAATCACTGACAGGCAGCCCACTCCTCACGCAGCAGTCCCTCTCAGCTGCGGTCAGAGCAGGAGATGCTCACGCCTCCATGTCCAGACTACAGATTTACTGCACTGTGAAGGCACCTTGATAGTTTTTTTCTATTGTCTCTTTTTGGTCCATTTAGATTAGTAATGAAGACTGTATACAAAAAAATTGATTTGTTGTAGGCTCTTAGGCAGACCATGAGGTTTAAAACTAAACCAAACGTAAGACAACTAAACTTCTAAGAAAAATAGAATAATAAATAAATGATAAACCAAAAATAACATTTAAAGTAACTCTGCCAGAGTATCTCTTGAGTCATTTTGCCTAGCCCAGATAAAGGAGGGTTGAAATTGTGACGTTATAAAAACAAGAATCGACAGAAGAAAGTTCATTTGTAGTTCTACACTCAATAAGGGTCTTTTTCCTCACTTTTTGTCTCTCTCATGATGTTTTTCCTCCCTCTTCTACAGCGTCCTTTACAATTAAATCCATATGGGCAATTATGCAAATCAGGTGATGATGTCATTTAGCGACTTCTGGCAACTTTTAGTACAGCCAATAGCTACTTTCCTTACTGAGGAGTTGGCAACACTGGCTGCAAGGTGGCACAATAAAATGCATGTTCTCCCCATGCATGCATAGGTTCTCTCTAGGTACTCCTGTGTCCACCTATGGACTAAAGACATGCTCATTAGGTTGTCTGGCAACTCTAAATTGCTCATAGGTGTGAGTTTAATCCAGAATTAAATCATGTTTAGACCCATTTTTGAAGTAGTTATATGAACGGTGGCCCGCTTCAGCTTACGTAGCTAACATAGCTATGCTAGCTACGTAATTAACGTTACCACATAGCTAAGATAGCTTTATCAACTTAACAAACAAAGCCAAAGCTAACATAGCTACGTAGATAATACACCTATGTAGCTTTCATAGATGCTTTAGTTACTTAGCTACATGGCTCTATTATCTATACCTAAGATGGCTTTAACAACACAAGTTTTAGCAAATGTAGGTAGATCTAATTTAGCTACGCACACAGTGCACATGCATAGCTTCTGTTGCTGATTTGTGAGCTTAGCCTTTGTTTGCTAGATAGTGCCATTATCTATGTAGCTTATGCAGCTAAAAGAGGTACATAAGCCACGCTGGCTGTTTTAGAATGTTTTGATGAGCTTTTTTCCTGTAAGCAGACTCGGCTTTATTAAACACTTTGTAATTAGGTTTTTGAATGTGAGGTTTGTGACTTTTAACCCTTGGTATCATAAGCCTTTCCTTTAAACTTACCCTAAATGGCAGTTTAATCCAATTTTATTGCAAACAATTTAGCGTGTAGCCTATTTTTGTTCTGAGATATATTGCGTCTATATGAACGGTCTGTGAGAGTGGCTTTTTGCTAACAACTTGTTAGAACAGTTCAGGCAGAAATATTGGCTGTGAAGCTGGGTAGCACTGGAGTTGACCCAACCCTCTCTGTACTCAATAGCTACAATTTAACGGTCATAGAGGAGTCTTTTATAATCAGCACTTGCAATAAGGTTGTATCCTTGCACCTTTACTGTTCACATTGTATGCTAATGACTGTTAGTCATACCTAAAACTGTACATTACTTAAATTTACAGATGATGCCGCTCCGATTGTGCTTTCAAATGGTAATGAGACAGAGCTGAGATTAATCACTCTTAAAGCTGGTGCCTATAATGCCTTATATTAATTGATTTTTAGACAGTCAAAACTAAAGAAATGTTAGCTGAGTTTAAAAGTCATTCATCTGTATCCCCTGTAAATATGAATGACACAGGAATTGAAACTGTGCAAGAGTATGGAATTACAAATATGATTATTGATGACAAACTTACATTGCATGCTTATACTAACACAAGATGTGCAAAGACTCAGCAGTGTTGTTTAAAAAAAGCGGGGCAGTATCATGCTGAAATTGCTTTACAAAAGCTTTATTAAACCGGTACAAGAAAAAACTAGGAACAATTGTTAAATTAGGAACTAAGATAACTGGGGAACAAATTTGCTACATTTCCTACCTGGCTGAGCTGTATACACTTAATCTAACAAGATCATAGCAGACTCACAGCACTGCCTTTCAGGATGAGGAAAAAAAAGAGGCATGACATCCATTGTACAGTGGAACATTCAGCTGCTTAATAAGCTCTGATAACACAGCATGGACTCTTCACTTTATTGAACCTGCTTATATGTAATCATGCAATGCTTTAATTATGCATTTTTGGGATATATTTTATTGATTTAGTTTCATATTATTATGTGCTGCCTTGTGTGGAGGGTGAAGTGTGTTTCATGATGCAAGAGAGATTTCCTTATGGGCATAAAAAGTTTCATTCATTCATACATGCATTCATTCATTGTACAGTGCCTATAAAAAGTATTCAGCCTCTTGTATGTTTCAGCCTTTAATTGATTTTATAAATCATTTACAGTCAATAAATAAGGCTTTAAACTTAAATTTAACTTAATAAAAAACTGAAATGTAAAATCCATGACTGCATTAATATTCACCCCCTTCAAGTTAGTATTTAGTAGATGCACCTTTGGCTGTAATCACAGCACTCAGTCTGTGTTGATAGGTCTCAGTCAGGCTGGCCCATCTGGATGATGCAATTTTACTTCACTCTTCTTTGCATAATGGCTCAAGCTCTGTTGAGGTTGCACAGAGATCAGGCGTGAGCTGCACTTTTCAAGTCCAGCCACAAATTTTGTACTGGATTGAGGTATGGGCTTTGACTTGGCCACTCCAGAACATTCTCCTTGTTGTCTTTAAATGACTTTTGTGTTGCTTTCGCTGTATGCTTTGGGTCATTGTCTTACTGGAAAATAAATCTCCCAAGCTGTAGTTCTCTTGGACACTGAATAAGATTGTCCTCCAGGATTTTCCTATATTTTACCCCATCCATTTCACCCTCTACCTTTACAAGCCTTCCAGGGCTGGCTGCTGAGAAGCATCCCCACGGCCTAATGCTACCATGAGCGTTCTACACATTTAGGATGGTATGTTTGTGGTAATGTGCAGTGTTTGGTGTTTGCCAAACATCGTGTATTGTTTGATGGGCAAAAAAGCACCAATTTGGTCTCATCAGACCAAAGAACTTTCTTCCACTTGACCTTAAAGTATCCCACATGCTTTATGGCAAACTCTAGTGGAGATTTAATATGGATTTCAAAAGTTTAGTCAGACTCAAACAATAAGTCAACTTTTTCTAACTGAATGTAAATGTACTGACTGTGAATTTGAAAAAAGGATCAAGAGGTGCTAAACAGCTACTCATGACAAACTAAACTGAATGCAATTACACTGTAAAAAAAGTACATTTTATTCAAATGGGCTTGTAAATAGTTAGAAAGGTCTTATCTATGACCAAATCAATAATTAGTAAAAACACTGAAGAGCTGCCAATACTGCTAAAACTATACTTTAATTGGCTAAGACATTCACCCTCTGTTTCCTCGTCCACATGGCCCCCACTAAATCTAAGCTTGGCCATGCTAAGCTAAGCTCCAAAATTCTCACTCTTAACCTCAAATCCAAAAACACAACATTGATGCTTGCCAAGAAAGGAAACCATGTGTAAGCGCTTGCTGAAGTGTGTATATTTAGCGCGGTCAGTCATGAGGGAGGGACACAACTTCACGGAGTAGTGCGACACACGTAACTCAGTCACCAAGAGTCACACATCCCCATGTATTTGCCAGGCCTGTCCTTTGGGTTTGATTTTCATGAAGACGTGAAGTGACGGGTCTGGAAGGTTCCCCTGGGGCAGAGGGCAGCTTTAGTCATAGTCGGAGCACAAGCTGGAGCCGTCAGAGGCCCGGTTTAGGACTGGCAATAACACAATGTTGTGAAACTGTTACCCTTCATTATTTATTCACCATTGACATCTGTCTTGGCAGGGGGAAAAGGATTCAGTGCGATTTTTATTTCAGACGCTTTCGCCTTCCCTTGATTCTGTCTTTACTCTTCTCTTTAGCTAATTTGCCTTATCTCTGTCATTCACCCCATCTGTTCATTTCTGTCTCTTCCTTTCTCTGTCTGCATGTCTACCCTGCCTTTCTTTGAAATGTTATGATTCACTGGCTGTGATCTCTGTATGCTGTCTCCTTGAAGTCTGTGTCTCTCCTGAGTGCAGCCACAGAATGGTACATCACTTCTATTACATGTAATTTCCTGAGCTTTATAAGGTACATTTACTCTCCCTACAATACTGGAGACTGTTCTTTTCTACAGCCAACTTCAGAGTATTTGTCTCTTACTCCACAGTCCTGTTCATGGAAACCATTATCTGGTGTGGGACTATGCCAAGATAACGAAGTTAGTCCCAGGGTAACATTTTGAAACTTAGATTATTGTAAAAGTCAAAATCCTTAAATGATAACATCTTGTAAAGAGAAAAGTATCATACTTTTCCAGCAAATCCAATGAGACAGCTGCACAGAAATCAAATCACAACCTGACAATTGTTTAAAATCTGCCAAAAAATGCATAAAACAAATGCAAATAGAGCATATAACCTGTAAAACAAATGAAAGAACATGTTTCAATAAGCTGCAGGAAATCCTGTTATAAAACTTACGTTTTTCCATTAATTTACCATAAAACCTAAACCCTTATAAGAGCCCTGACCTGTGTTACCTTTGTGCAGCACAACATTGCAGACGGGCTCGGTTACACTGTTATTCTTACTTGTGTTTCTCTCTCATTCTCTCTTTTGCCCTCTCAATAAAAAGAGGCCAATAAATCACTTAGCTGCCTCTGTGGGTTTGAGGTATTGGTATTGGAGCAGGCTGTCCCACTATCCCAGCTGAGTAGACATGACTCTCAAAACCCTTCCCCACTCCCCTAACTCTCTCTCTGTCTAAAAAAAAAAACCCAACATGGTGAAAATTACATTTTGGTTGAAGAGTCGAATAAATCTTGGCCAAGAACATAGTTGGAGAAGTGGAAAAAAGTCCGTCCATGGTGGCTCCAGCCTCAATGATATGAATCCTGCGCTGGGGGAGAGGGGGAAGCCACATAAGAGGAGGTTTGTGTTAGCACGGGGTTGATGAGGTGCAAGCTGAGTCAGTGGGAGGGTACACAGCCTAAAAGTGCTTGTTGGATTATAGGGAGTGATACCTCTAATGTAGAATGTGTGTTTGAATGTGTTAGCTGAGCTCTTCCTAAGATATGTGTTCAGATAGCAATGATCTGTGATCTGAAAGGCATGTTGAGATCATGTTTCCTTGTAAGAAAAAAGTTAGTTTGCTCACATAGAAGATTAAATGTAGAATAATGAAAACATGTAGGCAGCTTTGTGGATGTGTGGTCATTCATCTGTAGGTGTTGGTTATTGGCATTAACTTGGGGCCTATTCTGATTCACTGTACCATGTCCTCATGCTTGATCTCAATTGGTTTTCCATCTCAGGGGCCTGTTTGACGGGAACTACTTGTGTAATGCCATCAGCAGCCTGTCGGGGCTAATTAAAACACACATCTACAAATCTGCCAGCAATTACTACACCCAGAAACATTTGGTGCCACTCACAAATTTTAGGCAGAAAAGGCTGTGTTTACCGTGCTAGCTTTTCATTTCTCCGAGCGTTCCCACAAAACAAATACTGGTTAGAGCTTTGTTTGATACGGCAATGCTCATATTTATTTTGCCATTTGAATTTTACAAAAATGTAGGCATCGGGAGACATGATAATGGAATCCAGATTTTGGCTTTATTTAATTTGTAGCTCTGCATGGAGTCAACTCGTTTTAGATTATAGCCTTGTGTAAACTGCTCCGCTTGTGTCTCTCAGGGTTATATTGTGTAACAGTGTTGTGTCCCAGTCATCTGGATGTGCTTTGCTGTCCTTAGTGGAGCACGCTCCTTATCTGCTCTGCTCCCAAAGCCACAACCTCACCATCATGTGGTTCATCTGCTTCACCCAATGACAAAAACAGCAAAGAGGGGCCATTTGTATGCAAATGAAAAATGTCATCTGAAGTCCCCTGTCTGTTGCACAGAATACAGAAAAGTAGATGCATGAAAGTACAAGTTGTCAGTTAATCAGTGTGTTATTGATATAACCCTGTCTGTATTGCTAAATACGACAAATTGACAGTCTGCATGAAATGCATGAAAGACCCACTTGGCTTTCATTTGGAGTTTTTTGCAAACTCCAAGCAGGCTTTCATATGTATTGTGCAGAGGAGGGACTTCCGTCCTTCTGGAGCTGGTCCCATCTCCACACAGGATCTCTGGAGCTCAGTCAGAGTGACCATCAGGTTGTTGGTCACTACTCTTACTAAGGCCTTTCCCCCCTGATTGCTCAGTTTGGCCTGGCACCCAGCCCTTGAGAGAGTCCTGGTTGTGCCAAACGTCACTGTGCTCTTGGGAATCTTCAGAGCAACCAAATTTTTTTGTAGCCTTTGCCTGATCTTTACCTGTCAAAGTCCGGTCTCTGAGCTCTGCAGGCAGTTCCTTTTACCTCATGGCTTGGTTTGTTGCTCTGATATACATTGTCAGCTGTGAGATTTTCTATGCCAAATCATGTCCAATCAGTTTATTTCAGCCCAGGTGGACTCCAATCAATATGTAGAAATATCTCAGCAAAGATCAAGAGAAATGGGATGCATTTGAGTTAAATCTCGAGTGTTTTTGTAAAGAGTCTTAATTCTTATGTAAATGTGATATTTCAATTTTTCATTTTTCATAAATTTACAAAATTTCCTAAATTCTGTTTTCCCTGTGTCCCGATGGGGTACCGAGTGTAGATTAATGAGAATTAAGTTGTTTTTTGTTTTAAACAGTAGCATCAGGCTGCAACATAACAAAACTGCAAAAAGTGAAGGGAGTCTGAATACTTACTGAATGCACTGCATATGCATCAATGATTTGTATTTTTAACCACCAACAAGTTCCTAGCTTTAGCAGCGCCTTAAAATGATGGTTTGTTACCTGCCAGTGGCTTGTAAAGTATATGTCAAAAACCATTGGAAACTGGCAGATTCCAGTTTGGCTCCTCTGATTAATGGAAACAAGGATATGTTTCAGCTGTTATGACTCCACTTCCTCTTCTAAACCATCCTAATGTCAGTTTCTGTTATTTACTGAAAAGCAGAGCTTCTCAGCTGGTGGGTGGGGACCCAGATGTAGGCCAATAAGGTGTATTCAATGGGTTGCAAGTGTGTACCTGGAATTACAAAATGTGGCAGAAAAATGTAGCTTCTTCCCAAGATTTTGACTAATTTGTCTCCTTTTCTTGGATGAAGAAGATGCCAAAGCTGGTTTTCCTGAGACAGTGAGGTAACTCCTTGAGAAATTACCTAAATTTCTCACTCTCATGGAAAGTAGAGTCAACAAATGTATATGCGTGTCCTCCCAGGGCTTCTGTAATGATGTGCTTTTTAAACATGCTTACTTTGTCTTGTCTGTTCACTTTAGTTCCATTTAAGGGCAAACTTGGAAATAAATCACCATGATAAGCCTGCAACCCCCAAAATAATGTTGCCAGGGACTGGGGACCCCAACTGTACCTGAAGGTGGTTAAAGCATAGTAGAACACAAGAATAGTCATGTGCAAACTTAAATTTGAGGATTTTTTGTAAACATTACTTTGAGTTCAGCATAAATCTCAACAAATGTTCTTATTTTATTTTACATTTAACTCATTTTATGAATATATTGTTATAAAATGGATAAAATAATTTTGAAATATTCTATGTTTTTTGGAAGAATTCTGGTGACCCTTCTCACAGTGTCTCGTGACCCCCTGGGGGGTCCCGACCCCCACTTTGGGAACAACCCCTTTAGGGTACCATTCATATGGATCCCATCAAATGAACAAATAAACCATCATGATGGAATTCCTGTTTTAGAAAAGAAGATGTATCATATATTATATAGAATATTATGGTTTAACCTATCATCCATCTGTTATCATTGAGAAGGCAGAGTTTTTGACTTGTACAGTAGATGATCAGTAGGGGGAGCTCTTAATATTCTGCCTTCACCCCCAGGGGATTTTTGCTCAGTCTGTCAAAAGTATAAAATCTGATACAAACAGAAATTAGCTCTAAACTTGGACTTTTTTCATTCCCTCTGACATTCAGTCTGTTTCCCTCACTGGGATATGTTTTCCTGATAACATTCCTTCATTTCTGTGGAAATGTCTGCAACTGTCAATTCAGCCCTGGTTTCTGACAGTGTAATACAAAAATGTTGCCATGCTCGAAACCTTAAACACCCTGTTTCCTTTTCATCAGAGGATGTTTCCCAGAAAATCTGTGCCCATCACAAGTGTTGATAAGAGAACAGTATAACGCCTTGTGTGATTCATTATGTTGTTATTTATCTGTTGGAAATAGAGTTGCAAAACTTGACAGCAGGTTAAGATGTAAATCTGGCATGACTAATTTTTGACAGGGGCAGATACATGATAGTTGCCTCCTTTTAAGATGTAATCACCTGTTGGGATCTTGCTGAGTCTGGCCTGCTATGTCAGCTGTCATCGCTGATGATATCACTGGAAATACGGGGCATTGCTCATCCTGGTTTACAGGGTTAAGTGTGTTGTAATATTTTGATAACCTTTATCTGAAAGTGAGTAGATAAAGAAGACATTCATAATGAATTTGCGAACACACACCCTGGCTTTAAATTTATTTCAAGTTTTCAGCTTGTGCCTTGTGAAAGTTGTGCTATTTAACTACATAGTGTAAGATATTTATATATATATTCCTTTTCTTGTGTTTTTATCTCTTTGTACTGTTAAAGTGACTATGAGTATGTGTCTGCTTTATCAGAGGAGCAGTGGAGGCATGGGGTTGCTCCCTGAAGGCCTTGTAGCAGAGGGGCTGGGCAGGGATTAGTCTGACTGCTGAGGAACACCTGTCTGTCATTGACGGATCCCCTCCTGCCAAGCCCCCAGATAGATCTTGGGAGCACTGGGCCCCATCATAACTTCCTCTTTCCTCCTCCCCATTAACACTAATGTTTTTTTTTTTTTTCTGTCTTAACCCTCTTCCCCCAGTATTCCCTTACCCTGCATGTCTGGCATTCTGTATAGAGAGGGGAGGAGGCTGGTGCAAAAGGGGAAAAGAAGGGGTGGGACAGTTTAGTTGGATGGCCAGCTGTGTGCCAGCTGTGTGCCAGCGGAACGCTGAGTGGCGTGGAGAAAGGCCTATTATCTTCCACACGCACATGCACACACTCTCCCTCTCTCGCCTTTCACACTTCAGACACTGGCCCTGCAAAATCAGATGGACAGATTCTGCTAAAACCATCACTTCTCCTTATACATGCATGTGGTCTCCCCCTGCAAACACACATGCACACACTCTTTTTCTAAGTGCTGCACAGGGAATTATTTCCCCTTTCTGCCCACAGCATGCACGCACAAGGCAGAGGAGCTTCCATGCCACCCTATGTGTCACTGCTTTTGACACACAGGACTAAACAAGTCATTAGTGCATGGGTCGAATCATCCATACACACAGTCTTATCTGTCTGCTCTCAGTCAGCCGGCCCGCTGCACAGCGCCTGGACGCCTCTCGCTGCTGGTCGGATATGAGCAATTAGCAAGAAAGACCTTTTCACTCTGCCAGCTGATTTGCGGCCAGCTTTCTGCATATGCCTGTAATTCACTTTGACATTTCATCTCCTCACTTGTCACAGTCTTTATTGTGTATTACCACAATATAAACAATAATGATGAAGTAATAATCAAATCAGAGGCAATATAATCATTTTGTTGATGTCCACTGGTTGAACCTGTGGGAGACAGCTGATAAGTAGGCGTTCTTGTGTGGAGTGGAAGTCTCTGGAGAGAGAATGAAGGCAGCCCGGTGGGGAGGGGGCTTCCCAAGTCAGCCCAGGGGAAATGGATGACAGTTACACTACCCTCCGGCCAATTAACTGTCATTCTAGCTGTTGGTTTAACTTGCTGACCTTACCTCTTCTCCGCTGTTTGTCTTATCATTTCCGGAAAAGAGGACCTCATCTGTGTATGTAAAGTGGACAGGTGACCTTCAGGGAAGTGGAACAAAGGTCACAGTTCATCTACTCTAAATTTCTTCTGCACGACAGCAAATATGCCGAGGAGTCTTCAGGGAATTTAGGGGTGAGGTCCTGTGGGATTGAAAGAGAGCTATCTGTTATTACTTCCAATTACTCCCCAATCTCCCGCTCTATCTACCTGTAAAATGACATTAGACATGCCTGTTCCCATGGTCTTTTACAGATTAAGATGGTGCTTCTCATTGATGAGGCCCACAGGAGCTGGAGGTCCACACTCCATCAGCTAACTGAGAGTATTCACAGATTTAAGGGAACAGTTCTTCAGGGATTGCATGGAGGGGGTTTGTCTTTGAGAGGAAGGACTGAGCGTGTCCGTTATGTTTGTCCCTGGGTGAGCGTGGGTTCGAGGTTGATGTGTGAATAGGGGTACAGTTCCAGTGAGCGCTGCTGTCTTAGCATGACAACAGAAGGGGGCGGGCTGCACTGGCCCTCCTGACACCATGCCCACCCCTTTCTGTTTGTGAGAGCGCCACTTCATTGTGCCCAGCGCCACGAAGGGACAAAACCTAGAGAGCTGACACAGCTGGAGATTGCAGGGAGCAGTCAGACTGAATGCTTGGCTTGTTCAGGCACTTTTCTGCCCTATGTCTCACAAGGAACCACTTCCTACTTCCCATCCTGCCTCTACAGAGGGAGACAGTTTTACGGTGTGTTGTCTCGATTAAGTCTAGTCCCTTTAGTATGAAATCAGCCTTAACTCTTCAGAGGGCACTTAATGGAAATCCTAAATTTAAGCCCTAGAATATTATCGGTAGACATCCTCTGACTTTTTACTTTTATTACTTATATAGAGATTTTTTTTTCATGGTGAAAATCAACATCAACGAAGTAACTATATATGGTTTCTTGCCCTTTTATGGTTAAAAAAAATCCATAGTGTATGCGTATTAAAATGCTAATAATGGAAAAATACACAAATACAAAGTCAAATGAGTATTTACTTACACACTAAAATATTTAAATGCAAAATACTTCTTTCATACACATAATTATTTTTGAGGTATATTATGAAACCATAAGAGGGAATCAGCATGCTGCTTCTCAATCAAACCTACATGGGAAATCAAACACGGACAGGTCAGACCTCTCAGAGCCATCTGAGATGGCTGTGGTGTCTCCTGACAGGGTCAGGAAGATCAGAGTTAGTGAGGTTGTCTTTAGATTCAGACCTGCATTGGAGGCAAGACATGACTGGCTTCTGAATACTGTAAAAGTAATGGTGGTAGTACCAGTTTTGTCTTTAACGTAATTCCAACAAGTGACCTGTAATAATCACAAATGTTGAATAACTAAAGGAGTTTTAGCAATGATGAGGCTCACAATAAAGATAAACACTGATTTATACCACGTATTTCTCTGTATACCTCCATCAGAGGACCTATAAATCTATGCTATACTATACTACGCATACCTTAAAAATTGCTATGAATTAGTCAAATTTACCACACAATAGCACACAGACAGAGAATGATTCCACATCATAAAATTGCTATGAATTAGTCAAATTTACCACACAATAGCACACAGACAGAGAATGATTCCACATCACATCTCCAAACAGATGTTGTAGTTTATTAAAGAGGCGTTACATTACCTGAACAACCCGGTTGGAGATCCAAATTCTCATGATGTTACTGCCTTTATGGAAAGTTCTTAGAACTCCTCAGTAACTATTAAGGCTGGGCAATTGATCTAAATTTTGATTGAATTGCAATACTTCTGACTGCAATGTTCAAACTGCAGAAGTTGCAATATTTCTTTGACCTGAAATGTGTGTCAAAATCCAGTTTCATACATGTTTTTGCAACAGAGATCTTATTCTCTACACAGCATGCAATTATTAGTTTGCAAAAATATACATTTCCTATTTTTTTTCAAAAATGGTTTTCCTTTTCAAAACAAGAATGACAAAAATGATCATTCCTTTCAATACAACAGTTCACATTGCATCTGCAATATAATCACAGATGTTTTTTGCAAAATTTTCAGCCCTAGTTTTCTTGATGATTGCTACAAGACTTGAGTCAGTAAATTAACCACTGTGATCAAAGCTGATAAACAAAGATATGTAATTCATATTGATTCATGCATCACGTTATGTCATCCTAACATATAGGCCTGGCCTAAAGGAAAGAACAGTTTATGTCTAATCTATTCAGTGCTGTGTTGTTATAATATAGAATGATTTATTGCATGTGTTTGTCAAAAGACACATAAGATTAGAAACTTAAAAACATAATTGCATGTCTAATCTCAAATCAACATTGGGGGAAAATGCAGTAGGTTATATTCCCAAAATAATTAGCCCTATAGCTACTAATTTAACAGTACTTAAAGTAGGCTTTAAATTAGATACTTTTACTGTTACTTGAGTAGATTTATAGAACAGTTCTTTTACTTTTGCTGAAGTAAATATTAACCAGTTTAACTATACATTTTTGCTTGAGTAAAATAGCTGGTACTTTTTCCACCACTGGAAATTATACATAAAATTTTACATCCCTAAATTGATGTATGTCCACATAAAGTTCCTCCATTTTTCGTGCTAAAATTTCAGTATTCATTAGAAATCTTAAGCAAGCAACATTGTGCCATTTAGCACCTTTATAATGTATAACTGTCATTTACTTATCATGGTTAGTTATAATATTAAAACCATTTGAAACCAAAAGAGACTTAAAACTGCATTTTGCAAGTTCTGGAGGAAACAGGAAGTTTGAGACATTTTACTATATCGCAGAGAGTTGGGGGGAGGCCATGAAGGAAGTGGACCGAAGTGACCATATAGCCCTAAAGGGTTAGAGATTGGAAGGCAGCACAGAGTGATTTAAAGTTTAAATGATCCAAAATTCCCCTGTAATTAGTATTTTTTAAAGTTACAATCCTGTTGTTATACGTGCATAGCCTAGAAAAAAAATCAAACTATTTAGTGAAGTTCAGATACTTCAGCAAAGACAGCATTTCTTCTTGGTTACTGCTCGCCTTCGTTAACTCTACAATACAAAATCATGTGGTAAAATCATGACATACTGTGCTTTTGTGCTCTGGCTTGTTACTTTAAGTGTTTCTGGTTGTGCCAAACTGTAATCCTTAATTCTAGTGATGTCTTCTTGTCCTCAGTGAGATTTCCCAGGAGCTGATGAGAGAGGAACTGACTGAGAACACAATCCTCCTTCAGCATGCATTTAGTTTCCTTATTAAAGACAAGGCACCCATCTATACTCATGCCACAGCTGAATCCCTCTGTCGTCCACCCTTTCATTCTCTAATAAACACTAACAAAACAGACGCACGCATGACTGCACACACATGCACCGACACCGACACACACGCACACACACACTGGTGCTGTGGCTCTCACCATCTCTCATTTGCATGGCAATGCTATTATCTGGCTGTGAGGTGACACGCTGAAGTGGTCGACAATGTGCCTGACAAGTTTATCTAAGCACAAAGAAAAGTTGAGAAGAATGGAGAACATTCTCTGCCTCCTTTCCCCTGACTTTATCATATACATTTTAAAAACCTGTAGTAAACACTTTGTATAAGAACTTATACTGTCTTAACCAAGGTTGTTATAGTTAACTAAAACTAACTGAATAACTAAAACTAAAATTCAAAAGTCATTTTAGTAAACTGAGACTAAATAAAAACTAAGCTCTACCAAAAAATGAAAACTAACTAAAACTGTATAGTGTGCTTACAAAACTAAAATAAAATAAAAATGGAGACAAAATATCCTTAGTTTTAGTCTTTGACACAACCATACTGATTGGCACAGACACCCAAGTCTGGGGAGTGTAAAATTGCCTGATCTGATTGGTTAAGACTTCAAAAAGTGGTAGTTTAATGTCTGTAGTTTTATTCAAACATCATCATTAAGTAAATAAAATGATAAGTGAAGAGAGGCCTGTTTTAATATGTTTTTAAAAATGTATAACGCTCACTCAACCCCGAAATCTATCTGTAAAAAACTAAAACTAACACTAAAACTAATAAAAACTGAACTAAAACAAAGCATTTTTGCAAAATTAAAACTACACTAAACTAACAAACCAGCAGTCAAAACTAATAAAAACTAAACTGAAATCGAACCAGAAAGTGAAAATGAAATAAAAATTAAAACTAATGTAAAATCCAAAACTATTATAACCTTGGTCTTAACACTCTTACCTTTTATCTGCTTCAATAACATTTTCCCCCTTTAGTTTTAATTTCTCATATGAAAAAAGGGTTATTTTCATTAAATTTGCTGTGAATTACTGCAGACAAAGTGCGGCTGTGATCTCGGCCAGGTCTTCCTTGGAAACAGGATCTGAGCTCTCAGTGGGACTAACTTGGTTAAATCAAAAATAAAAAATAGAAAGGTTGAGCTGCTTGTCAGTGTTCATTAATAGTGGCGGATATTGGATTCTATGCAGACACATTACTGCAGACTTTCTGGCATGGAGGATTGTGAAGACTATTGGCTGAACTGAGGAGAATCAATAGTGGGGTTTACAACTTAGACACTGGTAGGCATCATCATTACACAGCGAAGCCCTCTCACCTGCTGTTATCGACCCTCCTCTCAGGTTTACAGCAGCACTGAGCAATGCCTAGCTTGTCTGGTGATGTCATATATTGCTGTGTGTATGTGTGTCTGGTTTGTAGCAGCAAAGCAAACACAACCTGTCTGGGTCATGCAGTAATGCGCAGGGACGTGAATAGCCCTATCTGTGGTATCTGTGTTTGAATAAATCACTTGTGGTGGTGGTGTTGCAAAATCCAGCATGACGATAAGTTGGTGCTGCTGTGGCCGGTGCTGCTAAAGTCTCTGTTGTTCCTGTGTGTTGCTGATAAGCAGGCACAGCTCTGGGTTGCTAAACAATTTCCTAAACATGATTTACCCCCTGCCTTACACTACACTGGCTCTCCAGAACAATGATTAGCCAGCTAGCTGTTTGGATACACATACCTATCACATGGAAGCTTGGATTTATGTCCCCAAACACAGAAAACACAGGAATTTGTCATTTCTACTTCATTTTATGACAATCCTCTCTGCAGTGTAACACATTAAAATTAGAACAATGCCAATCTCTCATATTAGTAACTTTACTAGCTAATAAGACTACAGTACCCACTGAGTTTGGACTCATATTTTTCTTTCTACACTTATACAAAACTTCTGAAAAGTTCCCTAATTTTTAGGGGGGTGATCTGGATATCTAAGTGCAACTGGCAGAATTTTCAATCTGATTTTTCCATTCAGCCCCCTTGTAAATTTTTTTAAAGTTTAGACACAGTGAGACTACAACAGGACACTATTACAAATATTCTCCATGAGCAAGTAGCAGGGGTGTTTGAGTGTGTGTTCTGTGACCAGTGTGTTAAGGGTGTGATTTTGTCTGCTTCATTATTATTGCTGTTTGCCAGTTTGTTCTTTTATTTTGTTCTTTATAGCCTTGCTGTCAGGTAATCATAGAGTCAAAATCTGTTTCTTTGCTTCTGCTTTCTTTGTCTTTCCTTTTGCATCATGTCCTGCTTCCTGATGTAACCCCCACCATACTGAGAACACAGGATAGGACGTTGTAATGGAGCCTGGGCAGAGCACTTACATACACACTTTACAGCAACATTCTCCCTATTTTATTTATTATTCTTATCATATCATATTGTCTTTTCCTAGATGTTTTCATCCTTTATTATTTTAACTGCCTTTCAATATAATTTCTGTTATTTCCATCCTTTTCAATTATGCTAATTTTGTAGACCTTGTGCTTCGGTTTGGTCTGACTTTCTGTTTGATTTTCAAGACTTTATAATGATCATTATTATAATTATTACTGTTATTATTGTTATTATTATTTGTGAGCAATTAACTCAGGAAGATATCAGGGGTGGCCTGTCTCATATTAAGTCAAAAGTTCCAGGATTGCGTTTGTGGAAACAACTTATGTGAGCCCTTCATACACTGGTTTTGAGGTCAAGGTTTGGTTCATCAGGGAAAAACAACATAAAATCCCATATTAGGCTTCTGTAGTTTATTATTTACATCTGACATCTGTGCATCTTACAATTTGTTCCATCTACTGTCATTTCTAGCTTCCTGTGATAGAAGGAACATATTGTGGTATATTATATACGGCAGTGGTTCTCAAACTGGGGTCCGGGGACTCCTGGGGGTCTGCGAGCCACAGCCTGGGGGTCTGCGAAATAATTCTAAATAAATTATCAAAGTAATGCCATGCCATTAAAAAGCAACTAAATACATATAGGGACCACAGCGCCATAAACAACCATACTAAACCAATGACTCCCAGATAAGTCAGCTTTGGGCCAATAAATTCTCAGATTTGATTGTGAGATTGTGAAATATCACGTAAATCTGTCACTCATCACACATCAGTCACTTTGCTCAGGATGCACCTGTTGTGCAGGTCCAGTTAGTAACAATGGATTCATATTTAAATGCCTCTACTTCATCAAATGATGCTAGGCCCAAACCAGCTAAACTGAGAAAATATGAAAACTATATCGAGTTTGGTTTTATTGGTAACAGTGACAGAAGATCAAAATGTGTTGTGTGTCTTCATGTGTTTGCCAATGAAGCCCGCCAAGCTAAAGTGTCATCTGTTAACAAAGCACGCAGAATTTAAGGACAAAGCAAAAGATTTTTTTTTTCCGATGAAAAGGTGAGGACACCCACCAGTAAACACAAATGGTGAACCTGACCACAACCGCAGAAAAGAGCACAGAGGGCTTCTTATTTGGCTGCTCAAAGGATCGCAGAAAGTAAGAAGCCACACTCAATTGTACAAGAGCTTATATTGGCAGTACTAATAGCAGTAACATATATTTAATCAGCGTGAGGCTTATATGTTGGGGTCCTTGGAAAATGTTCTGTGCTGTAAAGGGTCCCTAGCCAGGGAAAGTTTGGGAACCCTTGATGTGTGGGACAAAAAAATCAGAAAATAAACAAAGATGCAAAATGAAAAGCAACACAGAAATTAACAGCTTAACATCTGATTTGGAATAATATGGTAAAAACAACATGAAAAGGCACACAGTAAAAATGAGCATTTTAGAGGAATGTTTTATGATGTAGGAATTGTGCCGTGACACCATCACATAGTTGTTAGTTAATAGCCAGTGCAGCGGTTACTTGTGCAAAATCCCAGCTTGTGCACATCAGTGAAGGACCCTTGACCAGCTTATGTGAACACAGGATGGCATGTTGTAAAGGATCCTGAGCAGAGCGTTTATTATACACATTTTTTTTGCCAGTGTTCTCTTCTTCTGCATATTTGCACATAGCCTGAAAATATATAAGCACTGGTAATATCTTTTACTCTCTACTTTCACATCCAGAGGCTTTTTTAAATTAGTGTGACAAAGAGCACCAAACCATGGCGCCTGAACTGTCACATATTCAAATAATGTTGAAATAGCTTGATAGTTTTGGGGCCTGTGTCAGTGATGGGCCCTGAGAATCATCCTAATTATCTCCTCTATACAGAACCCCATATTTCGGTTAAATAGAAGATGAGTTACAAAAAAAAAAAAAATGACAAGAAGAGTCCACTCTACCCCCCTTAACACCTTTAAAACAAGCAAACACAGGTGCAGTTAGACATACTTATAGAAGAAAGATTCACACAGTTCTCTATCCTCTTTCAGTCATCACTAACTCTCTGATCCAAGCTCTATTAAAAATGTTTCATGGGTACTGAGTCAATTTCATTTAGCTGTAAACTCAGTATATCAATTGGCTCCTCATATTACCCAGGAGAGACTTTTTAAAGAGTTTCATATTGGCAGCATGCAGACACAAAAGTGCAAATAGTATATAAAGGGAAGCTCATATAGACAGTGTATGGCACTGATAGGGAGGTGATGGATATAGCCAGTTGGAGGTTGTGAAAATGAACTCAAACTAAAGCGGATGTGGATCAAAGACAGGGACAGCACCAGTGATCATCGTTAGACTTCCTGTGCACCCCCTCATCCCCACCCCACCACCATCCCTTGAACGCCTCCTTTTACATTACCATTATTAAAAAGGAGAGGACTCTCTTAATAAAGTCTATTAATCACACTGGGGGAGTCGGTTCATCGGTTCACCCTCTCGGGAGGGTCTCTAATCAATCAAGCTGGCCGCTAATGTATTCATGGGAGATGTAAGAAAGGACTTGTTTGACAGTGTTCCAAGGAGCAAGAATTTATTAAGTTCCCTTCACCAGTCGGCCAATGCTGAGGAGCTGTGATTACACCCCTACCTCCCCACCACCCTTGTCCTCTCCGCCTGGTCCTGAGAATAAAAAAGGGCCTTCATAATGTATGGAGTCTGAACAAATATTGGAAACGTCCAAAATATGTCCTCTCATTAACAGTGATGAGTGAAAGCCTGACTATTGGCATTTGTCAGATATGCTCTGAGTGTAAAGGCACTGTTGTACAAGGCCTCTGCTGTGTCGGGTGATGTAGAGACATCACTCTCCTGCGATCCTCTCAAAAGACGGAGAAAATGTGTCTTATTAGTTCACATGAGGTGGCGAAATTCTGTGCTACACCGCTGACTAATGTACAAAGCTGAGAAAGCGAAGGGCTGCTGGTTTGCTGGGCCTCTGTTAGTGACGTGTGAGGGGAGAGGAGACATCAGGCTGGTAAAAGCGCACAGCTGTTGGAAGAAGCTAGAAGGCCAGGCTTTTTTTGTGCAAACCCATCCCTGTGCTCATCTCCTTGAAAAATGCTTTATAGGCAGATTGGCTTGGTAAAGAGATGAGGGAAGGCATGGAGCTTTAACCTGGAAGCATGAGAGAAATGTTGCTATATTTAAAAATCTAATAATTTTCCTCATTTAAAAGCATATTCACAAATGTCACTATAATATTGTGCAAGTTAGAGAGGAAAAGTTAGGAACATATTGGGGCTAAGACATGTTTTATAGAGCAGGGTGCATAAAAAGCTCCTATTGCCTTCGCTTTGTCCCGAGGAAGAACTGAAAGGAGGCTATGCTCGGCTTCAAAGCTGCATTTCCATAATTGCCCTGTTACTCGGGCCTGTCTGAAGATCTGAAGGGGGCTGAGAAAAGCACAATCTTTCAGCTGGCTGAACGGCAAAAGCCTCTGCGCCTCTCCCTCTGGCCCGTCGGCCTGTCACCCCCTACCCCACTTGTTGCCTTTCGGATTCAGTGAAAGAATTCCTCTTCCTAACCTCCGTCAACAAAAGGCATGAAATCAGTGCCCTCCCTCTCTCCTGCCTCGGCCCCAGAGAATGTCACTCCTTCTGGGCCTTTTGTCCTGTAGCTCAGAGCGGGGAAACACAACAACCCCTCTCACCCTACTCCCTGGCTATTCTTTAACGTGTTGCCGGTGCACTTTCACTTACATTCTCAATAATGAATGTGCCATAAAACATGCAGGAGACACAGAAGTCGCATATCTTTGGCAGGGGGGGTAAAATCAAGCTTTCCACCTTCTCTTCTTTCAGCTCCAGAGTGCGACCACTGTAACAAGTTGCTGTGGAGTGCAGTGGCCTGTAAGCTCATGTATGAAAGTATGTGGTGTGTGGGACATGTGTTCCCAAGAGCAGATCCCCCTATTCCCCCTATTCCTCCTGCGGTCAACTAACACACTCAGACCGAGTTGCTTGCTTAAAGGGCAGCCCTGATTTTTTCCCGGCCTGGGCAGAATGCTGGTGGGGGCGCGGTTGACAGTGGCTCATAAAAGGATTAGCCCACCGCACAAAGACAGTGGGCCACTTCTAAGCCTGACTAGGTCCACAAAGGAGATGACATTTGTCTGTCTCTGTGGCAGGAGGGGGTGTGTCACAGCGGTCCAGCCTGGGGGTGAGAGAAGAAGGAGGAGGAGGAGGAGGTGGCACTGGTGCTGGGCTATGATGACAGAAGGGGTGAACACAAGAGTGACCCCCGTTATTTGCAGCGGCCTCCTCTTTCACAGGGCACCTCTGGCCCTCTCCAATGGGCCGCTCTAGTGTTTATTTACTCCACGGTTTCTCCCCATTCACACGTGATTCTCTGATGGCTCCATCGGCCGGGCTCTTTCAGCCGCCTGGTACTGCAGTCCACTTTCTAGGAGATCAATGAAGGGTTTGACAGAGGGATTAGATTACTTTTAATGATTCCATCTTTCTCAGATTTTTCCCCTCCTAAATGGCTGTTAACAGCACCTTACTTTTCCACCATTGTAGCTGTATATACCATCGAAGTATTGGGGAGCAGCAGAAGTATTCAGAACAACATAAGCAACATGGGAAAGTGAAACCTTTTACACCCATGCTGCAGAACTATCCTTTAATTTGCAAATAGTTGCAAGAGAATGGCTGTAGTATTCACTGCTAACTATAATGTTGGATATCTGAATGTGCACATGCGTGATGCTCCTTTTGGATATTTTGGCATGTTTGTAAAAGTCTCAAACAAGTATTCCAACTTCTTTTTCTTTCACTGTCTTGTGATAAATACTGTGCTTTTCAAGTCAGTTTAGCAGGCTATTTAAGTGCCACAGTGTGCCCCCGAGACTCTCAGCATTTAACACAGCATGGACCTCAGAAATAAGAAGAGGAGTCAATGTTGATTATTGCTCATTAGCCAGGAGAACATCCACTTAACGTGCAGGGAAACGAGTGACACACCATGCCCCACTGGAAATGGTCCCTGTGTAGCTCAGAGCTAAATGTTAGCTAATGCATTCCATTTGCTCTTTGTAACCGGGAGCAGGTTGGACACGTATGGCGACATAAGCAGGCATGATTACTTTGTTTCTGCTGAGGCTTTTTAATCCCTAATTTCATGCACTGATCAGAGGAGAGGCCCTGAGCTGCACACAACGATCGCTGGCCCTTCTGTTCATTTCAATTCAATCCTCATGATCAAGAGGTGGCTTGTTGTGGGCCCCACAGGAGTAAACATCCTGTGAAGAGTGAGGAAATAAAAACAGCCTTGTTTATCATAAGGGTTAAAGTGTGTTTACATGCAGCTAGCTGACCCCTGAAATTATTTTATTTTGAAAAAAATATTTATTTGAAGCTGAAATAAATCTGTAGAAAGCTCAGCTGATACTTTTGACCTGCAATTTGGTGGAAAAATGTATTCAAAACATGATTTAATTCCTGATTTTAAGTCTATAAACATAAATCACCACTATCACTGATATCCTGGTCATTCAAAGCTACTTCCTTTTAAGTAGAACAGCGTAAGAATTTATAGAGACAAGAGGAAAACTATTACATCAATCAGCTGGCTGCTGCCACTTATGAATATGCATTGCGCTTAGAAAAGCCTCTGAAGGAAGGTAATTGATTAGACAGGAAGGCAACATGGTGAGAGGAGCTCTAGATGAGTCCGCAGTGTTTCCTTGGAATGAGTTGGGGTTGGTTTGAATCAGATCTTAAATCTAGAGACGATACGGCTCCAGAGTAGCATCAATGCTCTCACATGACGACACACTTTCACAGATTAGAGTCCAGTCGAGAAACGTGTGACACAGTGAGCCCGTGCGTGATTAAAATATAAACGTGTGAATAAAGACAGAAGTCTTTAAAGTTTTAAAGAAAAATAAAACATGCATTTTAATCTTGACAAAATATTTTTTTAAAAATCATCCGTTTAATTTGAAGAGGATTGATTTCGGAAGTTAAAGTCAGCCTTTCAAAATAATGCTTGGTAAAATGTTTCAAACGTTTATTGTTTTCCGTTCTGTTTAATTAAAACATTAAAGCATGAGTTTACATCACTAAGGCTCTTATCTGCTATTTACTTTTGAAGGCTTCGAGTTATTTTGAATTTTTAATTCAATATGTATATTTCTGGATATTGACGGGATTTATAGGAACTGTGTTTTTTAAAATTTTAATTAGCATAATATTATTTTTATTTTATTTTTCTTTACTTTTTAATGTAATTTTTCTTGTTTTGAAAGGAAGTGAAACGTCTGAGCGCTCTTAAGAATGCACGAGAAGTCCTGTTGTCCTAATTTTAAAACTCAAGCCATGAAATATGTCAATATTGCCACCAACTACGAATTAAAATGTATTAAAAAAAAATACATTATGCATATTAAAAATGTTGTTGATTATTTACAGTTTTGCTTTATTGTGCTTTTTGCTCAATTTGTGCATCCTTTTCAGCCTGTGCCCAAAGGTTTGTTGCGTATTACTCACGCATTACTTTAGAAATTCATCTTTTTTTTAATTATTTTTTATTTTATTTTTGCTTAAGCTTTTTGTACAAATTTTAAAACAATATTTTCAAAAGACGCCTTTATTTTGGAAGCTTTAAAACTAAGACTGTTGATTCATTATCACACATAGTCTGCATTTCGGTGTATTTCAAACCACATTTCCAAGGTTTTAAAACGCATTCAAAATTATAATACCGGAAGAGGCTTGTTAACTAAAAATATAGCTATCGAATTTTCCATCCCAGCTGATGGATAAATGATGAAGAGGGCTGATATAAAAGGAAGAAGACTCCATAAGAGTGTGAGTCTGTGAGCCTAGCCGGCTCTTAGTGACTGTAGAGGGAGCTCCAACACTAAGTTTACATAAGCTTCCTTTGATAAGCTCTCACACATGCAAATGATCACATCACGGGCAAACAAAATAAATGATGTTATTATTAGTTATTCAGCGGCGATATATTACAATTATACAAAAGAGCAGGGTTAGTTGAGGAAAATGTATGATGTGTGGGGAGCGCGAGCGCATTACAAATCGAGCATGATGAGATCTGGGAGTTTCACAGCAAAGCCAAAATCCATCTTTAAGGTCAGCTAAAGCACTTTTTACCCACGATAATCTCACAGACATTTATTATCTGAAGTCTCTTTCTGGAGTGTACGATTTCAGATGAAAATGAGTGAAAATTATACGAGCAGAGCGCCTCTATATGCGCGTAATCCCACAACATTAATATCCAAATGTATGCCGCAGTACTGGCTAATTAGCCTTAAGTCCCTCCACTACAAAAGTGTGATAAATCCCTCTCGAATATTTACTTATCACGGCCACGGAGGATGAAGTCTGTGCCTCAGGCTGTCCACCACTTCACACACACTCTTTCATACACACACAGGCACCAAAGCACTGCAACTCAAGCAGCAATGCACAATGCGAGCCACCATCAGAAGCAGCTGTCAAAACACCTCGGCCACAAAAGCAACCATTTCTTAAAGTTGCAGCAGTTCATTTATTAGCCAAAATATAGACTTTCTTGTACAATTTGGTTCACAAGTATGTACATATTCTTAACTTTATATACAAAAAAAACATTTGAACATCAAATCCTCACAGAACTTACAAAAAGAAAAGGAAAACTCACAGACTACAGGTTCATACATTATTACATTAGCAGTTTTACACAGGACATGCTTACAATGTAAGTATACAGAGATGTATTATTTTTATTTTACATTCCATATTCAAATTAAAAATAAAAAGGGGGGAAGGAGGATGGGTGAGAGGTTATTTTGCGTCTAGATGGTTCTTGGGCCTGAAATAATCAGGGGTAAAAAGGAAGAAAATGATCTTACAAAATAAAACAAAAAACACTAATAATAGCCTGGTGAAGAGCTAAAACACAAAGTGATATAAAAGTGACAATTGCCTTTCAAAAAACCGAGCCTGTAGTGAATTTGCATTGAGCTCATTTGCATGACCAAACAAGTAAAGTGTAACATAGGCCTTGACGGGGAGAAAAACACAAGCGCGCGCACACAGGGATAAAACAAATCTGACAATAAAAGCTAATTTGGGTAAATGTGGCGTTTGGAAACAGAAAATTGTGATATGGCATCAAAAAGGAAAATTCCCACATGTCATTAATTGACAGCCTCACTATCTTTGAAGTGGGTGGAAAGCTGTTTTTAACAACTTTGTCTCTGCATCCAAAGGCACTAGATCTTTCTCTGAAAGAAGTGTGGCGATGGAGATGAAAACAGAAAATGATCCTTAAATTATCATCAAAGCCCATCCTTGCGTTAGTGTTGAGAATTTGTTGATATAAGGGATTTTTGTAAACAGTTGATCGCACGTGGATCTTAATATCATATAAGAAATAAAGGGAAAAAAAATATTAAGAACAGTTTTCACCCAATTCAACGTAAGACTTTTTTTTAATTCTTAAATGCCGTCTGATGAGGTTTTCATCATCCCCTACGCACTTTCCCACACGCACACTCACGCGCACACACACAGACACACATCTCAAGCTCTATTATTGTAACACTGATCGTGTGTGGCCTAAAAAAGGGAGCAAACCCATGTTTTTAACAGGCAAAAGAAGGCAAAAAGAGGTCTAGAAATACGCGAAATGAATGGCGGTTGATGAGCTAGAATGTCTTTGTAGTTGTTTTGCGCGTCTCAGTGTCGTGGGCATGTACCTGTGACTGCAGTCTCTGAACTATGACTCTTGTCCTCCGTTTGCCTGCTGTAGAGGGCCAGGCCGGCTGCAGAGGCCTGGTTTGCCAGTCCCAGATAGTGGTTGGAGTTCAGTAAAGCCAGCTGGTGTGCCGAGAAGGCTCGGTTCGTCCAGTTCTGGATTTTCCCAACAGGACAAGAAGAGATGAGTCTGTGAGGGCCGATTATGGTCTGTGCCGCCGGCCCTGCTGAGTTGCTGCCGTTCATTTGTGGTGATTTCCGCGGATTGTCAGGGGCCGTGGCTGTCTCTGCCAAAGACCAGATCTTTGGCTTCTGGGCCGGGGCAGGGTTGTTTTCTGAGGGGGGTGAGTTCACGGACACCTGATTCAGTTTGAGGGGCTCCCCGTTCGCTTGGGGCGCTTTAGTGTCCAGAGACGAGTGATGAAGGTGATGATGGTGGGGTTGGTGACTGTGGAAGTGCTCTCCTCCTCTCTCCACGTCCTTTCCCTCCTTCCCCACCGCCTTTAGAAACCTCTGGTCGGGCCCTTGTAAATCCTCATAGCCATCAGAAATCTCAGAGTCACTCCTTCCGTCGAGTTTAAGATCTGAATGCAGATCGTCCTGGTCGTCTAAGTCGTCCTTGTTCTCAATATTCTCCGTGTCGATGTTCTCCAGGTCGATCTCCTCCTCGTCCTCTCTCTTGTCACCCTCCTCCCCCTCGTGATCGCTCGTGTAAACATTCCCCTCTTCGTCGGTCCGGTTCCGGGGGGTCCAGGTCATCTTGTTCTCCTTCTTTAGCCTCCTCCTGGCGTTGGCGAACCAGGTGGACACCTGTGTGAGGGTCATTTTGGTGATGATGGCCAACATGATCTTCTCGCCCTTGGTGGGATAAGGGTTCTTGCGGTGCTCGCTGAGCCAGGCCTTCAGGGTGCTGGTGCTCTCCCGGGTGGCGTTTTTGGGTCTGGAGGGGTCACCGAACTGATACTGGCCATATGGATAAAAAGCAGGGTGATGGTGGGCGAAGCCTGGGTGCTGTACCCCGGGACTGTCTTTTAGCTCATACTGCGCACCCTGAAAGACAAAGAAAGAGAAAGATTTATTAGACTTAAAATATCAGTGCAGCAGGATACTTTGCCCTGAATTGATCAGAATGTCTAGAATAGTTCCACTCTGATCATAAAGTGGATCAAAACTAATAAAATAAGAATAGAGCAATTATTAAATGTAAACAAACAAAATATATTCTGTATTTTTAGCCACGTCTGAATTTTGGATTTTCAAAGCAAAGTATCACAAGGGAACGAAAAAAAAATAAATATTTTTTAACCAAGGTTATGTAAAACGAAACTTTTGAGGACTTTACTTTTTTTTAACTTTACCTTTACACGTGCGCCTCCCACAGCACACTGCATCGTGATATCAACTTTATAACTTTCAAGAAATTATGAGGCAACATTATGCCGTAAGCAGAACTTGTTAATGTGTCACTTTTTAGGAACTTTTAACTGAATTTCACTTAGGCGAAGTTCACCGCAGCGCTCTGAAAGTTTAAACTGAAAAAAAGTGCCACTAAAGGCCCGTGGGACTTTATTTTATTCCAGAGCGCTGCGTAAAACTCATAGACGAGTTAAGAGTGTGCAAAGTGACTTACCAATTGATTGAAAATGGATATATCGTTGGAGTAGGGCAGAAACGCTCCATAGCCCTGCGCTGCTGCGGCGAAAGGAGATCCATACATGGTGGAGAGGACGTTGGAGAGCGCGCCGGACGGACTGAGCTCCGTCCCAGACCGGGCATTGCTGGCGATCCCCTGGCGCTCCGGCGGGTATATCGGTCGGATGTACTGATATCCCAGCTGAGGGAAAGACATGGTGGTAGGAAAAGGGGGGAAAACAGTCTGCTGCGATCACACAAAGCAAGGAAATTGCCTCGATATCCACTTTTACAGTGTGAGCATGTGAGCAACAAAAGGTGCAAGCAAGGGAAGTCTATATTTCCTCGGGAACAGCCAGTGTAAACGATCCGGTTGCGCCCCTTATTTCTCCCTCTGTCTTCTTCTTTCCACCCTCACTTCCCTATTGATCTGGATGGACTAAGGTCAGGTCCTTACAGATTGCTTTAGATTATTGGGACTCCCTTGCTCAGATTGACATTTCTAGTCGTTTAGAAGCCCCTCCTATTTCTCAAATCTCACCCCTCTCATACACCACACACCAAACAGCCTCTCTCTCTCTCTCACACTCCCTCTCCCTCTCTCTCTCGCGCTCTCTCTCTCTCGGATAAGTGCCCTGACGTCGCGAGCTCTTATTTGAATGGGATTTCAAATCTCATTTTATGGCTCGCCAATGTATTCCATTTATTATTTGTTCGCGTCTGTCCTCGCGCATTCTTTTGTGTTAATTCACATTTTTGGCCATTTGCACAACAGTCAGCATTTCAGTGTCAGTGACTGATTAACTTCTTTTTTTTGTCTGCAGTTTCCTTTTAACACGCAAATAGAAAAAAATACAGAAGAAAGTTTTCTTTGAAGAGACAGACTTTAAACTACAAGACGATGCATGTAAAAATATTTAAATCAAGAAATATTGACGAAGTTTAAGAGCACAGTTTTAATTCTTATTTTTAAAGTAAAGCTATAAATAACTTTGGAAATTTCATATCTATGATAAAACCATACGTCACAAAGAAAAGCCGTCAACAATAATTAAAAGTGTGTTTTTAACTTCTGCCGGTGGTCGGGCTTTGTAATGACCTGTGATCACAGGCTCCGCACACCTTTTTAGTTCCCGCGTCATGCCTGGCTGAAAGCTGTGTTTTCTCACACCGGCTCTGAAGTGTCTTTAGACTCTTGAGTTCAAGGGAGAATCGGACTGATTTCAGTCATTAATTGAAGACATCAAAAGGGTCGCATGGAGCCACTTTGGCATCAAAGAGAGAGCCGATGATGGGCGCATTATACTGTTAATGAAGACTAAAACACCCAGGTAATAAACATTTAAAGTGGAATGGGCTGGAAGAATGTTCATCAGCAACACATCAAATTAATCACATAATTTTTGAAGCATCAGTTTTTTTAAATTAAAATTCCAAAATTATAAATATATTATGAAAATATTAAATAAAGCAACATTAAAAATCTAAGCCTAATATTGCATAAATAAACAGATCCTTCCAGGAGAAGCTTAAGTCAACAAATACACGAGTGCTTTTAAATAAAGGTTCTTAATCCACTAAAAACAAAGCGATCATCCGGATGTACCGCACTTTAAGAAATCAATTTGATAAATGTGATTGACACAACCTGATGTTTCTTGTAAATAATACAGATTAAAACCAAACAAGTGAGCCAGAATTGAAATTCCAGGAACCAATATCAAAGTGTGTACGGGACAGTAATAATCGCATCTCAACCCCCAGTGTGTTCCAGCATCTGTTTTATTAATCGTTTGCAAAACAACCTTAGAGGTAGAATTATGATGACACGCACTTAATTTGGTCTAATCTTGAATGTGTTATTGACAGCAGGATGAAATCTCATCAATCTCAGTTTAGTTTTTGATAATGCGATCTGCGTTTCCAAGAATTCCGAACTTGTATAAACCTTTAATCTTCTTTGGAAGCAGATAGTTATCATTGTCTGGGAGGGATAATAGCAGCTATAATTTCTCATATGGAGCTACCCATACGGAGACGCCTTGTTTCTGTAAAACTCTGTCCTGGATCTGTGTGTGTGGAGATGTGTGTGTGTGTTCTGCGTCGACATCCACCCCAACCCGGATTATGGGGTTATTAATTACAGCGGCTTGCTGGTGCCATCCGACCGGAATGGTAATCACTACATAGCAGTCAATAGCACGCTCACACTTTCATGCGCGCGCACATGCGCGTTCACAAGATCGACGTGCAAATTGAGGGAGTCCAGACAGTGAAGTGAGGGGTGGTTTAAGATAAGTGGATGGTGTTTGACTGGAAGATACACAGCAGAGTTTAGAGAAAAAAAACTCACAATGGAGAAAGACAAGAGAGAAGAAAAAGAGGTGGAGAGTGTGAAGGAGAGAGAGGTGGGGGGGACAACGTGGCCAGGCCGTTAGAAGTCAGAGTCTAGCGGGGTGTTTGCCTGCCTGGTGTCCGCTAAGCAGCGCTCCGAGTCTGGATGGACACGTGTCTCATCTCCGGGGCCTCTGTAGCTGGGACACCCCCACCACCCCTCCTCACTCCACTCACGCAGAGGTCTGCATCTGATTTATTGCCTCCAATCAAACGCGCCACGCACTAACTTAACACTTTCACACCGACCCGGGAAACTGGCGTGGCCATAAAAACATTAAGACGGCGCTCCCCTCAGCTCTCTCCCAAAGAGTCTCAGTAAACAGTAAACTCACCTCTGCTTGACTTCCGTATACACACGCACACTCCACAGACAATCACACAAACACGCAGGAAAAGGCCACTGTGAACACAACAAACTGAAGTGGAGGTCAGAGCGAAATAATCGCACTGGCATAATAATAAAATTATTACTCAGATCAACTAAACACAACTAAAATCACTTTTCTTTAACTTATTTTTGTTTTGTTTGTTTTGAAATTCTAGTGACTGGATGCAGGGCGCGCGTGCTCTAATTTGTAGGTGCTGCAAAAAGAGGGCAATCACACACGAGTGACTTGAGGGCTGTTTAGTCGAGAGCTCTTTGCCGGTAATTATGCAGATGACACAATTTCACATTCTCATAAGCAAACATACACGGCCTATCGCTCAACAGTAGTTCCTTATGCAATACACAGGGCACCAGCGACACGTCGCAAATGATGAACCGAGGCTGTGCAAAACACGCGAGATCAAAGGCTTCAAACGGAGGCACTTCAAATTACACATTTGGATCTTTTCCATAACGCCCCGTTGACAGAAAAAAAGAGAAACTAACACGTCTCTTATCACACGTGGAATCAATTTTAAGGGAGCCCTCACTGATCAACATCGTTTAATTACAGAGACAGATGAAGATTTGAGAAGAAAAACGCAATTATGACCCCTGGATGCTTGTTGTGCGAATTTGAAGTATGTGAGGATGAGAGGATTCACAGAGGGAGACTTTAAAGATTTGACTTGGTTGACAAATCAGCTCTTATTTTTTTAAGTAGTCACGAGGACAATCACCAAAAAGCAGTTTCTTGCAGGGGTTGTTGTTTTTGAGAATAAATAGTGCAGTGCAGTGATTTACAGCTTTTTCAGTGTGATAGAAAAAGCTACCTGTCAGTTGAAGCCAAATATTCAACATATGATATATTAAAAATCAACCAGAATAGTGAAATGACAGAACCTATGAGGAAAAGTTAATTTATTATCATGTATTATATTTATTACAGAGCGCTTTTCTTCACTGAAGGGGGAAAAGTAATCAGAAATGTCTCTGCGGGTTCAAACTTAAATTTGTGGGCAACCTAAAAAAAAAAACCAACAGTGAAACACATTCACTCTTCAAATATGCCTTTCCAAACTCATGTCCCATTAGGGTGAAATAAAGGTCCAATAAATCTCACAGTGTTTAAAGAACAGTGAGGCTTAATCCAATAAATGAATTACTTTCTGAAATTAATTGTTCTTAGCAGCAGAAGCAAGTGTACTTTGAAAATACATTTAAAGTTTAATTTTTTCACTGTTGGGATAATTTAAATGGTATAATTTTAATTACATTACACCAACCAATCATGCATATTAAATAGATAGTCTAACTTTGATTTGCATTAGTGGCAAAGTAAAGCATTTCAGAAGCGTTCCTCCTGCTCACACCATTTGGAAACAAATTAATAGTCAATGGACTGCAACTTATTAAACGGGGTTATGACAGCGGATCAAAGCGTGAATTAAAGCACTACCTTGCAAATGTTTTACATTAACTTGTTAACTTCAGGTTGTCGGCTACTTCTGAATTTAGACAGTCAGTCATTTAGGGCTGAGCACATGCAGTGAGTGAGAGATTCATTTTAGATTCAGGCCTTTGACAGTGCTCTTACCAAGCAGTCTGCACAGTATAACTCTTGTGCAATATGCAGTTTTATAATAGCTAAGATAAAACAGACTTCAAGCCCACATGGAGTGTTGATAACTCTGCAGGGAGACTGATATATATATTTCAAGTTTGTATCATGTTTATTTTACATATTGAGAGGCCTTCACTCAAAAATACCTGTAAAGACATGACTACACCATCACCATTATACAATCTAATATAGTCTAAAGATGTTTTTTTTTTTACTAATTATACTCCACAGTGATGTTATTGAAATAGCTCTTTATTAAATTCAAGCCCCAAAATAAATGTTAAAAAGTGCTTTAAAACAAGTAAATGAGAAATAACTTCATTTTCACTGGAAGACTGACGACGTTATGATGGTGGACAACTGTCACATTCTTGATACTCTCTGTATTGTAAATATTTTGTAACCCTTTTTTAATTAATTATAAATCTGGGTTATAGTGGATTTATCTCCCCACCTAGTAAATTTTTGCTGAGTCAGAAGGCATTGTTATTGTACAACAGTCCAGGCCATTGTAGAATATATTAAAATGCCCTCAATGTTAAAGCTTTATTTGACCAGTCTCAACAACATAGACAAACCATAAACCACACCAAAATCAGTTACTATAATCTGAAGGACATTATGTTACCACATTCATGATATTTTTTTTATCACAAGTTAGGCGTCATGGCTGTAAAATACCCGGTGCTCACACTGTACAGATTTGCCGTAAGTGCCTTCAACAATTGTGCATTGAAGGTGAGTTGTGTGTGTTTTTTTGTTCCCTTTCTGCCCACTCACTCTCCCTCCATCTGCTGCAGTTTCCCCCTGTATCAGTAACACAAGGCATTGATTTTACGGTAAAGTCACTTTGTAAAGGGAATGAGTAACTCTGGGCCCCACTATCACTGTATTACACGGGTATGGCCCACGTAACAAGATGAACATTGATTCAGCATTACGGATGATCGATAATGAAATAAGTAACTTCAGGGCCAAATTATAATGCAAGCTGGCTTGATGCTGCCAGGCTCTGTGAGAGGTGACAGCAGGAGAGAGGGAGAGAGAGAGAGAGAGAGAGAGAGAGAGGGAGAGGGACACTACAAGCTGGTAGCTGAAGAGATTTTCCTCTATTCAGTGATGATTGTGTTTTGAGGATGTTGATAATGATCATATTGGCAGTGATAGCTGCAGTGTCCACAAAGCTGCTAGTGCACTTCTTTATTATGGCATTTGAATCCTTTTGATGAAAACAGTCATAATATTTGATATTATTTACTGTGAGAGTAGACAAACTTAAAAAATGAATCAAACGAATAATAAAGCAGTCTAGCTTTCATTATTATAGCAAACGTCCTACAGTATTACTCCTGCACAATCACACTCAAAGCCTTTCTTTGGGTTTTACTGATATTGTCCTTTTGCAAACATTTTTTCCTCGGCCAATTAGGTTTTTCTCTGCTTTTGTATTTATTATCACCCTTAAGTTTTCTACATATTTCACCTGCCTCTTGACTTTCAGAGCACATTAGCATTCTTTCAAACTATGGTGTGTATACATCTTGTACTTAACACTGATTCTTATCAACACAGTCTATCCCTATTTTTTTAATAGCCATAAAAATAGGCACTTCAAAGACTAAATATTGCAAACTGAAATCTAGAACCATTAGCATTATTTTTTATTGCAAGGCTTTATTAAATGCATGATTTTCAGGGGCTCCTAAAAAAGACAATCAATCACATAAGCCTGATGTGACTTGTGCACCCCTGTCGGTGTTCATGACAGTCTGGCTGCAACCTCTTCATTTCTGACGGGCACTCTCACAGACCATTCATCTACGTGTTTGTATATCTCAGAACAGAAATACATGCTTAAACTTTTGGAACAAAATTGTATTAAACCTCCATTCAGGGTTAAGGTAATGATTACGATACCAAAAATCAAAAGTGAAAAACCTGACCTGCAAAACCTGATTACAAGAGATTTATAAAGCTTAGAAAACAGTCTGGTTACAAGAAAAAGTTTTTCCTCCATGAAAACATCCCAACACAGTCAGCATAGCTTACATAGCTCCAATAGCTGTGTAAGCCACGAAGACAACGGAGCTACGCAGCTAATGGAGCTAAAGTTAAGTTCATAAAGCAGCTATGTAAGCTATGTAGCTATTTTAACTGCATAACTAAGTTGGCTTTAGCTACGTTAGCTAAAACTCACTTAGCTTTAGATAATGGAACTATGTAGCTAGCTTAGCTATGTAGCTTATGGAGATATATAGCTAATGTAGCTTATGTAGCTACATAGCAAAAGTTAAGATCATAAAGCAGCCAAGTAAGCTACATAGTTACATTATCTAGCTACGTTGACTTCTGCTACGACTGCTGCTAACCCTTTCCCAGAGCATCCTCTCCATTCATCTCCTCCACTTTCCCAGATTTGTACTCCCAGAGGAGCCGAACCCTTATTCAATTCACATAGTGTCATATCCTCTTGGAAACAAACTATAACCAACTTTTTACCTTGACAATCCAACACGAGGCCTAATGCAACGCATGAGAGCGTAACATGGTTGGTCTATTATAGTGTCATGATCCAGTGGTAGCCAATGATGCACTGTCGTGACCCTGTTGCTGGACACTGCAGACAGACAAATATCAGTTTCCCACCACTTCTGGCCTACTGAGCCAGACAAAGCCTCAGTCTCTCCAGCTGTTGCTGCTGCTGGTTTGAGGCTGGAGAAGAGGCAGCTGTACCAACATGGGTGAGTGGAGCCTCCTTATCTGTGTGGTGGCCTGGATTTTGTAGGGGGCTGCAGGGTGAACAGTGGGTGGCTAAGTGAAGTCAGGAAGGGATTTAAATCTGGTCATTAGCTGTTATGAATCCGACTCTTTCCATGATGGTTAAGTGACCTTGAAAAATCAAGATGGATATTGGGAAGATGGATATACAAAGACTTTGAAGAGAATGTTTGGTTGCACTGGTGGTTTGAAAAAATGCCTGAGGCCTATGACAACTATGCTGTCATTAGAAAAATGCTATATTTTAAATGTAAAAAGGATCAAAGTGTGCATTATTCTCACAATAAAATCCCATCTGTGAATATGATCATTTAAGAGGGTTGTGGGTTTGATTCCCAGATCCTACAATCATATGTTGTTGAGTCCTTGGGCAAGACACTTAACCCTAATATGATATCAGTGTCATGCGAATGTGTATGTATGGATTGGTATGACTGGGATTAGTTCATACTGATGGCCTCTGCCCATGACCTAGTCTACCATCACTGTGTGAATGTGGACTGTAATGACATTGTATTCAAATATGTGAACTTTCATATGGAGTCCCCCCTCCCCCCTTTTGCAACTATAACATTTTCCACTGGAGTTTGGATTGTTTCAGTGGGAATTTGTGCCCATTCATCCTGTGGAGCATTGATGGGGTCAGCCAGTTATGTTGGACGAGAAGGTCTGGCCTGCAGTCTCTGTTCCAGTTCATCCAAAAGGTGCTTGAAAGGTTTGAGGTCAGGGCTTTATATGGGCCAGTCAAGTTCTTCTACATTGAACTCAGCAAACCATGTATTTATAGTCCTTGATTTGTGCACTGGGGCACAGCCATGCTGGACTAGAAAAGGGCCTTCTCCAAACTGTTGCCACAAAGTTGGAAGTATAGCATTGTCCAAATGTGTTGGTATGCTGAAGCATTAAGATTGCCCTTCACTGGAGATAAGAGGCCCAAATCCTGAAAAGTAGCCTCATACCAGTATCCCTCCTCCTCCAAACATTACAGCTGGCACAATCCAGTCAGGCAGATAATGTTCTCCCAGCATCCGTCAAACCAAGACTCGACCATCTGACTGCATGAAGCATGATATGTTACTCCACAGAACATGTTTCTACCACTCCACAGTGCACACACCACTACATCTGATGCTTGGCATCAGACCTTGTGATGTGAGGCTTCCATGCAGCTGCTCAACCATGGAAACCCATTCCATGAAGCTCCTATTGAACAGTTTTTGTGCTTACATTAATGCCAGTGGCCAAAGCGTTGGTGACTTTCCCACAACGTGCACCTTAGCAGTCGTTGACCCCTCTGTGTGATTTTATGTGGTCTCATCGCTGAGTTGCTGTTGTTCCTAAATGCTTCCACTTTCTAATAATACCACTTACAGCTGTGGAATATCCAGCAGGGATAAAATTTCACAAAAAGAACATCCATCACAGTATCACACTTGAAGTCACTGAGCTCTTCAGAACGACCCATTTTGTACCACAAATGTGACCGAAGCCAGATAAAGTTCCTGCAAGTCGGCATTCCGGTGGTTGAGAAAAATGGATACAAAGTCGTTTTCTTCAAAATGATCATTTTCTGTTTTTTTTTTCTCATTTTATGCAAGTCCGACATTTAAACTACTCATTCAATGAAAAAAGTAACACAAATGTGATATTTAAAAGTGTTAATTTTGTGTTTTAAAATGCCCTATCCTATGCAAGGATATTGAGGGGAGGGGAAAGCAAAACTGCGGGGTGATAATTGGCTACTCAGTCTGCCATTGTTCCCAGTTTCGCCCATTGAGATGGACAATAACAAACACCGCATGGCTCAAACGCCACCCCCCTCGGCACGTATACAGCTGTTTCTAGTTATCACCTTTAACAACAAGCCTCAAGATGCAACCTGCAGCGAAGAAAAGTAGAAGAGATGATGAAGAAGCAGCAAGAATTATCAACAGACTTCGGACAACTTCAAGATCACTCGACAGGGCAAGTTTGATGACGGTGGAGATGCTTTAGGAATATTTTGATGAGCGTCACCAGTCTGATTCAGAAGCTTGGTTTGGATGGACTTTATGTAAATGTGGCCCTATTGTTCACGCCCATCTCCCAGCCTGCCTGAAGGTAGGAGAAGTCATGAAACTTTGAGCCTGTTTTTCTCAGAACAAACAGGAACTAGAAGTTAACATTCAAATGAGCATATCTTTGTAAAATATGCTCAGATTAAAGTGTGTGATACACCATTTGAAAGCTTGGAATCTACGCTTTCATAATATGTAAAAAACTCAAAAATGTACTTGGACGACTTGCAGGACTTTTTACCAGCTTTGGTCACAAATGTTTGAAAATGGAGACTGCATGGCTAGGCGTTTGGCTTTATGCACCTACTACAGTGGAGCTGATTGAAACACCTAAATTCAATAATGATCAGGTGTGGCCAAATACTTTGTCCATATGATGTATCACCTGTAACTAAATGTACCTAAATTGTCATAGCTCACATAACCTGTCCAGACATCTTTTTAAAATTTATTTTTATTTTTAAGAAAAACAAAATTACCACCACTAGTATGTGAAAATGTGGGTAGTCTTGTCCATGGTCTCTTCATATGAAATTAGAAATTATAGGGCTATTACTTTGAAAAGAATTCTGCAACTGTCCCTATGTTTTAGACTTTAAGCTGGGGACATCCTGACCAGGTGATGATGGCCTGACTTCAGCACACAGTGCTAGAAACTCTCAATACCATTTAGAATAATAACAGTCATTCACTGTCTCCAGGGTGAACTACACTCACGCTCTCGTTCATGAACTGAAAACTAAACAGTTCACCAAAAACATGGGAGTTCTTTGAACACATTCATTTAGCGTGTTCAGGCAGAACACTGCAGCTAATTTGCCTTTGTATTACAATTAGCATCTCCTTATTAATTATTTACCAAGTGTAGAAGAATTTTCTGCTTTGTTCCTTTTCAGGATTCAAATAGGATTCAGTCACCTTGGGAGAGCTGGAAGGTTGTGACAGATTTGGCTTCACATGCAGAAAAAAAACAGCAACTCTCTGTGGTAAAGTTAAGCAATTACTGTAAAGAGCTGTTAGGGCAGATGGAAAAATGCACAAACACTTCCTGGAAACGCTACATTGTGACAAATGAGCCACATTCAGAGTGACTTCATGAGAAAGGATTCTTCCCTAGCTCCTCTTTCACCTTGTATTTGAATACCTAGCGCTTTGTTTTTATGATTGGCACCAGGAGCCACGAGAGTACTTAAATCTGTGATGGTTTGATGTGAAGATTGTTGGGTGTGAACCTTTCTTTATTGCTCTCTCTGTTGAGTGACTCAGCATGCCAATGGACTGAGGTCAGAGGAGACTTTACATGTAAACTCTTCCAACCTAAGGAGGACATCTTTGATAAAGACATGCCTGCCTAAACATAGAGCTAATTACTGAATATTGCTCCAAGCAGTGAGTGACACAATGAATACCTGTGAGCATGTTACGTCCATGTCTTGAGTGTGTACGCCCACAGAAAGACACTGTCTTGGTACTTGACACTAATTGCAGATAGTTGTCCATTATTGTTATAGCACCTTCTAATGGACCAATGGGTGAAATTGACATTAATGAGTTCACGATTGAGCAGGACAAACTCAGTCATGATTATGAACAATCCGGAGGTTACATACAAAGCTGCACCTGTTCATGACAAATATGAAAATGAATTCTAGTTAACAGGGCAGACTGGCTGACTCAGCACTTCTGTATTTCCAAGTGTAGAACCCATACTTTGAAGATGTTATTGGTGTCAAGTGAAAAGGAAGTCTATGGATGGATCCCTTTACAAGCCCACAAAGTTAGCCTCTATACAGAGTAATTAATGACATTTGCATGGTTCCCAGAGGATGGATCATGGTGATTTATCTGACTTTTATTTTGTCTGGTTCAACTGTTTCTTCATGGTTTTGTAAACAAATATCTCATATGGTATCCAAGCAAACGATTTGGTTTTCATTACATTTGATAATATTATTTCTATGATATTCAATGCCATTCCCAAGTTGAGACTCAAAACTAAAGGTGACAGGGCCTTCTCCATCAGGGCCCCTTGAATTTGGAAAGACCTGCCTGAGGAATCAGTGACATCTTTTATATCCTTTCTAATTTTAGACTTGCTTTTATGTGATGTTGTATTCTTCCTTTTACCGTCTCCTCCCTCCTTTGGGCAGATTTCTCTCTGAAAGCTTTAATACTTTTATATATTACACTTAAATTTCAGCACTTTTACCCCCTCCCTCTGCTTTTATTGGTTTTATCTCTTTTTTCCTTTATATCAATTTTTACCCGATAATAATAATGATAATGATAATAACAACAACACCATTATCACCCTCACTATTATTATCATTAACGTTTTCATTTTAATAATCTCATTGTTGAAATTATTATTATTATCTTTATCATTGTCTTTATCATTACAATCATTATCATTATCATTATAATTATTGTCTTTATCATTATCATGATTATGATTATGATGATGATGGTGATTATTATTATTATTATTATTTCCATCATCAATATCAATATTATCATTTTTATCTTAATTAACTTATCATCATTATTATTATTATCATTGTTTTCATTATTATCATCTTTATTGTGATCATTATCATCATTATATATTTTTTTTCATCATCATCATCATTATTATCATCATCCTTATTATGATCATTATTATAATTTTCATCCTCATTATCATTATTATCTTTATTATCATCATTATCGTTTTTTACTGTTATCATTTTTATCACTATTTTCATTATTATCATCATTATCATTTTTAGTATTATCATTGTTATAATCATTATCATTATTATCGTGACTGTTATTATTGTTATTGTTAACATTATTTTACTGTTTTTTAGCTTTCTAATTTTTATATTCTGATATACCATTCTCTACATGTTAATTTTTTTATTCTCTTCATACTGTTTTGATTTCTATTTTATTCTTTCTTGTGCTAATATTTTAACTGCTCTTACAGCTCTGGTCCTTGGGTCTCTTTTTGTGTCATTGTGTTCCTGTGTTACCTGATTCTTCTAGGTTATTCTGTTTTATTCTGGGTCTATATTTTTTTTCTGGATATTAAATCGTCTTTCTAAATCGATATGTTCTCGTGTTTTATAATCCGTCTGCTGAATTATTATGATGTTAGGGTTCATTGTTGGCTGAATTTTTCATGGGTTCTTCCATTGTTGGAGTTTTGTCTTCCTTGTTGTGTTATGATGCTTTGTCTTAATTGTGATTCTGATAATTGTCAAAGCACTTTGTTAACCTCTGTTTTTCAAGGTGCTATACAAATAAAATTATTATTATTATAAGTATTCTCCTTGCATGAAATGTCATTAATCCTCTCAAACAGAGTGTTCAATGTTTTCACAGACTAATTGCTCCATTTTTAAAGCACAGTTTTGTACCTAAGACTACAAATCCTTCTCATTCCTATAAAGGCAAATTACATTTTCAAATTGTCACCTTGTTGTTCACTCAGTCACACAGTTTTCATATTGTCAGGTGTATGAACACTTTATCATTCAGGGTATGCCAAACAAAGACAAACTATCCCAAACACACATCTTTTAGTGCTGTTTGTTTTTTTTGTTTTTTTTGCAGTCGTACACCCATGTGGTCACAGATATATGTGTATGTGTGTGCATTTGAGTGTGTACCCTAGCCTGTCTGTTGTACAACAAGCACTGGAGCAAGACCGGACCCAGCTGTCAGGCCACCGCTGTCACAGCCAATAATGATTACCCTCTCCTTGCTCCTGAATCCCCGCTTCATAACCACCAACACAGGGGAGATCCGCCCCTTTTAGGAGAACAATACATCCATGAGTGGGCCTCATCATTGCCCAAGCCCACTCTTATCAGTCCTCTGAGGGCCAAGCAGACCCCATCTCTCTGTGTTTATGTGTGTGTGGACATCTACTAATCTTTGTGTATCTGTCAGATTTTCCAATGAGCGCCACTGGAGCAACATTCTCATCCCAAATCCAGGATGATTCAAGCCCTTCTGGCTCTGCTAGATTACATACCAATCAATATATATGGAGTGCAGATTTTATAGCGCAAAAACAGAGCAGTTTGTCAGTTTGTAAACGATGCTCCCTCATGTCTAAGTTGACTAGAATTAAGAGGAAAGTTGCATCCAACTTTACTCCTGCCTTTTTTTTAATCCATGACTGAAAAGGACACAGTTCAGCACATGTCAGCCATCTCAAAGCCCACTTCTCAAGCAGCCACATTAGCAGACTTAAACAATATGCACATCGCTCATCGACATCATTTGGCAGGATTGGGTAGCCATTAGAGCGT